>NC_073232.2:27600000-28225000 GCF_029281585.2 Gorilla gorilla gorilla
ACTGTTAAAATTGTTTACTGTACATAAAGTTTAACTCATCCATTTATATTTTAAGTAACTGTGATATTGAGCTTTTAGTAAAAAATCAGAGGAAGAAAACACCCTTTTCTAAAGCCCATGGAAATGAAAAGGGAGAAAAAAGAATAAAAACCTGAGGAGAGGAATAGGAACAGCTCCGGTCTACAGCTCCCAGCGTAAGCGAGGCAGAAGACGGGTGATTTCTGCATTTCCATCTGAGGTACCGGGTTCATCTCACTAGGGAGTGCCAGACAGTGGGCGCAGGTCAGTGGGTGCGCGCACCGTGCCCCAGCCAAAGCAGGGCGAGGCATTGCCTCACTCGGGAAGCACAAGGGGTCAGGGAGTTCCCTTTCCTAGTCAAAGAAAGGGGTGACAGACGGCACCTGGAAAATCGGGTCACTCCCACCCCAATACTGCGCTTTTCCGATGGGCTTAAAAAACGGCGCAACAGGAGACTATATCCCGCACCTGGCTCGGAGGGTCCTACGCCCACGGAATCTCGCTGATTGCTAATGCAGCAGTCTGAGATCAAACTGCAAGGCGGCAGCCAGGCTGGGGGAGGGGCGCCAGCCATTGCCCAGGCTTGCTTAGGTAAACAAAGCAGCTGGGAAACTCCAACTGGGTGGAGCCCACCACAGCTCAAGGAGGCCTGCCTGCCTCTGTAGGCTCCACCTCTGGGGGCAGGGCACAGACAAACAAATAGACAGCAGTAACCTCTGCAGACTTAAATGTCCCTGTCTGACAGCTTTGAAGAGAGCAGTGGTTCTCCCAGCACGCAGCTGGAGATCTGAGAACGGGCAGACTGCCTCAAGTGGGTCCCTGACGCCTGACCCCCGAGCAGCCTAACTGGGAGGCACCCTCCAGCAGGGGCAGACTGACACCTCACATGGTCGGGTACTCCAACAGACCTGCAGCTGAGGGTCCTGTCTGTTAGAAGGAAAACTAACAAACAGAAAGGACATCCACACCAAAAACCCATCTGTACATCGCCATCATCAAAGACCAAAAGTAGATAAAACCACAATGATGGGGAAAAAACAGAGCAGAAAAACTGGAAACTCTAAAAAGCAGAGTGCCTCTCCTCCTCCAAAGGAATACAGTTCCTCACCAGCAACGGAACAAAGCTGGATGGAGAATGACTGTGAGGAGCTGAGAGAAGAAGGCTTCAGACGACCAAATTACTCCGAGCTACGGGAGGAAATTCAAACCAAAGGCAAAGAAGTTGAAAACTTTGAAAAAAGTTTAGAAGAATGTATAACTAGAATAACCAATACAGAGAAGTGCTTAAAGGAGCTGATGGAGCTGAAAACCAAGGCTCGAGAACTACGTGAAGAATGCAGAAGCCTCAGGAGCCCATGCGATCCACTGGAAGAAAGGGTATCAGTGATGGAAGATGAACTGAATGAAATGAAGCAAGAAGGGAAGTTTAGAGAAAAAAGAATAAAAAGAAATCAGGAAAGCCTCCAAGAAATATGGGACTATGTGAAAAGACCAAATCTACGTCAATTGGTGTACCTGAAAGTGACGGGGAGAATGGAACCAAGTTGGAAAATACTCTGCAGGATATTATCCAGGAGAACTTCCCCAATCTAGCAAGCCAGGCCAACATTCAGATTCAGGAAATACAGAGAATGCCACAAAGATACTCCTCGAGAAGAGCAACTCCAAGACACATAATTGTCAGATTCACCAAAGTTGAAATGAAAGAAAAAATGTTCAGGGCAGCCAGAGAGAAAGGTCGGGTTACCCACAAAGGGAAGCCCATCAGACTAACAGCAGATCTCTCGGCAGAAATTCTACAAGCCAGAAGAGAGTGGGGGCAAATATTCAACATTCTTAAAGAGAAGAATTTTCAACCCAGAATTTCATATCCAGCCAAACTAAGCTTCATAAGTGAAGGAGAAATAAAATACTTTACAGACAAGCAAATGCTGAGAGATTTTGTCACCACCAGGCCTGCCCTAAAAGAGCTCCTGAAGGAAGCACTAAACATGGAAAGGAACAACTGGTACCAGCCACTGCAAAATCATGCCAAAATGTAAAGACCATCAAGACTAGGAAGAAACTGCATGAACTAACGAGCAAAATAACCAGCTAACATCATAACGACAGGATCAAATTCACACATAACAATATTAACTTTAAATGTAAATGGACTAAATGCTCCAATTAAAAGACACAGACTGGCAAATTGGATAAAGAGTCAAGACCCATCAGTGTGCTGTATTCAGGAAACCCATCTCACGTGCAGAGACACACATAGGCTCAAAATAAAAGGATGGAGGAAGATCTACCAAGCAAATGGAAAAAAAAAAAGGCAGGGGTTGCAATCCTAGTCTCTGATAAAACAGACTTTAAACCAACAAAGATCAAAAGAGACAAAGAAGGTCATTACATAATGGTAAAGGGATCAATTCAACAAGAAGAGCTAACTATCCTAAATATATATGCACCCAACACAGGAGCACCCAGATTCATAAAGCAAGTCCTGAGTGACCTACAAAGAGACTTAGACTCCCACACATTAATAATGGGAGACTTTAACACCTCACTGTCAACATTACACAGATCAACGAGACAGAAAGTCAACAAGGATACCCAGGAATTCAACTCAGCTCTGCACCAAGCAGACCTAATAGACATCTACAGAACTCTCCACCCCAAATCAACAGAATATACATTTTTTTCAGCACCACACCACACCTACTCCAAAATTGACCACATACTTGGAAGTAAAACTCTCCTCAGCAAATGTAAAAGAACAGAAATTATAACAAACTATCTCTCAGACCACAGTGCAATCAAACTAGAACTCAGGATTAAGAATCTCACTCAAAACTGCTCAACTACATGGAAACTGAACAACCTGCTCCTGAATGACTACTGGGTACATAACGAAATGAAGGCAGAAATAAAGATGTTCTTTGAAACCAACGAGAACAAAGACACAACATACCAGAATCTCTGGGATGCATTCAAAGCAGTGTGTAGAGGGAAATTTATAGCACTAAATGCCCACAAGAGAAAGGAGGAAAGATCCAAAATTGACACCCTAACATCACAATTAAAAGAACTAGAAAAGCAAGATCAAACACATTCAAAAGCTAGCAGAAGGCAAGAAATAACTAACATCAGAGCAGAACTAAAGGAAATAGAAACACAAAAAACCCTTCAAAAAATTAATGAATCCAGGAGCTGGTTTTTTGAAAGGATCAACAAAATTGATAGACCGCTAGCAAGACTAATAAAGAAAAAAAGAGAGAAGAATCAAATAGACACAATAAAAAATGATAAAGGGGATATCACCACCGATCCCACAGAAATACAAACTACCATCAGAGAATACTACAAACACCTCTACGCAAATAAACTAGAAAATCTAGAAGAAACGGATAAATTCCTCGACACATACATTATCCCAAGACTAAACCAGGAAGAAGTTGAATCTCTGAATAGACCAATAACAGGAGCTGAAATTGTGGCAATAATCAATAGCTTACCCACCAAAAAGAGTCCAGGACCAGATGGATTCACAGCCAAATTCTACCAGAGGTACAAGGAAGAACTGGTACCATTCCTTCTGAAACTATTCCAAGCAATAGAAAAAGAGGGAATCCTCCCTAACTCATTTTATGAGGCCAGCATCATCGTGATACCAAAGCTGGGCAGAGACACAACAAAAAAAGAGAATTTTAGACCAATATCCTTGATGAACATTGATGCAAAAATCCTCAATAAAATACTGGCAAACCGAATCCAGCAGCACATCAAAAAGCTTATCCACCATGATCAAGTGGGCTTCATCCTTGGGATGCAAGGCTGGTTCAACATACACAAATCAATAAATGTAATCCAGCATATAAACAGAACCAATGACAAAAACCACATGATTATCTCAATAGATGCAGAAAAGGCCTTTGACAAAATTCAATGACCCTTCATGCTAAAAACTCTCAATAAATTAGGTATTGATGGGACGTATCTCAAAATAATAAGAGCTATATATGAGAAACCCACAGCCAATATCATACTGAATAGGCAAAAACTGGAAGCATTCCCTTTGAAAACTGGCACAAGACAGGGATGCCCTCTCTCAGCACTCCTATTCAACATAGTGTTGGAAGTTCTGGCCAGGGCAATTAGGCAGGAGAAGGAAATAAAGGGTATTCAATTAGGAAAAGAGGAAGTCAAATTGTCCCTGTTTGCAGACGACATGATTGTATATCTAGAAAACCCCATTGTCTCAGCCCAAAATCTCCTTAAGCTGATAAGCAACTTCAGCAAAGTCTCAGGATACAAAATCAATGTACAAAAATCACAAGCATTCTTATACACCAACAACAGACAAACAGAGAGCCAAATCATGAGTGAACTCCCATTCACAATTGCTTCAAAGAGAATAAAATACCTAGGAATCCAACTTACAAGGGATGTGAAGGACCTCTTCAAGCAGAACTACAAACCACTGCTCAAGGAAATAAAAGAGGATACAAACAAATGGAAGAACATTCCATGTTCATGGGTAGGAAGAATCAATATCGTAAAAATGGCCATACTGCCCAAGGTAATTTACAGATTCAATGCCATCCCCATCAAGCTACCAATGACTTTCTTCACAGAAGTGGAAAAAACTACTTCAAAGTTCATATGGAACCAGAAAAGAGCCTGCATCACCAAGTCAATCCTAAGCCAAAAGAACAAAGCTGGAGGCATCACACTACCTGACTTCAAACTATACTACAAGGCTGCAGTAACCAAAACAGCATGGTACTGGTACCAAAACAGAGATATAGATCAATTGAACAGAACAGAGCCCTCAGAAATAACGCCGCATATCTACAACTATCTGATCTTTGACAAACCTGAGAAAAACAAGCAATGGGGAAAGGATTCCCTATTTAATAAATGGTGCTGGCAAAACTGGCTAGCCATATGTAGAAAGCTGAAACTGGATCCCTTCCTTACACCTTATACAAAAATCATTTCAAGATGGATTAAAGACTTAAACGTTAGACCTAAAACCATAAAAACCCTAGAAGAAAACCTAGGCATTACCATTCAGGACATAGGCATGGGCAAGGACTTCATGTCTAAAACACCAAAAGCAATGGCAACCAAAGCCAAAATTGACAAATGGGATCTAATTAAACTAAAGAGCTTCTGCACAGCAAAAGAAACTACCATCAGAGTGAAGAGGCAACCCACAAAATGGGAGAAAATTTTCACAACCTACTCATCTGACAAAGGGCTAATATCCAGAATCTACAATGAACTCAAACACATTTACAAGAAAAAAACAAACAACCCCATCAAAAAATGGGCAAAGGACATGAACAGACACTTCTCAAAAGAAGACATTTATGCAGCCAAAAGACACACGAAAAAATGCTCACCATCACTGGCCATCAGAGAAATGCAAATCAAAACCACAATGAGATACCATCTCACACCAGTTAGAATGGCAATCATTAAAAAGTCAGGAAACAACAGGTGCTGGAGAGGATGTGGAGAAATAGGAACACTTTTACACTGTTGGTGGGACTGTAAACTAGTTCAACCATTGTGGAAGTCAGTGTGGCGATTCCTCAGGGATCTAGAACTAGAAATACCATTTGACCCAGCCATCCCATTACTGGGTATATACCCAAAGGACTATAAATCATGCTGCTATAAAGACACATGCACATGTATGTTTATTGCAGCATTATTCACAATAGCAAAGACTTGGAACCAACCCAAATGTCCAACAATGATAGACTGGATTAAGAAAATGTGGCACATATACACCATGGAATACTATGCAGCCATCAAAAATGATGAGTTCATGTCCTTTGTAGGGACATGGATGAAATTGGAAGTCATCATTCTCAGTAAACTATCGCAAGAACAAAAAACCAAACACCGCATATTCTCACTCATAGATGGGAATTGAACAATGGGAACACATGGACACAGGAAGGGGAACATCACACTCTGGGGTCTGTTGTGGGGTGGTGGGAGCGGGGAGGGGGGAGGGATAGCATTGGGAGATATACCTAATGCTAGATGACGAGTTGGTGGGTGCAGCGCACCAGCATGGCACATGTATACATATGTAACTAACCTGCACGGTGTGCACATGTACCCTAAAACTTAAAGTATAATAATAATAAATAAATAAATAAATAAAATCTGAGGAGAAAATTCCATTTGCAATAAAACTAAGAAACAGCTATAGGCCGGGCGCGGTGGCTCACGCCTGTAATCCCAGCACTTTGGGAGGCCGAGGCGGGTGGATCACGAGGTCAGGAGATTGAGACCATCCTGGCTAACACGGTGAAACCCCGTCTCTACTAAAAATACTAAAAATTAGCCGGGCGTGGTGGCGGGCGCCTGTAGTCCCAGCTACTCGGGAGGCTGAGGCAGGAGAATGGCGTGAACCCAGGAGGCGGAGCTTGCAGTGAGCCGAGATTGCGCCACTGCACTCCAGCCTGGGCGACAGAGCGAGACTCCGTCTCAAAAAAAAAAAAAAAAAAAAGAAACAGCTATAATCCCGATGATGAGAAATAACTGGCTCACAGTGAAATTTGAGCCAAACCTAGTTTCTCAGCAGGGTGTGGAGTCTCTGAACATGAGAGGCTCCTGGAGGCCTAATCAAATTATTACTTAGGATCATGACCATACACTTAGTGGAAAAAAAATCAGAATCTAGGAATATCTTGTCAGTGTCCTGTTCAGAGGAGTCAAGTCTGAAAGAAGAAATGGATTGTCAGAAATGGCATAACCAGAAAATCTGTTATTTTCTCTAACAAACCTGGATCAACTATCTAAAAGCAGCCCAAGAAAAGAGAAAAGAAATACCAACCAACTTTGTTGCTCCTGACTTGAGTTAACTAAGCACAAATTAAACAAATAAGAAAGCCTTCCCCGCCCCCTGGAAAAAAGGTATGAGCTGAAGCCTTCACAGAGACCCTCGGCTCTGCTCACCAGGACTAGAGATGAGCCAGCAGAGAAGATTTGCAGTACTTCCAATAAAACATATTTGATTAGTCCCATAGGTATGCCCTTTCGCCCATTCTGGATCCTTCTTGAGCAAACTGCAAATGAGGATGTAACTGTTTCCATTCAATGCATGATAAGCAGAAATAATTCATTCTGCATTCATTGGTGGCATACACATACACAAAAAGCAGAAGGCAGATTTTAAAAATGTAAACCAAACAAAAGGAAAAATATTTCAAGTACCTCTGTAGTTTCAGAGAAATTAAAGGAAAAACCTCAAAAAAGGCATAAAAGAACAAGGCAAACTAAACCAGCAGCTGAGAAAATAAAGGACAATAAAACCTCTGAATAAAGATTTAGAAGCAGAGAGAAGTAATACATCCCTATGACTAGACAGTATTTTGAATCCCCATTTTAGAGACAAGAAAAGCAAAGCACAGACAAGATAAAACTTATCTCCTATACTATTGACAAGAGAGCCACTTTGAAACAGAGCCCATGACCAAGACAGGCTTAACAACAAACCAGGCCTGGTGGCTCACACCTATAATCCCTGCACTTTGGGAGGCTGAGGAGGGTGGATCACAAGGTCAGGAGATTGAGACCATCCCAGCTAACATGGTGAAACCACATCTCTACTAAAAAAAAATACAAAAAAAAAAAAAATTAGCTGGTCTTGGTGGCAGGTGCACGTAGTCCTAGCTACTAGGAAGGCTGAGGCAGGAGAATGGCCTGAACCCAGGAGGCGGAGCTTGCAGTGAGCTCCTGCCACTGCACTCCAGCCTGGGTGACAGAGCGAGACTCTATCTCAAACAAACAAACAAAACAAAACAAAAAACAAACGAATGCAGAAGAAAAAGATCAGTGAATGGAGTTGAAAAATGTGTTAACAGAAAAAAAAAAGTTAAAGTAACAGGCTCGAGACTGCGGTTCTTAGAAAGGGTTGCTTGAGAGGATGGGTCTTGGCTAGCTAAGCAGCTAGAAACTGGAATGAGAAACAGTTCCCAACAGTGATATAAAACCTTCCCTAATGATAAATAAGAGTGGCTCACAATTCCTAAACTCTGTACAAGGTACAAACATGTTTATTCGGAGCACCTGCTTTCCTTTTGGGAGTCTGGGGATTTTGGTACATGCTACGCAGAGGGTGCCTATGTGACCAGCCCAATAAAACCCTTGGGCACCAAGTCTCTGATGAGCTTTTCTTCTAGACAACTATTTTCTGTGTCACAATTAGGTGCTGGAGGAATTAAGCACGTCCTATGGGACTTCACTGAGACAGCCTGTGTTTGGTTTCTTCCAAACTTCACCCCATGCCTCTTTTCCCTTGCTGGTTTTGCTTTTGTATGCTTTCATGTAATAAACCTTAGCCATTAGTGTGACTGTATGCTAGGTTCTGTGAGTCTTAGCCAATCACTAAACCTGAGGGCTGTCTTGGGAATCTCTGATGCAGGTAATATCTGTGCCAGAAACACAGCACACAAAGTCCTGCTGTCTTTATAAAAGAGAATACAGAAAATGTAAGAGAAAAATATTCAAAGAAATAATGGAAGACCTATATAACTGAAAAGCTACACTGTGTCTCATCAAAAGCTAAGAGGAAATAGGCTGAGTGTGGTGGCTCACACCTGAAATCCCAGCACTTTGGAAGGCCGAGGTTGGTGGATCACCCGATTCAGGATTTCGAAGACCAGCCTGGCCAACATGGTAAAACTCCGTCTCTACTAAAAATACAAAAATTAGCCAGGTATGATGGTGGGCACCTGTAATCCCAGCTACTCGGGAGGCTGAGGCAGGAGAACCACTTGAACCCGGGAGGCAGGGGTTGCAGTGAGCCGAGATCCTGCCACTGCACTCCAGCCTGGGTGACAGAGTGAGACTCTGTTTTGTTGTTTTTTTGTCATTTTTTTTTAAAAAAAAGACAAAGAAGAACTAAGAGGAAATAATCAAAATCAAGCATTACACTGGCCAAATGTCTAAAGTTCAATAAGTAAGAATTCCACAGATCTCCAAGCAGAAGACAAGGTACTGTTACAAGGAGGAAAAGTTTTTGGTGGGCCTTAGATTTCTTCACAATAACATTTGATGCCACAGGTTATAAAAACAATGTCTACAAAGTGCTAAGGGAAATACTATGTGGACTGAAACAACCAGACTCAGCCAACTTGTTGTATAAACATAAAGGCAACAGGCAGACATTCTCAAGTAAGAAAGTAACGCAGTACATAAGAGGCACACTTAGGGAAAGGGCAGGGGGTGCGGGAAATCTGCTAAGTGACTGTACTCACCAATAAAGACATTAATAAAGATAAGAAATGAGAAACTGTGCCATAAGGACTGAAAGCAAGCACCGCATCCATGTGAATTATACTTGGGAAATAACAATGTTATAAAGCTTGACAATGTTAAAAAAAAAAAAACAAAAACAAAAAACTGGCCAGGCATGGTGGCTGGCACTTGTAATCCTAGCACTTTGGGAGGCTGAGGAGAGTGGATCACTTGAGCTCAGGAGTTTGAGACCAGCCTGGGCAACACGGCAAGACCTCGTCTCAAACAAACAAACAAACAAACAAAAAACAACAACAGTAAATACAAATTAGCTGGTAGGAATTTTAGGGAAAATTTAACTCCAGGAACCTCTTCATTTCTCATAATGGAAAGTCAAAAGAGACTTAATAGGCCGGGTGCGGTGGCTCACGCCTGTAATCCCAGCAC
Source organism: Gorilla gorilla gorilla (assembly GCF_029281585.2). Classification (NCBI taxonomy): domain Eukaryota; kingdom Metazoa; phylum Chordata; class Mammalia; order Primates; family Hominidae; genus Gorilla; species Gorilla gorilla. The sequence continues at coordinate 27,609,715 of NC_073232.2, forward strand.
TTTGGGAGGGTGAGGTAGGCGGATCATGAAGTCAGAAGTTGGAAACCAGCCTGGCCAATTTGGTGAAACACAGTCTCTACTAAAAATACAAAAATTAAGCCAGGTGTGGTAGCATGCGCCTGTAGCCCCAGCTACTGGGGAGGCTGAGTCAGGAGAACTGCTTGAACCTGGGAGGGGAAGGTTGCAGTGAACCAAGGTCACATCACTGCACTCCAGCCTGGGTGACAGACTTGAGACTCCATCTCAAAAAAAAAAAAAACAAAAAAATTTTAAAAACAGATACTTAATAAAAATCAGGAGTTAAAAAAACAAAAAGGAATTGACTTACTCTTTTTAGGAATGAAAGGTGGGTATGTGAATTTACAATACTAAATAATTTTTTCAGGCTTCCCTGCAATAGCTCACCATTTGTATTTATACATTCACTCATGTTCTGATGAGTAGCTTAGATCACTACAAACAACAGAATGAAAGGATGATTAAGGCCATGTAAAAGTAAGTATTGAAAATAATTAAAGTTAAATCATCCAAATATTTTAGAGACCTAAAATAGCCAGTATTGGCAAGAATGAAAGCATCAAAATCTCTCATATACTGCTGAAACATTAGCTGGTAAAACTTTGTAGAGGGTAATCTGGTAATATGTCTCCAACTAAAATAAGCACAGACCTTTGAACTGGTTATTCTGTGTCATATCAGTTTGTTCTGCAGACATGCTTATGCAAGTCCACAAATATTCACTCTAACACCTCTCGTAACAATGAAAAACAGGAAAAAACTAAATGTCTATCAATGGACGACAGAAAATTTAAACTGAGCTAAATGATAAAATATACTGTTCGTGCAGCCATTAAAAAGAATGAAATGGTGTTACATAATCGTGGAACGATATCCATTAAACATTTTTAAGTGAACACAAAAGCAAATTGCAGAACATTGTAATCTTTTCTATTTTCTAAAAATGAGTACACATGATTACACATGTGCATTCATGTATGCAGCTATAAGCACAGAGACGGTCTATAAAAAATCAAATTTGATGCTCAGAGAAACAAAAGTGGGAGGTGAGGTGGGACAGGAGATGTAACAGATGATTACTTTTATACTTATGTACAACTCTAATTTTTACTTGCTTCTATAAAGAAAAACCTAATTGAACTCTATCTTTAGGGAAACTAAATAAAACTAAAGAATAAAGAAGAAGTGTTTAACAGAATAAGAAATGGCCAAAGTTTGAACCTAAATAAGTACAATTTTGCATCCTCATAAGGAGTGTAGTAACCTCCAAAGATCTGTGATTATGGTCTATTATAGTAGCAACTAACTGGTCCAAAACTAAGAGATGACAGAAATCAGAAGAGCAGCTTCCTGGTAGGGTAGCTGAGTACAAGAGATGTTTCTGGGATAATGGAAATGCTCTATCTTGACTGGGGTGGGTCTTGGCTGCACAGTTGTACATATTTGTCAAAACCCAACAAGCTAAACATTTAAGATCTCTTCGTTTCACTGTATGTACATTTCACCTTTAAACAACTGAATACAAGATGAAAAACTTTAAAAATTAAACTAAATAGAATGAGCCTATACAAATCAACTTTAATTGCAAAAATACATTCTTATAGTAAAAAAAAAAAAAAAAAAAAAAATTACACAAGAAAATTTCCTTTTATTTCCCCCCTCTCTCCCAATCTAATTTCCTCAGAGTTAACCACTATTAAAAGGTGGGTATGTTACAGCTTCTAGATGTTTTTTCACATGTAAATAAATATACATAAATCCACAGTTGTGTACTTTTATTAACTGCAAAAAAAGTAATTATCCCAAGTATGGCAATTTGCTTTTAATACTTAAAAACTGATCATAAACATCTTCTCTGATTGGTAAGTAGAATTCTCCCATATTAAAGGCCATATACTACCCCATTGCATGGACAAATCACAGTTTATTAAACCACTGCTCTATTGCTGCCCACTAAACTGAAGTTTTAACAAACTTCAATTTTAACAAAAGCATTTCTATATTTATTGTAATTCTTAGGAGTTTAAAAAGATTTTAGACCATAATTAGGAATTTTAAAATGCTCCATAGGAATAAAACTCCATTATAATCATTATACTATGAAAACTTATTTTTCCTTTTTTTTTTTTTTTTTTTTTGAGACAAGGTCCCGCTCTGTCTCCCAGGCTGGACTACAGTAGCACAATCATGGCTCACTGCAGCCTCCACCTCCCAGGCTCAAATGATCCTTCCACCTCAGCCTCCTGAATAGCCATGACGACAGGTATGCACCACCATACCCAGCTAATTTTTGTAATTTCTTTTAGTAGAGGTAAGGTTTTGCCATGTTGCCCAGACTGGTCTCCAACTCCTGGGCTCAAGGGATCCGCCTACCTCAGCCTCCCAAAGTGCTGGGATAACAGGAGTAAGTAAGCCACCAGATCCAGCCTGAAAACCTATTTTTCAATTTTCAAACACATGCTTTCCAAATACGTAAACGCGTAGAACATAAATGGCACACAGTAGTTTAACGTAATTGTTGAATTATGAATAAAATTTTACAGGCTGGGCAAGGTGGCTCACATCAGTAATCCCAATACTTTGAGAGGCTAAGGTGGGAGGATTGTTTGAGGCTAGGACTTCAATACCAGCCTGGGACACATAGTGAGACTGTTTCTACAAAATAAAAAATAAATTAGCCAGGTGCAGTGGTGCGCACCTGTAGTCCCAGCTACTCAGAAGCTGAGGTGGTATAATTGCCTGAGTCCAGAAGTTCGAGCCTGCAATGAGCTATGCTTGTGTCCCTGCACTCCAGCCTGGGTAACAGAGCAGGATGCTTTCTCAAAAAATAAAATTTTACAAACATATCAGCTATGAAAGTAGAAAACAGGTTACTCTATATTTTTGTTGCAGCTCAAAAAAGAGTTTTAATTTAGCACTGAAAATTCATATGAAATACAAGTAAACAAATGAAATAAAACCTCGCAGAAAGTAGGGGGGAAAAACATCACTGCACTAAATGGACCTAAAATGCATTATTCTCAAGATCCTAGGACCCATTCCTAGTCTTCTTTTGTATTATTTTCCATGACAGAGTCTAAAGTCTGCATTTATAAAGTTTTGAATTCCTGTTATCTATAGAAAGTTGCTCACAATGGAGAAACTTAGTATTATCACTGAACAATTAAAAAGCTCCCTGTGACAAACTTATTGAGAATAATATAATTTGGAAATGAAGTTCTTACAAACCTGGGTCCAATAACAGGAATAAGTAACACATCTTGAAGGTCTGGATGTTGAAGAATAGGAACACTTAATCCATTAAACTGCTGTTAAAGATAAACATGATTATAAAGCAATCCATACATTTGATACATTTCAACTTATGGAACTTTTCAGTATCATCATCTACCACAGCATGAAGCCCTAGTAGCTCTGGGGCACTTTCACCTTATTCCACGGGATACTGTAAAAATCCAAAAGACCTCAAAACAACAACGTTTTCTCTATTTTAATTCTGAAGTATCCTAACTTCCTTATAAGACTCAATTTTGCTTACTATTTGGCATTATAAACACAAACCGTGGTTACCCTAAATGATTTACTTTAGAAACTTTTATTTAATATAGAATTACATGTAGTATTCCTTTAAGAAAAGTTTCTGAATAAGATGTTAAAGACTGAGATTACTATTGATAAATACTACCTAATATACACAATCAACACTGGCATCCATGTCAGCTTTGGTGAGGAAAAGAAATGTTTATGGTAGAGGTTTGGGATTTTCAGTATCCTCTATTATAATGGAACCAGAAGATTGTCACACTGAAAGCAGGTGCAGGTGCGGGAGCCAGCTCACACCAGCTCAGGAGAGCCACTGCATGCATCTCTTTCCAATTCCATGGTCACACATGTAGCTACCAGGGAACATGGTGAGTATTTATACCACAGAAATCAACAAACACCACAAATTGGGGTTATTTTTCCCAGAAAGGGTTTGTTAAATATGTACCAGCATACCACTGTCACAAGCAGAAGACAATTGGACACCCTACACAGAATAAAAATCAGCTGCATAGGGGACTGGATGACAGGGACCGTATACTCTATTAGAGGGCAGCACGCAAATATTTGACAACAAATCTGCCTTGTAGGTTAGGGTTTATCAACTCCATTTTCACATACTACATAAAAGACCAATCACCACAATGCATGTTTGCATTGCCCCACGGGATTCATACACTATCTACAGAAAACTTCTGAGATCAACTTACTGATTTCTAAGTTGATAAGGAAACAGAAAATAATCGTGCATATTTTAGAAATATAACTTCATATCTACCAAGTCACCAGCTCTCTGAAATTCTGCTTCTTCCAAAGGGTATAGTTATCCAACAGATAACTAATAAGCAATCTGAAAGATAAATTCCACCTCAATCAATCAAATCCTTCTTCCTTTCTCTTTCCCTCCCTCCTTCATCATTTTGATAGCCTTACAGTATCAATTACAGGGAACAAATCTTGCCAAAGAGAAGATAATGAACTTCGATTTTTGTTTTGTTTTATTAAGTAACATTTGATTTAGACTGTAGAAATATCTTATACAGAGATCAAAGCTTCTCAAGCCAAAGGTCATTGTCTCTCCCTTTCGATTAGGAGCATGTTAATATATAAACAAAACCCATAAAACCACACATGTACATACCCTTCATAACACACGTTTTTTTCCAAACCAAGCATATCACCAGCTTCTTTTAATGTTGGTTTCTGCCCTATGCTATTTTAAAACAGCCTTATTGAGATAATTTACATACCATAAATTTCACCCATTTTAAATGTACAATTCAATGATTTTTAGTAAATTTAAAGAACGGTACTCCAGTTTTAGACAATTTCCATCATCCCACAAAGATCCTTCATGCTCACTGGCAGTCAATCCCTGTTCCCATTGCTAGGCAACCACTATCTTTCTTTCTCTACAAATGTGCCTTTTTCTGGACATTTCACATAAATGGAATACAAACCAAGCATCCCTAGTCTAAAAATCTGAAATGTTACAAATCCAAAACTTTTTGAATGCTGACATGATGCCAGAAGTGGAAAATTCCATACTTGACCTGGACTGGTCAAAGTCAAAATGCAGGCTCACAACACAGTTCATCCAGCCTACCGTGTTTTTGTTGTTGTTGAACAGCTAATTGAGGTATTCTGATGATGCTACTGTGCTGCTTCGTTACCCTGAACACATTTTTTTTTCACCGTATTAAGGTATGTCTTTTTTTTTTTTTTTACTGTTAAGTGCTTACATATGAGTAAGTACAAGAAAATGTTGGCCGGGCGCAGTGGCTCACGCCTGTAATCCCAGCACTTTGGGAGGCCGAGGCGGGTGGATCACGAGGTCAGGAGATGGAGACCATCCTGGCTAACATGGTGAAACCCTGTCTCTACTAAAAATACAAAAAAAAAATTAGCCGGGTGTGGTGGCGGGCGCCTGTAGTGCCAGCTACTCGGGAGGCTGAGGCAGGAGAATGGCGTGAACCCAGGAGGCGGAGCTTGCAGTGAGCCAAGATCACGCCACTGCACTCCAGCCTGGGCGACAGAGCGAGACTCCGTCTCAAAAAAAAAAAAAAAAAAACAAAAAAAAAAACTGAAAACATATAGGTCAGGCACGGTGGCTCACTCCTGTAATCCCAGCACTCTGTGAGGCCGAAGCAGGTGTATAACCTGAGCTTAGGGGTTTGAGACCAGCCTGGCCAACACAGTGAAACCCTGTCTCTACTAAAAATACAAAAATTAGCTGGGTGTCTTTGAGCGCACCTGTAATCCCAGCTACTCAGGTGGCTGAGGCAGGAGAATTACTTGAACCTGGGAGGCAGAGGTTGCAGTGAGCTGAGATCGCGCCATTGCACTCCAGCCTGGCTGACAGAGCGAGACTCCCTCTCAAAAAAAAAAAAAAAAAGAAAATGTATATAAATACAATTTTCTCTGTATATAAATTCAGAGTCAGGAATGATAATGATGTCAAACAACCAGATTGTCCACATGGCTGAGATAGTGACACCTTTGCTTTCTGATGGTTTAATGTATATAAACTGTTTCCTGCACAAAATTATATAAAATATTGTGTAAAATTACCTTCAGGCTATGTATACAAGGTGAATATGAAACATAAAAGAATTTCATGTTAGACTTGGGTCCCACATCCTTTATCTCTCATTATATACATGCAAATATTCTAAAAGCTAAAAAATCCAAAATTTGAAACAATATGTAGCATCTGTGTCTACCTTCTTTAATATTTTTGAGGTTAATCCATACTGTAGCATGTATCAGTTCACTCTAGTTCATAATTTTTATTGCTGAAGGATTCTACTGTATGAATATATCACATTTTGTTTATCTACTTAAGAGCTGATGTATATTTGGAGTATCCCCTTTTGATTATTATGAGTAGTGCTGCTATGAACATTCATGCTGGAGAATTTATATGAACATATGTTTTCATTTATTTGGAGTATATACCTAGGAGTGGAATTGCTGGGTTTTAGAGTATGATTAACTTTTTAAGATACCACCAATGTTCCAAAGAGATCATATTATTTACATTTCAACCTACAATGTTTGAAGATTCCAGCTTCTCCATATTGTCACCAGCCTAATTAAATTTTATATTATTAAATTTCAGGCCAGGCACGGAGATATATGGGATTCACGCGTGTAATCCCAACACTTTGGGAAGCCAAGGCACGCAGATCATTTGAGGTTAGGAGTTCGAGACCAGCCTGGCCAACATGGTGAAATCCCATCTGTGCTAAGAATATCAAAATTAGCCGAGCATTGTGGCGAGTTCATATAATCCCAGCTACTCGGGAAGCTAAGCCAGGAGAATCGCTTGAACCTGGGAGGCGGAGGTTGCAGTGAGCCAAGATCGCACCACTGCACTCCAGCCTGAGCAACAGAGCGAGACTCCATCTAAAAAATAATGATAATAATAATTCAATATGTGGTGCACAGATATTGCGGACAAAACACTTACTTTTATATCATCCTATTCAGGACATCTCTTTAGGACACGTGAACTTTTCAACGTGAAACGAAAAAGAAATCCACAGCCTAAAACCTCCTCCAAGTACGCTTTCTTACTAGAATCGGGTACTGCTTTACCATTGGTTTCCTATCTAGTGACTCTGACCGAAGCTTCCCTGTCCAACGTTAACCTTCAAAGAAAGGGACCCAAAGCCCAGAGTGACTGATCCTAGCCCATGGGATCTTGTATATCCAGACTAGGATGCTAAAATATCCATGTTCTGGAAATCATTTGTTTGTTATGAAAAGAAAAATAATAAAGCCAGGCACATGGCCTCACGCCTGTAATCCCAGCACTTTGGGAGGCCAAGGTGGGCAGATCACAGGGTCAGGAGTTCGAGACCAGCCTGGCCAATATGGTAAAACCCCATCTCTACTAAAAATACAAAAATGTGGCAGGCGTCTGTAGTCCCAGCTACTTGGGAGGTTGAGGCAGGAGAATCGCTTGAACACAGGAAGCAGAGGTTGCAGTGAGCCAAGATCGTGCCACCGCACTGCAGCCTGGGCGACAGAGTGAGACTCCCTCTCAAAACAAAACAAAAAAAATCTGGATCTGAGTTATAGATACTTCCAGTGGGCCTCAGAACAGTTTCCTTTTTATTAGCTGAAAACATATACATGGTTATGGAAAAGTAATGATTTTAGTTGCTTAGGGCAACTACTTATGTTTTATACCTGTCATTACTCTCAATAAGATTATCACTATCAATAAAAATCAGATTAATTTTTTAAAAATCTTATTTAATTATTATACTAAGGTTTGGTCTCATACACTGAGATGCCATAGCTGGTTCTTCTAATAACATGGTCGTCTATTCACAACTTGGTACTTACAGAATTGTTCTTAAAGAGAGTATGATAAAGATTCCATAAATGTAATAGAGAGATTTTTTAAAAGGGGATAAGTGACTCAGTGATAATTTTCTGAAATTTTCTAAATAACTAAACACAGCTTGTGATTGACAAATGGAAACCCTTTAATCATGGTTGCCTCTCACTTTTAATTCAGACACAAATAAGGCAGAAATGAGTCTGCTGACACCCACGTTACATGTTACCAGTCACTGAATAACTACAGTATACAATTTATGTGTACCTCTCAGCATCTATTTTTCTACATCCTACATTGCTGTTGAGGTAAATTTCAGTGTACAGTGTATGAAACACATAAGGCAAAGCTTTCAAAAGCAAAAAAGTATATACAAGATAACTCAAAAAAATATAAACAAGATAACTCATACTTTCTGCTTAGAAGTCATAAATGCCATTTTATAATATTGTTTTCATCTGTAAGAGGAATATTTTGCCAAAACTATTTTATTGGTTGGATAAAAAAAGTCTCATGCTGTTTTACATTGAAAATAGATTCAGATTCATCATCTTAATTTCCTGGTTTTATAAAACACAAGGCGCTCAACACCTTGTTTTTTGGTCTTTTTTTTTTTTTGAGACAGAGTCTCATTCCATCGCCCAGGCTGGAGTGCAGTCATGCAATTTCGGCTCACTGCAACCTCCACCTCCCGGGTTCAAGGGATTACTCGTGCCTCAGCCTCCCAAGTAGCTGAGATCACAGGCATGTGCCATCATGCCCAAATAATTTTTTTATATGTTTTAGTAGAGACAGGGTTTCGCCATGCTGGCCAGGCTGGTCCCAAAGTCCTGGCCTCATGTGATCCACCTGCTTCAGCCTCCCAAAGTGCTGGGATTACAGGCATGAGCCACCACGCCTGGCCCAACATCTATTTTTTTATGTCAATTAACAATATAATCTCACGGGTACTTAGTATGTACCTCCTTACCCCTGGGCTTATCTCAGCTATACCATCTGTCCTCCTGGTCATTATATGCTACTTATCACAAAGCCACAGGTTTTTAAGGTTAGACTGGACTTCTTCACATGTATTTTAATGATGAAGCTACTAAGGCCCAGTTTAATGCGGCCCAGAGGGGTTTAACGACCTATTTTAGTCACCAAAAATGAATAAATTTAGAATCAGAAGTACTAGGTTCAAGTTCTAGCATTACCACCTAGGATAACTTTGAAGAACTTACCATTCATGGTCCTCAATCTCCTTATCTGTAAAACTGGAAGTGTATTATATCATTCACAGGATTTTAATGGAAAACATGGTAGACTGCAAAAATGTAATGATGTACAAATGACAGAAAATTTCCACAAACCTTCTGAAGTTCATCAAGTAACAGATTTTTCACATGTTGTACTGAGGCTAAATGTGTATTCACTCTGACAGTTGTGAATGACGGAGGATGTGACAGGTGCTTTAACAAAGTTTCAAACTTCCTTTCTGCTTCTTGTTTACCTAAAGCAGTCACAATCTAAAAAGAAGAAGTTAATGTTTAAATTTCCTGAGAATTAAAAACAGTCAGCAGAGCATCCTTATATATTAATTCCATCTAATGAAACATCGCTTAGCAATTGTTCAGCTCCATTCTATTTTGCTGTATTGTTTATATGTTAATAGCAACTAAGGAAATAGTAATACTTCACGGGGTTCTTCGGCTTAAACATGGTAATAAACACCTAAGAAAATGCCTGAAATAAAGGGCTTAGAAAAACATTGCCTAAACTTCAAAGCATTACGAACATTTTCCAAATATTAGTATCTGCTACATTTATTCACATAAATTCAGGAATTCAGTCTATTTATAATGCATTACCATTACAGCATCTCTGTAGAGCTAACATTATATCCAAGTTAGTTGGATGTTAGCTAATTAGCTAACATCATATCCAAGAGCAAACTGGGTGGTATCCTTTTAAAATACCAATATTTAAAGTAATATTGATATAGTCACTGTCATATAAAGATTCCCCTAGGACATCAGCTTTTTAATATGGTGTTATTAAATGTAACAAATATATATTATCCAAAAAAGATGAGTAGCAAAGACACCTGTCAGCCATGACAGTATAAAGACTCAACAATATTCCCTTGTAATTAACCGAAGCTTTTCAAGAAACGTATTTCTTTTTTTCCCTATTTGACTAAACCCTGCTTTACAGAATCTTCACAAACCACTTGTTAGCCTACTCATGCACCAGCCTTAAAAGTATTCATACTTTCTCAAGGTTTAGTCTTATCAAAAGTGAACATTCAGCCTGGGCAACATGGTGAAACCCCATCACTACAAACAATACAAATGTTATTAGCCAGAGTGGTGGCCCCTGTCTGAGGTCCCAGCTACTCGGGAGGCTGAGGTGAGAGGATCACTTGAGCCCCAGAGGTCGAAGCAGCAGTGAGCTGTGATCACGTCACTGCACTCCAACATGGGCAACAGAGGGAGACCCTGTCTCAAAAAAAAAAAAAAAAAAAAAGGCATAAAACTTAATATTCCTTTCCCTTCAATACTTTTCACAAAGGCATAGCTTTTCATTTTGTAAAACCACACCACTGATGAGGCTCGAGGCAGAGGCAGTGTCAAAGAAAGACGTTTGGATCTCCTTTATAAAACGATGTTCTCCATTTTAAAATCTGCTGAAAAAAATTGTGGAATGCCCCTACTTCTCCTAATATGTGCCTTATGTTTCAAGTCCCTTGAAATCAACAGAATATATTTTCTCTTTCCATACAGTCTAGTCCCTCAACCTAATCTTTGGAAATGAAACGCAGAAATCAAATCTAAAAGGCATGGCTTCAATAACATATTCAAAAATGAGTAACATTTAAGTGGTGTTACTCTAACTAAAAAAACTAAAGATTTCAAAAAAACAAAGTTGCTTAGAGGCAACATGGTAAAGTGGAAGAGAGGACAGGCTTTGCAATAAAAGACAATCAACATTTACTGAGGACTTCTGTGGCAGGCACTGCCAATAGCAAACAAAATTAACATTTTTTGAAGACTTACATGCCAAAACAATGCAAGTTCTTTTCATTTACGTTTAATATCCTAAAACAACCTGGTAAAATATTTTTAACTTGACTAAAAAATTAAAGATTTGAAAAAAAACAAAGTTGCTTAGAGGCAGCATGGTAAAATGGAATAGACAACAGGCTTTGCAATCAAAGATAATCAACATTTACTGAGGACTTTAGCAAATAAAATTAACATTTTTTGAGGACTTACATGCCAAAACAATGCTAGTTGTATTCACTTACGTTTAATATCCTAAAACAACCTGGTAAGTTATTTTTAACCATTCTCAATTTTTCACAGAAGAGAAAAATCTAGGTTAAGCCACGTAATTTACAAAGCACTAGAATGCAAATCAAGTGCCTGAGATTCAAAAGCTGTACCTTTGTTCATTACACCTGAACTCTTTCCCTCCAGATTTCAATAGTTACTTGATAGCTGTGTCAACTTGGATCAGTTACACAATTTCTTGAGCAGTCAGTTTTCTCGACTATTAAAAGAGGAATAAACCTCTAAGAAAAAAAAGTTTGTGAAGATTAAAGATGCAAATCTCCTAGCACAACTGCTGGCATTTAAGAGGCACTCAACAAATTACAGAATCCTTTTCACCTGAGTGCCAAAGCCAGCGCTCTTTTAAAATTCGATTCGAGTTCTTGAAGACAGGGACCTTTTCTTGTTCATCCTTGTAACCCTTTGTGCCATGCCTGACAGGCACATGCCTTTTTTCCCTTCTTTTCCACTCCTAAGTGTTAAAACATATACCTTATTCACTTCGTATCTCAGTAAGCTTTAATACCTGTAGAAACATATTGGTATTTTTACACTTGATAGACAAGTAGTAAGGAACGATGGCTGTCAAGATTTCCCTTTATACTTATTTCTATTTCTCTCGAGTGTGCGAATATTTGAGTTTTTGCAAAATATCATCTAACATCTTTACCTGACCTACCTCCTTATTCATAAAGCCTTCCTTAAGATAGTTTTCAACCTCGGGTCTCAAAGATATCTTAGGGAAAATAGACATTTTTCCTGTTTAGTTCTCCACCAAGAGAAATGCTGGAAAACGGTGTTTTGTTTTTTTTTTCTTTCCGAATTAATAGTGACGAGTGTCTTGACACCAGATGCTCAGGAAAATCTTGCCGATCACGCTGAGTTAATTTCGGAAATGCAGAGGTACACGCTTTCTCAAGCCTAGCCGATTAGAAGGGGCTGCCGGGCTTCCACCACACCTCATCGAGGCAATGTTTTCTGGTAGAGATGCTCATGGAAATCATTGAGCCAATGCCACTCACGTTGCAAAGAACCAAAAAAAGAAAAAAATGCTTAGTAACTGAATCCGTGGTGAAACGGACGCAGATCAGTAAGCCAGGCTGACAGCAGCTCGGTCCCTTTATCTTTTCTATCAATTTCCAAACACGCGCCCCCTATTTCTCGGCGGAAAGTCGCTTCCGGCTTACGTCACGTCCGGCACTTGCGGCCCACCCCTCCCTTTCCGGTCTCCCAATCCGCAGCCGCAAGTTTCCCCAACACTACGTCACGCTACGCCACGCCACGCCACGCCACGCCACGCCACGCCCCCGGAGGTTCCTAACCCTGCGTGAGGCTTTTTCACCTGCCTCAGGTTAAGTAGGCAGGGCCTGCGGGCGGGATGGTCCAAGATATTTAGTTCCCGGTACCGGAGGGCTAGGTGCCAGGAGCAATGGGGAAACTGCCAAATGGCGGGGGTTGAGTGGAAGATGTTGCTGGACTGAAAAAAGGCACAGCCCAGTTGCTGTCCTGCCAGATGTCCTCCAGTTAGAGGATGAGGCCAGAATTTGGGCGCATCAGCCACCGTTTGATTTCATGACATGATTTTACCTCTCTCAGGCATACAGATATGACTTCAGTTGTGAAGTTCATAGGGTTCATATTTTTGAAAGTTGGGCTAATGGTCTGTTAATATCCAATGCTCAGGTAAAACTTAAAACCCACAGATAGTGTTTACAGCTAGTTATAAGGCTAACTGCTACTTATATCATAGTTGACATATTCTTTAGAGTTTGGAAGACCCTTGCCATTATTTTTTTTTCTTTTTTTTCATCATAAGCAGACAAGGATATAGATTCAAAGAACGAGGATATCTAACCAAACTCACTGAGTCATTTTATAATTGTACAGGAAAGTCAAAATAATTCTTATCACCTTGACATGTGTTTTTTGCAGCCCACCATGGTAATTTACACATAAGTATAGGAAAGGGTTTTTTATTGTTTTTTTCTCTTTAATTTTCACACCGAATTATACACACAGACACACACAGATAGAACAGGTACTTTCCATGACACACCAACTCTTTACCAGAAAGAGTAGAAAATAATGTATGACCATTATACCACACAACAACCTGCAAGTTGTTTATCATTTTCTCTGCTCTTTTTTTTTTGAGTCTCTGTCGCCCAGACTGGAGTGGAATGGTGGGATCTCGACTCACTGCAACCTCCACCTCCTGGTTCAAGAGATTCTCCTGCCTTGGCCTCCCCAGTAGCTAAAATTACAGGCATGTGCCACCAGGCCCAGCTAATTTTTGTAATTTTAGTAGAGACGGGGTTTCACCATGCTGGCCAGGCTGGTCTCAAACTCCTGACTTCAACTGATCTGACTGTCTAGCCTCCCAAAGTGCTGGGATTACAGGCGTAAGCCACCACACCCAGCCCATTTTCTCTGTTTTAAAGAGTAAATCAAGGTTCCTAGGGTTGAAACAACTCTCCATGTTCTCACAAATAAAAAGCCAGGATAAAGACTAGTAATTTGGCTTCTAGAGCCAATACCTTGTCCTTGACCATAGCATATTTCTTCAATAAATCCATGAGATTCTTTCATGGCTAAAACATCTGAAAGTGATAAATGTCTAAATCAGACATTTCCAAAGGAATTTCTGTAGCCTCAATTTCATGGTGACCATAGCACCACTGATGGCTGGAATCTGTATTTTAGCGATAAAGGAGGAGAAACAAGTTGAACTACATTTTAAACTCCACAAGGATAGAGACTTTATCACACCACTATGTACCCAAGCCTAATCCATAATAGGCACTCAAATACTTACTGAATGACTAAATGAAAAGATGGATGAACACCTCTATAAACTATGGAAAGAAAATGCTGATAAAGCATTTGCCAGAAATTACTTCACTAGTGCCACACACGGACAGTATTGAGGACATTTAGACTTTTTTGTTTGAGATGGAGTCTCATTCTGTCGCTCAGGCTGGAGTGCAGTGGTGCTATCTCAGCTCACTGCAACCTCTGCCTCCCAGGTTCAAGTGATTCTCCTGCCTCAGCCTCCCCAGTAGCTGGGATCATAGGTGCCCACCACCACGCCTGGCTAATTTTTGTATTTTTAGTAGAGATGGGGTTTCACCATGTTGCTCAGGCTGGTCTCAAACTCCTCAGCTAAAAGTGATCCACCCACTTCGGCCTCCCAAAGTGCTGGGATTACAGGCGTGAGCCACCACACCCAGCCATTTAGACTATTCTTGACTAGATGTTATTGTAATGACAGTTAATGTTGATGAAGATATCTCTTGGGATTCTAACGCTGGATCCAAGAAAAGCATATTACAAAACAAGAGGTTGGCATAGTAGATACGTGCTATGTAAGCAAAGGAGAACTACTCTATGAATACACCCATATAAGATTTATTTAGGCTACAAGTTCTTAATATGGGTGATATGGCTCCCCAGGGTGTGGGGAACTCAGGGGGGACTGAAACAATTTTTGATACAATCTCACTCTTTTTAGTTTGTGGAACTCCAAAGCTTAACCTTACCAAAACAATCATTCCTGAGCATTTAATTTCATGGTAAGGGTATGGGAGAATTAGCAGGAAAAAATGTCTAGAAAGGCTTTTTAGGGGGATGATAATTTTAAAAGGTTGATAAAACACTGATTTAGGTGATCACTTCCCTCGAGTCTCACTCTGTCACCCAGGCTGGAGTGCAATGGCATGATCTCGGCTCACTGCAACCTCCGCTTCCTGGGTTCAAGCGATTCTCCTGCCTCAGCCTCCTGAGTAGCTGGTATTACAGGTGCCTGCCACCATGCCCAGCTAGACAGTTAACTAATTTCTATCTAGTCCTCCCTTTTTCTGTTCTTCCAGGTTGCCTTTTTATTTCTTCTATGACAGACATGCCTCTTTTACTTGCCAAAATGTTATTTCAGATTGATCTTGGAAGAAAGGTCTTAATTCTGCCTCTGGCTATCTCCATTCAAGGGAACTTCTTTCCTTCTTAATTTCAAACCTGAATGGTTCTATGAAAATAACATGACACCTGTAGTCACCCATTCACCCATAAATCCAATCCTGTATCAGTACAGCAGCTCCAGTCTAAGCTCAAATTTATTTGGCATTTGAGCACAATAAATTAGGGACTATAATATCTGGAAAGTGGCCTGGCACAGTGGCTCATGCCTGTAATCCCAACACTTTGGGAGGCTGAGGTGGGTGGATCACGAAGTCAGGAGTCCAAGACCAGCCTGATCAATATGTAAAACCCCATCTGTACTAAAAATGCAAAAATTAGCCTGGCGTGATGGCACGTGCCTGTAGTCTCAGCTACTTGGGAGGTTGAGGCAGGAGAATCGCTTGAACCAGGGAGGCAGAGGTTGCAGTGAGCCAAGATTGTGGCACTGCACTCCAGCCTGGGCGAGACTCTGCCTCAAAAAATAAATAAATAAATAAAATTAAAAAGTCTGGAAAGTAAAGGGAAGAATGAATACGATTTAGTTCAGAATACTGCCAGGATTAAACAAACAAAAAATCAATCTTGGATTGGTTCATCTTTATTTCTAGAAATAATACTATATACCTTACCGAGAACTTCCCATTTTTCTTGCCACGCTTATGGAACATTGGAAATTAGCACCATAATTTGCTTTGGGGAACACTTCTCTGAAAATCCAGCAGTCCAACTGTTGCCAGAGTTAAATCCCTGGCTGCTTTATCTTGCACATATCCTTCCCACCTAAGAAAGGAACAAACAACATAGATTCTTACAAAGAAAATGGTATTAACATATGAC
Source organism: Gorilla gorilla gorilla (assembly GCF_029281585.2). Classification (NCBI taxonomy): domain Eukaryota; kingdom Metazoa; phylum Chordata; class Mammalia; order Primates; family Hominidae; genus Gorilla; species Gorilla gorilla. The sequence goes on from NC_073232.2 coordinate 27,625,732, forward strand.
TGAAGTTTAGCAGGGTTCCTGGGCAATCTATATCTTTGACACCTCTGGTGTCAAGCTACTAGGGTGCAGATTCCAGTTCTTGCGTTCTTGCAACCTCAGTCAAGTATTAAAGTTCTTTGCACTTCAATTTCTTCATCTGTGAAATACAGATAATAGCTCCTGCTTCATAATTTTACTATAAACCAAACAAATTAGGTAGAGTGCTTTAAATGGTACTAGAACAAAGTCCTCTGTAAATGTTACATAGTATTATCATACATGTACTGAAGGAATGGCTATAGGATAGTGAAACGTCATTTGTGAGGAAAGAACTAAAGTGACCCAAATTCTGACATGTCAAGAGAGTCAACTTTTCTATCTAAGGGAGGAGTGAAGATTTCAGGTGTTTAGGAAATGTAAGAGGCTCCACCCGAAGGAATGGGACTGTAGTAAAGAGGGGCAAAGCTGTTTCCAGAGAAGAGAGGACCAGAAACTTCAAGAAATTGAGTCAGCTTCAAAAGCCAAAAACCTACTATAAATGGGTAATTTATAAGCCACCATGACTGCCACTGAGCAGCCGAGCCCCTAAAGGACTACATGTGTTGATGATACAAGCTTTGAAGTACCTGTTGGAAGGAGCATTTATCAAATGTAGGAAGGCTGGTGACATTGAGCCCTAAACTACAGAAGAGATGTCAATTCTCATTGATTGAATTATGACCAAAGTCATAGACCTATAGCTAGTTTGATCTAGTAGATATTTTCAAACTCAGGATATTATGGCTTCTCTTTGTAAACATAAAGCAACTTTGTCAGAAATTTATCAACATTTTATCAACATACTTTTCGTAATGACAGGAGCAAGACGTTTCTTTTATATTACTTACAGCATCAAAAATTGTTGGTCTCTCAATAGATATTTACAGAAGGCGATCATACTGATTTCAGACCATATGGCAGGGAGAATTTTCTGACGGGAAATCTATCAGTCACACCTAATCTGGAGACTGATCAACTAAACTAAAATCACAATGGGCATTACCTTAAAGGTTGAGGAAAGTTAAAAAATGGTGGCTTCCAGCACTTTGGGAGGCCAAGACAGGTGGATCACGAGGTCAGGAGTTCAAGACCAGCCTGACCAACATGGTGAAACCCCATCTCTACTAAAAATACAAAAATTAACTGGGCATGGTGGTGCATGCCTGTAATCCCAGCTACTCAAGAGACTGAGGCAGGAAAACTGCTTGAACCCGGGAGGCAGAGGTTGCAGTGAGCTGAGATCACACAACTGCACTCCAGCCTAGGTGACAGAGTGAGACTCCGTTTAAAAAAGGTAATGGACAAATTGATCAGAGTTGTGTAAGTAATAAATTGAATTCAATTACAGCTACAGCTAGCTCTTCCAAGTATTATCTGAAGTTAGTTTGTAATAGTTCCTTTTAAAAACATCTTATAGTTTTATTTTTTAAATTCCCGAGTTGTTTGACATTTTTCTTCCTTGAACTCTTTAAAATATTTTGTTGAACTGGATAGAGATTTTACTGGGATTCCAATTTAATTAAAGGAAGTTATTTCCAATGAACACTTAAGAAAATTAGTTACAATCCTTTTTTTTTTTTTTTTTTTTTTTTTTTTTTTGGTTCAGACAGGGTCTCACTCTGTCACCCAGGCTGGAATCCAGATGCACGATCTTAGCCCACTGCAGTCTTGACCTCCTTGGCTCAAATGAGCCTCTTGCCTCAGCCACCCCATTAGTCGGGACTACACATGTGCACCACCATGTCCAGCTAATTTTTGTATTTTTTTGTAGAGACAGGATTTCTCCATGTTGTCTGGGTTGATCTAAAATTCCTGGGCTCAAGTAATCCACCTGCCTTGGCCTCCCAAACTGCTAGCATCACAGGCATGAGCCACCGTGTCTCTCCTAATGTAATTGAAAGTATTTTTTCTAACAGATCGATAGGTACATCAGCATGATTTCTGTTTAGATAATACACAAGTATATTCTGTTAATCAATCATATTACTTTTGATAATTGTGGCTATTTTTCTTTCCCTCCAGTTTGTAAAAATTTTAGATTTCCAAATCAGCAAATAAAACTTTTAAATATGAAAAGATATTTTTAAAATATTAGAACAGTCTCATTGTCAGGTAAATTGTTCATAAGAAAGGTGTTAAAAGTAAGTTAAAAGTAAATTTTAACGAACTGAAAACTTCAACACTAAAGTTTTCTGAAATTTCAAAGAAGCAAAACCAATAAAAATATCAACAGCCATGTTCAAATAAATACATTCATTCCACTCAGTTAAAAGTAGAAGTATAATTCAAACTTACTGTCTCTAAAATATCATAAAAATGTTTAAGAAATCTATAGTTTTTTTGCTTCAAATCTCTGCATTTTATTTTATTTTTATTTTTTTAGACGGAGTCTCACTCTGTCGCCAGGCTGAAGTGCCCTGGTGTGATCTCTGCTCCCTGCAACCTCTGCCTCCCGGGTTCAAGCAATTCTCCTGCCTCAGCCTCCTGAGTAGGTAGGATTACAGGCGCGCGCCACCACACCCGGCTAATTTTTGTATTTTTAGTAGAGACAGGGTTTCACCATGTTGGCCAGGATGGTCTCCATCTCTTGACTTCGTGATCCACCCGCCTCAGCCTCCCAAAGTGCTGGGATTACAAGCGTGAGCCCCAGCGCCCAGCCAAATGTCTGCATCTTCATACAAAAATGCTTTGTTCTTTTCAGAAATGGTTTCTTAGAAATCCGAAAGCCAGAAAAAAAAAAAAAGCAGAATGTGGTTTACATCCATGTCTAACAATTGAAGAAGCTGTTACAGAATCTAAAGTTTGTTTTGTGATAATGAAGCTAGGACTAAAAATGTCCTTTTAAGCCATTACTTACACAAACACAAAATTATTCACATTTATGGTCCAACTGATAGTCATGAAAGTTAAGTTTGCATAGGCTCAGTACATTCTTTTTCCTCTACATAGGAGGTTGAAACTTGCCTTTAATGTTGCAACGTTGGAGCATATTATCCTGCATCTAAGTCTTAAAGGGTCTTTAAACCATAGCACTGGGAGGACGTAAGTCATACATTCTCCTTGTACAGGTTAACTCAAGAGTTTGGCATGTTAAAAGGCCACGTTGCCAAGGTTAAAATCCAACCATCTGACTGAAGTCAGAGTCTAAAAAAATTTTAAGCTTGCTCCTCCGTCAACTGGTTTCAAGGACATTGAGTTTCGTTTCATGCCAGGCTGTGAAGCTTTTCTTTTCAATGCTAGAACCTAACCATGGAAAGTGGAATTGAAAACAATTACACAGCGAATTGGCTTATGCGTGGACTTCGATCTGGGATCCACGAACATACCTAATGCTTGGCAAAATGGAGAGGGGTGCTATGTGTTATTATTATGTGTTATTATTAATCACATAACTCAACTCTGTGGCTCCAGGCCTTCCATGGCTCGTCTCCCAATCAATTCTTTTCAGAACTAAGAATCACGACAGGGGCCGGGCGCGGCGGCTGAGCCTGCAATCCCACCACTTTGGGAAGTAGAGGCAGGAAGATCGCTTGAGCCCAGGAAATTGAGTCCCCCATGGCAACACAGCCCGACCTCGTCTGCAATCGATCAATGAGTACATAAATGCATAAGCCAATGAATGAATACGTGAATGAATAGATTAATAAATGAATGAAGAAGAATCACGGCAGAACTCCTAACCCCTAGCACGCCTGCCTAGGGGAACAGGAAGAAGTCAGGGAAAAAACACTCTTCACTTCTGTGAGTTTTCTAAGGGCAGCAAACGGCGGCTGCTCACTTAGAGAACCTATGGTCTTTCCTGGCTTTAGAGGTCAGGGAAGCAGCTGCTAGCAGCAAAGAGACTCAAATCACAGGGGAGTCCCACAAACGCTTTGAAGGCTGACATCAGGAGCACGCACCAAGGGAAATTCCCCACCTCCCCGCGATACCGCAAATTCCCAGCCGCTGGCCGTTTGGGACTCTCCCACCGGAAGTGAAACCGAAGAAAACGCCGCGTCGAAGGCGTGGGTTGCCGTAAGCGCGCCGACGTCACGCGCCTAGCTTCCGGGGATGGGTGGTCCTGGGATCCGGAGGGGAGGCGGGGTGGAGGCGGGGCTTGGGGCTGTGAGAGGCTGTGGTGGGTAGGTGGGTTCAGACCGAGGGGACTACGGGTCGGCGTTGGGCTCAGTGGGCTCGAAACAAAGGGCTGTCCAGTGGGGATTCGTCGCGGCGCCTTCTGAGTGGTCGGGTCGAGGCTTCTCGGCCTAGCAGTGCCCTCGCTGCGCGATCTCAGGCGGGTTCTTCTCGGCTCCGCGCAGCCCGCGCCGCGGTGGGGGACCCGGCGCAGCGACACCTGCTGCCGAGGGACCCCGCGGCCCGCCCCGGTGCTCGTGATGGGGCTGATCTTCGCCAAACTGTGGAGCCTCTTCTGTAACCAAGGTGAGAAGGATGGAGCTGCGCGGCGGCTCGAATCCGAGGCAGAGGGTCCCGCCGCCGATGGGGACACCGGAGACAGGGGACAGAGCGTTCGGAGACGCGGAGGAGGAAGGGACTTAGGCCAGGAGGCGGGCAGAAACTCACTGTTTTAGACTTGGAGGAAGTACAGGAGAGACCTGACGTGTGGGAGAAACAAGGAGGCAGAAGAGAAGGCATTTGGCGTCCCAGAATCCAAACTGAGAATGTTTGGATATTGGCGAAGTAAAGCGGGATACAGCTAATGATGCCAGGAGGCGTATGGAGGGCCTTTCTCGTCTTTATTGAAGCGTGCTTGTGTGTATGTGTAGCCCCAGGATAAGTGTCCGCCCAGAAACCTAGAACTTTTTTTTTTTTTAAGTAATGTAGGTGGTTTGTTTTCCCGCCCTGCCGTTTGAGCCGTAAGCCAGTGCACTTTCACTCTGATTTCGCCTCCTTTCCTCTAGGACTTGGGAATGAGTTGTCCTATTCAGATGCACGAGTTGTCCTATTCAGATGCACGAGTTTTCCAGCATCTTCATTCTAAACTTTTTTTTTTAAGGCATTCAGAAACTAAATGCTTTTCGGTTTTGTATAAGACGTTACGTGTCCGTAATTAGTCTGTAACAGGTAATGAGACACCTGGAAGTGGCAGGTCCAAAGGGCCGAGAAGTTGCAAAACCTGTTCTGAATCAGAATGAGATGTGATGTCTTCTGAAGAGAGAAAACACCCAGACCAAAAAAGGGTTCGACGATAAGTTAAAGTTTTAGGCGTCCTTTGAACAGAATGGTTTCTTAGTAATTGAAACCAGTTTTGAAAATCAACTCGTTTCATTTTACATTTAAGAGCCGGGCATCATTAATAAGCCAGTTTTATTTCCTTTTATGTTGGTACCAATTTGTTACTGCTAATGTAAGTATCTAATCTTTTTCTGGATTTAAGAAGTTGTGGAGGTAATGGAATGGCTTTAGTTGACTTGTTCTGTAGATTGATAAGAACACTAAAGTAGTCTTTTTCAAGGTTATAAATATAGATACAGGCACACACATGTGTATATATAGGTATATGCCTGTATCCAGTAACCACAGATAATATTACCTATCAAATGATTTCAAAGTGAGCAGAGCTTCACACTTTGTGGGTATTATCCATACATTTAAAATATTATTTTTATTTATTTTTTTTTTTTGAGGCAGAGTCTTTCTCTGTCGCCCAGGCTTCAGTGCAGTGGCGCAATCTCAGCTCACTGCAACCTCTGCATCCTGGGTTCAAGCGATTCTTGTTCCTCAGCCTCCCGGCTAACTGGTATTTACAGGCACCCGCCACCACGCCCGGCCTATTTTTGTATCTTTAGTAGAGACGAGGTTTCGCCTTGTTGGCCAGGCTGGTCTCGACCTTCTGACTTCAGGTGATCTACCCACCTCGGCCTCCCAAAGTGCTGGAATTACAGGTGTGAGCCACCGCGCCCAGCCGTAAAACAGCATTTTAAGACATGCTTAAAGGTTTAAAGATTAATACAAAAATCACCAATTTTCTCTTTCCCCTGAGCTGGAGAATCGAAACGTTACCGAAGTAGTTGGTTTTCCCTTTTTATCCTTTCCCGTTTTCCTTTCTCCCTTTTCTGTTACATGGCTGCTGTCTTGTCTTTTTTCGTTGGAGGTGTCCTTACTCAGACTAGAGGTAATAAAAGATGTAAGGGGAAAATTTAGATGGTGATGAAAGACGTCCAGTGGCTACTTTTATAATCGCATAATTGTTCAGGCCTCCTGAATCTCCATTTCTACTTAGAATTTTTCTTTTCCTCTAACTTTCCTGTGGGAAAATTTAGAACCAGTGATTATTCTGTTATTTTATTCTTATTCATTCATACAGCCATAGGCCAGTCTTCAGAGTTTAGCATAGGAGATACAAAATTAAAGAATAAAGATACCTTACTTCCTGGCAAAGTACTCAAACATCAATAAACGAGACAAACATGAAAAAAAAATGCAGTGTGGTAAAATATTTAACAGATATGTGTAAAAGTATAACGTTGGCCGCAGCACAAGGTATACTTGGACTGTAATGTAATGATGAGTAGGAATTTGGGTGGCATGCTAGACAGACCGAATAGAAGGGACATGTTATTCTAGGCAGAAGAGCTAATATGCAAAAGGGAGAGGAATGAGCTAGTTTGGTACTTTTAGGGAAGCTGAAAATAGTTGAGCTTGGCTGTGTGTTAGTTTGCTTGCGAGGAGTGAAGAGGAGATGAGATTGGAAAGACAGCCGGGAGAACCTTATCACAGAGGGCCTCCAGTGTTGACTAAGACATTAAACTCTCTAGAGCAAGGAATGGGACTCATTGAAGGGTTTAATCCACAGATGTATCTTAGCCTATATTTTTGTTTTCTGCATCAACAAAATCAACTACCAATCTCAGCATTTTCCATTTTTGTCGCTATATATATCTATTCCAGTGGAATTAGATATATTAGAATAACAGGCCCAAAGCGCCGCCTCACACCAACTAAATTAGATTGGGGTGAAGAGGCCTGGGCATCAGTGCCAAGGTAAATCGAATGTGCAGCCAGTGTTAAGAACTACTGATCTTACTTTATGTGCTCCTTTCCCGTGTCTTTCTTCCAATATTTCCACATTCTCATCCTTTTTTTCCTGTAGCATTTTAGAGTCTCATGCATCTTATAAATTAGATACCTTTCTGTGAATAAGTATACTAAAGCATGTGTTGTCTAAGTAAAGCAGTGTAAAAGTTAATTCCTGCAATTTTGTATTGTTTGAACTGGAAGCCTGTTTACTTCGACAGTTATTATTCAAGGAAATAATTTCAAATTTTGATTATCTCTGCAAACATTTTATATATCAATGTAGTTCTGTGAAATACATATGTGTTATGTGTGTTTGATAGCTCACCTCTAAAGTTTTGCATTGTTTTTTAAATTTCTTTTGAACTTTTGTAGGCATAGTCTTTTTCTCTCAGTGTTATGACTGTAGAAACCTGTTATCAGTTATTTCTTTTTTTGTTGTTTGTTTTTTTTTTTTAATGAGATGGAGTCTCACTCTGTCGCCCAGGCTGGAGTGCAGTGGTGCTATCTCGGTCCACTGCAACCTCCATCTCCTGAGTTCAAGCAATTCTCCTGCCTCAGCCTCCTGAGTAGTTGGGATTACAGGCGCACACCAGCACTCCGGCTAATTTTTGTATTTTTAGTAGAGATGGGGTTTCACCATGTTGGTCAGGCTGGTTTTGAACTCCTGACCTCAGGTAATCCGCCCGCCTTGGCCTCCCAAAGTGCTAGGATTACAGACGTGAACCACTATGCCTGGCCCAGTTATGTCTTTAAATTTTATTTATTATTGTTATTTTTTTGAAATGGAGCCTCGCTCTGTCACCCAGGCTGGAGTGTAGTCGTGTGATCTCAGCTCACTGCCACCTTTGCCTCCCAAGTTCAAGCAATTCTCCTGCCCCACCCTCTGGAGTAGATGGGATTACAAGCACCTGCCACCATGCCTGGCTAATTTTTGTATTTGTAGTAGAGACGTGTTTTGCCATGTTGGCCAGGCTGGCCTCGAACTCCTGACCTCAGGTGATCTACTCGCCTCCCAAAGTGTTGGGATTACAGGCGTGAGCCACTGCACCTGGCCAGTTATTTCTAGTGTTACCCAGAATTAAGAACAAATGAAATACAGTTTTAATTGTAGTTCTTTTTCAGAACCATGTAACAGTAACATCTTAATTTCATAATTTAATCATTTCTTTCCAATCCATGAATTTCATGTTATCATTTTGAACACTGGTTGCCAATTGCGTATGATTATTGTCCTTCTGACTGCTCAGATCTCAGATCCTGTGGCTCACATTTCTCCCTTTAGCTTATTCTGCTCTTTTTTTTATTTTATTTTTTTTTTTGAGATGGAGTCTCTCTCTGTCGCCCAGGCTGGAGTGCAGTAGCGTGATCTCGGCTCACTGCAAGCTCCGCCTCCCAGGTTCATGCCATTATCCTGCCTCAGCCTCCCAAGTAGCTGGGACTACAGGTGTTTGCCACCACGCCCGGCTAATTTTTTGTATTTTTAGTAGAGTCGGGGTTTCACCATGTTAGCTAGGATGGTCTTGATCTCCTGACCTTGTGATCCTCCCACCTCGGCCTCCCAAAGTGCTGGGATTACAGGTGTGAGCTACTGCGCCCGGCCCCAGCTTATTCTGCTCTTAACTCTGGACTGTAAGCAGGTTTCAAACACACTAAACTTAAACTTATCATCTATCTGCATCCTGTCTTCCAGACCATTCTTTGTTTTTTGTTTTGTTTTGTTTTTTTTGAGATGGAGTCTTGCTCTGTCACGAGGCTGGAGTGCAGTGGTGCAATCTCAGCTTACTGCCACCTCTGCCTCCCAGGTTCAAGGGATTCTCCTGCCTCAGCCTCCCAAGTAACTAGGACTATAGGCACCTGCCACCATGCCCGGCTAAGTTTTGTATTTTTAGTAGAGACGGAGTTTCACCAAATTGGCCAGGTTGGTCTTGAACTCCTAACCTTGTGGTCTGCCCACCTCAGCCTCCTGAAGTGCTGGGATTACAGGCGTGAGCCACCATGCCTGACCTGGCTAACTTTTTTCTTAAGAGATGGGATATTACTGTATTGCCCAGTTTGGTCTCAAACTCCTAGATTGAACTGATCACTTCTCCTTGGCCTCCCAAAGTGTTGGAAAGTGTGAGTCACTGCGCCTGGCCTAAAACATTCTGATTTACTATGACTGATAGTTAACAGTAGTGTCTTTTTTTTTTTTTTATGAGATGGAGTCTCACTCTGTCGCCCAGGCTGGAGTGCAGTGACCCGATCTCGGCTCACTGCAAGCTCCGTCTTCCGGGTTCATGCCATTCTCCTGCCTCAACCTCCCAAGTAGCTGGGACTACAGGCACCCGCCACCACGCCTGGCTAATTTTTTTGTATTTTTTGTAGAGATGGGGTTTCACCGTGTTAGCCAGGATGGTCTTGATCTCCTGACCTCGTGATCCTCCCACCTCGGCCTCCCAAAGTGCTGGGATTACAGGCGTGAGGCACCACGCCTGGCCTAACAGTAGTGTCTTAACCTAACATTTCCTCATGTTAGGGACCTACCTTTCAAAATGGTGCATTATTGGTGAGTTTTACCATCACAGGCCTTCAGTATTATGTGAAGCATCATAGTGCAGAAGTGAAGCAAGGAGCAGGATTGTTTGAAAATGACCTGGGTCTTCATTTGAGTTGCTTCAAGAAGGAGCCATCTGGTACTGTCCTTCCATTCCTTTCTCCCAACAGGATTATCTGCCTTCGAGTTTTGCTTATCTTTAAACTAGTGGCTTCCTTCTCACCACTGCAGGCATGTTGTTTTTTGTAGATGCTTGGTAGGTGGAGCTTCTAGCTGTCACCAAAATTTAGAATGCTTAGTGCCAGGCAGTCTGTTTGTTCCTCGCTGATACAGGTTCTTGTACTTTAAGGGATAACAAACAGGGTAGTACTTAAAGATTGGCTTCATTAGAGGATATGTAGCAAAGCTTGGTGGTGTGCACCTGTGGTCCCAGCTATTCAGGAGGTTCAGGTAGGAGGATCACTTGAGCCTGGGAGGTCGAGGCTGCAGTGATCATGCCCCTGCACTCCAGCCTGGGCAACAAAGCAAGACCCTGTCTCAAATAAATAAATAAGGAGAATTATAGTGAGTTATACTAAGCAGGCAAGTTTTGTTTTGTTTTACAAAGAAGCTTCTACCATAGTGAAAATAGCCCTTCCAGAGGACCATGTCTGTTTATCCTGCACTGTAATAGGCTGTATCTAGAGTGTGTAGGTCATTGGAAGACCTGCACATCTCAAGAACTTAAATTTTCTTGGTCCCTCTTTTTTTGGCTGATGAAGTTTAGAACTTTAGAGTAGGAATATGAGCTGATAGTTGATTATATGACCAGAATGTTGACATTCACCAGAGGTCATCAAGAAGAGCGGGATTCTGATATGAGATGTGCCCAATCATTGCCTACAAATCAACTGTGTTGTGATTCTGTGGAAACTTCCCTACTTACCCTGTTGATGTTAACTTGTAACTTTTTAAGCATTCTTCTGCCTTGGAGAAGGGGATCTTTAGTATACTTGGCATAAGTGAAAATCTAGGAAAGATGGTATCTGGGTTGTTTTCTGTATTCAAAGGACATTGCAGAATATATACCACTTAACAGAATAATTAGATGAGCTTTAGCAACTACTTGTTAAAAGAGGTGAATATTTAGTGCATGGCACCCAAAGGAGGAAAGAACTGAAGAGATTTTCATTGTACAAAGAGCAGAAACAGAATCTGCTCAAAAGAACTGTAGAAGCCGGTTGAAAAAATGTTAAACAATGAGTAATTGTGTAAAAACTTGAGAGTATATGTTTGTCTTTGTGACACATGAAACGTTTCAATTTTAAGCTTACATGGGATTTTTAAGTGAGAGGAAGAAACAGATCCTGGTATACATAGGTGGGGAAACTTAAAGATATGAAAACATTTTGATAAAAAGCTAACTTGATTGGTACAGAGCTAAAAAGGTGTGTAAAACAGGCTTTTTAAAAAACTTACATTTAGGTTATAATTTTTGCCTAGATTAATATTTGGGTCTCCTCTCCCCTAGATGCAATATAAGTGACCAACTTTGCTGGTGTTTCCTGCCTTCCCATCTCCCACATTCTTTTACAAGAGAACTAGACAGAGAATCAATGATAATTGATTTTGTTACTTAACCTAGGTAGCCTTAACATCATAACATTTCTTTCTGTATTTTAACAGTCTAGTGATAGATATTCAGTGAATGATTCTCATTAATGAGCTAACTAATAATCATTGTTGAAAGCATGTAATTGCAGTAATGCAGTAGTGTTAAATGTTTATGATTTGCTTTCTTTTTGTAGAACACAAAGTAATTATAGTGGGACTGGATAATGCAGGGAAAACCACCATTCTTTACCAATTGTAAGTATGGGTGTTTATTAAACAGTTTTCACTAGTTATTGAAACTAATGTGTTTACAATTAATAAGAGATGCATTATAATAATGACGGAAAAACTTAAATATATGTTTTTTGGTTTTTTTTTTTTTTTAATTTTACCGAACACAATCTATAGAAAAGTGAGTGAAATAAACATTTGCTAAACCCTTCACAAACACTGTTTTCTGGCCTCGAAAGAAAGAAATTAATATTAAATAAATAAAGCGCATATTAAAAGTGTGGGGTGAGGTGATAAAGTGGATTTCACTTAGTTCTTACCCCACTTGGGTTTATGTAAATAAATTGATAGCTCTAGGAAGCCATTGCTACCCTCCTGACTAATAGCTTTGAAATTTTTTAACATAGCCAGACTTGTCAAGTCAAAAGAAATGTGATCACTCCTGAAAATATTGCTGTAGTAGCTTGCAAGAGGGAGAGTCTTGAGACTTTCAGAGAACTCTATTAATACCTTAGGAAATTTTCACAGCTCATCATTCCACTTGTCAGAGTACCTTCCATTATCCTTTCAATGCCAATGAAATGATAGTATTAAGCAGTAGAAGTGGATCTACCAGGCACTTTAACAAAATAGTTCTACAGTTGTTTGCCCCATTGTGTGGCTCTTACCTCTTCCCACTCATGTTGCATTACTTCATTAGCCAGTGATTAATGCATTTTTCAACTACTTTGCTAAAAAGCTACTGACTTAAAGTTTGTTGTTTCAGAGTTGAATAACTACTTGTTTCTCTTGAAAACATTTTCATTCATTGGTGATTATGTGTTTAAATATGAATTAGCTTTTCAACATCACATATAAACATTTCAGCAACCTGTCATCTTTGTTGAAATAATTTTACACATGGCTTCAAAAATATACATAAAACCCAAGAGAATTGCAAGCCTCCTCCAACACAGTACTGACATGTTACTGGCAAGGGCATATTTGTTGAATTAATTGATTAATGTAGCTTTACCAATGATTATGATAATACGAGGGGTATGAGCATCAGTATTCTAAATATATATATATATATATATATATATACACACACACACAGACACACACACACACATATTTGAGACGGAGTTTTGCTCTGTTTCTGAGGGTGGAGTGCGATGGCGTGATCTCCACCTCCCAGGTTCAGGCGGTTCTCCTGCCTGAGCTTCCAGAGTAGCGGGGATTACAAGCGCCCACCACCACGCCCTGCAAATTTTTGTATTTTTAGTAGAGACGAGGCTTCACCATGTTGGTCAGGATGGTCTCAAGTTCTTGACCTCAGGTGATCCACCCAAAGTGCTAGAATTACAGGTGTGAGCCACCACACCTGGCCTTCTAAATATATCTATAGTTAATTTAAATTTTTACTTGCCCATGGTCATCTTTTTAGGACTACTTTAGATTAATATGCCTGAATTAATTTTTGTGACTAAGTCTCAATTTAGACAGTCTTCAAAATTATAGATAGCCTGCTATCCAATATTTGCTATTTTGCAATCACCTAGAAACTTGCTTTTCAGGATGGGATGGGACATTGGGTCTTATCTAACTGATAACAGGGCATGGTGGTATTGGAATTTTTGGCCACAGAAATGCAAATTCACACCACACTGTTGCCTTTCTTTTCCATCAAGCTTGCAATTCCTTCCATTAAAAAAAAAAAAAAAACAAGAAACAAGTCTTTCTTCTGGAGTTGTTGTCTAGATATTGATTTGCACAAAAGTTCTCCAGGTTTATAATTTTCATGCTAATGATCATAATCATTGGTGCAGAAGGTTGATTGATCTTAAAAATACAGAGATAAAAGTTGCTTCAGATTCTCAAGATTTACAAGAGCTTTTATGGTGTCTGTTTTTCAACAGCTTAATGAATGAAGTGGTTCATACTTCTCCAACCATAGGAAGCAATGTAGAAGAAATAGTTGTGAAGAACACTCATTTTCTTATGTGGGATATTGGTGGTCAGGAGTCTCTGCGATCATCCTGGAACACATATTACTCAAATACAGAGGTATGCTAAGATGAATTTTGAATTTTAATCCAAAGGTCCCGAGAGTAAACATAGAAAGTAATTAGGCTGCACCTGGGCGTATTGACAGTTGCCTTTTTTTTTTTTTGAGATGGAGTCTTGCTCTGTCGCCAGGCTAGAGTGCAGTGGCGTGATCTTGGCTCGCTGCAAGCTCCGCCTGCTGAGTTCAAGCCATTCTCCTGCCTCAGCCTCCCAAATAGCAGAAATTACAGGCGTGTGCCACCACACCCGGCTAATTTTTGTGTGTTTAGTAGAGACCGGGGTTTCACCATATTGATCAGGCTGGTCTTGAATTCGGGACCTCGTGATCCACCCTCCTTGGCCTCCCAAAGTGCTGGGATTACAGGCTTGAGCCACCGTAGCTGGCCTTTTAATAAGATCCTTTTTTGTAGGGAATTTGGGTTTCCTTTTTTTAAAAAATAAATAAAAATTTCATAAATGAGACTTAAGAATTTGGGTTTTCGAATAAAAGAAAAGGCAAATAGAAAGATTGTTTGGAGCTATTATTACTTGAGTGCTTACTGTTTGGCCAGGTTCTCTCCATTCATCTTCACAAGATTTTCATGTCTCCGGGGTTGGAGAGATCTGACACGTGGAGAAATTACGTAGGTTTCCCCAAGATCTCACAACTTTCTAAGAGACCCTGACCAGTGGAGGAATAAAATATTTTATTAATTTAAAAAATTTTTTATAACATGAACATTCAAAATGTTGGTAGATTTTTTTTTTTAATTAGAAAAAAGTAGATTTGCAAATCATCTCTCAAAGTTCTCTGCCACTTACGAGTTCAGAGCTAACTTGGGGAACAAACCTGGATATATTCATGTTCTATTTCTGCTTTTATTTCTTATTAGAGGCAGATTTTTTTTAAAAGCCATTCAATGTAGTTTAGAGAGATTTATCCTTGAGAGTATGAGTTCACAATTGCATCCATTTAATTGTTCTTTGCAAAGAAGTACACCTAACCAATTATTTTTTCTAAAATGAAACCTTTTAAAAATTGGAGTTGGGCCAGGCCACGGTGGCTCACGCCTGTAATCCTAGCACTTTGGGAGGCTGAGGCGGGTGGATCATGAGGTCAGGAGATCGAGGCCATCCTGGCTAACACAGGTGAAACCCCGTCTCTACTAAAAATACAAAAAATTAGCCGGGCGTGGTGGGGCAGACTTGTAGTCCCCAGCTACTCAGGAGGCTGAGGCAGGAGAATCGCTTGAACCCAGGAGGCAGAGTTTGCAGTGAGCCGAGGTGGCACCACTGCACTCCAGCCTGGGTGACAAAACGAGACTCTTATCTCAAAAAAAAAAAAAAAAATTGGAGTTGGAAGGGAAGAGGTAGAAAAGGATGTAATATGAAGAATTTTTGGTAAACAAAGTTGCCTCTTTAAATAAAAAACATGTATTGTTCTAGATTTATATTATAATAGCGTGTGTGTATGTGTGTATATATTCCAATGCAACGTGTAAGTAAACAAAGATGGCGTATCATAGATACTCAGAACTTGTGGTAGCACTTAATTATTTTATTGGGTATGCAGAAGCTGTAAGCAGATAGTATAGTTAAAGGGTAGCTTATACATTTATACAGTAAAATAATGTTCTGAAACTAGAATAAGTTAGAAAGTAAGGGAAGGGCTAGGCGCAGTGGCTCACTTCTGTAATCCCAGCACTTTGGTAGGCCGAGGTGGGCAGATTGCTTGAGGCCAGGAGTTCAAGACTAGCATGGCCAACATGGCAAAACCCCATCTCTACTAAAAATACAAAAATTAGCCAGGCATGGTGGCATGGTGGCATGTGCCTGTAGTCCCAGCTACTCCAGAGGCTGAGGCATGAGAATCGCTTGAACCTGGGAGGCGGAGGTGGCAGTGAGCTGAGATAGCACCACTGCACTCCAGCCTGGGTGACAGAGTCTCGCTCTCTCTCAAAAAAAAGAAAGTAAGGGACAAACGACATTGTAGCATATGATTAATTTAAACATCAGAGCTGTTAGTAGTTTAAAGCTCACAGTTAACTCCAGCTGTGAAAAGGGCAGTTATCATTCATGAATAGGTCAAAGTTGATTCTAGTGAATCCATATGTACTTAAAGTATGTCGAAAGGGTAGTTCTTGAAATGACTGAAACTCTGGAGGACTTAGCATGGGTCCAGAAAGAGATATCCATTACTGATGCCATTTGCATGAAATGTTCTTTTAATAAGTGATCTCTACAAGAATATCAAAATTACTACAAAGAACAGTGGCCCCTGTCACTTTGCATTTTGAAAATTCTTCACGTGGAAGAGTCCCCCAAAAGCTGTAGTAGGTCCATTATAATACAAGAAGTTACAGGTATTAAGTAATTATTGACACCTTCCTCTCGTTAACTCACAGTTGTTTCCCCATATTCTGTTGATTCCTCCTTTGCCACATGACATTCTTTCCATTTATTCCCTTCTAAGCCCAACTCAGTTTATATTCAAATTAGTTGTCTGTTTCCCTAATTTTATTTATTTTTGTTTTTTATTTATTTATTTTTTTGAGGCGGAGTCTCACTCTGTCACCCAGGCTGGAGAGCAGTGCAGCCTCCGCCTCCCAGGTTCAAAGGATTCTCCTCCCTCAGCCTCTGAAGTAGCAGGGACTACAGTACACACCACCACACCTGGCTGATTTTTGTGTTTTTAATAGAGACATCAGGTTGGTCTTGAACTGTCCTCAAGTGATACGCCCACCTCGGCCTACCAAAGTGCTGGGATTACAGGTGTGAGCCACTGCACCTAGCCTGTTTCCCTAATTTTAAAGTCATCGCTGTAATCTAATTCCACCCTTCGTGTCTCAGTTTATTTTGCATCTATCTCCTGCTGTAATAACATCATTTCATCTCATTTCTTAACTTTTTATTCTGTATAAAATGTTCAGCTTAAGGGCGCTTTTTTGCTGTATCATCTCCTCCATCTCCTCCTCCTCCTCCCCCTCACCCACCCCCCACATTTTTTAAAAAATGAGTTAGGGCCTCTCTCTCACCCAGGCTGGAGTGTAGTTGCATGATTCTCAGTACAGCCTCAACTTCCTAGGCTCAAAGCAGTCCTCCCACCTCACCTCCCAGAGTGCTGGGATTACATGTGTGTGAGCCACAATGCCTGGCCTATATCTTCTTATTTTTTAATACGCAAACTCCCTTTTTTCATGTATAGCTTTACCAACAGATTTCTCCTCTTTTTTCTGGCGTCTTGCCTTTATTTAATTTCACCTGAATCTCCAGTATATAATGCCTAAGTATATATGTTTCAATCTTGAGCATTTATGGTGGATACTGTTTTATAAAATTGTCTTATTTTTAAAATGCATTTATCTTTTTCTTTCAAACTAGCTTTTCTTTCTAAGCGTTAGGAGATTGTGGTATACATAAGTAAGCAATTATTGACTGTTTAGGTGAATGATAATGGAGTACTTTGAAGTTTTAGTGAAAAATATTATTGAAATTAATGTAACTTTCTTTTCAAAAATTGCTTTTTACTACCAGCATTTGAAAACAAATCATAGTATTATGTATTCGGGCATCACTTAAAATAAACCAAGTTGGGCACAGTTTTTATTTGTTGAAGCTATGAGTTATTTTCTTATTGTTAACATTTGGATTTTACTGCTTGATGTGATTCAGTATTATAAAAGCTGTTTATGGTGAAAAAGCAGTAGATGTTTTATAGTAATGATGATGCCATGTAGAGAAAGTACTTAGATTACTTGAGTAGTTTTACAGAAAACTTTTCAGCATCCCATTCAATTTTCTGTCTTTCCTTTTAATTTTCTTCTAGTTCATCATTCTTGTTGTTGATAGCATTGACAGGGAACGACTAGCTATTACAAAAGAAGAATTATACAGAATGTTGGCTCATGAGGTAAATTTTTAAAGTAAATCTTTAAAAAAACAGTGTAGTAAAGTATCTGTACATTGCCTTTGCTTTTTTGCAAAGATTAATGTGATATGATGTTGGCCATTTTATGATTAACACAACTTTACGTACTAAACTGATGAAAGTCTTGAGGTAAAAAAAAATGTTCATTACTTTTTCAAACTTAAAAAACCCTAACACATTAATTTGTAGATTACTACTGTTATTGCAAAAATTTTTCAAAGCTAAAGTTACTTAAGCATGCCTTTAAAAGTCTGATAAATTGAGATAAGCAAAAGGAAAACTTAAGGGTCTTTTCCCCAAAAGTTTATAATAACTGAACGGTTTTTTCTTTGGTTTTTTGTTTTTGGTTTTTTGTTTTTTGTTTTTGTTTTTTTTTTAAGACAGAGTCTTGCTCTGTTGCCCAGGCTGGAGTACAGTGGCACGATCTTGGCTCACTGCAACCTCCGCCTCCTGGGTTCAAGCAGTTCTCTGCCTCAGCCTCCCGAGTAGCTGGGGTTACAGGCACCCGCCACCACACCTGGTTAATTTTTCTATTTTTAGTAGAGATAGGGTTTCACCATCTTCGCCAGCCTGGCGTTGAATTCCTGACCTCATGATCCGCCTGCCTCAGCCTCCCAAAGTGCTGGGATTACAGGTGTGAGCCACTGTGCCTGGCCTGTATTCCATGTTTTTCAAACTTAGACTATATAATATATATCTTTCTGAATCTTGCTCTTTTTGTACAACATTGTGACTTATCCATGATAATATATTCTGATTATCCATCTTAATATGTACTGCTTTCGTTCATTCCTTTTAACAACTATATAGTTTTCCACAGTATGAGTATATCACAATCTATTCTTCTAATGTTTTCATAGTATAAACAATGCTGAAATGAATATTAACCAATGAGCTTATGTTATACAAAGACTAGTAAGTAATAAGTATTGCCCAGCTCCTACCACCAGTACTCTACTTTTAAGTTTTGGAGAAACTCTAGTATTTGGCAACATACTACCATATTTGCCTATTAGAATATTACTTATGTAGTTTTGAGTCAGTATTTAAAATTCAGGTGTATTTTTTTTTCAGTTTGACCAATTCGACTCAAAAATAAAAAATAATTATTTAATATTAATCTGTTAGAATGAATAATGAAATTACGGGTATTTGAGATTATTTTTATGTTAAATACTAGTGCCTGATTATGTTAAAGTAGAAGCACTTCATTATAACTGTTCAGCTGGGTAAATTTAAATTGTGGTATTTCACATATTAGAAATATTTTGTCTTGATTGCAGGATTTACGGAAGGCTGCAGTCCTTATCTTTGCAAATAAACAGGATATGAAAGGGTGTATGACAGCAGCTGAAATCTCGAAATACCTCACCCTTAGTTCAATTAAGGATCATCCATGGCACA
The DNA here is from genome assembly GCF_029281585.2 of Gorilla gorilla gorilla. Classification (NCBI taxonomy): domain Eukaryota; kingdom Metazoa; phylum Chordata; class Mammalia; order Primates; family Hominidae; genus Gorilla; species Gorilla gorilla. The sequence goes on from NC_073232.2 coordinate 27,644,484, forward strand.
TTCAATCCTGCTGTGCTCTCACAGGAGAAGGGTAAGTTCATCCCTCTGAGGGGAGGTATGACTTCTTTCAAATTTCTTCCAACTTTTTAGGCCAACTTGTTTTCTTCGTGGGTCCTGTTCCTTTTCTGTTTGTTTGTTCTTAATTAAAGGTTACTTTTATAATGTGTCTCAGGCTTACAACCTAGAAATAATTCTAGTAAAATCACTAGCAACTTAAAAACTTTTAATGTAAATATAATGTTTTACCAAAAAGCAATAAACTATTGAATTAAGTTTTCATAATCCAAATTTTTTTCTTTGTTGCCTTTATCATATACTGAGAAAAAAACTGTAATGTCACCTTTCTTTTAAAAAGGAAGCTTGAAAGAAATTTCACATTTTCTGCAAGGACTTAAACCTGAGCTCTCAGCTTTCTGCAAGAGTACATCTTCTTTATTATTAGGAGGTCTTTTGGGAGGCATATTTCCAGACAATAAACAATTGAGACAAATGCCACATGGTCTATTCTTCCATCTCTAACAATTTGAATGTGGGTATTAGGCCAAGAAGAACCCAATGTTATTTACATATTACCCTGTTTATATCAGAGAACTTATCCTCAAATCAACCTCACCTTCTTAGTTTTTCTCTTAGTATTTATCAGAAATAGCTTGCAGTAATAGCTGTGTGTAGGCCTTTTTGACTCATACTTTCAAGACTGAGTCTAAGTATTCCATTCTTTAGAATTGAGGAGGATAAGGTGAAGTTCCTGTTGACTTTCTCCAGTCGTTAAGTTACAGTTAATTTTAAAAGGCGGGGAGTATTTGCACTCTTCATGGCAAAACTGGCAAAGTTGTATCTTCAAGATGAGACTGAAGCAATTTCCCACAAACTGATTAAGAATATTTAAGAGAACATTCCATTTAAAAATTTCACTTATTATAGTGTGACTTGAATGTTGACACTGATGTATATAAATAATGATTGTGCTACCAGCCTTTGGTTAAGACCTAAAAATAGTAAGTATGCTTTCAGTTTTTAAGTATAAAGTTTTTAATTAAAAATACTTCTATCTTTTGTTTAGGTTATGCCAAGGTCTAGAGTGGATGACCTCCCGGATTGGTGTGAGATAACTTTTTTGCTTGAAAGAGACTGCTCTATTTATTCTGTGACATGAACATTTTTTCCTAGTACCTTTGGCTGCTAAGGCAGCAGCATGTTTAATTTATAACAACACAAACCTCTGAGAGCAACACTTGAATCAAGTGCAGCTGAACTGGAACATAAAAGATTTTTTCTTAACTTTTTTTTTTTAACACACTAATCTTCAGTTGGATGAACATAATGTATAACTATGTTTTCAGCAACAATTCTTCTGTTTATTCTAATTATTCAGTGACTGCCTTGTAAGAAATGTTTGTCATATGCGTGACGTCTTCTGAAATATTCTTATAACCTTAATGACCAGTTGCTTTCAATTCTTGACCACCACTCCCTCCCAACCAGAGAATTACTGGTTTGATAGAGTAGTCGTGGAAACCATCAGGTACTGCCTGCAAAATTCTCCAGCACTAAATATTTGTTCCCTCTATAAACCATTCATCTTTTGGACAGAACTTACTGTAAAGAAAGAAATCTGCCTAGAGGATATATGTAAGGAAGATTCCACATCATGAGTACTTGCCTTTTAACTTTCCCCCACGTTACTGTTGAGTCATGGAATAATGTTTAAGTTGTTATTTGCATGGAAATTAAGTAGGCTGTTTATTTATCTAAAGGAATCATGTCCACTCTTCTGCCTGCAACATTTGGTCAAAAACTAACCAAGGTAAAATATTTATTTGAAAGCCCAACTTTGATGTTAAATATTCTTGAATAAATCTGATATTTTAAGAATATCACATTATTCAATGCATATAAAACTATCAGAAGTTAGTAAATCATACCAGCACTAAAAATAAGACAATTGGAATATATTTTAGCATCAGTTTACAAACAACTTTATTATCAACAGAAATTTTAGCTCTTTTCTTTGCAAGATATATCACAGCTGCTTTGGGCAGTAGCTGAAGCCGAAGTATGAACAGTCCATTTTGTTTCTTAAAATTTGAAGTCGTGTCTGTCATAGCATTTTTACTACCAGCAGTATGTTACTTAAAAAACTACATGGCTTTCCTTGAATTTATTTGACGGTATTATGTAATAGAATTGAAACAATTGCCATCTTTGTAGTTACGCCTTGGGTTCTAAAATGTTATAGGAAACTGCTGAATTGAATCCTAGCTTTTAGAATATTAATATGAGACTCAAAGTTAATATTCTTAACAACTTTAAAAAGAAAAAGTCATAATCTATCAAAAGTTTGTTTATTGGATGGCATTAAAACATTTTTGAGGCAGTTGTCTAATATGAACAATAATCTAAACAATATATTCCTTAAATTAACAGGAAAGACAAGTGTTGTATTTCGATCCTGTTTATTCGAATGTGTGATTTTGCTGAAATGAAAGGGATAAAATGAATACTTAGAGAATAATACTTCATTTTTGCAGTATTTTTTAATTTTGATAAAAAAGATACAATGTTCATAATATCAAAATATGTGTTCAAAATTGGTATTTTAATTTTAATATTTTTGTAAGTTGATTTAAATTTTGCTCTTTTTTCAAGTGTGCTTGGTTTATTATATTGAGTCAAGTTAATTTAGTCGAATGTGGTAACATTTTTATGATTTATCTTTAGTTGTAGCACACCCTTGAACTGAACAGTGGCCAAAGGAAAGCTTTCTGGGCTTTGGAAAGTAGTTGTTTAACTTTGTTTTAAACCGTTTTCTTAGTGATTCTGTATCAAGTAGAGGATAAGTGTAGTTTAACTTAGTTTTTAATATAACCCATAATCAAGAACATGAGCGAAAAGCAGACATAAATCAATATGGATGGTTTGTGGTGTGTGTGGGATGTGGGGGAATTAAGAAAATGCCATTTACCTAAGCACAGTTTGCCTGAATTTCTGCTTGGTTGTGTTGTTTACCGTAAGTACTGAGGATAGTTTCCCTAAGTCTGTCCTGAGAAAAAGCATACTTAGTACTCCTGTATTTGTTCTTATGAAATGACTATCTGCCTTCTTGTATCTAGTAAGATTGGCTGGCTCAATTTTCTTCTGTCAAATTATATGGTTATTTTTTATATTACCACATCAGCATTATATTAAAAGTGTTTTTAATAGTTGATTGTATTTTGCCAACTACTAGTATAGACTCAAATTTGCTATTTAATTTTTAAAATACAATTTATTTTGTAAATCCTTTAAAAAATATTTGGTTAGTTTTGGATTAGAAATGATTTATGTTAGCCATGTGTTGAAGATGAAATTGGCATCAGTGTAGACGGTGCTGATTGGGAAAAGTTCATGATTAGGAAATTCATGTAAGACTTTTTAAGGGTATTTTTTAGGTTTTCACTCAATCTTTCTTGTTACAGTAACGTGAAAACTGATTATTCTTTACTCCAAGAGAATGTTTTAACCCAAGCAAGTATCTAATACTAGAGCATTGGTTCTGACATTCATTGTAAATCAGTGAACTGTAAGATACTGTCTAAAAAATGTACATTTGTAATTAGTGCCTTTATTCATATTTTGAAATAAGTTCTTAGTTTTATATTATACCTGTTCTTTAGAAGTCATGTTAGCAGCTAATTATTTCAATGATGAAATAATTTGTGTTTTATATCCCCCTTCATCTCCATGTATTGGTTAGCACAGTTTATAGTAAGTGAAAAGCAAGGGGCCCACCTACATTACCTTCAGGAGACTGTTCTACCTTTTAATTTGAAAATAAGGAAATTAAATTTTAACAGAAATCTTTTAAGTATGTTATAACCAAAGTGTTCAATTATCCTTGCAAGTTCAAATACAGCATTTTTCTTAATTTTGAGCATGTCATGTCCTTCATCTTTAAACCCATCATTCTTATTGAAGCCCATTTGAGAACTCTTAGAATTAATAGAACCTTTTATAAGGGAATATACGGAATATTTTTTATTGTTAATTTAACTTAATTCCTTAAAACCTGGAATATTAATATAATCTATTAAAAGCTGAAGATTAAATATGTAATTTTTGCGTTTAGTTTCTTGTGTTAGTATGCTTAAAGGTATCAATACTTTTATTCTATATTCATTAGAAGAAAGGTAATAAATTTAAGTTTCATTGCTGAAACATTTTAAATGAGTGCCACCCCATAGCCATAGTCATTTTGATTAAGCATAATTTAACTTTCATTATAGCATAAAGAGAAAATAATTATTTTAGTATGGAAACAGTGATAGGCAGTGCTGTAAACAATATTCTGAAAAGTTGTGGGGGTCACAAAGAAAATTTTAAAGAATATAGAAGCTTTTTAAAAAAATCTTTTTAGTGTAGTTTCTTAGAACAAATTATAAACATAATCATTCTGAATAATCAATTTTTATTTAGTCCTTAACTATGTAAAACCGTATCAGTAGAAAAATGTGCTGGTGTCGTGTCTAAAGATGGATAAATTTCTTTGGAATTTATCTTTGGAGACCAACTTTATGAGGCAGACTTTTTGTCTACGGCTTTGGAACCAAAAAAACTTCACTCTAATTCAGTCCTAAAGGCTATTTTACATTTTGCTGGGGTAAAGTGACTTCAAGATACAGCATGGTGTCTTGTATCTAGTAGAATATTGTGCTAGCCATCTAAAAAAGTGGATTTGAGCCTTAATTTGGCCGTTTCTCAATTGTCTAGTTGACCTTAGACAATTAGTGTCCATGGCTTTCCTTTTGTTTTTCCCATACTGAGGAACTTAAACTACAGCTCTAAAATGTCTTTTGGTTTTAAAATTCTGAATGCTTATATACTACTATTAAAAATTAAAAATCCCCCAAATAGTAGGGAAGTACAAGTAATATGAAATTAAATGTATTTTTATCCATTATTTGATTCCCACCTATTATTTTATTTAGAATACGAATACAACCAAGTAGGGAAAAAAGTATCAGTAACTGCTATTCAACTTAAATTCAGCGAATGAATAGCTGAATAGAAATAGCTAATGACAATGCAAAAGAGAAAACAAGCCATATTGCTAAGAAAAGGATAGTAAGCTGCTTAGAAAGAACCAGCCTGTGTTGGAAATAATTCTCTTCTAGATAATTTACCTTATTTTCTTGGCTTGTACTAATTGAATGGAAGTGGTTAATTTGTTCAGAGTTTATTGCCTTTTGATGCCACCCCAATCTATAGTTCTGTGTGACTTTCTATACTGGAAGAGTAGGGTCAGTAGCCAGGTTGTCAGTCTTTTACAAATGTCTACATAAATGTCTACATAAATCTGAAAGTGGTTTATATTCAAGGTTAGTTTTTCAGTAGCGTCTCCTCCTTATTCATTCACTTTTACTATGAAGACTGAAATCCAAAAGCCAGGTTCCCCAAAAAAGTATTTTTAAAAAATTTTAGGGGACCAAAATAAATAGAGGAAGACCAATATAAAAAAATATGTTCAACTATTCCATTTTAAATTTAAAGCAGAAAAAAAAAATTGTGCCCCTCAGACCTAAAGGCAGCTTTAAATGTATATAGTTTGGTGAAACATTTGGGAAATATTAATTTGGAGGTTTAGAAGCATACTGAAAAACAAATTCAAAGCACTTGAAAGTAAAGACAATACCATGAGGTCGAAAAACTTTCAAAAGGATATTAGGTAAGAGAAAATGTGAATGAAAGCAGTGAATTTGTGCCTCTCCTCGTATTTAGGGTACTTAAAATTACTAAAAAATACAGTCTTTTTACCATAGAGCTAGATGGCCTGTATTATTCTTAATGTGGCCAAAGGAGTGAAGACTGATTAGGGTTTTAGAATTTGGAACTGTAGTCACATAAAGGCATCTTTTGCATTTCTTAAACCAGTAATCTACATTTTCTCCTGGAAATGGAGAAATATGAAATGTGCTGTGCATAGCTTTTGGAATAGAAAACAAAGTTTTAAAAGAATGGGTATGTTTTCTTGCACAACTTGTAAAATTTTAATGAAAAAATTACCTCATTTTTCAATCCATAAGGTGCTTTGCTCAAGTTTGTGGGATGTTTGTACCATCCCATAAAAACCCCCTTCACCCAAACTGTATTTGAAATATGCAAAATTCATAACTAAGGGATAGCATTCCTTGGAGATTTTGTTTTGTTTTACTCTTGTTTACCAGCTGGGCCAACATGGTAGATATATCAGATTCACATATGGTTTCATTAAAGCACATAGGAAAGTGCTCAGTCAATATTTAATTAGTTTAATTAGATAAGGGAAAGGAGAAATCCTAAATTTGATGGATTCTTTTATACTGTGAATATATTTCCATCAGTGTTGGTAAGATATCAAATGACTATCAGTTGATCCCAGTCATCAGTGACTTATTTGCATATTTAAGCCCTATTCACAAGAGACCATAATCATTTTAATCTTATATTTTCCCTCAGGAAATTTAGGGACTCTGAAGCCCCTATTTTATTCTCTTGGAGTAAACTGTTGAGTGTAGTTACAAAACCTTTTATTTATGACTTAAAAAAAGTTTAGCTGCTATTTCATTGAAAGTGTAAAATAAAACGGTCATGATTTTTTTCAATTACAGAATAGTTACAAATTTTACCATGTTCATCTATTCCACAGAGCATGTTAAAAACAACAACAAAAACCTAACAGCAATTACAACCTTGGTGTTGGCGTTTATTCTAATCAGAGTGAATGATTATAATCACACTTTGCTATTTTAACATAAATTGGTGCTTTAGAGCATTAAGAGGAAGCAGCAGGCCCTGTACTCAATATTTATTATTTCTTGCCTCAGAATGCAAAACAACTTTAAAGTGTCTATATTCATATATATGTGTATTTCTTAAGATTTAAATACAAACTGTTGTTACTCCTTAAGCTTCAGGCTTTCTGTGAAAGCTCTAAGAATATCTTAATTACTATGCTTGGTCAACTAGAAGATGGTATTAATAAGGTCAGAATTAGGAATTGGATTGCTCTGTGGGTCCTCCGGTATTGTGCAGAGGAAAGAAAAATGTCTTTCACACCACAAACTGTGTGTCTGAACCCCAGCCAAACAAATGTGTTCCATTGGTCCAATATATAAGCATTAACAGCAACAACAAAAAATTTAAAACAAGTAAATTAATGCATTCACATTATCACTTCTTGAAAATGGTTCAAAGCATGTTTTCCTGATGGTGGGGTTGTTTAAATGACATGTTTTAAAGTTTTTAATACTTTATTACTGTTATGAAGTGCTTCTTTTATATGTTTAGGTTGCCAGTACTCATAATTTTTATTTCTGCAATTATGTTATAATGAGTTGTTTGCATGCCTACTTAACCCAAGTAAAACGATGCTGTTTGCTCTGGAATGTTCATCTTTTAGACAGGTTTTGGCTCATTTCCAATCATGGTGCAATATAGTGTAACATTCATTTGTTTTCATTCAACAGTTTTATTTTTGTCATAATAAATAATTACTTTTCCAATACGAAGTGAATCCAGTGTTTTCTTTTAAAGGTAAAATCTGCTTTAAGTTATTTGCTTGCAAATAATAGAAACCTACCTATGCCAACAAAGAGAGGATAATTGGGGTGCGGCGGTGGAGGCTCACGGAACCCACGGAACAACTGGATTTGTAGAACAGACTGAGACTAGAGACTGGACCATTTAGGAGCAAGCAGGAAGTTACCTTTTTTCCTACTCATCTGTTTCTGTCTTTCACCTGACTGGATTTCTCTGTTTCCTGATCCACATAACAGATAATGTCCCAAGTCCAGTAGCCTCCTAAATTTGTACAAGGGAGAAGTCAGATTATTGTTAGACTTTCAATTACAATTCCATATTCCCCAGGGAAATTGTTCATTAGCCTGCATTGGGTCATTTCCTCTCTCTGATCTAAACAACTGGCCAAGTGGAAGGTGCATTTACCAGAGAAGGGGAATCCCTGGCCTGGGAAGGTGATCCAGATTGGTGTGTGCTCCATTGTGGGGTATAATTGGGATCATCTACCAAAGTTGTGTCCTTGTAAAAAATAAAATTGAGATCTAATAATGAGTGGGATAACATTTTCACTATGTTCATTCTTCACATTCCTCTAAAGTGGTTTTAACTCCACCGTTTTTGCTCACAGACCTCTTTGGGAATGTGATAAAAGTTGCCTACATAGAAAAATTACTCATATTTACAGAGTTAAGAATTTTGAGTAGAAGGTTAGGAATTTCAGGTACCTAGGCTTAAGAGTTCTGCTACACACGGAACGCTCAGATTTCTTCTGAAAGACACCGGAAACTTGTAAGATTTCATTCTGCCTATTGTTTTTTAATCAGTAAACTTAAGATTGGTATCTTTTTTAAAGCGTGTTTTATGTAGGTATTTTTGTAGGTATAATGAATGCATTAAACTGTTCGTGGTTAAAGTGTACAATCTGAAAAGCTTTGATGTGTATACATTTGCAAAATCTTCACCACAATCTGGGTAATGAAAATACCTGTCACTCCAAAAGTTTCCTAGTGTCGCTTTGTAATCCTCCCTTCTGCTCCACTCCCCATCCGCAGATAATCACTGGTTTTGACTAATTACCACCAATTTTGTGGTTTAAAACAGTCTAAAATTAAGGTGCCAGCAGGGCTGTGTTTCTCCTCAAGGTTCAGGAGAGAACTCATCCTCACCTTTTTCAGCTTTCAGAGGCTGTGTGCATTTCTCAGCTCATGGCCCCTTCCTCACATCACTCCACCATCTGGCTTCTGTCAACACATCTACCCATTCTCATTATCCTATGCTTTTCTCATATTAAGGACCCTAGTGTTTCTAACTAGGTTTTCCTTGATAATCCAGGATAATCTTCCCATCTTGAGGCCCTTATGCCAGGTAAGATAACACATTCACATGTCTTGGGGAATTAATTCTACTGCATGTGAGCTAAAAGAGCATCCTGAACAAAACCCTCACATGCTGGCAGGTGGCCACTTGAGATATTGGCTCACTGCAACCTCTGCCTCCCAGGCTCAAGTGATCCTCCCATCTCAGCCTCCCGAGTAGCTGGGACCACAGGCATGTGCCACTACACCCTCGTAATTTTTTTGTACTTTTTGTAGAGATGTCCCACCATGTTCCCCAGGCTAGTCTCGAACTTTTGGGCTCAAGCCATCTGCCCGCTTTGACCTCTCAAAGTGCTGGGTTTACAGGCGTGAGCCACTGTGCCCATCTCATATACTGATTCTTGATTTAACCTTTCTTTGTTTAAAAAACTCTTCCTACTAAGAAAACAAATGTATACTCCTGAGCAAATTTGAATTCCCATCTCTAATTTCCCATCTGAGATTTTTGACCTGACATTTTCATGAGGACTTGGAGATTTGATGTTGCTATACTTGATTATTCTGCAACAGAAACAAATGTAGTTTGAGTTTGATAATAACAATGAATGCATGTCTTCCAAAATGGGATTGGCTGTTTTATCACTTCTTTCATATTAGTCACCTTATTTTGGCAGATGACACTATATGACTCAACATCAAGATACTTCACACTTGATAGGGATCATCTGATCTATGGCTCTGTTCTGAATTATGGTATTTTCATATTCAATTTAAAATAACACTGCAACTCTCACTGCAACCTCTTCTTCCTGGGTTCAAGCAACTCTCATGCCTCAGCCTCCCAAGTAGCTGGGGTTACAGGCATGCACCAATTACAGGGAAAATTTTTTGTATATTTACAAAAAACTCCTGACCTCAGGTGATCTGCCCGCCTCGGCCTCCCATAGTGCTGGGATTACAGGCGTGAGCCACCACGCCTGGCCCAGATGCATGTGATTCTAAAGCTGTTCACTACCAGGGAGAAAGGTTCAAGAAACTTGAGCTCTGGCTTCGTTTTCTCTTATTGACAGAATGAAAGGGAAATGAAAGAATTTCCTCCATATATGCTTTGCCCAAAAACAAAGTTCAGGGGATGCATAGGCATAATGGAAGTCACTTGGCTAGCAACGGCAATTTGTATTCAGAACAGGGACCCTGTGGCTCAGAAGAGGTGGAGAGAAAAGGCTTGGAGAAGGATTTCACATTCTGAGGGAATTCTTTGCTATATGCCTGCCTGAGCTAAATAGGAACTCTAACTCCCTCTGCTTATAAACAAAACAAAAAGCAAAAACGGATGCAAACAAGAACAGTGGCTCCTTTTCAAACCTGTTTTTTCTTTCCTTGTCAAAGTTATAATTTCCTTTGAGAAAATTATAACTTACATGAAGTGCATGAAACAATGTGCACAATTTAACAAATCAATAAAGTGAACATATGTCCCCACCACTTATTATTGTATCCAGTATTGCTCTCTGGAAATGGCCAGCTTCATGTGGTTGTAGTTACCACCCTCATTCAAAAGTACTTGAGACCATGTCCCACCTCTGAGGGTTTCCCAGGGTGAGATTAGGGCTGTGGCTGATTCTCCCCCCAAACCCACAGAATGCCCCAGTGATAGTTATATGTATGACTGTGGTAAGGAGAAATTTGATAGGGAAAAAGAGACGTTGATTTCCCATCCATCTCCTTTATTTCCTGGAGCCTGTGGCATACATGAAACCACCATTGCAAAATAATAACTGAGACAGTGAAAGAGATCTGACCCAACCGACTCCATCTTTTAAGAGCTTTTAACCTCCAAGCTGTCCTTGTTCATTCCTGGGAGCTGGCTGAACTAACTTTGGGAGGAACTCAGTTTATAGTTTGAAACAAAAACGATAGCCCTTTCCCAAGACAAATCCCCTTCTTGGCTGGCGACTAGACTTCCTTTGTGGGACTAACACATTAGCCAAAAGATTAGAAATTATTGTTTAGGAGTCATGCAGCTGTAGGCTGCACGGTTCTAAACCTCCCCAGATTGCTCCTGGGGATAACATCGCTTTTGTAAAACCTGAGATCAGTGTTTGAGGTATTTTGTAGACCCTGCACTCAGTGGATCAGCAGGCACCACCCAGATCAGTAAACTGGCTCTTGTCTTGTGGTCCTCACCCAGGAAGTGACTCAGGGCAGCTTCAACTCCCTGTGATTTCATCTTTGACCTGACCAATCAGAACCCCCGATTCACTGGCCCCCCTACCTACCAAATTAACTTTAAAACCTCCAGTCTCTGAATTGTCAGGCTGTGCATGGATTACTCTTTCTCTATTGCAGTTCTCCTGTCTTGATAAGTCATCTCTGTCTAGGCAGCAAGCAAGGCGAATCCACCTGTTGGGTGGTTATATACAGATTGTTCAGGTCTGAGATAATAAGGAAAAACAAAGAATTACAACAATTCAGACCTGATTAATTTTGCTGAATGGTGGAGTCCTCAGTAGAGTTATAACTTCCAGTGACTCCAATGAATCCCACTCTGTAGACCAGCCCCTACATTTCTAGATGAGACTCCTTTGATGATAACCTACCACTAAGACAAATTGTGGTGCACTCTCTTAATGGGAGAAACTAATAACCCTGCTTTTGATGGGGAAGGGCCAATATGGGTATGCGCCCATAAAACTGAGAATAAAAAGGTTTTGTACTCCAGATTCAAGAAAGGAGAAATACTGTCTTTTTGCTATATCCCTACAGGTAAGAACGACAGCCCCACATGAATGCGTACGTCTCTGACAATCAATCAGTGACGAGTCAATGCTTCAGAAAGTCAGCCAGTCAGTGAAAGTGAATGATCATGCTTCCACTGGGGGAATTTGATAAGACGATTAAAACTCTTCCAATTCCCTGTGTTCCATTCAAACCATATTTTTGCTCATAGAGACTAACCCTTAGAGTGATTCTCAAACAATGATGTCAGCATCAACTAGGAACTTGTTAGGAATGCAGATTTTCAGACTCCATCCCAGACTTTTTATATTAGAAACTCTCAAGGTAAGGGCCCAGAAATCTATTTCAACAAGCCCTTCAGATTATTCCAATGGAAGTTAAAGTTTGAGAACCACTGCCTTATAAACCCAACTCTTCCTTGCTTTGGAAGGAATATCTGTTTTACATATTCACTGGTGGCCTTTTGCTTTAACAAAGTGAGACCATTATTATTTCTGCAGGAAAAGTGAAGAGATGGACCGAACACACTGTGCAGGGAGAAAGCTGGTGGAGGGGACAGGGTGGTGCTCATCAGTCATAGGGAAGAACCCTGAGAGAGGAAAATAAGGCTTCCTCAGCTGAACATTTATTGGGAATTCAGATAGAATACAGCAACATTAGCCATAGCAACCCAAGCTTGCTGGACTTAAAGTAGGAAAAAGAGCCTGGCAAACTCCAATCTGAGAGCCTGGAAAATGGCAATATCCAGCTTTATTTTATTTTATTTTTTTACACAGAGTCTCACTCTGTCGCCCAGGCTGGAGTTCAGTGGCGCGATCTCTGCTCATTGCAATCTCCGCCTCCTGGGTTCCAGCAATTCCCCTGCCTCAGCTCCCGAGTAGCTGGAATTACAGGCATGTGCCACCACGCCTGGCTAATTTTTGTATTTTTCAGTAGAGTTGGGTTTTCACCATGTTGGCCAGGCTGGTCTCAAACTCCAGACCTCAAGTGATCCGCCCACCTCGGCCTTCCAAAGTGCTGAGATTACAGGCATGAGCCACTGCACCTGGCCCTATCCAGCTTTTAAGGTTACTTTATCTCCAGGCTAGTGGTGAGAGTTAATGAGATACAAACCCCGCCCAACAAATGGGGTGACTGGGAATATCCCGAGAGTGAATAAAAGCCTTTTATATCCTTAGCAAGCAGGTTTGGGAGAATGCAGAATCAAACAATTGCCAGGGATACCCCTTTCCTTTTTTAAAAAACAGATTTACTCTTATTTTGTTAAATTTTTATTTTATTTATTTATTTATTGACATGAATTTTCACTTTTGTTGCCCAGGCTGGAGTGCAATGGCGTGATCTTGAATCAGTGCAACCTCCACCTCCTGGGTTCAAGCGATTCTCCTGCCTCAGCCTCCCAAGTAGCTGGGATTACAGGCACTCGCCATCATGCCTGGCTAATTTTTGCATTTTTAGTAGAGATGGGATTTGACCATGTTGGCCAGGCTGGTCTCGAACTCCTGACATCATGATCTGCCCACCTCGGCCTTCCAAAGTGCTGGGATTACAGGTGTGAGCCACCACGCCTGGACTAAAATAGGCTTTATCCTTTCGATTCACAGAAACATTGAGGAGAAAGTATAAAGAGTTCCCATATACCAACTTCCATTCCCTCCCACCACCACACAGCCTCCCTTACTGTCAACATCCTGTACCACAGAGGTACATTTGTTATGACTGAAGAACCTACAGGGCACGTCATCGTCACCCCAAGTCCATAGGGTTTACTCTTGGTATTGTAGATTCTATGGGGTTTGACGCATGCATAATAACACGCACTCACCATTATAATATCATACAGAATACTTTCACTGTTCTAAAATCCCTCTGCTTTGCCTGTTCCTCCTTCCCTTCCACCTAACCCCTGACAGCCACTGATCTTTTTGCTGTCTGTATAATTTTGCCTTTTGGAGAATGTCATATAGTTAGAATCATAACAGTATGTAGCCTTTTCAGATTCGCTTTTTTCATGGTAATATGCATTTAAACTTCCCGTGTGTCTTCTCATTGCTTGACAGCTCATTTTTTTTTCTTTCCCCAAATTAACTTTTCATTTTATTTGCGAGTTTCTAACGTGAAGGGTAATATAGGTACAGGAAAGTGCACATTCCAGAAGTGGACAGTTAAGGAATTTTCACAAATTGAAACTATGCATGTCAGCAGTACACTGATCAAGAAAGAGAACAGGAGAACAAGCCAGATGGCTTGTGCAGCAACCTGGTGGCTCGTGCTTGCAATCCCAGCACTTTGGGAGGCTGAAGTGGGAGGGACTGCCTGATCCCAGGAGTTTGAGACCAGTCTGGGCAACATAGTAAGACTCCATCTCTACAAGAAATAAACAAATAAAACAATACCTGGCTAATTTTTATGTATGTTTAGTAGAGATGGGGTTTCACCGTGTTGGCCAGACAGGTCTCAAACTCCTAACCTCAGGTGATCCGCCCACCTCGGCCTCCCAAAACGGGATTACAGGTGTTGAGTCACCACCGCCGGCTGACATAGATTATTCTTAATGTTCCTTTCTGTTATGAAGCCGTTCCTGATTTTAAAAAAGTCATATATGTAATATGCTCTGAAAATCAAATACAATGTACCTGTAACAGATATATTGCAGTTTATAATACTGTTTAACAGTAGGTATATATTAGCTAAGAAAATTTTAAAATGTGGGCCAGGTGCGGTGGCTTACATCTGTAATCCCAGAACTTTGGGAGGCTGAGGGGGCGGATTACCTGAGGTCAAGAGTTTGAGATCTACCTGGCCAACATGGTGAAACCCTGTCTCTACTAAAAATACAAAAATTAGCCAGAGCATGGTGGTGCGTGCCTGTAGTCCCAGCTACTTGGGACACTGAGGCAGGAGAATTGCTTGAACCTGGGAGGCGGAGGTTGCAGTGAGCCAGGATTGCACCACTGCACTTCAGCATGGGCAGCAGAGCCAGAAACCATCAAAAAAAAAAAAAAAAAAGAAAAGAAAAAAGAAAAAAATGTTAATATGGTATTGGAAATCTACAATGTAAACAATCACAAAAAAATAGTTTAAGCTGAAGCATTAGGAATAAAATATGTAATCAGTAAATGAGAGGCTTTGGGGTTTGTTTTCCTTCTCATCCTCTCTCTCTCCTCTTCCTCCTCTTTCTTATTTTCTTCTTCCTCATTTTTCTCTCTCCTCTTCCTTCCTTCCCTCTTGCTTCTCCTCTTATTCCCACTGCCTTCTTCTTCCTCCTCTTCCTTCTCATCATTCTCTTTCTCTCTCCTGCCTTCTCCTTTTTTCCATTCTCTAGTCCTGACAGTCAGTAAACCCATGTCATGGTAAGTTAAGGGATGTATTTCTTGTTCTTCTTGACCTTGTTCAGTCTCACTCTGTCACCCAGGCTGGAGTGCAGTGGCGCAATCTAGGTTCACTGCAACCTCGGCCTCCCGGGTTCAAGTAATTCTCCTGCCTCAGCCTCATAAGTAGCTAGGTTTACAGGCACGTGCCACCACACCCAGCTAATTTTTGTATTTGCGGTAGAGGTGGGGTTTTACCATGTTGTCCAGGCTGGTCTCGAACTCCTGACCTCAAGTGATCTGCCTACCTCAGCCTCCCAAAGTGCTGGGATTACAGGTGTGAGCCACCGCACCCAGCTGACCTTGTTCTTCTTGATCTTCTTGTTCTTCTCCTTCTCTCTCTCTCTCTTTTTTTTGTTTATTTGTCATTTAATAAAGAACTCCAGAGGAGTTTAAATAGGAATATAACTTAAATGTGACTCAGAAGAGGGAGACAGGTGAATGCTGTTTTTTAAAAAGTGCTTTTTGAAATATTATTTTCTTATCTTTGATAAAACCTGATATGGTGGCATAGAAAAAAATACCCAGCCTCTCACAACTCCTCCCCTCTCTTTTTAAACAGAATATTTCTTCTAATTTTAAGCTTCAGGGGCCATCAAGAGGTAAATTAGTTTTCTACACAGTGTGTTTCCTCTAGATGGCAGAATAGAATTTTGTTTTGCACTGTTGAATCCTCTTCGCTATTATTTGAATGTTTCTTATTACAGAAGTTTTTAAGTTATTTGGTAACTGAGTACATATTTAAAATTTTCTTTGTACAGATAACACCTCGCCAGCCTAAAGTCACGGGAAGAATAGGCCTAGGTACACAAATGATAAATCTAAATAATAATTTTTTTAAAAAAATTCAGAATGTTTGATAATCAAAGCTATGCTATCTTGAGTACATTGCTAATTACTTTGCCAAAATATAGATCCCACTAGACCGGCTTTAATGGGTAGATGAGATTCATTAACTGACATTTATTATTGCTGCCTAGTGAATATTGCTGGAGTCCTTGAAAATTACCCTCTTATTTGGTGAAATACACTGTCGCATTTACTTTTATGTTGCAAATGTGTTTACTGGTGAAATACACTGTCGCATTTGCCTTTATGTTGCAAATTTGTTTACTGGCAATTTTTTTTCCCCATAGAAATTTCAAAAATAAACTTTTTAAGAGTTTATTTCAAATAGACTAGAATAGACTTGGCTTAGTTATTAAGAAGTTTGAATTCATTGTATCTGAAAGATGGAATTCAAATCAGATCCCTTAGCAATTATTATTTATTTATAATAGTTTATCATATCATGCAGTGTTGTCTCTGAATACAATTGCTATTGGGGATCTATTAGTTTTCTTCCATTTCTCAATAACCTGTTTCTACCAGAAAATGAATTTTCCACATAACAGACACTCTAGAAATACTTATGAATTAGAATTGATTTGAATACAGGTCACATTCCCAACTTTGATCTGAAACATCTAAGGAGATGTACTCACGGGTTGAAACCTAATCTTTCTTTTTAAAAGGGATCATCTTTTCCCCACAAAAAGCCTGCATCACATGCCTCCCAAATGAAGATCACTCTTTATCTACTTGTACAGGGAGGAAGTAACAAAGACTGATTTCGGAATTTTAGATTTACCCTTATCGAGATCTGAGGTCTGTAAGTTTTGTTTTAGCAACAGAGCAAGATAATGATTTGTGATTTCTCACTCTGATAATTTTGCCTATGAGTGACTGACACAGTCATGTGCTGCAAACAACGTTCTGGTCAACGAGGGACCGCATGTATGATTATGATCCCGTAAGATTACAATGGAACAGACCGGTCACGGTGGCTCACACCTGTAATTCCAGCACTTTGGGAGGCCCAGGTGGGTGGATCACCTGAGGTCAGGAGTTCGAGGCCAGCCTGGTCAACATGGTGAAACCCCGTCTCTACTAAAAATACAAAAATTATCCAGGTGTGGTGGCATGTGCCTGTAATCCCAGCTACTTGTGAGGCTGAGGCAGGAGAATCACTTGAACCCGGGAGGTGGAGGTTGTCGTGAGCCGAGATGGCACCACTGCACTCCAGCCTGGGCAACTGATTTCTGGAGTGTGCCACTGCACTCCAGCCTGGGTGACAGAATGAGACACTGTCTCAAAAAAAAAAAAAAAAAAGAAAAGAAAAACAAAAACAAAAATATTATAATGGAGATAAAAAATTACTGTTGCCCAGTGACATTGTAGCCGTCGTAATGTCACAGCACAAAGCATTGTTGCTCACAGGCTTGTGGGGAAGCTGGTATAAAGAAACCTGCACTGCCAGTCGTATAAAAGCAAAGCCCATATAATTATATAGAGTACATACTGCATGATAATGATAATAAACAACTATATTACTACTTCTTGTATCTACTATAACATCGTTTTTATTGTTATTTGAGAGTGTACTCCTTCTATTGATTTTAAAAAGTTAACTGTAAAACAGCCTCAGGCCAGCCTTTCAGGAGAAATTTCAGGAGAAGGCATTATTATCATAGGAGATGACAACTCCATGCATGTTATTGCCCTGAAGACCTTCCAGTGGGATGAAATGGGAGGGTGGAAGACAGTGATATTGATGATCCTGACCATGCATAGGCTAATATGCTTGTTTGTGTCTTGGTTTCCAATAAAAGCATTTAAAAAGTAAAAAAGTAGGCTGGGCATGCTGGCTCACACCTGTAATCCCAGCACCTTGGGAGGCTGAGGTGGACGATCACTTGAGGTCAGGAGTTTGAGACCAGTCTGGCCAACATGGTGAAACCCCATCTCTACCAAAAAAAAAAAAAAAAAAAAAAAAAAAAAAAAATTAGCCAGGTGTGGTGCCACAAGTCTGTAATCCCAGCTACTCAACTCAGGAGGCTGAGGGAGGAGAATCATTTGAACCCAGGAGGCAGAGGTTGCAGTGAACCGAGATCACACCACTGCACTCCCACCTGGGTCACAGAGACTCTGTCTCAAAAAGAAAAAAAAAAAGTAAAAAATAAAGTAAAATGAATTTAGAATAGAAAAAAAGCTTATAGAATAAGGATAGAGAGAAAATAGTTTTGTATAGCTGTAGAATGTTTGTGTATTGTAAAAGAGGCAAAAAGTTAACAATACTGAAAAGTTTATAAAGTAAAAAAGTTAAAGTAAGCTAAGGTAAATTTATTATTAAACTTTTTAAAAATAAATTTAGTGTAATATAAGTGTACAGTGTTTTTAAAGTCTACAGTAGTGTACAGTAATATCCTAGGCCTTCACATTCATTCAGTACTCATTCATTGACTCACCCAGAGCAACCTCCAGTGTTCATGGTAAGGGCCCTATGCAGGTGTATCATTTTTTATCTTTTATACCATGTTTTTGCTGTACCTTTTCTTCTTTCTTTGTTTTTTTTTCTGAGACAGGGTCTCGCTCTGTCACCCAGGCTAGAGTGCTGCAACCTCCCCCTCCTGGGTTCAAGTGATTCTCCTGCCTCAGCCTTGCAAGCAGATGGGATTACAGGCGTGCACCACCACATCCAGCAAATTTTTGTATTTTTAGTAGAGATAGGGTTTCGCCATATTAGACAGGCTGGTCTCAAACTTCTGATGTCAGGTGATCTGCCCGCCTTAGCCTCCCAAAGTGCTGGGATTACAGATGTGAGCCACCGCGCCTGCCCTCACAACCCCCCAACTTTTTTTTTTTTTTTTTTTTTTTTGAGGCAGAGTCTCCCTCTGTTGCCCAGGCTGGAGTGCAGTGGCATGATCTTGGCTCATGGCTCGCTGCAACCTCTGCCTTCTGGGTTCAACCGATTCTTCTGCCTCAGCCTCCTGAGTAGCTGGGATTACACATGCACACCACCACACCCAGCTAATTTTTGTATTTTTAGTAGAGACTGGGTTTCACCATATTGGCCAGGCAGGTCTCGAACTCCTGACCTCGTGATCCGCCCGCCTCGGCCTCCCAAAGTGCTGGGATTACAGGAATGAGCCACTGCGCCCGGCCTTGCTGTACCTTTTCTATGTTTAGATATGTTTACATACACAAATACTTACCATTGTGTTACAATTGCCCACAATATTCGGCACAGTCACATGCTGTACTGCTTTATAGCCTAGGGGCGATAGGCTATACCATATAGCCTAGGTGTGTAGTAGGCTAGTCCCTCTAGGTTTGTGAAAGTACACTCTACGGTGTTCACACAGCAACAAAATCACCTAAGGACAGATTTCTCAGAATGTATCCCTGTCGTTAAGTGACACATGACTGTATAAGCAACAATGACAAATGTCATCTAGAGTACTGTCTTAGACCATTTCGGTTGCTATAATTGAATATCATCAGCTGGGTAATTTATAACGAATAAAAGTTGATTTAGCTCATTGTTCAGGAGGCTGGGAAGTTCAAGAGCATGGTGCTGGGGTCATGTAAGGACCTTACTGCTGTGTCATGACATGGCAGGAGGAATAACATAGAGACACAGAGCAAGTACAAGAGAGCCATGGAAAGCTTGTTTTCATAAGAAAGCCATTTCTGCTGGGTGTGGTGGCTTACACCTGTAATCCCAGTGATTTGGGAGGTCAAGGTAGGTGTATCACGTGAGGTCAGGAGTTCAAGACCAGCCTGGCCAACATGGTGGCACCCCATCTCTAACAAAAATACAAAAATTAACCAGGCGTGGTGGTGCGTGTCTGTAGTCCCAGCTACTTGAGAGGCTGAGGCAGGAGAATTGCTTGAACCCAGGAGGCAGAGGTTGCAGCGAGCCAAGATCTCGCCTTTGCACTCCAGCCTGGGCAGCAGACCGAGACTCTGTTTCAAAAAAAAAAGAAGAAGAAGAAGAAAGAAAAAGAAAGCCATTTCTGTGATAATAAACCCATCCCTGTGATAGGGACATTAATTCATTTATGAGGGCAGAGCCCTCATTAATCCATCAATCCGTTCATGAGAACAGTTTCCAATACTTGAACTTTTGGAGGACGCATTCAAGTACTGATTGTCATGACTTCTAGCAGAGTCTTGCTGAGGAATCTGGGGCTGAGGCTAGGTTCAGAGGGAAAGGATGTTACAACTGACAAGCATTTTCTGTTGTGTTGGAAGAAGAGGTTGTAGTGCAGGTGCACAGGTTATTTGCCTTCTCCTCTAGGCTCTGACTGCGATAGAAAATTTCAAGTTCATTTCTTCAAAGGAATGTAGCAATGTTGCTTTTAGACTGCAGAATTAGGCTAGCTCCACTAAGAGGCCTTTTCAGGTCCACTCTGCTAATAATTTAGGCCAGAGATGAGCAATTTTGAATTTCTAATCTCTTTATACCTTTCAGAAGGCTCTACCAGGTTCCTCTGCAACTGCATGTTTTTTTTTTTTTTTTCCTGGCTGCCATGCAGTTAGAAGGTATTAGCTGAGAAAAATATTTTATTGCACCTTTGAAGAATCGGCAACACAAATTCTTTTCACTTTGGGCATTTATTCATAAATTTCAACAACAAATACTTATAAAGGATTGTGCAGTATGACACTTTGTTAGGTACGAGAGTTTAAAGTGCTAGAAACAAAAACTTCTTGCCTTTCTGGATTTGAGTTCTGCTACAATTACTTTGTTGACTGGATCTTCTAAGTGCTCTTGACTCTTACCGAGTCCATCTGTTACTGTAGGAGGCAGTGACTACAATAAAGTTCCTGCTTTCAGGAGGCTTTCATTTTATCAAGAATAATACATGAATGAATACATAGTGTAATTCCAGGGCTACATACTATAGAGAAAAGCAGGACAAGATAATAGGAAGCGAAAGGCTGCTCAGGGAAGATCTCTCTGTCGGTTTTTGATGTTGTTGTTGTTGTTGTTTTCTTTTCTTTCTTTCTTTTTTTTCTTTTCTTTTTTTTTTTTTTTTTTTTTTTGAGATGGAGTCTCTCTCTGTCACCCTGGCTGGAGTGCAGTGGTGTGATCTTGGCTCATTGTAACCTCTGCCTCCCGGGTTCAAGCAATTCTCCTGCCTCAGCCTCTCGAGTAGCTGGGATTACAGGCGCCCGCCACTATGCCTGGCTAATTTTGTATTTTCAGTAAAGATGGGGTTTCATCATGTTGGCCAGGCTGGTCTGGAACTCCTGACATCAGGTGAACCGCCTGCCTCGGCCTCCCAAAGCGCCGGAATTACAGGCATGAGCCACCGTGACCAGCCTTGAAGAGAGAATATTAATTGTTTTATGATTACACAATGAAATCTGAATATATTAACAGTATTGCTTGACCTTCAAGTTGAAAAATAAAAAAGATTTTCTGTTTTTTTTTTTTTTTTTGCGCGATCTCGGCTCACTGCAAGCTCCGCCTCCTGGGTTCATGTCATTCTTCTGCCTCAGCCTCCCGAGCAGCTGGGACTACAGGTGCCCACGACCACCCCCGGCTAACTTTTTTTGTATTTTTAGTAGAGACGGGGTTTCACCGTGTTAGCCAGGATGGTCTCGATCTCCTGACCTCGTGATCCGCCCGCCTTGGCCTCCCAAGGTGCTGGGATTACAGGCGTGAGCCACTGCGCCCAGCCAAAAGATTTTCTTATAGTGATTTTTGATGGGGGATGTGAGGGGTTGTCATTAGAGTTGTTTTCAAACATTTCTGGTTCTCCCAGTTCTGGGAAAATGGAAATATTGAACATCCTGATCCCTTCTGGTTGGGAAGCCATTCATGGAGGTCTGGCCAGTGATTTGAGAGTGGAAATGACATCTGTCACTTCGGGACCAAATCTTTAATTGCATTGTAAGATCTTCCAGAACTTTCTGTTTTCTCTGGAATCATGACCGACATTTGGGATAATGTTCCTCAACCAGCTTGCATCTCTGAATCACAACAAGGAACAAATTCTTCCCCACCCTCACCATGCCCTCCATGTAGCAGGAGTAGAAAATAAATCTTGATAGTTTTTTGCCACTTAATATTTAAGGTTGTTTGTTACACGGTCTAACCTAGCCCCTGATGCAGGCAACAAAGTTCTCTATGAGTGGAATTGTCCTTCAAATGCCATTGCTAATAAATCAGCATGTTTGCACTCAAATTTAATAATAGGCCTTTATCACTCACCCAAAGATATTTAAACAGGGTAACACCAGGTGGAATTTTAAAAAACCCCAGCAAGTCACATAAGAGGTTAACTAGGAAAGTGTACATACAAAACACTAGATAGCTGAAGAAAGTCCGTGCTTTTTCCTTTTTTGATGACTGCACATCTTGGTTTTGTTTTTTCTTTTTTGTTTTTTGTTTTTGAGACGGATCTCACTCTGTTGCCGAAGCTGGTGGTACAATCTTGGCTCACTGCAGCCTCCACCTCCTGGGTTCAAGCAATTCTCCTGCCTCAGCCTCCTGAGTAACTGGGATTACAGGCACACACCACCACACCTGGCTAATTTTTGTATTTTTAGTAGAGACGGGGTTTCACCCTGTTGGCCAGGCTGGTCTCAAACTCCTGTGATCGACCTCAGGTTATCCATCCACCTCGACCTCCCAAAGTGCTGGTATTACAGGCATGAGCCACTGTGCCCGGCCAATGACTGCACACCTTGGATATACTACAGGTTTCACACATTATTCTTCAATCTTTCTGTCATATATGGCCATGTTCAACATCATGAACTAAGAAGAAATCCAAACCTAAGGTACTAAAATTAATCTAGTTGTCAGCACTAAAGTGACCCTCATTGGACTAAATTTGAGAAAAAAAAAATAACCTTCAATGAAATAAAAGAGTTGAAATAGAATCTAACAGAGGCCAAAATGAGGTAGCCTGGAAGGACGTCTGTAGTAAGCAGCCTTTAAGATAGCCCCATGATTCCTGCCTCCTAGTATTCATGCCCTTGTATAGTCCCCTCCCCTTGAATGTGGGCCAGACCTAGTGATTTACCTCTAATGAATAGAATATGAAAAATGGCACATATAGCTGTCAGTTCTGAGATTAGGTTACAGAAGACTGTGGCTTCCTTCTTTGGCTGTTCTGTCTTGTTCTTTTGCACACTTTCTCTGAAGGAAGCCAGCTGGCGTGTTGTGAGCTGCTCTATGGAGGGGCATTTGTGCAAGAAACTGAGAATAGCCTCTGACCCACAGCCAGTGAGGAGCCACAGTCCTCAGTCCAACAACCTGTGAGGAACGGAATTCTGCCAATAAATATATGAATGGGCTTGGAAGTGAATCTTCCCCCATTTGAGCTTTCAGATGAGTCCTCACCTCAGACAACCTCAGTGTGCCTGCAGCCTCACGAAAGACCTTGAGCCAGAGGTATACAGCTGAACCACATCCAAATTCCTGACCCATAGAAACTGTGAGATATTATAATAAACGCATGCTCTTTCAAGCTGCTAAATTTTGAGATAATTTATATAGAAATAAATAATACAGTATCTTAAGTATATCCTGGAGCACAATGCCAAATAATATAAATGCAAAGCTCTGAGTTTCTGAGAGTATATTTTAAAAGCATCTGGGCTAAATCCAATTATCATAAAGTATATAGTTCTTTTAGCTAAACATCAAGACCATGCTTCAGGCTGGGCACAGTGGCTCACACCTGTAATCCCAGCCCTTTGGGAGGCTGAGGTGGGCAGATCACCTGAAGTCAGGAGTTTGAAACTAGCCTGGCCAACATGGCGAAACCCTGTCTCTACTAAAAATACAAAAATTAGCTGGGCATGGTGGCAGGTACCTATAATCCCAGTTATTTGGGAGACTGAGGCAGGAGAATCGCTTGAACCTGGGAGGCAGAGGTTGCAGTGAGCCATGATTGTGCCACTGCACTTCAGCCTGGTGATAGAGTGAAACTCAGTCGCAAAACAAAAACAAAAACAAAAAAAACCCAAAAACAAACCCATGTGTCAAAAAGCAGAATGGCTTTATAATGCCAAAATACATCATGGAAGAAACTGTAAATACACACCTATATCTGTGCTTTCCTCTACATTTGTCATTGTCCTAACAGTTACATTCACCTTGTGACTAGTTCTGTTCAGTGGACTGTAAGTGGGAGTAAATTGTTTTACTTCCAGGTTGTTTTCTTCCCCCTATATTCTGGCTAAACTTTAAACCAGAAGATGATGGGACCTCCAGGTGGAAGAGGTATGTAGTGAGAGAGAGAGGAAAAAAACAAACAAACTTGTGTTCTATTAAGCACCAAGCTTTCAGGTTTTATTTGCTACCACAGTGTAGTTCATCTTATCCTGGCTACTAGATCCACTGACAGTCATAATGCAAAAGGCATTAGAATAACAGTTTTTAAGTATTCTGACTGCTGTCTCCATATAGAGACAATATAATTAGCCCAATTTCAGGTCAAATTCTTTGTGTGTTTTCATTTTACCCCCACCACCCCGCCCCAGTGAGGAGATTTCTCTTCCTTTGCGGTGGTCCAATTACACAGTCTAGAGGGGCCTACTTGCAGTCTGTGCCCATGGAAATCAGTGCTACTTACAGATCCCCTTCACCTGCCATCTAACCCTGATGGCCAGTTTACTTAGTTTGAAACTTAGATTTGTTATGGTTTGGCTCTGTGTCCCCACCCAAATCTCATGTTGAGTTGTGATCCTCAGTGTTGAAGGAGGGGCTTGGTGGGAGGTGATTAGATCATGGGGACAGTTTCCAATAGTATAGCACCATCCCCTTAATGCTGCTTGTATACAAGTATATAGCACCCCCTCCCCCACCCCTCCTCCTAGTCACTTGAAGACCTGCTTGCTTTCCCTTCACCTTCCACCATGATTGTAATTTTCCTGAAGCCTCCCTAGCCATGCCTCCTCTACAGCCTGTGGAACTGTGAGTCAATTAAACCTCTTTTCTTCACAAATTGCCCAGTCTCAGGTAGTTTTTTATAACAGTATGAGAACAGACTAATACAGGATTTTTAGTCGATTTTTTGTGCCTTTTGGTTTTTCTTTTAGATACATTTTTTTTTATTCCTTCAACTCCTTGGAAAATGACAAATTGCAAGAGTGTGTGCTTTAATAAAGAACAACTTACTTCTTAGTCTTGATGATTGATGTGGAAACAGCCCAGTTCATAAGATGGGACTTCTGGTTTCACATTTGTCTTGTAAGCCACATCTATACCTGGGAATCTAGACATGGAATATTCAATGGAACAGGCTGGGAAAATCCCCATGCTGTCACATTTCTAAGGCAACAATCTCCTGGTTCCAATTCACATACCTCCTTTAAAAGTACATCAAAATGCCTGGATTTATTCATTCTTACATTAATCAATGAATTCAACATTATTGAGAACTTAAAAATGTGCCAGGCTTCATGTTAGGTGTTAGGACACAAAGATGAAGAAGACCTCGTCTCAGTCTTCATAGAATATCTATGCCAGGGAGAAGACCTGTGCTGAAAATCATAACAAGCGTGAAGAGCATTATGAAGGCAGTGTGGGGCAGTAATGAGAGTTTAAGGGTACAAGAGAAGGAAATCTGAGTGGGGGACATTGTGTCGAAGATGATGTGGTGAGGGAGTGATGTTCAAGTTGAAAGTGAAGGATAAGTGGGAGTTAGATTCGAGGGGACGGGCATGGAGAATGTTCACAACTGAGTGAACTGCAAATGTGAAGGCTCTGAGGTGAGGAAAAGCTGAATGAGTTAGAGGATCTAAAGTAAGACCAGGATGGCTGGAGGCAAGTGATCTTCCAGGGCCTAAGTTTGACAACAGCACCTTATCATGGTCAGAGAAGCTTTGTAGAAAAGACACTCCCTGGCGAGAGATTCCCAAATCCAATAGGAAAAAGAAAAGAACTTTTTTCTTTCTGATTTTGACTGCTCTCTTTAAGATTGTCCATGTTCTGTGAAATGAATTTGATCAAATGCATTACTTAATTTTTTTTTCAAGTATTACTGATGGCTGAACATACTGTATTTGTTTCAAGCTCTCCATTCCCAGCCATTCTGTTTATTTAGGATCATCTGTAACATATTCACATGTGAGGAAAGTTGAGAGCTTAAGTGCTCAAGGTTTAAACAGTTGTGTAATAGATTCTGTGGCAGAGATAATGTTTAATTTTCAGTGTGGATGTTAATCAAAGGAGTCACTCAAAATTCTTGCAAAAAGTATCATAAAGCTACGTGTGTGTCTGCCCTTTGATCTTGGAAACTCTCATTCTGAAACTTGAGTCAAAACACAGTCTTTTATTAATTTCATCCCAGACAAATGTGACAGCCACTAAAATGTTCTATTATTCTGTCTGCACTATGTAACTCTGTTTGCCAGTAGCTTGGAAATCAATCAATTGGACCATTTTAGAAATAATCTCTTTGCAAAAGCAAACCATAGAATACACTAGAGTGTATTCTTTGATGACAATCAGTGGCTGGCAAAGCAATGTGGCCTGCAAAAAGGAGGCTTCCAGGTGCCATCAGCCACGTCCTAGGTGCCCAGAGAGAACTGTGGAATGACACTTCTTTCTTTGTGCTCAGCTACATGGCGTGGCAGGACACCCTGTGCTGGCAGCTCATTTATCGGGAAGTAGCACCATTCACATCAGTAATGTTTGCAATTAGAGCCTATTAAGCCTGATTGAAAATGAAGCATCAGAGGTGTTATGCAATTTGAGAAAGGGGAAACAACATCTGGAGCCCTGTCATCGTGGTGGGAGAGAGTAATGAAAACCCAGGGCAGAGTAAATGCAAGCTTTTTTAAACAAGAAGGAAGTTGTGGGACAATTTCTTTAGAGAGTAAATTTCATATAACTAGGGATATTTAACAATATTAGTCATGTGGTTTGGATTTGTGTCCCCATCAAATCTCAGGATCCATTGTAATTCCCAATGTTGGTGGTAGGGCCCGATGGAAGGTAATTGGGTCATGGAAGTGGATCCTTCATGAATGGTTTGGCACCATCCCTTTGGTGCTGTTCTCACAAGATCTGGTTGTTTAAGAGTGTGTGGCATGTCCCCTCTCACTCTCTTCCTCCTGCTCCTGCCATGTAAGACGAGCCTGCTTCCCCTTCGCCTTCTGCCATGATTGTAAGTTTCCTGAGGCCTCCCCAGGCAGCAGGCATGCTTCCTGTACAGCCTGCAGAACCATAAGCCAATCAAACCTCTTTTCTTTAGAAATTACCCAGTCTCAGGTATTTTTTTTATAGCAGTGCAAGAATGGATTAATACAATTGGTTATAAATATAGAATGTCACAGATAGTGTGCCAAATGTTTACATGTGTCAACTCCCTGAACACTCATCACAGCCCTGTGAGATGGTGTTATTGTCATTCTCATTTTACAGTTGGAGATTTATTAGTATGAATTGAAGAAATGAATGAGCCCACCAATGCAATGTCCAAGATGGCAAAACTGAGGCTGGAGCTACTGACAAGAAGTGACCTTGGACTTAAGCCTCAGGCTTCTGATTATCCACCTACTTCTTTTTATGCCACCTCACATTTCAATTTCACCAACGGAAACACCAGGACTAAAGGCTTTTGAGGTTTCATGAAAAATAAGGAGCAGGATTGGCTTAATATAAGAGAGTGAGATGCTCTTCTATGTGATTAATCATGAAGGATGAAATGCTTGGATCTCCCCAGATATTTTCTGTTATCTGCCAACTGAGGCTGAAATTCCAGGGCCTTAAGCAGTAGACTCTAATCCTATCAAAGTATTTTTTTCCTGACATTAAAATGCAGGAAGGGTACATCTTTAAGTCATAAATCAGTTTTGGTATTTGTAATTTGTAATATGAATGACAGGCATGGGATCTGGTTTTCCCAAGAAATACTGTGAGACCACCTAATGGAACAGGCTATTTGCAAGAAAGAGAATGAGCCCAGAATGGGAACAGTTATTTAGACTACATTGTGAATGGTGTTCCCAGAAAATTCTCAACACAGTGGTGGGCAGGGAGTCCAGGAAAAGTATATGTGTGTGTGTAGGTGTGTGTGTGTATTTAATTAAAGAGGAACCGAAGACATACTTCCCTTGCTTGTCAAACACTTCTTATACTAGTTTCCAAGGCACTTCCATGATCAACTTTAAGAGTTTGCCCTCTGATTACGATGGGCTGAGTTTATGAAGGTTTCAGAAACCTGAATTGATCCACACATTTCCTAAAGTCAAATAGACTTAACAACTCTTCTATGTTGGGGCCACAGAGAATGTACATGGCATCAATACTTGGTGTTACTCCATTCTGGTTAAAAATTGAAAAGGGATAAACTATTAGCCTCAGTAGTTTATAAATATTTTATTGAGCTTTGATTGAAATGGGAAAATTTGAAAAATTTATCTAGCATTGAAGTTATAAAAAAATTAGTCCTTTTACAAATTGTTCCTGTAGGCAGCTTGTTTTGAATTATTCCTAAACAGAAAAAAATAAGGGCCGCTTTAGGGCAAGATGATAGAAAATGAAAACTACATGTAGTTTTTCTAGCAAGTGTTCCTCAAGGGGCCCTGACCACGGAGTACATGCTTTTGATTAAATTCACTGAGTTTTCTGCATTGTGACTGTGATGCTTGGGTTGCCTGCTAAATGTGTTGCTTTCATGGAGATTTTGCATTAAAAATCACAGGAAGGTGCTTTCTGAGGAAGTTACATGAATATTTTATAACATTATGTGAATATTAACCATTTCGGGTAATGATGTTAACTTCAAGGTAATTGTACCCAGTGTACTCTTTGGGTATCCAAAGATTACCAGGATGGAAAGCATATTTTATATACTTCCTGAAGGTTCCTTGTCTCTGTGTGAAATGCTCCTTATCTAAACTGTATTTTACTGACAAGCATAGATATTAGAGTCAGATTGCCTGTGTGTGAATTCTGGCTCCACCATTCCTTAGCTCCACCACCTTGGGCAAATTATTTAACCCTTCTGTGTCTTGGTTTGCTTCTCTGTTAAAATGAGAATGATAACAATACCTACCTTATGGAATTGTTGTACAAATTAAATGAGATAATATATGTAAAGGGCTTGGAATTGTGTGGCACATAAATTCTTAATAAATATTTTAAAATTATAACTGTTCTTTCTAATTTGCCATTCCTAACCTTTCCCCTAAACCTTCACTCCATCATTCTTGCATCAAACATTTCTTTCTTTTTTATTTTATTTTATTTTTTTGAGACAGAGTCTCACTCTGCCGCCCAGGCTGGAGTGCAGTGGCACGATCTCGGCTAACTGCAACCTCGGCCTCCTGGGTTCAAGCAATTCTCTCTGCCTCAGTCTCCCAAGTAGCGAGGATTACAGGCGCCTGCCACCATGCCCGGCAAAAACATTTCTTGACAGCTTATGACATTTGCTAATAGCTCTTAAATTTCCTTCCAACAGTGAGTTTATGACTCCAGGATTGTAATAGATGTGCTGGAGGTGATGGGTACGAAATGAATACCATGTGGTCTCCGCCCTTAGATTCCAGCCCTGCAAAGCAGATATGACTGTCTTCAGCTAATTGTAGCACCACGCGGAATGCAGTAAGTGCGCTTACCTGTGTATAAAATGAATTGGTAATACAAGAAGAGGGAGGAGAGCTACATTTCAATTTGGAGAATGAAATAAGATCTGGGAAAGCTTTTCAGCCACAGTGGCCTTTGCATTTGATCTTGCATGAGGACATTTTAAGACGAGGGAATATGTGAGCAAACAGCACTGAGGCCAGAAAGCCGAGAATGAGCCTGGAGAATCTGAGTGATTCTGACAAGATGGAACCTAGAGAATCATGCCTGGAAATGCGGCCTAGGAATCAGTGACGGAAGGATGAGCATAACATCCTAAGGACGTTGGTGTTTATTTTACTGGTAATGGGAAGCCACCAGAAAAGAAGAACAAGGAGGGGCAAAGCCAGTCTTTTTGTTTCTTTCTTCCCATTCTGTTCACTTTTTTTTTTTTTTTTAACAAGGTCTCACTCTCTCGCCCAGGCTGGACTGTAGTGGTGTGATCATAGCTCACTGTAGCCTCGAAATCCCGGGATGAAGTGCTCCTTCAGCCTATAGGCACGTGCCACCATGCCCAGCTGATTAAATTTTTTTTTTTTTTTTTTTTTTTTTTTTTTTTTTTTTTTTTTTTTTTTTTTGTGGTAATGGAGGTCTCACTGTGTTGCCCAGGCTGGTCTCAAACTCCTGAGCTGAAGCAACTCTCCCGTCTTGGCCTCTCAAAGGGCTGGGATTACAGGTGTGAGCCACCGTGTCCCACCCATGTCTTTTTCTTTAGCGCTGATGAAAGGGTTGCTTTCATTAAGAGCACTTGATCAACCCACCCTAACCTTACCCTTTGCCTTAACACTAGATTTTCCGAAGCCCTAGGGAGGGAGTTCTCAGTATCCTTGGTTAAGATTATCTACTCTTTGCTGTGATCTCTTAACTTATATTTACATTTTCTAAATGACAAATTCAAAGGGAACATTATTTGCAATGCAATGTATCTTCTAATGACTTGAGCTTCTTGCGTGATTAGTTTGGAATAAATACCTTATAGGTCAAGTTTGCTTTGAGTCAAATGTTGATAATGTAAACTAATTGGTAAATGCTTTCTTATATTAGCATAAAATTGGTGTTCTTTTGAAATAGAGTTCCTTTTTGAGTACTTGCATTACAAATCTATGTAAAGCTCAAGTTTAAGGTAATGCTATATGAAGCAAAATTGCATTCTGGATCCATGAAAAACAATGTAATTTTCTGTTGAGATTATCATGCTGGCATGTACTTTAAAATTCTGGTTAGTATTATAATTTAGCATAAGGAATGTAAAATTTCAAGGTGCTTATTATGAGTAGGACTCTAATGCCCCCAAATTGAGCTATTTTCTTTCATTGTTTCCTCATTCCTTCCTTCCTCTTTCTCTTTCTTTCTTTTCTCTTTTTCTTCTTTCTTTCTCTTTCTTTCTTTCTCTTTCCCTCCCTTCCTTCTTTCCTTTCTCTCCCCCTCCCTCCCTCACTCTCTTTCTTTCTTTCTCTCTCTTTCTTTCCTTCCTTCCTTCCTTTCTTCCTTTTTCTTTCTTTCTTTCTTTCTTTCTTTCTTTCTTTCTTTCTTTCTTTCTTTTCTTTCTTTCTTTCTCTCCTTCCTTCCTTCCTTCCTCTCTCTCTCTTTCTCTTTCTTTCCTTTCTTGCTTCTTTCTTTTTTTGTGTGATGGGGTCTCACTCTGTTGCCCAGGTTAGAGTGTAGTGCCACAATCATAGTTCACTGCTGTCTTGAACTCCTGGGCTTCAGTGATCCTCCTGGCTCAGCTTCCCAAGTAGCTGAGGCTACAGGCACATATCACCATGCCCAGCTACTTTTATTTTTTTTTTGTAGAAACAGAGTCTCAGTAAGTTGCCCAAGCTGGAGTGCAGTGGCATGATCATGCTTCACTGCAATCTTGACCTCCCTGGGCTCAGGTGATCCTCCCACCTCAGCCTCCAGAGTAGATGGGACTACAAGTGTGCGCTACCACACTTAGCTAATTTTTAAAATTATTATTATTTTTTTTTGTATAGACAGGGTTTCTCCATGTTGCCCAGCCTGGTCTTGAACTCCTAGGCTCAAGTGGTCCACCCTGTAGTGCTGAGATTACAGGCATGAGCCACTGCACCCAGCCACGAGTTAATTTTTTAAGGACTGTTCTGTCTTTTGTTTTACCAGAAAGCAAGAACCACTCATGTGTTTCTACCTTCTCAGCAAGTTACTGATCCTCACTGAATAAAAGCAGCTATCTCATGGAAATTAAGTGTAATTATGTATACAAACGTTTTTGAATATGTGTGACACATAGCAAATTTTGTGTCTCAGTAAACGTATATTTTAAAAAGAATTAAGCTGCTTTATTTTCTTGTAAATTTTCTTCACTCGTTACTCTGGATTTTTTTTTTTTTTTTTTGCTGTTGTTGTTTTTGCTCTTGTTGCCCAGGCTGGAGTGCAATGGCTTGATCTCAGCTCACTACAATCTCCGCCTCCCAGTTTCAAGTGATTCTCCTGCCTCAGACTCCCAAGTAGCTGGGATTACATGCATGTGCCACCATGCCCAGCTAATGTTTGTACTTCTAGTAGAGACGGGGTTTCAGCATGTTGGCCAGGCTGGTCTCAAACTCCTGACCTCACGTCATTTGCCTGCCTGAGCCTCCCAAGGTGCTGGGATTACAGGCATGAGCCACTGTGCCCGGCCTACCCTGGGTGGGCCAATTTTTAAAAAATATACTATATTTTTAAAAGCAGTTTCAGGCTCACAGCAAGCTTAAGCAGAAAGCATAGAGCTCCCTAAAACCTCCCTCCCTCATGTATGCACAGCCTCTCTCACCATCACATCCTTCATCGGTGTGATCACATTTCTTATAATCAATGAACCTGCATGGACACACCATTATCACCCAAAGTCCATAGCTGACATGGAAGTTCGCTTTTGGTGCCGTACATTCTATGGGTTTTAACAAGAATATTCACCATTACAGTATTATACAAAAGAGGCTGGGTGCAGTGGCTCATGCCTGTAATCCCACCACTTTGGGAGGCCAAGGCGGGCAGATCACAAGGTCAGGAGATCAAGACCAGGCTGACCAACATGGTGAAACTCCATCTCTACTAAAAATACAAAAATTAGCTGGGCATGTCAGCATGCACCTGTAATCCCAGCTACTTGGGAGGCTGAGGCAGGAGAATTGCTTGAACCCAGGAGGCGGAGGTTGCAGTGAGCCGACGCCACTGCACTCCAGCCTAGGCAACAGAGCAAGACTCTGTTTCAAAAAAAAAAGCTTCATTGCCACACAAATCCTCTATGCTTCACCTATTCATCCTTCCTCCCTCTAATTCCTAGCACCCACTGATCTCTTTATGATTTTGCCTTCTTCAAAATGCCATATAGTTGGAATCATACACTATGCAGCCTCTTCAGATTGGCTTCTTTCACTTAGTAATATGCACTTAAAGTTCCTCCATGTCTTCATATAGCTTGGCAGCTCATTTCTTTTTAGCACTGAATAATATATTACATTGTCTGGATGTACAATAGTTTATCCATTCATTTATTGAAGGACATCTTGGATGCTTCTAAATTTTGGCAATTATGGATTAAGCTGCTACATGTTTATGGTGTTTATTTATTTTTTTGAGGTGGAGTTTCGCTCTTGTTGCTGAGGCTGGAGTGCAGTGGCTCAATCTCAGCTCACTGCAACCTCCACATCCCGAATTCAGGTGATTCTCCTGCCTCAGCCTCCCAAGTAGCTGGGATTACAGAGATGCCTCCCAAGTAGCTGGGATTACAGAGATGCCTTCCACGTAGCTGGGATTACAGCCATACATCACCACTCCTGGCTAATTTTGTATATATGTATTTTTTTTAGTAGAGACGAGGTTTCACCATGTTGGTCAGGCTGGTCTCAAACTTCTGACCTCAAGTGATCCAACCACCTCAGTCTTCCAAAGTGTTGGGATTACAGGTGTGAGCCACTGTGCCTGGCCTATTTATGGTGTTTATGGACAAACATACGGGTGCAGGTTTTTAGGTGGACATCAATTTTCAATTCATTGGGATAAACACCAAGGAACTTGATTGCTGGATTGTATGGTGAAGATATGTTTAATTTTATACAATACTGCTAAATTGTTTTTCCAATACACTATTTGGATTTCCACTGGTAATGAATGAAAATTCCTGTTGATCCACATCCTCGCCAGCATTTGGTGTTGTCAATGTTCTGGATTTTGGCCATTCTAATAGGTGTATAGTTGGATGTCATTGTTGTTTTAATTTGTATTTCCCTGATGGCATGTGATGCCGAGCATCTTTTTACAAGCTTATTTACCATATGTACATTTTCTTCAATGAGGTACCTATTCAGGTGTTTTGCTCATTTTAAATTGGGTTGTTTTCTTATTTTCTTATTATTGAGTTTTAAGAATTCCTTTGGATATCTGTCCTTTATCATATATATCTCTTGCAAATATTTTCTCTTAGTCTGTGACTTGTCTTCTCATTTTGTTGATCCAGGTCAATCTTTTAATTTAATTTTTTTTTTTTGAGATGGAGTCTTGCCCTGTTGTCCAGGCTGGAGTGCAGTGGTGTGATTTTAGCTCACTGCACCCTCTGCCTCCCAGGTTCAAGCTATTCTCTTTCCTCGGCCTCCTAAGTAGCTGGGATTACAGGTGTGCACTACCATGCCTGGCTAATTTTTATATTTTTAGTAGAGACGGATTTTGCCATATTGGCTAGGCTGGTCTCAAGCTCCTGACCTCAAGTGATCTGCTGCTTCAGCCTCCCAGAGTGCTAGAATTACAGGCATGAGCCACCGTACCTTGCCCTAAAATATTTTTAAGTTAGAAAATACCACTGCCTGGTGCAGCAGCTCACGCCTGTAATCGCAACACTTTGGGAGGATAAGGGAGACGGGTCACTTGAACCCAAATATTCAAGGCCAGCCTGGGCAACATAGTGAGACCTTGCTTGTCTCTACAAAAAATAAAAATAATAACAATAAAAAAGAAAATACCACAGAGTGACAAGAAACAGCGCTTGAACAGCCAGAAAAGGTTGTGTGTGTATGTCTGTGTGTATGTGTGTGTGTGTGTGTGTGTGTGTGTGTGTATGTGCCTACTGTAAAATACTGAGGTAGTAGCTTGTTTTTCTAGTCATTTAATAAAACTTTTTATTTCAAAATAATTTTAAACATTCAGAAGAATTGCAAAGTTAGTACCGGGAATTCCAGTTTATCCTTTATGCAGTTTCCCTTAATGTTGACATCTTACGTAACAATGACACAATGATCACAATAAAGAAATTAACATTAGAGCAACACTATTAACTAACCTAAAGGCCTTACTAGGATTTGACCAGCTTTTCTTCTAACGTCCTTGTTCTGTTCCAGAACTGAATCCAGGATACCATGCTGCATTCTAGTTGTCATGTCGCTATATTTGTGTGTATGTTAGTCCATAGATATACACATATACATGGATATATATATATAGCGATGTTTATATGCATATCTATCAACTGTGGTTCCCCCATCATCTGCAGGGGACACGTTCCAAGGCTCTCAGTGGATACCTGAAACCACAGATGGTACCAAACCCTATAACTGTATATATATATATATATATACATATATATATATATATGTACACACACACACACATATATATAGTGTTTTTTCTATATATACATGGTTATGATAAAGTTTAATTTATATATATAGAGGCACAATTAAATTAGAGATGAACAACAATAACTAATCATAAAACAGGACAATGCTAACAGTATATGTTAATGAAACTGATGTGCATTGCCCGTCTGGCTCGGCCTCCTTCTCTGCGGCTGCGCGGGAAACCCCACGGCTTCCCCTCTACGTGCCTGGCGGCGGCGCCACCGCGCGCCTTCCTCAGCCGCTGTTAACCCGGGGTCTAGAGAAGCACTGAGAGGACTCCTCAGCCTGGTGAGTGGCCCGCAGAGGACAGCGCTCGCCCCAGGTGCCTTAGCCTCAGGAATCAGGTCACCTACCCGGGCGGGCAGGCGGGTTTGGAGGGGTGGTCGCGGAGGAAGGGGGCACAGGTATACCTGGCCCCACAGCGACCCCAGACGTTGCCCTCCTCAGGGAGGGGACCCCCGGGAAGCTCCTGCTGCGGCTGGCGGGTGTCCCATGCAGTAGGGCCCGGGGCAAGGGTATGCCACCAGTCAGGACTGCCACCTCTCACCTTCCTGCAGCCCGGGGACGCTGACCCCTGCCAGGGCAGCATGGTGTGTCACGCTGGTGCTCACTTCCAACATAGAAGCCCCGAGTCTAAGTCTCCCCGCCTTGGACAGATGGAGTTACGCCCCGCAGCTCCATTTTTCTCTTCACCCTGTTTGGCGGGAATTCAGCTAAATACACAGAGCAGCCTCCTTCTCCCCGAGTCAATGAGAGAAAGGTCAAAAAAGGACCGAGCCATCCCTGTTGCTAGCTCGACTTCATCACTTTACGCCTCCTGAAACTACTATAGATATTTGCTCTTCTCAGAAATAGCGGGGGGAACACATTTCCTTATTATGTTTTTAGGCGTTTCAGGTGTTGCCATTTATTTTAATTAAATTTTAGTTTTTGAGATGGAGTCTTACTCTGTCGCCCAGGCTGGAGTGCAGTGGCACAGATCTCTGCTCCCTGCAACCTCTGCCCTCCTGGTCCAAGTGATTCTCCTACTTCAGGCTCCCAAGTAGCTGGGATTACAGGCCCGTGCCACCACGCCTAGCTAATTGTATTTTCAAGTAGAGATGGGGTTTTACCACATGAGCCATGATGGTCTTGAACTCCTGACCTCAAGTGATCCGCCTACCTCGGCCTCCCAAAGTGCTGGGATTGCAGGTGTGAGCCACTGTTCCCAGATGTTGCAATTTAAAAACCAAAAACAACAACCAACCCCCCACTCAAAGTGATGTGAATGTGGTCTCTCCCTCTCCCCCTCCCTCTCCCCCTCCCCCTCCCTCTACACACCTATTTTCCCACTTTGTTTGACCCCTTCTCCCTCCCTCTGTACACACCTGTTTTCCCACCGTGGTTGACCGCAGATAACTGAAAGTTTGGAAATAAAAATCCTGGTGGCCAAGGGGGATTACAGCACATCTGTCTCCATCTGTCTCTCTAAATTACAAGCCATGAATTTCTCACCAGTCACCCTGTGAGAAACAAACTCACCTGTCCAAACCCAAAAAATGGACTCAGAGACCTGAAGAACAGCGACAGTGAGACTTTTAATGACGGTCTTGCAAGATCGGGTGTCTGATGGGTAGGCACACCCAGCACAGTTACAAGCAATTTATCCTTTCAGGTCCCTCCACTGGTTCCTCATAGGCTGAGTACTATGGGGTCACAATCTTCCTGGACATTGCCTATCGGTTGTTGGGTTGGGGCTTTAGATGTTTTTATTTTAGGGTTGTCTTGCTGTATTTTGTTGTAGCTGACGGTGTATCACAATTCTAGTTAGCTCAGAGGCTGTTTAAGTATTTGACTTATGACCTAAGTAGCTGGGCAGTCTGATAAGAACAGACAAATATATATTTGATATATAAAATATATCAATTTGCTTACACATGCCCTTCTGTGATCCCAATCTCCTGACCACACTCTGTAATCACAGCTCACCATTTTGGCACCTCCACCTTTCTCCCCTCCAATGGCCTCAGTGCTGCTGTCCCCACAGGAAAGGGAAAGGAGAGGAGCAACTTATTTTTAAGAAGCAGGTTTCACAGATGGGAATCAAGATGGGACCACACGGCTGTCTTGCAATTCAGTCTTGGGAGCTGAAAGCCACTCACTGAATCTGTCTTTTCCAGGAAGGCTTCTGAGGCAAATGTTCATTGGATCTTAAATCTGGAGTCCCAGGGTTTCTCCTGTTAGCCTGCCCCTAAGACACACTCACTTAGCAAGGCAGGTGCTGCTTCAGAGGTGCTGCAAAGGGTTTACTTCAGACCAAAATATAATTTTCATATGATTGGTGATTCCTGAGATCACTTCATGGTGAGCAGAAGAAGAAAGCCTTTCATGCCAAGCCGACCCCGCATTGACCCCTTTTGTGATCTCACTGACTATCCCAGACCTGCTCTTGGACATCCTGGTTAGGACCAACTCTGCTACCTGCCTGGTGTGTCTTCTCAGCTGCTCCTGGGTAGGAGACAACAGTCTCCCTTCCTAGTAGAAGTTCTGTTTGTGTGATATAAGAACACAAATAGGATTATGCCACCCTCTGCTTCAGACTTTCTTTTGGTTTTCATTGAATTTAAAACCCAAACTTGGCTGGGCATGCTGGCTCACGCCTGTAATCCCAGCACTTTGAGAGGCCGAGGTAGGTGGATTGCTTTAGCCCAGGGGTTCGAGACCAGCCTGGGCAACATGGCAAAACCCCATCTCTATAAAACATACAAAAATTAGCCGGGTGGAGTGGCGGGCACCTGTAGTTTTGGCTACTTGGGAGGTTGAGTTGGGAGGATTGCTTGAGCCTGGGAGGTGGAGGTTGCAGTGAGCTGAGATTGCACCACTGTACTCCAGCCTGGGGGACAGAGTGAGACCTTGTCTCAAAATAACCCCTAACCACCCCCTCAAAAAACTCCAAACTCCCTCATTTGTGCTATGAAGCTGAAAAAAATGAACCCTTTCTCACCATACCTTCCTGTCTGAATGCTCCTCACTGTCATTAAACCAATCTTGACCCGGGCTCTGAAGGCCTTTGACAATCTACAGTCACAAACGTGACTTAGAAGTCCAAAGTTGAGTACAGGTGACATAGCCACTGAATCCTGTTCTGAAAACCAGAGGTTGGTGGAGTTGGCAAGTTAGCATGTTTGTCTGAGTCAGTATCACTTGAACTAATTAAGTTTTTCTTTGCTCACTATGCTTTGCTGGGCTTTCTCAAGCTTTTTATGACTCATTGAAATACAAGCTTGTGGTTCTCTTACGTTACATAATAGATCGGCATGTCAGCAGATAACTTGTTTGCAGGGAGCTGGTGAAATGCCGGGACAAGTGACAACTGCTCAATGTCTGTAAGGAACACATCACCAAATAGAACAGGTTGGAAAATGAGTACAGATACTCGAAAGCCTTAATCTGCAATTTCTAGGTCATCATGCAGAATGGATTAATATAAAAATGGAGAGTGGGCCTATTATTGAGAAAAAAATACATCAGGATATTCCTTTTGTGTGGTATTCATTAAGCAATGACAAGGCCAATGTCTCACCATATTTTGATTTTCCTTATATATCAGAGACAGAGATTGAATTTTTAAAAATCTGGGCCTGTCAAATCTGAATGCTGAAAATTGCTAGTAAATTAGCTTAAAAAGTTTACCGTGCTGAATATGAACTGTTTGCTGTTTGGCATAGTAAGAACTGAAATTTTAGAAAGAGGATCTTTGGAAAGGAAGGTGAGAAGAAGGAGTCACTGCATTTCAAAGTAGCACCTTTTAAACTTACACGGAAGAAGAAGCTGGTGGTATTTGCTGCATGGTTGATTCTACTTTAGGTGGTCCACATTAAAAAGTATGGAACATCTTTTGTGTGCGTGAATGATAGTGATGAAGATGGTGATTGACAGAGATAACTTTCCATGTGGGGGGATGGGTGGGACTTCTTTGGTGGGATCTGTGCGGTGCCTGGGACTTGCCCACATCACTGTGCTTCTAGAATTTTCAGTGGTGTTTGAAATTTCTCCCATTAGAATAATAATTATGACTTTGTATCATAACTTGGGGTTCCAAATGCTCTGGTTATCAGGACAGAGAAATATCTTAAACATTAATAGCCATCAAAGGTTGAGTGCAGTGGCTCATACCCGTTATCCCAGTACTTTAGGAGGCAGAGGTGGGAGGATTGCTAGAGGCTGGGAGTTTGAGACCAGCCTGGTCAACAGCAAGACTCCATCTCTGAAAAAAATCCTAAAATTAGCTAGGTGTGGTGGCACATGCTTATAGTTTGAGCTCTTGGGAGGCTGGGGCAGGAGGATCACTTGAGCCCAGGAATTTGAGGCTGCAGTGAGCTATGATTGTGCCACTGCACTCCAGCCTGGGTGACAAGAGTGAGACCTTGTCTCCAAAAAAAGAAGAAAAAAAAATTATCAGAATTCTGGATCCACAGCTACCCTGCCAGCACTGAGAAAAACCCACTAAAACAGGATGGGTTATTCTGGGCAGTAAATGATTACAAAAGTGGGGATAGTTCTGCTGAAAGTGGAAGAAGAGGCAAAAAACAAATACACAGAACATTCTAGAGGAAGAGCTCAAGCTGTGAATCTTGAACGTTCAGATATCCAGATGTGCTGAATGAAAAATAGGTCTTTCTGTCATATGAGCACAATCTTGTATTTTTTATTTTCTTTTTTCCCTTTTATTTATTTATCTTTTACTATTAGCCATACTTGCTGTCACTTTTATTTAAAATGCACTTAATATGACTGAAGCATAGTGGTATCGGTAGAAACCATTTTTTCCTAGGCACTGATCCCAGTTCTGCATAAATACCAGGTGACTCCTAAAAAATTTCTCTCTAATTATATAATATTATAAGCAATCTACAGTTATTTAAAGCTTCAATGCTGTAGGCAAAACACAACTGAAATATTACATTATGCATGTTTTATTTCAAATGAATCAAGCAATAAAACCTTAGAAGCAGCCGTTAGCTTTAGGTAATTGTCTGTATCTAAAAATTAAATGCTCCAAAGAACTGCAAAGAATGCTTAGTGGGCAAGGTCATGCAAAAAGGGTCCCCTCTTTAGATGTGATATTCAACAACATTTCATTAGACAGCG
The DNA here is from genome assembly GCF_029281585.2 of Gorilla gorilla gorilla. NCBI lineage: Eukaryota > Metazoa > Chordata > Mammalia > Primates > Hominidae > Gorilla > Gorilla gorilla. The sequence goes on from NC_073232.2 coordinate 27,684,607, forward strand.
GTACCAACTTGAGCTTTTAATCTTTATAGAGCTATGATTTGGTAGTGATTTTTGTTGTTAGGATTTGAATTGTTAAGATGCCAACAAAAATCAATTTTCAAAAATTAGGTGAGGAATAATATGCTTTTCTTTAGAGTACTATATGTCAACTTGGTTTTCTCTCTTTCCTGTTTGTGCTCTTACCCCATTACAGTCTATTTGTGTATGACAGCTATGCAATGTAAATTTTTCAAAACACAAATAGGGTTATGACACGCTCTGCTTCAAATTCTCCGTTTTTTTTTTTTTTTTTTTTTTTTTTGGAATTTAAAATCCAAATTCTGGCAGGCCACGGTGGCTCACGCCTGTAATCCCAGCACTTTGGGAGGCTGAGGCGGGCAGATCACCTGAGGTCAGGAGTTTGAGACCAGCCTGGCCAACATGCTGAAACCCCATCTCTACTAAAAATACAAAAATTGGCCAGGTGTGGTGGTGGTCGCCTACTACTACTCGGGAAGCTGAGGCGGGAGAATCACTTGAACCTGGGAGACCAGGGTTGCAGTGACCCGAGATTGCACCACTGTACTCCAGCTTGGGCAACAGAGTGAGACACCGTCTCAAAAAAAAAGAAGAAAAAAATCCAAATTCCCTTACTCTTCTTCCGAAGCTAAAAAAATGAACCCTTTCTCTCTATACTTTCCCACTGGCTCAGTCTGTTCCAATTGCACAGACCATCTTTCTGTTTCTTGATGAATTGCCTGCCTCCTCCCTACATTAGAATTTTGCCTTCGCTGTTCACACTGCCTAGAAAGCTCTGTTCTCAGGTTTTTGCAGGGCTGCTTCTGTCAATCAGATTCCACTCACATGTCACCTCCCCCATAAGGTCTTCTTGCTTTCCAAACCTAGGGTTACCTGGATCGTAGTCAATATCATGACATCTGGCTTTCTAAAATTATTCATTTTTAAATATCATTTTTCATTGTCTGAAATTATTTCGTTCAAGACTCTGTTTATTTTGTTTCATTTCTCCTAACAATGTAATCTGTGTGGATAAGGGGCATTATCTGTCACCTCTTCTCCCTCCCGTGCTTCCAGATTAATAATAGAAGTGTGGCATAGAGTAGGAGATACATAAATATTTCCTTTTTTTTTTTTTTGGAGACAGAGTCTCACTCGGTTGCCCAGGCTGAAGTGCGGTGGCGTGGTCTTGGCTCACTGCAACCTTGGCCTCATGGGTTCAAGTGATTCTCGTCTCAGCCTCCCGAGTAGCTGGGATTACAGGCACCCCACCATGCCTGGCTAATGTTTGAGACAGGATCTCACTGTCATCAAGGTTGGAATGCAGTGGCATAATCAAAGCTCACTACAGCCTCAAACTTCTGAGCTCAAGTAATCCTCCTGCCTCAGCCTCCTGAGTAGCTGGAATGATAGGTGTGTGCCACCATGGCCAGCTAATTTTTAATGTTTGTAGAGATGGGGTCTTGCTATGTTGCCCAGGCTGGTCTTGAACTCCTGGCCTCAAGTGATCCTCCCTTCTCAGCCTCGTAAAATGCTGGGATTACAGGCAGGAGTGAGCACACCTGGCCTTCATAAACATTTCTTAAGTGAGCAAATTATTTCTTCTTGGTTGGTTAATTGATAGCCCACAAATACTGTGCACCAGTAAACTAGATGGGTTTCAACTACTTTGTACCCACAGTTTGGCAAATTGGTGTAGGGGGGGAAAACATTTTCCTTGACCCAGGGTCCCTGGCTGGGTCTGAAAGGAAAACTAACAGATTAATAAGAGAAAAGCATACATATTTATTGATTATTAGTTATATGTGACACAAGAGCCTTCATAAAGCAATGAAGACAGGAAGGAATGGTGAAACTTGCATATTTTTATGCTAAGTTTGATGAAGAGTGGACAGTCATGGAGAATTATGATTGGACGACGGGAGTGTGATCTAATGGCAATAGACAGGAGGCTTAGCAAGGCCAGTTCATTCAGATCCCTCTCTGTCCTTTCATCTTAAGAGATAAGGATGTTCTTTTTTCCTCCAGATATAGGGAAGGTCTTTCTCATAAGAGGGTTTTTTTTGTTTTTTTTTTTTGAGACGGAGTCTCACTCTGTCACCCAGGCTGGAGTGCAGTGGCACCATGTCAGCTCATCGCAAACTCCGTCTCCTGGGTTCAAGCAATTCTCCCGCCTTAGCCTCCCGAGTAGCAGGGATTACAGGTGCCCACCACTACGCCTGGCTAATTTTTATATTTTTAGTAGAGATAAGGTTTCACTATGTTGGCCAGGCTGGTCTCAAACTCCTGACCTCAAGTGATCCACCCGCCTCAGCCTCCCAAAGTGCTGGGATTACTGGTGTGAGCCACTGTACCTGGCTGAGGGTCTTTTTTAAAATTATTATTCCCTGACAATCATATGAGGATCTTATGAACTGCTTCAGGGAAAGGTCAGAAAATCTTTCCTAGGTTTTATGACCTGCTTTAGGAAAAGGTTATAAAAGGTCAGAGCAAACTTTCTGCTCCTGCTGTTTTCTTCAGTATGCCAAGGTGCTATATTTTAGGGTAGCCTGTCCTGAACCCCACCATTGTTATCAACGATTAGGAGATCAGGCACATCTTGATTTTCACTTAGTAAGAGTAAGCCTTTGTGTCTAAAAAAAATCATACTAGTTTATTAAAAGTCTGTTTTTATTGGGTTAACTAATCAGACAATAAAAATTACAAAAGGGGGCTAAGGAGGGAGTTCAGCTGATTTTGTAGGGTGGATGTGTATAGAGATTAGACAAGAAAATTCTCTTTTTTTTTTTTTGAGACAGGGTCTGGTCACCCAGGCTGCAGTGCAAGTGGCATGATCTTGGCTTACTGCAACCTCTGCCTCCTGGGCTCAAGCCATCCTTCCATCTCAGCCTCCAAAGTAGCTGGGACTATAGGCACTCTCCACCATGGCTGGCTAATTTTTGTATTTTTTATAGGGATGGGGTTTTGCCATGTTGCCCAAGCTGGTCGAGAACTCCTGAGCTCAAGTGATTCATCCACCTCGGCCTCCCAAAGTGCTGGGATTACAGGCATGAGCCACCATGCCTGGCCTAGATTATCCAAGAATATGCTTGTTCTCATTGCCAAGGCCTGGAGATAGGCCTGCGACCTGAAAGGACCTTGACAGAGAGCCTCGCGGTGACCCTTTGATGCTCTCTGGATATACCAGGAAAACTGCACGATGTGAGGCACACAGTGAGAAAGCCAATCTGTGTATTTATTTATTTATTTATTTATTTTGAGGTGGAGTTTTGCTCTTGTTGCCCAAGCTGGAGTGCAGTGGCGTGATCTCAGCTCACTGCAACTCTGCCTCCTGGGTTCAAGTGATTCTCCTGCTTCAGCCTCCCGAGTAGCTAGGATTACAGGTGCACCACCACACCTGGCTAATTTTTGTATTTTTAGTAGAGATGAGGTTTCTCCATGTTGTCCAGGCTGGTCTCGAACTCCTGAGCTCGGGTGATCCACCTGCCTTGACCTCCCAAAGTGCTGGGATTATAGGTGTGAGCCACTGTGCCTGGCCCAATCTGTGTATTTAACTAGTGGTAGATACTCAGTAAGGGCAAGTTTTCCATGAAAGAAAAAGTGGAGGATGCAGCAATTGATAGCATGTTAGAGAATGAGTCTGCCTGTGTGTGTGGCCTTCCTGGTAAGGGGAAATTAGGTTCTGAGAAGGAAGGTAAGATTGTGTGTGAAAGGAGGAAGGTGCTATCTCAAGCTTTGTCCTTAATGATAATTAAGGAGGAGAAATGGAGTGTAGTATAAGGAGACTGATAGCAGGGAAATGAAACTCCAGCCATTTGAAACCAGTCAATAGAGTCAAATGTTTTCTGTCTGCTGTTCACCTTCTTGAGCCACTGTGCAGGTGCAGGCAGCAAAGAAATGACAAACAATTACCTCCCTGGGCAGGTGAACCTATTTCAAAACCCATGGGCAGGAGTTTTAACCTGGATTCCATGAGTAAACTCCAGGAATATGTGAAATCCTGAAACCCACATATCATACATGTTTATGATGATCCTTTATGTGTATTTATTTCTGGGAAAATTAGTCATAACTTTTTATTGGATTTTCAAAGGGGTCTGTGAGTTTTAAAAGGGAAGATACTATCACACATGTTTACGATGATCCCTTATGTGTATTTATTTGTGGGAAAATTAGTCATAACTTTTTCTTGGATTTTCAAAGGGGTCTGTGAGTTTTAAAAGGGAAGATACTCTGTTGGATAGCTTTGTCCAGTGCTATACTTTTTTTTTTTTGTTTTTTGGAGATAGAGTCTTGCTCTGTTGCCCAGGCTGGAGTACAGTGGTGTGATCATGGCTTACTGCAGCCTTGACCTCCTGGCCTAAAGTGATCCTCCCACCGTGGCCTCCTGAGTAGCTGGAACTACCTGGGTATTTATTACTATTATTATAATATACAGGTATATTATACTAATATACCTGGGTATTTATTACTATTATTATTTTTGTAGGGATGGGATCTCACTATGTTGTCCAGGCTGGTCTTGAACTCTTGGGCTCAAGTGATCATCCTGCCTTGGCCTCCTGAAGCGCTGGGATTGCAGGCATGATCCACCATGCCCTGCCCAATGGTACACTTTTCGGGAGAAAACTCTTCCACTTCTGTCTTAGGTAGCAGCAATCAAGATGAATCCTAGATCCACCAAGGGGACAAAATTGTTACTAAAAAAACTTTCTATAGCGTAGTAAATTTGTAGCCTAGGGAAGGCTTCAACCTGTTAGGCTGAAAGCAGCTATGACTTTCAGTAAATCTGAAAAGAGCATTCCTGTTGCAGAATCAATGAGACTCTGTTGGCTTTGGCTGATAGACAAATGACTCACTGTCTTCAAAACTACTATGGAAAAGGCTATGCTTTGCATCTGTCTAGGGTGTAAATTTGCTTTTGATTGACAATGTGATAGCCAACAATTTAAAGGGAAGAAACAAAGAGAAAATGTCATCTTTGTGGGCAGATGCTTTTATTAGGAGCTGAAAGTGTGATGGAAGTACTTTTGAAAATGTGTTATTTCTCCCTGTTCTTTTTTGCCACTGTAAGCAGAGAAAAAAAGTTTTTATTCTTACCCTTGTCTAAGAAAAGTCAGCAGATTCAAAATTCACTGTAAGCACAAAAGGTTTGTGAATCTGCATTTTATGGTGGGTACATACTGGCTTGGTAATAAATGGTTTCAGGGGGCTTGTAACTTCAATTATTGTTGCAATTTAGAATGATTGAGCAAGTATTTTTGTGAAATACTGTTTGGTGAAAACTCAAGTGTTTACTGGGAATTCTTTATAAAACATGGGGTGCTTATTATCTTAGGGCTTTGGGCTCAAAAATGTTGATTTTTTGGGTAGAATGAATTGTTCTAGCCTGACATCAGAAGTACCAAGATGCCTTGTGGCTCCTTAAATTCAGTTTGTGTGTTTGGTATTTGCAGATGATACGTTAATTTTAAAAATCTTTAGGGAGTCTTTAAATAAATACTGCCATGTAAGCCTGAAAAAAGTCCATGCCTCTTCTTCCAGGGAGCTGCCCAGACACTGGGCAAATCAGATTTCATAAATATAGCTTGTTGTTATCCTTTACCTATCGTGGAAAGATAAGACAGGAAAACAGCACACCTAATTCAATAACAGATAAGAAAAGCACACTTTTTCTTTTCTGAGAGCTGTGTAACCTGAGGGTCAATTTGAATGTTTAGAGGATTTTTCTTTTTGAATTTTGTGGGCATTTTAAATATATATATTTTTATATATTAGTATATATTTAAATATATGTTTTATATATATAAAACAGTGAGTTTATATTAAATGTGACCTGCTTAAAACAGAAAAAAGAGAGCCAGTTCCATTAATCTGAGTCAGCAGAAGTTGAAAATCCTTTATACCACTCTTTTCTTTTTTAATTTCCTCAGCTCACATTCTCAGATGGCCCTTCTCACTGCAGAGGGGCTCTGATGTACCAATGCAAACGTTTCAAATGTACACTGCAGGTTCTCTCTGCGGAGACCTTTTGGGCTGTTCATCCGTATTATTATCTGATAAGAAAGAACTTACATTGAGAAGCCAACTGTCAGTCAAACTCCCTCCATTCCAGCGAGCCTTGAGGGTGCCCTATCAGCACAGATCTGCCAGGCTGCCCTCATGGCGCTGTCTAAAATAGCACTGCCTGCCTTGGCTCCCTGGATCAATGAATCCGCAGTGAGGCTTTACTGTGCTTTGCTACTCCATCGCCACTTGTCTTTTGCTGATCTTCAGGCATCAAGATTTTGTCACCTTCTTATTCTCAAGCACCTGCATCACCTTGTCATTCTTTGCTTCACTTTAGCTACTTATTCCTTGCAGAACCCAGAGAGCATTCCAGAAAGTCGAAAGTTTAGAAATGTCTTCACAAAGCTGAACACTCTGACTTCCAAGGACATAGCCTTCCTACTTTCCTGTATTCATTTCTCTCAGAACTTTTGCTGCTGTCACTGTTCTGCCCCAGATCATGTATGGCCAACATGAGAATAATCCCCAGTACTTACTTTCCAGGTATTAAGTTCGAGTAGACACCAAACCTATCGCTTATTAACCCTGCTTCTTTTCTCTGGGAGACACAGAAAAAAAGAGACAGAGAGGACTGAGAGAATATGATGTGTGTGCGTGTGTGTGCTCATGAGCATAGGCATATAGAAGAAATTGATACCCAGAATTCTAGAATGAAAGGCCCACTTTATCACATGCTAAATAATTATTGTATCACACAACTCTAGTTCTTTTATGCATTTTTAAAATGAAAATTCCAGTTTAAAATATGGCACTCTTAGCCATAGTCTTACCTTCTTAGAACTTTTTTTTTTCAATTAAAAATATTTTTTTGGGCTGGGCACAGTGGCTCATGCCTGTAATCCCAGCACTTTCGGAGGCTGAGGCAGGTGGATTGCTTGGGGTCAGGAGTTCGTGACCATCCTGGCCAACATGGTGAAACCCTGTCTCTACTAAAAATACAAAAATTAGTCGGATATGGTGGTGCTCCTCTGCAATCCCAGCTACTTGGGAGGCTGAGGCAGGAGAATCGCTTGAACCCAGGAGGCAGAAGTGCTGTGAGCCGAGGTCATGCCACTGCACTCTAGTATGGGTGACAGAGTGAGACTCTGTCTCAAAAAAAAAAAAAAAAATTGTAGAGATGGGGGTCTCAGTATGTTACCCAGACTGGTCTCGAATTCCTGACCTCAAGTGATCCTCCCATCTCAGCCTACTAAAGTTCTGGGATTATGGGTGTGAGCAATTGCGCCCAGCCAACTTTAGAACATTTTATTCTGAGAAAACCTGAGGTAATTTATTTACACATTACAAATTTGATAATTCTATACAACCATTTATCAGTCATAATATTTTGGATAGCTTTAGGAGAACTTTGTCAAATCTGAGATTGTTTTTCCTAACACCATTATCAATGTGGCTAGATATATGGGCAGCTTTATTTTTATTTATTTATTTATTTTGAGACAGAGTCTTGCTGTGTCATCCAGTCTGGAGTGCAGTGGTACGATCTCAGCTCATCTGCAATCTCTACCTCCTGGGTTCAAGTGATTCCCCTGCCTCAGCCTCCCATGTAGCTGAGACTGCAGGCATGTGCCACCACGCCCGGCTAATTTTTGTATTTTAGTAGAGATGGGGTTTTGCCATGTTGGCCAGGCTGGTCTCAAACTCCTGACCTCGGGTGATCCACCCGCCTTGGCCTCCCAAAGTGCTGGGATTACTGGCATGAGCCACCGCGCTTGGCCTTCTGGGCAGCTTTATGTGGAAAGTGCTTTATCTCCACACACAGGTGGGACAAGGTGGGACAGAAACCTACCTACTGACTCAGATCTCTATTAAAATGTGACTAAATTTAAATTGTCAAATTTAAAAATAAGAATATTAAGGGTGATTCAGGATCCATTAAGAAATATCAGAATTCTACATAAAGATGAAAACCAGCCAGGCACGATGACTCATGGCTGTAATCTCAGTACTTTGGGAGGCTGAGGCAGGAGGATCACTTGAGCCCAGGAGTTTGACACCAGCCTGGGCGACAGAGCAACACCCCATCTCACAAAAAGTTAAAAAAAAAAAAAAGAGCTGAATGTGGTGGCATGCTCCCGTAGTCCTGAATGCTTGGGAGGCTGAGGCAGGAGGATGGCTTGAGCCCAGGAGGTAAAAGCTGCGGTGAGCCGTGATTGCACCATGCACTCCAGCCTGGGTGACAGAGTAAGACCCTGTCTCCAAAAAAATAAAAAAACCTATATTTAAAATATCTCAAGACATGACATCCTATAAATAGTCATTTTCTTTGTGTTTAGACTGGGAATGATTTATTCATTTTAGGACGCTGAGTAAATTATTTTATATTCAAGGCTACCTAGTGGATGAATTTTCTTGTGCGTCAGAGTCAGGATTTGTTTAATCTGTGACAGCACCCTCTAATGGTTTCAGTCATGCCTGAAAAATATCTGAGTGAACTTCATGGACTTCTTCTCTGATTGTTCCCCTCAAGTCTGAAATTTTATTAATCATATTTGGAATCAAGCAGACAAAGTGCTCAAGTATTCTGAAAAATAAGAGCTTGGTGCGGTGGCTCACATCTGTAGTTCCAGCTATTCAGGAGGCTGAGGCAGGAGGAATGCTTAAGCACACGAGTTACTTATAAGTAATTCTATAATTTTAGGCAACTTGATTACACATAAAATTTCTTTCATAATATATATCTTCCACAAATGTATAACTTTCTTATATTACTTCAGTCCTTTGTCCTATACATTCCCTCTTTCTCCTTTTGGACAAACCAGTTATTCTACTTCCAAACAAAAATTACTCACTTTTTCTCTTAGCCAGAGCACATCTTCCATACCACGTAGCTTCACTTACCAGAAACATGTCTTACTTTCCTTACCATATGAAGTGTTTCTTTTTTTATTTCTAGTTTTAATTACCATAGGTTGATTAGAATTTTTGACTCTTAATAACCTTAATTTCTAAAGAAAACCTAGGGAAAAAGAAATTTTGAACTGTCATATATCAACATTTTATGAATATACATTTTATAATTTCCAAAAACATGTGCTCCCTCATGGAAAAATTTTTTCATGTTTACCAACAGACTCAAATATATTTAGCTTCTTTATACCATATAAAAACAAGATGCCAAAGTGTATATAGTTTAAACATATGTTCAGCAATTAATGTTAATATTTTAACTTAGAAATGACTCAGATATTTTATGAATATCTATTAATATTACATGAGATTGAGAATTCAAGTTGCTGAAAAAGATTTTGATAACTATGACAAGTTCATTTATAAAGTTTTATCTCACATTTATTTCCTTTGTCCTTAACAATTACACTTAGATTATTCATAAAAGTTGAGACATTTGACAGACTTAGCCATCATCTCAAGCTATTTTCCCATGAAGTGTCTCATAGCACATGCATATTGGGCAAGTATCATTAAAGAAAAGCCCTAAAAATTAAATATATGGGTCCTTATTTTGCTTCTGTGCTTGATATACACAAAGTAATGAACAATGCACTGTCCTCTCACTTGCAAATTTATTCTTAGGTCAAACTCATAATTTTATGATCTTAATGGTCTAATAGAAATAAAGATTGTTTCTGCATTATATTTAATGCTGGCAATACTGAAGACATGCCTGTTTTCATTTTTTTGTTTTCTATTTTTATTTTGGTGGGTACATAATAGGTATATTTATTTAAGGGGTGTGTAAGATGTTTTGATACAGGCATGGAATGTGAAATAAGCACATCATGGAGATTGAGATATCTATCCCTCATAAAGCTTTTATCCTTTGAGTTACAAACAATCCAGTTATACTCTTTAAGATATATATTTTTTAAATTTTATTATTATTATACTTTAAGTTTTAGGGTACATGTGCACAATGTGCAGGTTTGTTACATATGTATACATGTGCCATGTTGGTGTGCTGCACCCATTAACTCATCATTTAACAGTAGGTATATCTCCTAATGCTATCCCTCCCCCCTCTCTCCACCCCACAACAGTCCCCGGTGTGTGATTTTCCCCTTCCTGTGTCCATGTGTTCTCATTGTTCAATTCCCACCTATGAGGGAGAACATGTGGTGTTTGGTTTTTTGTCCTTTCCATAGTTTGCTGAGAATGATGGTTTCCAGTTTCATCCATGTCCCTACAAAGGACATGAACTCATCATTTTTGATGGCTGCATAGTATTCCATGGTGTATATGTGCCACAATTTCTTAAGCCAGTCTATCGTTGTTGGACATTTAGGTTGGTTCCAAGTCTTTGCTATTGTGAATAGTGCCGCTATAAACATACATGTACATGTGTCTTTATAGCAGCATGATTTATAATCCTTTGAGTATATACCCAGTAATGGGATGGCTGGGTCAAATGGTATTTCTAGTTCTAGATCCCTGAGGAATCGCCACACTGACTTCCACAATGGTTGAACTAGTTGACAGTCCCACCAACAGTGTAAAAGTGTTCCTATTTCTCCACATCCTCTCCAGCACCTGTTGTTTCCCGACTTTTTAATGATTGCCATTCTAACTGGTGTGAGATGGTATCTCATTGTGGTTTTGATTTGCATTTCTCTGATGGCCAGTGATGATGAGCATTTCTTCATGTGTTTTTTGGCGGCATAAATGTCTTCTTTTGAGAAGTGTCTGTTCATATCCTTTGCCCACTTTTTGATGGGGTTGTTTGTTTTTTTCTTGTAAATTTGTTTGAGTTAATTGTAGATTCTGGATATTAGCCATTTGTCAGATGAGTAGGTTGCAAAAATTTTCTCCCATTCTGTAGGTTGCCTGTTCACTCTGATGGTAGTTTCTTTTGCTGTGCAGAAGCTCTTTAGTTGAATTAGATCCCATTTGTCAATTTTGGTTTTTGTTGTCATTGCTTTTGTGTTTCAGACATGAAGTCCTTGCCCATGCCTGTGTCCTGAATGTTATTTCCTAGGTTTTCTTCTAGGTTTTTTATGGTTTTAGGTCTAACATTTAAGTCTTTAATCCACCTTGAATTAATTTTTGTATAAAGTGTAAGGAAGGGATCCAGTTTCAGCTTTCTACATATGGCTAGCCAGTTTTCCCAGCTCCATTTATTAAATAGGGAATCCTTTCCCCATTTCTTGTTTTTGTCAGGTTTGTCAAAGATCAGATAGTTGTAGATATGCAGCATTATTTCTGAGGGCTCTGTTCTGTTCCATTGGTCTATATCTCTGTTTTGGTACCAGTACCATGCTGTTTTGGTTACTGTAGCCTTGTAGTATAGTTTGAAGTCAGGTAGTGTGATGCCTCCAGCTTTGTTCTTTTGGCTTAGGATTGACTTGGTGATGCGAACTCTTTTTTGGTTCCATATGAACTTTAAAGTAGTTTTTTCCAATTCTGTGAAGAAAGTCATTGGTAGCTTATGGGGATGGCGTTGAATCTATATACAGTTGTTATTATTGGCTATAGTCAATCTGTTGTGCTATCAAACAGTGGTCTTATCCTTTCTACTTTTGTTGTACCCATTAACCATCTTCACCCTCTCCCTATCCCATTTTAATTAAACCAACAGTATTCTTATTTACCAAATTTTACTGAAGTCATGTGAACTTAAAAAGCATTTGAGTTAGTTTCTTTCTTTTTTTCTTTTTCTTTTCTTTTTTCTTTTTTTTTTTTTTTTTTTTTTTAGGACTGAGTCTTGCTCTCTTGCCCCGGCTGGAGTGCAGTGGCATGATCTTGGCTCACTGTAACCTCCACCTCCTGGGTTCAAGCAATTCTCCTGCCTCAGTCTCCTAAGTAGCTGGGATTACAGGCGCATGCCACCACGCTTGGCTAATTTTTGTATTTTTAGTAGAGACAGGGTTTCACCATGTTGACCAGGCTGGTCTCGAATTCCTGACCTCAGGTGATCTGCCAGCCTTGGCCTCCCAAAGTGCTGGGGTTATAGGCATGAGTCACAGTGCTTGGCCAATGCTTGTTCCTCAACTGAATTTACTGAGTTCAGGGTGGAGCCCATTAACATATGGGGCCAAAAAAGCATTTTCTACACATGAACTCAGGATGGATAGCTCTGAACAAGCAGCAGATCCACCCTGACCTTTATAAATACTTTATCTCACTTTCTTTTTGCCTTAGGGAAGGGAGAATAACTACATGAAAAGGTTAGCAGATTCAGTTTTTCTCATCTGTTAGTCACTTAAGCTTTCCATTTGCCTTTGTAAGGAGTCTTTTTAAAAAAGCATAAACATTTTAAAATTCATTTTTGGAAGAGTCTACACATCAATAGACAACCCTTGGTAGGCCCCCTGTGAGAGACTCTCATTTTTAAATGCATTTCTTAAAGTGCAATGTGGTTCATCTGGAATATTCCACATTATGGCCATCATAATTCTAAATTATCTGTAGTATGATTTTGCCATTTTTGTAAGCAGGTTCTGTGACCTAGTATTTACACATGTAAAAGGTAGTCCTATGGAGTATTCAGGTCTTTAGAAATTGAGGATGAAATTTTTAGGTTGAATCTTGGCTCTATTAGAGCCAAGATTAAAGCCCGAAGAAAGCACCGTGGGCTTGTGTTGTGTAATGCTTTCATGGCGTACCTCATTGCATGAAAATATCCTTGAAGCTGGTGAGCAACCTAATGTTAGCTAGTCCATTCTGTTACCAGCTTATTTTTTTCATGGAAGTCTTATTTTTTAGTGGAGAGCACTGTAATAGCTTTATTTTTTTTTTGAGAGACAGAGTCTCACTCTGTCGCCCAGGCTGGAGTGCAGTGGCACGATCTCAGTTCACAGCAACCTCCGAATCCCAGGTACAAGTGATTCTTCTGCTTCAGCCTTCCGGGTAGTTGGGATTACAGGTGTGTGCCACCACACTAGGCTAATTTTTGTATTTTTAGTAGAGATAGGGTTTCACCATGTTGGCCAGGCTGGTCTTGAACTCTTGACTGCCTCGGCCTCCCAAAGTGCTGGGATTACAGGCATGAGCCACTGCACCCAGCCACAGCTGTAATAGCTTTTAAGTTCTCAAACTATGCCCACCAGTCAGGTTGTAGCTTTGGCTCTGAGATCCCCTTGACCAATTTAGCCAATACTTACCCAGTTTTGTCTGACCCAGTCAGTCCCCTGAGGCCTCCCTTACTGAGGCATTCAAGAAAAAGAAAAGAAGAGGAAAGAAACCCAAATACCTAAGATTTTTGAGGAGTTCATGCCTCCTACAATAACTACCATTTATTGCAACTGCTGTCAGTTACCTTTTTTTTTTTTTCTTTTTTTCTGAGACGGAGTCTTGCTCTGTCACCCAGGCTAGAGTGCAGTGGCGCGATCTCAGCTCACAGTTACCTTTAAAATTGTAGCTCTTTCATGATCCAGAGCTTCTCCCAAAGATAGCCAAAAGAAAGGAAGACTTAGACAATTCCTTGAGAGCTAGCAGCAGTCAATACGCTAGCTGTACATGGGGTACACCCACATTTCTGTCTGGCCATATTCTTGGGGGCTTGACTTAAGACCGAAACAAATAAGCCTCTATGACTTTAACCAAGACATCTCCAAAGTGGGAGCAGAAAGATGCAGCTCTTACCAGTTACTTGTCAGCCACCACAAACCCAAAGGCCAAGTGCCTTCTCATAGCACAAACTAACTCTGGATTTGAAAGCCAAAAAAAAAAAACAAAAAACCAGGAGCGCAATGCAAAAGGAGCAGAGTCTGACTTGAGAGAAATTTACTTATGACTCTCAGGGCTCCATGAGGACGACAGGAAACCTGAAAAGGGGTCAGTGGTGCTTCTCCTGCATCCATTCCTCAAAGGGTCTTGGGGGGTGATCAGCAGTGTACTCTGGGTCCCTTTGGGGTCGCCAGAAGTGGCAAAAGACAAAATCATAGCAAGTTTAGTTTATTTTTATTTTTTTGAGACAGAGTCTTGTTCTGTCGCCCAGGGTGGAGTGGAGTGGCACGATCTCAGCTCACTGCAACCTCCACCTCCCGGGTTCAAGCAATTCTCTTGCCTCAGCCTCCCGAGTACCTGAGACTGCAGGCACGCACCACTAACCCCGGCTACTTTTTTCTATTTTTAGTAGAGATGGGGTTTCACCATGTTAGCCAGGATGGTCTTGATCTCCTGACCTCATGAGCTGCCCGCCTCAGCCTCCCAAAGTGCTGGAATTACAGGCTTGAGCCACCGCGCCTGGCCAGCAAGTTTAGTTTAAAGATCTTAGTTGGCTTTATTTGCGATTCCAGAATCAGGCAACCCTTTATTCTGTAAAATAGAATGAGTGTTTCAAAGAGCTGAGCAGATGTGTTTGGTTTTATAGACAGAAAAGAGCTGAAGAAAGCAGAAACAGAAAACGGAATGCGGATTGATAGTTTCGAAGTTACTTTTCTTGTAAAAGTTAAAGCAGAGGGGACTTCAGTGTCATGCCAACTAAAACTGGCCTATTTGGAGATGTGGCTATTTTCTCTCTCTCCTGATTTCTTGAAAGTTCAGATGTATAACTTAGCTTCAGTTTGGTGACATGGAACTTTATTACTTATTATTTATTACTTATTATTTTTTGAGATGGAGTCTTGCTCTATTGCCCAAGCTGGAGTGCGGTGGCACAATCTTGGCTCACTGCAACCTCTGCCTCCAGGTTTCAAGCCATTCTCCTGCTTCAGTGTCCCAAGTAGTTGGGATTACAGGTGGAATTTCATTTTTGATGGCATTAAGAGGTGCCATTAGCTATAAATCACAAGAAATAAGAATAGAAATTGATTTAGCAGAGAGGAAAGGGGTGATATTAACAGCTAATTGCCTGAGGTTTGTGGGATACCAATACAAAGTTTGCCCACTTGCTCTGCAGCCCAGAGGAACTGAAGGCACCGGCTTCCATGGAGATGGCGGCACAGGCCCGGGGCTGAAAACGGAGGAGCTGTTTGTGTCTGTCGGAAGAACACTTTGACTTCAAAGCCTAGTGAATCCCCTGTATTAGTCTGCTAAGACTGCCATGACAAGATATTACAGACTGGGTGGCTTAAACAGTAGACATTTATTTTCTCATAGTTCTGGAGGCTCGAAGTCCAAGATTAAGGGGGCAGCACCTTACTTTCTCCCAAGTCTATGTCCTCAGCCTTCAGATGGCTGCCTTATCACAGTGTCCTCACCTGCCCTTTTCTGTGTGCATTTGTAGTCCTGCTGGATTAGGGCCCCACCGTTAAGGTCATATTTCACCTTAATTACCGCTTTAAAGACTCTCTCTTGTGGCTGGGTGCGGTGGCTCATGCCAGTAATCCCAGCACTTTGGGAGGCCCAGGCAGACAGATCACCTAAGGTCGGGAGTTCGAGACCAGTCTGGCCAACATGGTGAAACCCTGTTCTACTAAAAGTACAAAAATTAGCTGGGTGTCATAGTGCACGTCCGTAATCCTAGCTACTCAGGAGGCCGAAGCAGGATAATTGCTTGAACCTGGGAGGCGGAGGTTGCAGTGAGCCAAGACTGCACCACTGCACTCCAGCCTGGGCAACAGAACAAGACTCTGTCTCAAAAAAAAAGACTCTATCTTGAAATACAATAGCATCAGAGGTTAGGGCTTCCACATATGAATTTTGGGGAGACATAAATCAATTCATAACAATCCCTTTTCCCACTCCCCAGGCGATGAGTAGGGTAAGGAGGATAAAGCAGCAGAGGGTCAAAATGAATGGTGGACAGAAAAAAGGGATTCCCTGGAAGTTGTCTTGCTAAAAGGTGAAGATCCCAGGCCACTTCTGTAGTCCTGAGGCCTTTCACGGTCAGCTCTCAGACACAGTGCAGATGAGTTGTTCCTTCTTGGAACTGCTGTAAAACATCCATAGAATGCCTTTTATTAATCATGAGGGTGGAAGAAAGGGTGTGCCAGATAATTCATGGGAAGATCCTCTTGAAATTAATGTGTACTGCTCCATAATGGAGAGGTCAAGCAGAAATATTGTCAAAGTTCTAGACGTTGTTAAGTCCTTTGTTGTGGTTCATCTTGCTACCTAAGGAATAGATGGTTTGTTTGCAATCCTTGCAAACCTTTGCAGTATCTACAGCAATACCAGAGATGATGTTTATGACGCGCCATGAGCTTCTTGAAGGTAGATAGGTATCTAATTCAGCTTTACATTTCCTGGTCCAGGGACAGAGGCTGTCCACAGTTGGTGCTAAAAACATGAATTCTGATGTTTGCAAGTGGCTTTTTCTCTCCCATGCATTATTATCATAACTACTTGGGAAATAATTTGTGGTATTTGAAAAGCAATTTGGAAATCTTAGAGGTAACCAAACCCCTTTTAACCTTACCTTTGTATACAAAAGCACATTTATGTTATATTTTCATCCTCTGGTATCTGTGAGGATTGGTTCCAGGATGTCCCACAGATACCAAAATCTGCAGCTACACAAGTCCTTGATATAACATGGTTTAGTATTTGCATATAACCTATGCACATTACTTACATATACCTTATTATATTTTTATTATTTTATTTTGTTTTTTTTGGAGATGGAGTTTCACTCTTGTTGCCAGGCTGGAGTGCAATGTCACAATCTCGGCCCACTGTAACCTCCGTCTCCTAGGTTCAAGCTATTCTCCTGCCTCAGTCTCCTGAGTAGCTCCCGCCACCACACCCAGCTAATTTTTGTATTTTTAATAGAGATGGGGTTTCACCATGCTGGCCAGGCTGGTCTTGAACTCCTGACCTCAGTTGATCCACCCACCTCCGCCTCCCAAAGTGCTGGGATTACAGGCATTGAGCCATCATGCCCGGCCCTTCACATATAGTTTAAATCATCTCTAGATTACTTATAATACCTCATACAATGCAAATGCAATGTAAATAGTTATGATCATGCATTGTTTAGGGAATAGTGGCAAGCAAGTAAAAGTCTGTACATGTTCAGTGCAGACACAATTTTTTTTGAATAGTTTTGATCTGCAATCAGTTGAATCCATGAATGCAGAACCCATGGGACCCACAGGACCCACGGATATGGAGTGTGTTTGTGTGTGTGTGCATTAGATCTTGGCAAAAATCCATTTGTAGATAAGAAGAGTGAAGTTTGTAGAATTTGATGATTATCAGGACTAGAACACAGATACTGTGCTTCTCTTTTACTTCATTATGCTAGCATAAGTTTAAAAATGCAAATTCTGTGATTACTTAAGCATCAATTCTGAAATGCTTAAAAGTTGCATTTAAACTGCAGAGCATGTTGTTGCCCGACACTAATAGAATTTTCTTTGAAAGGCAGTGCCAGATAATTTCCACTGGATATTAATAAGGTGAGTAAAAAATGTTTAAATAAGCCACCCTCGAGTTTTGCATTGGTTTCTGAAGGAGAAACAGATATAAGGAGTCTGTCAGAACAACAGCAGCAAAAGTTTGAGACATTGCTTTTGTGTGGAAAAAAATCCTCCTTGCTGTGCAGAAATCTCTAGAAATGTTGCACTCTGGGGTTTGAGAGGCTGAGATAATGCAATAAAAAAGAAGCTTGCTTTCTTAAGAAACCTGGGCTGAAAACCAATAAGGCAAGAATAGTGCCAAGGTTCAGCCACGTTTTGACCTCACTTGCCCACCTGTATTCAGATTGTGCAGTCATGAAGGGAAATGAGTTTGTCTCTTTATGCCTGTTGGACATTTGTCTCCACAACAAGCTCACTCAGTGATATAAAGGCAAGGATCCTGTGTATCAAGCCATGTCCAAATGTGGTTTTCTAATCAGTGTAAGAGCCCGAGACCCTGGTATGAGAATTTACTAGATAATTCTCCAGACTAATTGTTGTCAATACTTATATATATTTAATTACTTAATTTATATACCACCATGTTCCACAAATAATATGAAGCAACTTAATTACGATATTTATGTAGTTATTGACATTTCATGTGTTTTAGCAGGTTTTTTGTTAAGTTCAAACAACGAGCCTCTGAGGTCAGTATGAACAGTCCATTTTTACAGCAGGAGGAACTATAGTTCATATAGATTAATTGACTTGCTTTGCTATGAGGTAGTTATTAATATTGTCTTCCTACTGGTAGGAAAGTAAAGCTTAAAGGAAAGAAGTAAATTGTTAAAGAAGACACACATGGCTTGAGGTGCTTCTGAGAGGTAGGATTTCCTCTCAAATCTACTGACCTCAAGGACTGTCCTTAACCCCTATGGTATCCTACCTTCTCAAAATGGAACCCAGTTGCTCTTCTGTTGGTTTTAGCCATTAAACAAAAAGAGTCATTCTGTTGATTCATATTTCTAAACATGATGTTTTAGAACAGGGATGCAATTTACAGTTAATTTCAAATTATTTTGGCAATATGAGACACTCCATTTTTATTTCTAAAATATTAGTCCATCCAGAGAATTATGCTCGCATTTACTCATATGATTTTATCCAATAAATACAAGGAGAAAGTTAACCGCAGTAGAAAAACCTTTGCTGTCTTATTTGTGGAGAAATCTTAAGTTGGTTTGAATTAGGAGTCCTAAGTTTTTATTTTTTATTTTTATTCTTTTTGAGACAAAGTCTCGCTGTTGTTGCCCAGGCTGGAGTGCAGTGGTGCAATTATGTTACTGCAGCCTCCACCTGCCAGGCCCAAGTGATCCTCCCACCTCAGCCTCTCAAGTAGCTGGGACCACAGGTGTACGCAACCACACTTGGCTAATTTTTTATAGAGACGGGGTTTTACCGTGTTGCCCAGGCTGGTCTCAAACTCCTGGGATCAAATGATCCACCTGTCTCACCCTCCCAAAATGCTGGGATTACAGGCATGAGCCACTATGCCTGGCCTGTAGTTGACTTTTAAGAAGGGATTAGAGTGTTAACTTATTCTGTTTATCTTGTGCTCTCAACAAATACATTTTCAACTTGGCAAAATATGGTTGATTACCTGTGACGCTTTTTTTTTCTTTTTGAGTCAGAGTCTTGCTCTTTTTGCCCAGGCTGGAGTGCAATGGCGTGATCTTGGCTCACCGCAACCTCTACCTCCTGGGTTCAAGCGATTCTCCTGCCTCAGCCTCCCAAGTAGCTGGGCATGTGCCACCACACCTGGCTAATTTTGTATATTTAGTAGAGACGGGGGTTTCTCCATGTTGGTTAGGCTGGTCTCGAACTCCTGACCTCAGGTGATCCACCCGCTTCAGCCTCCTGAAGTGCCATTACTATCAATGGCAAAAACTGCAGTTACTTTTGCACCAACCTGATAAGAAATTGTAAGAAGTGACAAGGGAAACTTAACATTGGATGCTATCCCTTTTGAAATCTGAAGTTCTTCTGGTGGAGACTAAAAGCTAAGGTCGCTTTGAGAGACATTTTCTGAGAGCTATTTACCATGTATATAGTCAAAGTAAATAATTGAATGAGCTGTCTGCTTTTTGCTGAATACTATGTAACCATAAATATTATTCTAACAGCTATTGCTCCTTGCTATATAAGATTATTAGACTAAGAGACAGATATAAATGAGCCTGGAACTCTGCAGCTCAGCCCCCCACGTCCTCTAAGGGTTGCTCGAACCTAGCCTCTGTCCTTCTCTGTCTGGGGTGGGGTTGGTGGTCCTTGCAATTTTATGCAAACTGCCATTTATCTTCTTTGTTTTATTGATGTCAGGGGTGTCAGCTTTGAAATGCTCACTGAAGGGGTCCTTTAAGAATCTAAAGCCTGGAGCTAATGGAAGTGCTGCACTAATGCTCTTGTGGACATGGTGAGCATTTCTCTGCGGCCCAGTTGCTGATGTTACCTGGGCAAGGTGCCTCTTTGTGGGTGGCTGAGATCAGCCACTGAGCTGGCATAATTCAGACTCCTGCAACAGGTGACAGCCTTTATCTATTTTTTTTTTTTGCCATGGAGTCTCGCTCTGTCCCCCAGGCTGGAGTGCAGTGGTGTGATCTTGGCTCACTGCAATCTCTGCCTCCCAGATTCTCCTGCCTCAGCCTCCTGAATAGCTGGGATTACAGGCCCACGCTACCAGGCCTGGATAATTTTTTTTTTTTTTTTTGTATTTTTAGTAGAGACAAGGTTTCACCGTGTTGTTCAGGCTGGTCTCGAACTCTTGACCTCATGATCCACCCACCTCGGCCTCCCAAAGTGCTGGGATTACAGGCTTGAGCCACCATGCCTGGCCTCCTTTATCCTTTTTTATACACTTGCATTCTGCTCTGTAAATGGTTTTTAGGATGGAAAATTAATCCTCCAGTCTCAGCATGTGTACTTGAACCATTCTCACAGTCTTCATCTCTGATTGAGATCTTTCCATCTTGCATAAGCTCCACTTCTTTTCTGGAACTCGGTCTCTTATTATTTTTATATTTTTTGGCCAATCATCTCCCTGGGATTCTGCCAACAGATGAGATGTAGGTCTTCTCAAAGCTTTTACAACAAGTAGGTGACTAGCTTTTTACTTCCTAATATACAATGTAGACTTTTGCAAGTATGTTGTGAATAATTAAATTGAGAGTATTCCACAATCATTAGGGAAAAAATTAAGTGTAAAAACATAAACATTGGTGGTGTTTGACCCGTTGGTCTGATGTGAATCCAAGGAAACGAAAGGAAGAGGTTCCGAGTAGCAGTTGCTGAAATGTTCTGGTGTGGAGGCTTTGTGGTGGGTGCTTTGAAGCAGAAGCTGGTGCCCTTGGTGCAGATGGTGTGTGTCTGCAGCCTGAGGCAGAGGAACTGGCTTCTAAGCAACTTGTTCCAGCACTGGGGTGTTCCTCTAGAACTCCAGATGACATGACAAATGGCTAGCTCTGGTGCACCAGGAGGCAGAGTAGATAATTCTGTGTAAGTCCTTATTGTGGGCTTATCAACAGCAGGAGCTGGTGCATATGCCTGCAAGACTATAAAGGATAACCAAAAAAGATATAATGAAAGAATGCTAGGGTTAGGGCTGACATCAGAAGAGAAGCAAAAAAGGGCCACATTATCTGCTCTAGATGGAGAGCCAGTTCCTCAAGCCAGCTTACCAAATCATGTTCCTTTCCTGCTAACTGGCGGAATAACTGTTTTTGCTGCAGCCAAAGCCACCTGGGTTTGGGATCCTGGGACCAGGGTCCTCATTATGTCTGAAGATCCTGAGCTGCCATAAATGTGATCTCCTCTTTGAAAAGAACCATGGTACAAAAGTTGACAAATGGGACCTAATTAAACTAAAGAGCATCTGTACATCAACAACAACAACAACAACAAACTATCAACAGAGTAAACAGCCTACTGAAAGAGAGAACATATTTGCAAACTATGCATCTAACAAAGGTCTAATATCTAGAATCTATAAGGAACTTACACAAATTTACAAGCAATAAACAACCCCATTAAAAAAATGGACAAAGGACATGAATAGACAGTTCTCAAAAGAA
Source organism: Gorilla gorilla gorilla (assembly GCF_029281585.2). Classification (NCBI taxonomy): domain Eukaryota; kingdom Metazoa; phylum Chordata; class Mammalia; order Primates; family Hominidae; genus Gorilla; species Gorilla gorilla. Next base: position 27,705,983 of record NC_073232.2, read on the forward strand.
GACACGGCCAACAAGCATATGAGAAAATGCTCAACATCATTAAATATTAGAGAAATGCAAATCAAAACCACAATGAGATCCCATCTCATACCAGTCAGAATGACTATTACTAAAAAGTCAAAAAATAACAGATGCTGGTGAGATTGCTGAGAAAGGGAAGCTTATACACTGTTGATGGGAGTGCAAATTAGTTCAACCAGTGTGGAAAGCAGTTTGGTGATTTCTGAAAGAACTTAAAACAGAATTACCATTCAAGCCAGCAATCCTATTAATGAGTATATACCCGAAGGAATATAAACCATTCCACCATGAAGACACATGCACGTATATGTTCATTGCAGCACTATTCACAATAGCAAAGATATGGAATCAACCGAAATGCCCATCAGTGGTAGACTGGATAAAGAAAATGTGGTACATATACATACACCATAGAGTATTACATAGCCATAAAAAGAATGAAATCATGTCCTTTGCAGCAACATGGATGGAGCTAGCTAGAGGTCACTATCCTAAGTGAACTAACACAGGAACAGAAAACCAAATACCACATGTTCTCACTTATAAGTGGGAGCTAAACATTGAGTACATATGAACAAAAAGAACAGAATAATGCACACTGGAGCCTACTTGAAGGTAGAGGGTGGGAGGAGGGTGAGGATTGAAAAACTAACTATCAGGTACTATGCTCATTACTTGAGTGATGAAATAATCTGTACACCAAACCTCTGTGACATCCAATTTACCTATGTAACAAACCTGCACTTGTACCCTCGAACCTAAAATAAAAGTGAAAAACAAACAAAAATTCCAAAAGAACTGTGGTTTTCAGATGACTCAGATGTCACAAAGACAGTGTGATTCAGACAGTGGAATGGAAAAAGAGAGAAGCATGTATTTCCAGCCACCTCTTTCTGTGTCTCTGCCCAGGACTTGCCTCACGTTGAGAATGGTGTTGTGGCCATCCTCACGAGGTAGAAGGTGGTATAGCTGAAAGTGAGAGGTAACACAGTGAAACTTAATGATGGCTCCCAAATAGCCTATGAAAACTGCTTGATTGCAACAAGAGGTCCTCCAAGATGTCTGTCTGAAATTGATGAAGCTGGATCAGAGGTGAAGAGCAGAGCAACACTCTCTAGAAAGATTGGAGACTCTAGGACTCTGGAGAAGATTTCATGGAAGTCAAGTCACTTATGGTTATTGGTGGGGGCTTGCTTGGTGGTGAACTGGCCTGTGCTCTTGGCAGAAAGGGTTGGAGCCTTGGGCACAGAAGTGATTCAACTGTTTTCTGAGAAGGGAAATATGGGAAAGGTCTTCTGCAAATCCCTCTGCAACTGAACCATGGAAAAAGTCAGACAAGAGGGGGTTAAGATAATACCCATTGCTATTGTGCAACCGGTTGGAGTCAGCAGTGGCAAGTTACTCATCACGTTGAAAGATGGTGGGAAGGTAGAAACTGACCACATAGCAGCAGCCGTGAGCCTGAAGCCCAGTGCTGAGTTGGCCGAGAACTGGTGGGCTGGAAATAGGCCCAGATTTTGGTGGCTTCTGGGTAAATGTAGAGCTATACTCATGCCTAAACATCTGGGTGGCAGGAGATGCTGCATGCTTCTATGATATAAATCTGGGGAGGAGGCAGTTAGAGCACCGTGATCATGTTTTTGTGAGCAGAAGATTGGCTGGAGAAAATATGACTGGAGCTTCTAAGCCGTACTGGCATAAGTCAGTGTGCTGGAATGATTTGAGCCCTGATGCTGGCTATGAAGCTATTGGCCCACAGTTGGTGTTTTTGCAAAAGCAGCTGTGCAAGACAACCCAAAATCTGCCAAAGAGCAATCAGGAGCTGTTATCTGCTCAGAGAGTGAAACAGGGTACTAGGCCTCAGAAATTACTCTTCCTCCTAGAACCCCAGCAGTTCCAAGGCTCCTCTCCAGGGAGAAGACTACGGCAAAGGTGACATTTTTGATCCCAGGGACAAAGTGGTCATGGGGCTCATGCTATATGGAACATCTTTAACCGAATGCCGATAGCAAGGAAGACCACTGAGGATGGTGAGCAACTTGAAGATCTCAATGAAGTGGCCAAACTATTCAACATTCATGAAAACTGAAGCCCACAGTGGAATAGACAAGCCCTTCAGTGTCCCTGAGAGTGGGTTGCATGAGTAAAGGAGCATTTTTTTTTTAATTCAGCAAACTTTCTCTGTGTATATAAATGTGAATAATCAAGTCTCTTGTGAATGTTTTCAACCATGTAGGCAAATTCTTAATTTTCACATCATGAAAAAAATCTGATTCTTCTAAAAAAAATTAAAGAATTAGGAATTAGACATTAAACATTAAACAATAAAACACTTCACAAAAAAAATGACATAAAAACTTAGGGGTGACCGAGATAACATTTCACAAGCATTTCTTGTAAACCACGTAGTTTTAGGTTTATTCCCAGGCATGTTGGAAATATGTGATTCACATATAATGTCTTTAAAATGGCCATTGGCCTATTTTACTCAGAATATGTTGAATGCAGCTCTTGCCTAAAGATTGGGAAACAGATATGCATTGTGAGTGTTGTGTGAGAACCTTCCATGGGCTTTTGAAGAAACACTGTTCCCAATATTGACTTTACTTTTGGAATCTAGGACACAGCTGAAATTGCTTAGTACCAATGACTGGCTGTCTCATCTGGAGTAATCTTTCTCTCGATCTTTTTTGGCCTAATAGATATTTCAGTCTCACACATTTGCCAGACTTCTGCTTTGTTTTCTTCTCACTGTTTCCTTGAAGAGAGCTGATAGTTCACTGGAATGAGAAAATAAAAACAAAATAACAAACTTTACTTTCTAAAACAATAGTGTTTTAGAACTAAGATTGCAGCTTAACATGAGATAAAATAGACTTGTTCATCTAATAAACTTTGGAGCCCTTAGTATATATCCAGACATTACCTAATTTAGCATTGAAAAACAATAGTTTTTGCCAGTATCCTTTTGCCAGTAGATTGATACTTGGATTACTTCCAGTTTTTAGTGTTTATGAATTAAGCTGCTATAAACATTTTTACTGGTTTTTATGTGAACCTAAGTTTTTGTTTCACTTGTGTAAATACCTAGGAGTAGAATTGCTGGATTGTATGGTAAATGTATGTTTAATTTTAAGGAAACTGCAAGACTGTTTTCCAAATTGGGTGGATGTGTATTTCATATTCCTGCTAGGAATTGAAAAGAATTCCAATTGCTCAGCATCATTTTGAGCACTTTTTATCGCCAGTTTAAAATATCACAGCCCACAGCCATTTAGGCGGATCACCTAAGGTCAGGAGTTCAAGACCAGCCTGGCCAACATGCTGAAACCTCATCTCTACTAAAAAAAACCCAGAAATTAGCTGGGCTGGTGGCAGGTGCCTTTACTAATCCCAGCTACTCAGGAGGCTGAGGCAGGAGAATCATTTGAGCCTGGGAGGCAAAGGTTTCAGTGAGCCGAGATCGTGCCATTGCACTCCAACCTGGGTGACAAGAGAAAAACTCCATCTCAAAAAAAAAAAAAAAAGTTACAGCCATTATAATAGGTATGTAGTGATATCTCATTATGGTTTTAATTTTGATTAATTTTGATTTCTCTGATGACTAGTGATATTGAGCATCTTTTCACGTGCTTATTGGCATCCATATGTCTTCAGTGAAGTGTTTGTTCAAATCTTTTGCCCATTAAATAATTTAAAAAATGTTACTGCGTTTTAAGAATTCTTTATATATCCTGGATACAGGTCCTTTGTCAGATATGCTGTTTGCAAATATTGTCTCATAGTCTGTGGCTTTTCTTTTCATCTCCTGAGTGTCTTTCATAGGGCAGGAGTTCTTAATTTTGAAGTCGAATTCATCTATTTTTTTTTTTATGAATTGGTCTTTTGGTGTCATGCATCTTGGGGTATAACTCAGCAACAAAAGGGAACAAACTACTAATATACAGAACAACACTAAAGTAAGTGAAAGAAGCCTGCCCCCAAAGGCTACATGTTATATGATTCCATTTATTTGGTATTTTGGAAAAGACAAAACTAGAAAGACAGAAAGTAGATCTATAGTTGCCAGGAGCTAGAGGTGGGAGTCGGGGCAGAGGAGTTGACTGTGAAGCGGAAAGGGGAAATTTTGGGGGGTAATTCTGCTATCCTATATCTTGATTGTGTTGCAGATGGCATAACTAAACGTGCTTGTCGAAACTTACAGAGCTGTCCACTAAAAAGGGTGGTTTTATTGTATTCTATGTGTTCCCCAAAACTATTTTATCTACTTCATGGGCACATTACAAAATAATTTCCAGCCTCCTTTGTAATTATGTCTGGCTGTGTAACTAAATCTTGCGAAGTTATGTGTTCCCTTCCAATACTGATCCATTAAAACCTCCTGCGAACCGCCATTCTTTCACTTCCCACAGATTCTAGATAGATGTACAAGATCCAGCAAGAGATTCTGTGAGGTTGAGGTTCTATGGCAGGGTGCAACCATGAGGTTCTATGGCAGGATGAAACCATGAGGTTCTATGTCATTGTAGAACCACGAGGTTCTATAGTTGAGGTTTATGGCATTGTAGAACCATGAGGTTCTATAGTTGAGGTTCTATGGCATGGTGGAATCATGAGGTTCTATAGTTGAGGTTTATGGCATAGTGGAATCATGAGGTTCTGTAATTGAAGTTCTATGGCATTGTGGAACCATGAATTTCTATAGTTGAGGTTCTGTGGCATGGTGGAAACATGAAGTTCTCTAGTTGAGGTCCTATGACATGGTGAAAGCATGAGGTTCTATAGTTGAGGTTCTATGGCAGTGTGGAATGATGAGGGTCTATAATTGAGGTTATATGGCATCGTGGAAGCATGAGCTTCTATAATTGAGGTTCTATGGCATGGTGGAATCATGAAGTTCTACAGTTGAGGTTCTATGGCATGGTGGAACCATGAGGTTCTATGAGGTTCTTTAGTTGAGGTTCTATGGCATGGTGGAACCGTGAGGTTCTATGAGATTCCTTAGTTGAGGTTCCGTGGCATGGTGGAGCCATGAGGTTCTATGAGGTTCTTTAGTTGAGGTTCTATGGCGTGGTGGAACCACGAGGTTCTATGAGGTTCTTTAGTTAAGGTTCTATGGTATAGTGGAACCTCCAGGTGGAAGTGACCTGGGTCACTGTGTGACCATATCAGTTGGTGGTCATTCAATTGGATTGTAAAATGAATTAAAAAAAAACCTTTATTTTGTTAAGCCAACTGAAATTTATTAGGTTTGTTTGTTATAGCACTTTGTATTACTTAGCCTGAATCAAACAGGAACAAGCACTTCCTTACCTGTTAAGGCATATTAAAAGGTTGGAATTTTTGGTAAGAGGATAATGAGGTGATTCATCCATAAGGTTGGAGAGCTTCAGATATCTGTGGATGTGGCATTTGCAGTGGTATTTTTTTTTGATCTTTGGGTTTTAGGAACACTTTTGCACTTTCATTTGGGCTAGACTGTAACAAGATGTCTGATTTATATGTTGATTAATGGAAGAGGTATATTAAAATATTCTGTTGAGAGTGTTTTTTTCTTGCTGTGTTTACATAATTTTTTGCTTTGTATTCATTGAACTTATGTTATTAGTTGCTTATAATTTGGGGACTGATAGTTGTCCATGTGTATTGAACCTTTTATCACTATGAATTGATTTATTTCTATCAGTGTTCTTCATTTATAAACAAATTGTTTACTGTTAATGGAATTATACAAGCTTTCCTCAGTATTTGCTTGGCATATACATAACAGTTTTTCTTCTTTCATACTGTATATCTTTATGTTACAGGTATATATTGTCTATAAACAAAATATAGCTGGATTTAGAAAACACAGTTTATAACTTTCTTCTTTCTTAAATGAGAACATTTGCTCCATAATTTTTTAAATTAATATATTTGGAATACTCTTTATCATTTTATGATTTTTGTGTATTTCATCCACCGTATGATTTTAGTGAAGGAGTTAATATATAGATCAATGGAACAGAATGGGAAATCGAGAAATAAACTCATACCTATACCTACTAAATAATTTTCTACAGGATGCTAAAGCAATTTCATGGGGAAAGAAATGTCTTTTCAACAATGGTGCTGAAGCAAATGAATGTCTATATGGAAAAAAAATAAACATCAACCCTTCCCTTCCATTACATACAAAAATTAACTTGAGATGAAGTATAGACGTAAATGGGAAAGTTAAAAAAGTAAGACTTTAGATGGAAACATGGGTTAAAATCTTTTGGCAACTTTGAGTAGGAAATTTTGTTAGTTATTACACAAAAAGCATGACTCATAAAATAAAAAATTCGATAAATCAGATCTTATTATTATTATTTTTTTGAGATGGAGTTTCACTCTTGTTGCCCAGGCTGGAGTGCAATAATGCCATCTTGGCTCACCACAACCTCCACCTCCCGGATTAAAGCGATTATCCTGCCTTAGCCTCCCGAATAGCTGGGAGGCATGCGCCACCATGCCCGGCTAATTTTGTATTTTTAGTAGAGATGGGGTTTCTCCACGTTGTTCAGGCTGGTCTGGAATTCCCGACCTCAGGTGATCTGCCCAAAGTGCTGGGATTATAGGTGTGAGCCACCATGCCTGGCCAACACTCTTCTAATTAAAAAATAAGAAGACAAACTATCAAATTTGAAAATGGGCAAAAAATTTGGACAGATACTTTAGGAAACAATGATCAATAAGACATGAAAACGTGCTTGACATATCAGGAAAATAAAAGTCCAAATCACAATAAGATAACACTACATATAATTAGAATGCTTATGGTAAAATTTCTGGGAATACAAATATTGGTGAGAATTTGAAGCAACTGGAATTCTCCTATACTTCAAATTACTTTGGAAGATTGTCACATTTTAAGAAGTACACATATGCCTACCATATGATCCAGGCATTTTGTTCTAGGTATAAAATGAAAACATGGATCTACACAAAGATGAATGTTAATAACTGCTTTATGCCCAATAGCCAAAAAGTGGACACAACCTAAATATCTGTGAATGGATAAGTGAAATGTGGTATATCTTTACAACTGAATAGTACTCCGAAATAAAGAATGAACTGCTGATTCATAATACAGCATGCATCGACCTCAGAATTATTCTAAGTAAAAGGATCAAGACACAAGAAATGGATATTGTGTGATGCCATTCATGTAAAAAAGTGCAGAAAATGCTATACTATAAAAAATATATCGCAGCAATTGTCTGGTACCAGTGGTAGGTAATGTAAAAGCACTTGAGGTAGCTTTTGGGGTGATAAAATAGTCTGTATTTTTGTTGTGGCATTGGTTTCATGGTCATAATAATCTGTTGAAGCTCACTGAATTGCACACATTCATACAGCTTATTTTAGATATACCTTAATAAATTTGATTAATTTTTTTCATTAGGTTTAGAACTCTTACACCTAGTTTGTCTCAGTATGCATATAATTCCACTTTCTTCTGGTTTCCACTGTTGCACAGGATAAATTGGCTGTCAGTCTCATTATGATTCCTTTGCATGTGATGTCTATTTTTTCTCTTGCTTTATTTAGGATTTCTCTTTTTCATTGTTTTTTGGAAGTTTCATTATGATGTATATTTCTCTCTTTAATCTTGCTTGATATTTGTGAGGATTCTGAATTTGTGGAGAGGGATCTTCCAGAGATTTTAGGAACTTGAAGTCATTATTCCTTCAAATATTTCCTATATCATTCTTTTTCCTTTCTCATTCTATTAAACTCCTTCATTGGACATGCTTTGGGCGTTGTTATCTGTTCCTGTGCCTTTAAAGTCATGAAAAATTCCAAAACTTAAAATTACCAAATTTAAGAATTGACTTTCTTTAAGGAATGATCTGTTTTAAATTCTCTTCTTACCTTGTTGCGTTTCTTTCCTCACTTAATTTTTGACATCTAAATATTCCTTTCTTTTCTTGCTAGCTAGCTATAGACATTTAAAAAGATTAAAAATATACTTCACTTGGCATTTTAACTTGTTTTTGGTTGGAGGATTAGTTATGAAACCTGGTCTGTACAATCAGAAAATAGAATTGCATGGTACATATCGCTCCATTTAAAAGCTGTATTATGATATATCTATTAATATTTAAATTATTTATTTAACAGTTCCTTAGTCACTGCAAAGCTCAAGGTCTAAAATAGTTTCTACAGGCTGAAAAAAAGTTTATAAACACAAAACACATGAGAAAATCCTGGACACATTTTGCTTTGATGGTATTGTATAATCTGAGGCTCATTTACAATGAGATTGCAATGAGACCTAAAACATTTTAAATTGAACAGGAGATTACATTGTTAAGAGTCCATTATTTCTTAACAATTCACTTTAGAAAATGTGTCTGCATTTCAAAATGATCTCAGAATTATAAAAAGCAAAATTTGGTAGCTGTAAAGAGAACCTTTTGAGACAGTTGTGATATTGGAAGGAAAACAAACAATTCATTTCTTTTGTCTAGATTGGTGAAATAATATTTCAGAAATGACAGATCTTACAGATCAAAAGCTTTAACTTTATTATTATTCAACTCATATCAATGTTAAGCCTGTATTCAATAGCCCAGTTATTCTTAATATTTTGGAATTTGATACCTAGTTTGGCTTTATGATCCATTTTACTTTAACACCTTTGAATTTCAGATCCTGTGGTGATGTTAGCCAGGTTTGAACACTAGCATTCCTAATGTGCATTGAACACATCCTGTCTTATGCTTATTTATGCCAGTTTTAGCGGTTTTCCAAATCTCTAAGGTAAATTACTGTACTTCTAGCTTATACAATTGATCACACAGACACACAAAAACAAATATGTCAATGAAATACGCATTCACATTTCGGTGCTTATTTTTAGTCCAGAAATATTTATATAAATATTTTAAATGAAATAATTTATATCTCTGTATTATTTTTATTACTGATATCAGTGTCCTAAATGTGACTGTTGTTTAATGTTTATTAAGAAGAAGGAGACCTTGAATTTACATCTCATTGTGTATTGTTCTAGAAGAGATTCTTTTTTTGGATAAAATATCTCTAAATTGTCACCTTTTCCAATGCATTCTAAAGTTTGTTATTTCTGCATTCATATTTTAGATGCATAATTTTATGTCATGCTATAGTTGTGAAAAAGGATTATTTTATAAGCACTACTTCAAATTTCTAAACAGAATATCAACTGGAAACTTTAGAGCAGTGTTGAATTGTGAAAGGAGCATGGACTTATATCAGGCTCTAATTTTAAAAAGTATCCATTAATTTAATAAACATTGCTTTAAATTTCTGAACAAAAAATAATATGGAAGATAGAGAACAATATTGGATATTGTAGAATGAACACAGTTTTGAGGTTTGAGTGTGGCTGTACTCTTCACTGGCTATGTCCACACCAGAAAAAGTATTTTACAAATATTCAATAGCTCAAAGCTAGAATGAGTTGAATATTATCTACCCAACCGAGTTGTAATGCATTTCTATTAAGTATAATATGTATGATGACTATTACATAGGTACTAAAAAATGAGCTTTACTATTTTTGGGTCAACTCTGCAGATTTATTTATTTATCTGCAGCTCAAATTTATTTAATTTGTGGGGCAAGGATTGTAAGACTCTACAACTTATGCTTAAAGCTGTATAATACAGCTGGTGGTTAGAAAATTTAGTGGCAGTTTCTAAAGGTCTGCACTGAGAAATGCTAATTTCAAGGTCTTTCTTTCTTTCTTCCATTTACTCCCAGTGGATGACAATCAAGGAACATCATGCAATCCACAGAGCTGTGAACAATGAGGAAAGGAACCTCTGCAGCTTAGAGGCAGCAGTCTATCACCCTTTTGTCAGAGAACCTTTGTAGAAGAGTGAATGTTTTTTGCCATTTGAAAATCTCTGTTTCTGCAAGATGCCATGCTAGGCATTGTACGCAATTAAAATGAGTTCCCATCTCCAAGGAATTTGCAACCATAGACAGCACAGTGAAGACAGGTGTTAACTTGAAGGCTGTACACAAACAGTGAATTCTCAAGTCTCCTCCCCTTCCCTCCCCTAGCCACTGTACACAATTAAAATAGCAGAGTTCCCATCTCCAAGTAATTTGCAACCATAGACAGCACAGTGAAGACAGGTGTTAACTTGAAGGCAGCGCACAAACAGTGAATTCTCCCCTCCCCTCCCCTCCTTTCCCCTCTGACAGAGTCTCACTTTGTTACCCAGGCTGGAGTGCAGTGGTGAGATCTTGGCTCACTGCAACCTCTGCCTGCAGGGTTCAAACGATTCTTGTGCCTCAGCCTCCCCAGTAGTTGGGACTACAGGCAAGTGCCACCACACCCAGTTAATTTTTTTATTATTAGTAAAGACAGGGTTTCACCATGTTGGCCAGGCTTGTCTCGAACTCCTGACCTCAGGTGATCCTCCTTCCTCTGCCTCCCAAAGTGCTGGGATTATAGGCATGAGCCACTGCACCTGGTCAAGATCCTTGTATTTTTAGTATTTTTCTAAGCACCACTGAAACATGATTTCTATTTGAAGCAGCCCATTATTTTCTGTGAAATAAACCAGAACATAGAAAAGCTATGCAGTAGTCCATACTGATTTTTTTTTTTTTTTGAGACAGAGCCTCACTCCATCACCCAGGTTGGAGTGCAGTGGCATGATCTCTGCTCACACTGCAATGTCTGCCCCCTGGGTTCAAGGGAGTCTCCTGCCTCAGCCGCCAAAGTAGCTGGGATTACAGGTACCCACCACTACGCCCAGCTAATTTTTGTATTTTTAGTAGAGATGGGGTTTCATGATGTTGGCCAGGCTGGTCTTGAACTCCTGACCTCAAGTGATCCACCTGCCTCAGCCTCCCAAAGTGCTGAGATTACAGGCATGAGCCATCGTGCCTAGCTTGATTTGGTTTGTTCCCCAAATTCCTTTTAAATTTCTTTTGCATCTGCCCCTCCAGTTAATTTCATTGTCGGATACATATATTTTTGTAATGCAACACATTCTTGTGTTTATTTTAGGGAGGCAATTGAAGTTGTCACCTACTGTACAACACAGTGGCCCTTGTATGAAGATCCAAGACACATATGGAAATTAAAGATTTAATTATCACTCCTTTGGAGGATTTGTTGGCCATCAGCAACTTGGGCTTAACTTGGGTCCAATTTTATAATTTTAGTAAATTATAATAATATCTATGATATCTATAACTATATACTAGTGCTTGGTCTTATTGTTCAGATATAGCCATAGTTTTTCTTGTTTAATTTTTATGTGTTTATTTTTTATTTTGTTGAATTAATTTTGTCTTTCATCGGTATTTGTTAGTTCCTCATTTTTTTGTGTCTTTCTGTGTATGTAAATAGGTAATTCCTCTAAATAACATTTCTTTTATTATCAACATTCTGTCAGTGCTAGTTTACTCTTTGTATTAATTCCCGACAAATTTTTCAGTTTAATAGTCAGGGTAATATTTTTAACATATTAAAAAGAATTAAGCAGGAAGAAAAATTGGAAGTATGTAAAGATGGGAAAGCTTAATAGTTGTAGCTATTTGGGAAGACAGTGATGTGAAGGAAATAATTATTACCTACTTACATAAAATTCAGTATTCCTTATAGTTTTAAAGAGCTAGTCTTTTAAGAAACAATTGCCATTTTTTAAAAAAATAAAAATATTATACATCCCCAAAGAGAAAATTTCTGAGGTTATAAATCACAATGCTTGCAATTGAGTACTTTGTGAATCCCCTAACTTCCTTCCCCACAAATAAGCAATTTTTTTCTACCATTTAGATATTCAAAATATGCTTTGCTTCTGGGGATTGATGAAACTGCCATTTAATTAAAGAATAGTTTTTAAAGCAAATTTCATTTGATCACTTCCCTTAAGCATAATACTTGACTAGTGTGTCCCTCATGGAACTCTTTTAGTATTCTCACTGCTTGAAGAAAATCTTAGCTATAGTTTGAAGTCATCAAAAATTTATTAATATTTATTCATTTTTTAGTTATGTATCATCCTTTTCATCTTTAGAAAAAGGACGATAATATTCTTAGGTGATCTACCACGGGGGTATGCAGTTAATTACTCTATTGTCTTTGAAATTCTTTTTTTTTTTTTTCTTGAGACAGAGTTTTGCCCTTGTTGCTCAGGCTGGAGTGTAGTGGTGTAATCTCGGCTCACCACAACCTCTACCTCCCGAGTTCAAGCGATTCTCCTGGCTCAGCCTCCCGAGTAGCTAGGATTACAGGCATGTGCCACCATGCCTGGCTAATTTTGTATTTTTGGTAGAGACGGGGTTTCTCCATGTTGGTCAGGCTGGTCTCCAACTCCCGACCTCAGGTGATTGGCCCGCCTTGGCCTCCCAAAGTGCTGGGATTACAGGCATGAGTCACTGCACCTGGCCCAAAATTCTTTATCTGGTGTCCATTCTGTCCTGGTTTTCCCTTACCTCACTGGCTTTCCTTTCTAATTTACCTGCTTGGTACTTAAAAAAAAAAAAAAAACACCCAGAAACCTCCCTAGCCTTTGAAAACTGGAATACTCCTTGGGCGCTTTTCTTCAGACCAGCTCCCTAAGAGACCTTACATGGTCTTGTAGCTTAAAAATATTATGTTGACAACTTCAAAATTTGTATCTCCAGGCCTTGCCCCTAAACTGCAGTCTTGTATATGATATTTGCAGCTGGATCTCAAATCTTTCACTCTTTTTTTTTTTTTTCTTTTGAGATGGAGTCTTGCTTTGTGGCCGAGGCTGGAGTGCAGTGGCGTTATCTCGGATCACTGCAACCTCCACCTCCCAGGTTCAAGTGATTCTCCTGCCTGAGCCTTCCGAGTAGCTGGGATTACAGGCATGTGCCACCATGACTGGCTAAGTTTTTTTGTGTATGTATTTTTAGTAGAGATGGGTTTTCACCATGTTGGCCAGGCTGGTCTCAAACTCCTGACCTCAAGTGATCTGGCCACCTCAGCCTCCCAAATTGCTGGAATTACAGGCGTGAGCCACTACGTTTGGTCAACCCTTCCATTTCTTAAATTTAGTTTCCAATTATTTCCAAAGCTGGATCCTCTCAGAATCTTCCCTAAGTCAGGTAAATACAGATAGTTATTCAGGCCAAAAATCTTGGAGTTATCTTCAACTCCACTTTTAATTTCACATCCCAAGTACAATCTGTCAGTCTTCCTATTGGTTCATTTTCAAGATATGTCAAAAATCTGACTGATAACTATTGTTATCACTCTGATCCAAACCACCACCTGTATTAGACTTGGATAATTGCAATAGCCTTCTATGTTAGTCATGACACTAACTGCTTATCAAACAACTCCAAAGTCTCAGAGGTTTAGTGCAATAAATGTTTATCATTTTCTCACATGACAGTGAGTAGGTGAAGGAGCTCTGATCCACATGGCCATTCAGGGTCCCAGAATTCTTCCGTGTAGTGGATCTACCTTTCTTTACAACATGGAATTAATTCCATATTGGATTCTCTGCATCTGGCAGAGAGTGTGTATGTGTTTTCTCATGGGCCGTGACTGGAAGTAGAGTAGCATCATTTCTGACTACTTCTTTTTGGCCAGAAGTCAGTTGCATAGTCCTGTCTAGCAAGGGAAACTGGGAAATAGCATGTAGCTATGTATTAAGGGAAGCAATAAAATTATTTGATGAACACATGGCAGTCATGTGATCCTGTTAAAACGTAAGAATCAAATTGGTTTATTGTTTAATACTTTCCAATGTTTTCCTTCTCTCTCTCTGTAAAAAACAAAACAAAACAAAACAAAACAAACAAAAAAAGAAACAACTCAACATGTATAGTGGGCTATGGAGCCCTGCATGATCTTTGACTTTATTTCCTAGTTTTCTTCCCCTTGTTCTCTCCTCTCCAGTCAAACTGGTTTCTTTTTAATTTTTTTTTATTTTTAATGTTTGTGGGTACATAGTAGGTGTATATATTTATGGGATCCATGAGATGTTTTGATACAGGCATGCAATGTGTAACAGTCATATCATGGAAAATGGGGTATCCATCCCCTTAAGCATTTATCCTTTGAGTTATGAACAATCCAATTATACTCTTCATTATTTTAAAATGTACAATTAAATTATTATTGACTATAGTCACCCTGTTTTGCTATCAAATCATAGGTTTTATTCATTCTTTCTATTTTTTTTTTTGTACTCATTAACCATCTCCACCTGTTCCCCACCCTCCCACTACCCTTCCTAGCCTCTGGTAACCATCATTCTACTCTCTATCTCCATGACTTCGATTGTTTTGATTTTTAGATCCCACAAGTAAGTGGGAACATGTGATGCTTGTCTTTCTGTTCCTGGCTTATTTCACTTAACATAATGATCTTCCGCTCTATCCATGTTGTTGCAAATGACAGAATCTGGTTGTTTTTTGGTTTGTTTGTTTTACACACTGGCTTCTACGATGGTCTTTGAATGTGCCAGGCATGCTCCCACCTCAGGGCCTGTACACTGGCTGTTTCTGCTCCCTGTAGTATGTTTCTTCTAGATAGCTGCATGGCTTTCTGCCTCACTATCTTCATATGTTTGTTCAAATACCACTTCTCAGTGAGTTCATGTCTGTTCACCCAAGTTAAAATTGCAACCAGCACTCTCAGTCATTCTTTTTTTTTTTTGAGATGGAGTTTTGCTCTTGTTGCCCAGGCTGGAGTGCAATGGTGCGATCTTGGCTCACTGCAACCTCCGCCTCCTGGCTTCAAGCTACTCTCCTGCCTCAGCCTTCCAAGTAGCTGGGATTATAGGCATGCACCACCACACCTGGCTAATTTTGTATTTTTAGTAGAGATGGAGTTGCACTATGTTGGTCAGGCTGGTCTTGAACTCCTGACCTCAAGTGATCCACTGGCCTTGGCCTCCCAAAGTGCTGGGATTACAAGTGTGAGCCACCGCACCTGGCCACTCTCAGTAATTGTTATCCTGCTTCTCTGCTTATTTTTTTCTAGGCATTATCATGTTCTGTCATATGATTTATTTATTTTGTGTATCGTTTTTCTCCTCAGACTAGAATGTGAGCTCCAACAAGGTAGGGATTTTGTTTGTTGTGTTCACCACTGTATCCTCTACCCTAGGAATAGTACCTGTCATTTAGTAGGTACTAAATAATAATTATAGTAAATAGGATTACAAACTTGTATAATAGTGACTTGTCAAGCGAATGAATTCTTTATTCTCAAGAACTTAAAAATCAGGCTAGGAAGAGAGAGAGACAACTGTAATGTATCACTACAAGAGAAAGATGTCAAGAGTCATAGAAACAAAGGAAAGACTGATTTGTCTCTGCCTAGAATCCGTCAGATACCACAATGGGCACAATGTTTATCTGGGCATTGAAGAACGAGACAGTGTCTTCTAGGTTTTGAGGAGAGAGCCTTTCTAGGGAGAAAAATGTCACAAACAAAGGCTTGAAAGCAGGAGTATTGTGACATTTGGGAAACAACTGAGAAATCTGATGAGACTGGAAATAAATATGTGTGCCTATATTTCAGAATGGGGAAATTAGGTTGAAATACTAAATTAGTCCAAAAGTGTCTAGCACTATAACAAATTTGGATTTCATGCTGCCGGCAGTGGAGAAACTTTGCAGTCCTTAGTAGGATTATGCTGAGTCCAGGTGTATACATATGAAAAATAGGCTTGGTGAAGAGTGCAGGAAGACTGAAGGGCAAGTGGCCTGGAACTCAGGTGAGAGGCTATTCTGATACCCACAACAGAAATGAATACCTGATCTAAAATAACGTTAGATATGAGTTCTAAATTTCTTTTCAAATAATCAATATGTTAGTGTGTTCAGTTCTTTGCCTTCTACTTTTAAATTTAACTTCCTCATAAAGCAACCTTTTTTGATTACCTGCTCTACCTTGACTCATTTCAATCATCTGCTCCAACCTAACTCATTCCGATTACCTGCTCCATCCTGACTCATTCCGATTACCTGCTCCACCCTGACTCATTCTGATTACCTGCTCCACCCTGACTCATTACTTGCTCTGTCATAACCATTTTTGCAGCCAAACCACTCACCCTGTCACTGTCTTTAAATTAGCCAATCTGAATTAGTTTAGCCTGTGTGGTCTAACCCTAGCCAATAGGGGAATGACACAGCAGCAGGGGCCACATGCATCAGGGATAAGAACCCTTTCCCCTCCCTTGTCCAAGTGTGCACTCACCGTTGCTCCATCTGTAAGGGCGTGCCCTTCTATAGAAGTACCTTGCCTTGCTGAGAATTAAAAAGAACATTTTATATTCGAGTGCTGTTTCTTTTGTGGCACTGAAACTTTATATATAACAATAAGATATTTAAAAAGGGCTCATATGGATAAATCTAATCTACTTGACCTAAGGTATTCAACAAGGGGACATGTGGGGATTATGGGAGCTACAATTCAAGATGAGATTTTGATACAGGAGCTAAAAAGAAATTATTTAAGCAGTTAGTAAGGGTAAGAGATCCTCAGGAAGGCTACCTTTTTAACAAAAAGCAGCCCCCAAATCATTTCTTTTCTAACAAAGAGCAGACTGAAAAATCAAGCTGCAGACATGGAAAAGCAAGCTAGAAGCTTGCACTGGTAAATGCCAGCAGCTGTGTCAATAGGAAAAGGCTACCTGGGGGCCAGGCATGTTCATCATGGTGGCTGCATCTTCCCTTCTCTTTGTCAACCACGTGTACAGTAAAGAGGCAGGCAGAATGGCACTGACCAGGTAGAGAATCCACTGGCATAATAAAAGATTGGGATGGGGTGGCTAGCTTCTTTGTGTGCTATGTAAATGGAACACCTGGTCTGACTAATCTTTTGGACCCTATGTAAATCAGACACTGCCTCCTCAAGCCCGCCTATAAAACCCCATGCAACCATGGAACAGGAAGACCCACTTGGGAGCCCCTCTCTCTCTGCGGGAGAGAGAGCTTTTCTCTTTTCTCTCACCTCCTAATCCTCTGCTCTTAAACTCACTTCTTGTGTGTCCCTGTGCTTGATTTCCTTGGCGTGAGATGACGAACCTCGGGTATTTACCCCACACAATGATGCCACTTCACCATGGGTGGGGACATAGCCAAACAACATCAAAGAAAGAGACTGATGGCTCTCTCTCTTTCTGTGGGGGAGCCTGAAGTTATAGGACACACTCCTCATTATGCGATGCTGCTGAGGAGAACAAGCCCCAAGCTCAGGCTCGCCTGCTAGAAGACAAAACACCATCAAGTTACCCCAGCTGAGGACGTTAGATCATTCAGTCCCTAGCTGACCTGCCAGCTGATGAAAGAAGCATGGGCAAGTCCACAGATCAGTGGTGCTTGGTCCAGATAAGCAGAACTTCTCAAAATTCTATAGATTCAAAGTTCTGGAGTAGTTTGTTACTCATCAATAGTTAATGGATACAAATATCTTAAAAATTTGCAATACTTATGAACATAATATTAACAATGAGAAAAGAAATAATCTACATAACCAAAACAACTACAATTAAAAGTATATAATTCTGTTTGAAAAAAAGATATTCAACAAGGGCTCATATGGACAAATCTAATCAGTCATGAAGATATAATCTAAATTGCTTGCCTGTCTCTAAATGGTAGTGGAAAGAACTCTGTCCAAATGTGGCTACCCTTTAGAACTTAGAGATCATGGGATTATGGGCTTTGGCTTAAATTTAGCATTATACTTCTCCATCCATATAGAAACTGTTTCTAATACTTTCCATGGCCATTAGAGCAAGGTCTTTAAAGTTTGAATCTCCAGCAGTTTATTGTGAAGATATTATTTCGTGAACAAAAAAAAAAGACATGGACATTTACATGACTAAATGTTGACAAATGGTTTGGTTTTGAATTTGATCCTAATTCGTCAGACCTATTTAGCCTTTCTCAAACAAGCTTCATCATCTACAAATGGTGTATGTCATAATTGACTTTATTCTGTGCAATTTAAAAAGTATTTATTAAATATGATCTTCACATTGTAAGGTACTACAAGCACACAAACATGACTCATATGCAGAGAAAAGCAGTCGAGTCAGTGCCTATCTGTCACTGGACCATTCCGGTCATCCCCATAATTGAGTGACAATAGAACTTGAGGGCCTTGAAAATAATGCTCAATAGGATTGCTTCTCTGGCAAGAAGACATTCATGCTTATATTAACTTTCTAAATCTGAATTGAATGATTTCCAAAAGATTGTCTTTTAGTTTTTATTGTTCCTAAATGTTCTGCATTTTAAAATTTAGCAGTAATGTGATATTGGATATTCTAAGTTGTGTGCTTGTGTATGTGTATGCTTATGTCATGGGTATGGGGCTGATGAGTAACTAGGCTTTGACCAATTAGGTATTAAGGAATCAAGACCATCCATCAGTTTTTAAGTGACATAATATGCTTATCCCGAGAGATAGTATAAAATCCAGAAAAATTCTTTCTTTTTTTTTTTTTAGTGATAAAATCTGTTTCTTAATAACACTTTCTTTCTTTTCTTTTCTTTTTCTTTTTTTTTTTTTTTTGAGATAGCGTCTTGCTCTGTCACTTAGGCGGGAGTACAGTGGTGTGATCTTGGCTCACTGCAACCTGCGTCTCCTGGGTTCAAGGGATTCTCCTGCCTCTCCAAGTAGCTGGGATTACAGGTGCATACCACCATGCCCAGCTAATTTTTGTATTTTTAGTAGAGATGGGGTTTCAGCATGTTGGCCAAGTTGCTCTCAAACTCCTGACCTCATGTGATTCTCCTGCCTCAGCCTCCCGAGTAGTTGGGATTACAGGCATGCACCACCGCGCCTGGCTAAATTTTGTGTTTGTAGTAGAGACAGGGTTTCACCATGTTGGCCAGGATGGTCTCGAACTCCTGACCTCATGTGATCCTCCCATTTTGGCCTCCCAAAGTGCTGGGGTTAGAGGCATGAACCACCACACCTGACCCTGTTTCTTAATAACACTTTCTCGTTAACCATATCTATATATTAATAGGGAAGAAATCTCAAAGCCCAAGTTTACCAGAAATTGCACATTTAAAACATCTTCTGCTGTAAAACATCATGGTATAAAAACCATGCCCTTTCTTAGCCCTGGGGAAACTGGTGATCTGAAGTGTCTGAGCCTGGATTATAACCCCACTGTGAGTTCATTTCACACTGAGTAGTAGAACTCGATAAAAATATACTTGACTAAATTCGGGGCATTGATGATATTTCATTTTTGTGGGTGTTCTTAGCTTCACTGGACTAAGAAATAACCTTGTTCTGGGAGTGTAAATAACAGTCTTCTCATAGCCGCCTCATCCTTTCTCAGCTTCTGTGCTGGGTTCTCATTCTTCCTCTGGCTTTCCCAGCACAAGCGAAGTACCCTGAAATAAGAAACTTCTTTTGGAATCCTGACCTTAGCCGTCACCATCACCACATAGCAAACTGCTACAGATGTTTCTGTTTTCTTTCTGTCTTTGTATAATCATTACATTGAAGAGGCTTTGCATCCTATTGGGTTCTCACTTTTGGTTTTATTTGGGAGGAAATTATATGGCTTTAGAAAGTTAAGTAGAGTATTTTTTCCCAGTGTTATAAGCCTTCTGAAGAAATATAACAGCATGGGAGGCATACTTACATCATTTTAGAGTAGAGCCTAAACAAATAAAAAAATTACTCTCCATAGGAAAATGAAATAGGACATTGTTTAATAGTTGTTACTTTAAGAGAAAACACTGGAGTTTTATATTTTGTGTAAAACATTTTTTTAATTTAATTTTTTTCTTTTTCTTTTTTTTTTTTTTAAGAGACAGGGTCTTGCCCTGTCGTCCAGGCTGTATTGCAGTGGGGCTATCTTGGCTCACTGCAACCTTGACCTCTCAGGCTCAAGCGATCCTCCCACCTCAGCCTCCTGAGTAGCTGGGACCACAGGCATGCACCACCATGCAAGGCTAATTTTTGTATTTTCTGTGGAGATGGGGTTTTGCCATATTGTCCAGGTTGGTCTTGAACTCCTGGGCTCAAGCAATTTCATTGCCTTGGCCTCCCAAAGTGCTGGGATTACAGGTGTGAGCCACTGCACCTGGCTTATATTCTGTTTTGAGACGACTTTTGATATTTCCAACAAAAATGGTAACATCACAGCAGCAATCATTTGTGTGGAAGGGTGAGCCGATGATCACCAAGGAAGTTGGTAAGTCCTAATCCAGGTGGGTTCAAGAATTAGGCTGTGATGAGGGTTGAAGCAAATAAATCTGAAGGAGCTTATTAATAAAGCAAGAGATCCTGTAGACTACATGTTATCAGATAGTATTACAATATTCCATGATGGCAAAAAATTTTTTGGTATACAATTTTCTATATAAGATTTCTATAATACACAACCCATTCCCAGTGTTCTGTTCCTGAACTGCTGTGTTAGAACAGTGCCTGGTGTGTAGTAAGTGCTGAATAAAAGCTTTAGTGAATGAATAATTCTTGATACATTTTGGAGATGATATTTACTGAGCAGTTACTTTGAGCCAGGCACTTTTCTAAGCACTGATAATATGGTGGAATATACATGTACATGAGTAAAACAATTGGATTTTCGTGGGGATTCTTGTTCTTCTTGCCATTGGGATTTATAAGCCATTAAACCATAGGTGGCACTTCTCCAAAAGTGGAGGATGTGTTGGAATCTGATACTTCTTCTTCTTCTTTTTTTTTTTTTTCACACAGAGTGTTTTTCTTGTCGCCCAGGCTGGAGTGCAGTGTGGCATGATCTTGGCTGATTACAACCTCTGCCTCCAGGTTCAAGTAATTCTCCTACCTCAGCCTCCTGAGTAGTGAGTAGCTGGGACTACAGGCACCCAGAACCATGCCTGGCTAATTTTTGTATTTTTAGTAAAAACAGGGTTTTACCATGTTGGCCAGGCTGGTCTTGAGCTCCTGACCTCAGGTGATCCATGTACCTCAGCCTCCTAAAGTGCTGGAATTACAGGAGTGAGCCACTGTGCCTGACCCTTATTCATTTTTTGGATTTTCTAAGATATGAAATGATATTGTATTAGCTCATTAGAAAGTTAGATTGACATTGTAGATGACATTAATTTGCGGTAGATACTCAAAGAATGACAACATATATCCTAAGCTTTTACTTTTAGAAGATTATTATTTAAAAAAAGCCACGTGAAATAAATTGTTATTGAAGATATTTACATTTAACAGCTTTCATTATGTTGTTAAATATTCTCAATAAAGTAACTGGCAGGAGCCTTTTTCTCGTGAAAATGAGAAGTGCAATAGGTAATAATCATTTTCTTTCTTTACTTTCCATTTCATGAATAGTTTTACTATTTTTGTGGGAAGCCAAATGTTAAATTTTATATTTAGCTGATCTTCTACCAAGAATTAAAAAAAAATTTATTTCTGACAGTTTTTAAAGGAAGTATACCTTAAAGAGTCCTTAAAAAGTATGTTTTAAAGGTTGCCATGGAAATGGTAAGATTGAGAAAAATAACTATTTGGCTTTTTTTCCTTTGACTTTCTAATGACTTTATAATGAAACTGCGTATTGATTTTATAATGAAGCTAGATAACTGATATTTGCAAAGGGATAATATAAGGATGAATCTTTTTACAGCTCTGGAATATAAAGGCTATTTGAAATCTTTCCCATTCCCAAAACCTTCTCTTGACCCCGTCTTCTCCCATCAGCTCTTGTCTAATTTCTCTACCTTCCTCACTAGCAAACTTCTTTGAAATGGTTGTAAGTACTTTCTGTCTTCTCTTTCTTTACGGAGCCCACTCCATTAGGGCCTCCTTTCCATACTTCTATTAATACAAGTGTTTCTGTTCCATGTCCTCTGTGTAGCTAAATTCAGGGGCCAATTCCCAGTCCTCATCTTAACTTGACTGAGTAACAGCATTTGACGTCATTGGTTGTTTCCTTCTTTGAAGCTGTGTCCGTGTCTATTCACCACCATAGCCCTCCCTTTTTGTTTTATATGGACCTCATTGGGTGGCTGCTGTGCAGTTTTCTCTGCTGGATTCTACTCAGCCTATCATGACCTCAAACATTGCAGTCTTGCAGGGGATAGCCTTTGGATCTTTTCTCTGTCTATATTCAGTCACGTGGTTATCTCATTTTTTTTAAAAAATCAAAATTGGTACATTTTATTTGTGTAAATTATATCTCAATAAAGCTGATATTTTAACAAAGAGTAAACTAAGTCATACATTACTTTAATTTTTAAAATTATCCGTACTTATCCTGTTGAGATATTATTATTATTTATTTTTTTTATTTCCATAGGTTATTGGGGAGCAGGTGGTGTTTGGTTACATGATTGTTCTTTAGTGGTGCTTTGTGAGATTTTCATGCACCCATCACCTGAGCAGCATACACTGCACACAATTTGTAGCCTTTTATCCTAACCCTCTTCCCACCTTTTCCTGCTGAGTCCCCAAAGTCCATTGCATCGTTTTTATGCCTTTACATCCTCATAGCTTAGCTCCCACTTACGAGTGAGAAGATAAGATGTTTGGTTTTCCATTCCTGAGTTACTTCACTTAGAGTAATAGGCTCCAATCTCATCCAGGTGGCTGCAAATGCCATTAATTCATTCCTTTTCAAGGCTGAGTAGTATTCTATCGCATATATATGTATATATATATATGTATCTCACAGTTTCTTATATATATCTCACATATCTCACGTATATATATATGTATCTCACAGTTTATCTACTCATTGATGGGAATTTGGGTTGGTTCCACATTTTTGCAGTTGCTGATTGTGCTGCTATAAACATGTGTGCAAGTGTCTTTTTTGTATAATGATATCTATCTATCTATCCATCTATATAATGTATAAAGTACCTTTATTTTTCCTCTGGGTAGATACATCCTGAGTACAGAGATTTGGCTGTCAAAAGTTGTCTACCTTTCTTTTAAACCCTATATTTCATAATATCAGAAAATCCTGTCAGCTTTTTCTTCAAAATATATCCTAATTTTGAGCTATCAATGATATATTTTTAGTTCAAGGCAGTTTCACTTCTTACTAGGTCTACAGCAATCAGTTTTTATTGTGTTTTTCAGTTTCTTCTCTTGCTTTCCTCACCCTAGGGCCACCAATGGCTTATAGTTTCATTCAGAATGAAACCGAAGTGCTTACCATGACGTTTAATGTCCTCTATGAAATGAACTTGACTTATTTCTCTTTCTGCATCTCTTAGCAATCTTGACCTCCCCCATAGTACTTCAGCCACATTTGCTTCTTTGTGATATCATTAGTCATGCTAAGTCTTCTGGGGCTGTGACATATAGGGCTTATTTTGCCTGAAGCACTTTAACCTGATAACTTGTTAGCACACTCTTACTTCATCCAGGTGTTTTCTCAGTGTCACCTAATGACAGAGTCCTTCCCTGCCCCTCAATCAAAAACATGGGACCTTCCAGCCTTTTCACTATTCATCCTCTTACTCACCTTTATTTTCTTTAAAGCAGCAGTCCCCAACCTTTTTGGGGACCAGTTTCTGGGAAGACAATTTTTCAGTGGATCAGAGAAAGGGATGGGGTGATGGTTTCAGGATGATTCAAGTGCATTACATTGATTTGTACTTTATTTCTAGTGTTATTACATTGTAACATATAATGAAATAATTATACGACTCACCATAATGTGGAATCAATGAGAGCCCTGAGCTTGTTTTCCTGCAACTAGACCATCCCATCTGGGGGTGAGGGGAGGCAGTGACAGATCATCAGGCATTAGAGTCTCATAAGGAGCCTGCACCCCAGATCCCTTGCATGCACAGGTTACAATAGGGTTCATGCTCCTATGAGAATCTAATGCCACCACTGATCTGACAGGAGGCAGAGCTCAAGCAGTAATGTGAGCGGCCCCAAACAGCTGTAAATACAGATGAAGCTTTGCTCGCTTGCCCACTTCTCACCTCCTGCTGTGTGGCACTGTTCCTAACTGCTGTGTGGACCAGTACTTGTCTGTGGTGCAGGGGGTTGGAGACCCCTGCTTTAAGTCACCTATCAATATTAATTATCTATTGATTCAGTTGACTGATGGCTACCTTTCTCCAGTAAGATGTAGCCTCTCTAATAGCAGAGATGTTGGCTTTCTGTTTGAAAGTATATCCTCAGTGTTGGAAGAGTGCCTGACCTGTATGTAGCAGGTACTCAACAAATTTTGTTTCCAATTAATGAATGGAAGAAATAATGAATGGGTTTTAGTGTGTTGGAATGGAAGTGTTTGCCATTCTCACGTATCCATAAAATGCTGGTTGTGGCTATATGATTAATCAACTTGATGATGCTTCACCCTGGGCATCCCTCATTCCACTGGTGAGCCCATGCAGAGGTAATGGAAGGGTCATTCTAAATGCTTTTTGCTAGAAGAGTATCTTGCTGCTTGGAGTTCTCCTGGGAAACTGATCCACTACTGCTGAGAAACGTGATTACTGTGTAGTTTCCACAGCAACACCATTGATGATCACTCCCACTCCATCAAGAATGGATCAGAGATTGAGCAGGAGCCATACTCTTTGGTTGCTTCTTCGAAAGAGCAGGATTTATTTTCAACTCTATGTAATTATTTGCTGGAACCTCATTTTGCAGAACTGTTATTTTACAGTGGGAGTACTGGGGAAAGGTATTTAAACTGCTCTAAAATAAGGACACATTGGAAGTGTTTTCTCTGTAAGGGAAATTGTCCAAATTTGACTTTTGAGTCAACATTTTTATTGGATATTTAGGGCTTATCAAAATTGCTTGCAGCCCAAATAAAACATCAAGCAGAGGGATACATTTTATTGGTAGAAATTCATGACTTCATTGGATTAAGATTTTATAGTATTTTTGTGATCTATATCTCTTCAAGTTACAGTTTGACAGAAGTTGCATTAAATCTGCCATTTTCAGATGAATCCTGAAGATGGAGAAATTATAAATAATTTTTATAAATGATAAAGCTATGTTCTTCTTTAGCAGTGAATGCCACAGTCAAAATAAATAAATAATTTAAATGCTTATTTGAGATCAAAATTGCTTTCAGAAAAACATACCATTAAAGCTAATGACAGAAAAGTCATAATGGAATAAATATTACAACAGGAAGATGATTTAAGTTCTCCAAAGGAACTTTGTACATTTTAAAATTAATAAAAATTAATGCTATTTACTATTTCATTCATTGAAAATATTCCCTGTTTAGTAGGGAAAATACTAGTTAGACTTTTGGTGATGTATTATAAAATATGATAGGTTAGAATAGCAAAAAAAATTATAAGACTTTTTTTTGAAGAATATAGAGTAATTACAAAAGGAAACCTAGAAGACAACACATTACTGAAACACTGATAATGATGGTGTGTAAAATCAAATTATTTCAAATTTAAAATTACTATACTATTTAAAAATTTAAATGAAAGAAATGTGAACATTTTGACACATAAATTACATTTATTTTTCATGTTTTTTCCAGTCCTTATCTAAATCCATATTCATATTTAACAGACATAGTCATAAGGCACATGCAATATTATAGCTATAGTTTTCACTTAAAATCGTATATATTTTTATATCTTGCTACATGACCTTTTATGAATATCATTTTTTGTTTGCTTGTTTTTGAGACACAGTCTTGCTCTGTTGCACAGGCTGGAGTGCAATGGCGTGATCTCGGCTCACTGCAACCTCCGACTCCTGGGTTCAAGCGATTGTCCTGCCTCAGCCTCCCGAGTAGCTGGAATTACAGGTGCACGCCACCGTGCCCATCTAATTTTTGTATTTTTTTTTTAGTGGAGACAGGGTTTCACTATGTTGGCTAGGCTGGTCTCGAACTCCTGACCTTGTGATCTGCCTGCGTCAGCCTCCCAAAGTGCTGGGATTACAGGCGTGAGACACTGTGCCTGGCCGCGAATATCATTTTTAGTGATCACTTGCTATTTCATTCAGGAGATTGCTGGAATTTGCTTAAACTACTTTTCTAATTCTGTACTCAGTCACTTTATTTGCTTTCTGAGTAGGCGCTCACAATATTTAGTTATAATAAATAACTCCCTATGTGGTATGATTGGAGTAATGACAAAAGAGATTTCTCATTTCAAAGTTTCCATGCTAAGTTATACCGTGGCCTGGATCAGTTAGCCTGTTGGTTCCAGCCAAAATATAAAAAATACATTTTGAACAGAGAAGACACAACAATAGGGTTTGAACCTAGGCTCAACTCAGGAGACCAGATCTGGTGGGTTGACATTGAGAAAGGATTTTGAGTAAGGATGGACACCCCCAAGGGTCTGAGGGGACACCTCTTTTGCAGTATAAAATCTGTTACTGGACAAGGTGTAAAAATTGTATAATTTTTATGGAGTTTGGTTTTATATAGATGAAAAATTTCTAGATGAAAAGAAACAGCTATAAATATTTTTTTTCCTGTCTTTGGGCTGAAAGAAGTTTAAG
Organism: Gorilla gorilla gorilla; assembly: GCF_029281585.2. Taxonomy (NCBI): domain Eukaryota; kingdom Metazoa; phylum Chordata; class Mammalia; order Primates; family Hominidae; genus Gorilla; species Gorilla gorilla. Next base: position 27,732,462 of record NC_073232.2, read on the forward strand.
GAGATGTTACAGATTCACAATGCATATCATAGTGTGGGCAGAAAAATAATAAATTTACCTAATCCTAAGTGTACTATAACACAATAACATGACTGTGATACGGTGGTTCAAATCAGTAAAGTCAGAGCTGCACTTGTCAGTTCTGTTGTTTGTCATAAATCATGAGGAAAATAACAATGACTGGCAAGATTTTAGACACTGATCTATTTTTTCAGATTCTTTCACAGTCCAAATGACCAAGACATCACTGGAACAAGGGTTCATTTAAATTGTAAGACAGTATATAAGCAGCAGTTAAATGATATCTTTTTCCATTAATGGCTGTGTTATAATTTAAAAGAATAATTGTTGTTCACCTATGTCCAGCGGTGGCCATTTATGACCAAAATGATAATACTCAATTTTAAGGATTTAATTAGAGCAATGAAGTAAATTGTAAATTACATAAATTGTAAATCATGTGCATAATTACAGTGGTAATTATGTTCATTTACTCATGTAAAATATTTTTTGAGCTTTTTGTGTGTGTCAGACACTATTTTAGGGAACAAAGTGGTGAATAGAACAAAGTCCTTACCCTCATGGAGTTTGTTTTCTAGTGAAGTGACATAGACACTAAACAAGCAAATACAATACACAATTTCCGGTTTTAAACACATAGTAAAAAATAAAACTAAAAACACTGGAAGAAGACCTGGTTTATATAGGGTGGTCAGAGAAGATCTTTCCAAGTTTGAGATATTTGAATCAAGACCTAAAGAGGGGACAGAACCAGCCTGCCATTAAGAGGTAAAAGATGCTCCAGGTGAAAGAATCACATGTGCCAAGGTGTTGTAGAAGCATTCTGGGCATTGCCCAGGGAAAGTGATGAAGCAGGTGGGAATGGAGCAGAGTGACTGAGGTTAGGAGTGGTCTGAGAGGAGACAGGGAGGTTGGGCGGCTGGTGGTGCAGATGGTGTAGGAGCTTTAGACCACTTTGATTATTTTGTTTTTTTCACCAGGGTGAGACAGGAATCCATTACAGGGTTTTGAACAGAGGAAGGACATGCCTGGTTTGTTTTAAAAGATTGACTCTGCTGTGTGGAAAATAGGCAATATCAAGATGAGGAGCAGAAAAAGAGAGGCCTATGAGCAATCTCTATAGAAAAGAGGCAACTGTGGCTTTGACGTGGTGGAAGTGGTCAGATTCAGGATGTATGTAGAAGGACGAGCTGATAGGTCTTCAGACAGTATAGTGTGATGTTAAGTGAAACGGCAAGGACAACTGATGCTTCTGGGCTGAGCATCTGGTAAGCTGAGGTTGCCCTTTTCTGAAATATGGAACAGTGTGGAAGAATCAGTGTGGTATGGGTGCAGCTGGGACCAAGAGCTTGATTTGGGATGTGTGAGTTCATGATGCTTATTAACCATCTAAATGGAGATGTTGCATAGACAGTTTAAGATATATCTAAAGCTCAGAAGTTTGTTCTGAAAATATAAATATTTTAAGTCTGTTCATAAAGCAAGAGCATCAGTGATATGGTTAGGCTTTGTGTCCCCACCCAAATCTCATCATGAATTATAATCCCAGGAGTTTAGGGAGAGACCTGGTGGGAAGTGGTTGGATTATGGGGGTGGTTTGCCCCATGCTGCTATCGTGATAGTGAGTGAATTCTCATGAGATCTGACAGCTTGATAAATGGTCGTTTTTCCTGTGCTAACACACACTTGCTCTCTTGCCTGCTGCCATGTAAGACATGCCTTCTTCCTCTTCCGCCATGATTGTTAAGTTTCCTGAGGCCTCCCCAGCCATGTGGAACTCTGAGTCAATTAAACCTCTTTCCTTTGTAAATTACGCAGTCTCGGGAAATTCTTTATAGCAGTGTGAGAATGGACTAATGCGATCAGCAAAGACTGAAACTGAGTAATCATATCCCTGGAATGAGAAATGAACGTCCCAGAGTATTCAGACAGCAGCATATGGCCAACAGGGGACCGTGAATGATGATCCAGCAGATTATAACGGGCAACCCCTTAGACACACTGACCCATCTGTCTGGGAGTGCTTCTTAATCCCCTGTGATTTACTGTACTCACTTATTTTATAATTTGTTTATTTATCTGATACCTTTTAGCAGGATATAGAAAGGGACCTGTAAGATTATCCTTCCAGACTGGTCAATTGAGGAGCTCAATAAATTGTACTGAATAGAAGTAAGTTCTATGAATCCATAAGACAAATGCAACATAGTCATCCATTTGGATAAAACATTTCTGTATGATATTGATGGCCATTCATTCCTTCACTCACAATTATTTACTGAATGCTTACTATGTATGCTTTTGTGCTCTGTGATGGGGATGTTTCAGTGAACAAAAAAGAAAAAAATTCTATGGAACTTTCATTCTGTAGGGAAGATATAGACAGTAAAAATATAAGTAAAATATATATTAGATGGTGGTATTTAGAAAAAACAGACCAGGAAAATGAGACTGGCTTTATAATTTTAAATAGGAAAAGGCATTTTAGGAAGGTGACATATGAAGTTTTATTTTTTCTCCCCAAATTTTATTGTCCATGGAACAATCCTCGATAGTTTTTCTACAGGTGTCTGACTACATCCTAGATGGGATTTACAACTAGCTTAAATTCTGTTGTGAATCAGCACCAGCCTCAGCTTTCTTGGTACTAGGGTAAGAAGGGTTTTGTCTGTAGTTATCTGCATCAGCTTCACCTGCAGTGAGTCTTATGGGTCACTCTTCTTCAGTCTTCGGGTCATGAGATTTTCAGTGTTGGTACACAGTGTTGCAGCTTTTAGCATCTATTAGGGTATCACTGGATGCAAGTCATCTCTCTCCTGTTCTAGGATGCTGCAGGTCCTGTTATAGACCAAGACAAGCATCAGAGAAAAAGAGACCATGTGATACTCTTGCATCAAGCCAATCTTGCATCAGCTTCTTGTAAATAATCCATATCTGTGCAAGACCTCCACTAGGAAGACATTCTAGAACTACAATTATTAGTAAGTGTCAGAAGGATTAGTAGAAATTGGACAGATAAGGCAAATATTTGAAGGCCTAAAGACTCTCTCTCATTTTTTTTTTTTTTTTTGAGACAGGACCTTACTCTCTCACCCAGGTTCTAGTGCAGTGGCGTGGACACAGTTCATTGCAACCTCTGCCTCCTGGGCTCAGGTGATCCTCCCACCACAGCCTCCTGAGTAGCTGGGACTACAGGTGCACATCACCATGCTGGGCTAATTTTTTTTTTGCATTTTTTATAGAGGTGGGGTCTTGCCATATTCCCCAGGCTGGTCTTGAACTCCTGGGCTCAAAGGGATCTGCTTGTCTTGGCCTCCCAAAGTGCTGGGATACAGGCATGAGCCACCATGCCCGGCCTATGAAGACATTTTGAATCTCTCTGTTATCTATATCTGGGTATGTTCTACAATTGCTGAGTTAACTTGGAAAATGACTACCTCACTTTCAACTGCAAATTTCAAAATTTTTGAGTTAGGTATAGTGTTGAATCTTTTGATTGATGGATTTTTCAGCTTTGAAATGTTAAAAAGAAAAAATACCATATTCACCTATTATTTTTCTTAATTTCTAATTTTTGTGGGTATATAATAAGTGTATACATATGGGTATATGGTATATTTTGATAGAGGCATACCATGTATAATAGTCACATCAAAGTAAATGAGATGTCTGTCACCTCAAGCATTTATCTTTTTTGTTATAAACATTATTTATGGTAATTAAAACCAACTTTGGGGCTGGGCGCAGTGGCTCATGCCTGTAATCCCAGCACTTTGGGAGGCCGAGGTGGGTGGATCACCTGAGGTCAGGTGTTCGAGATCAGCCTGGCCAACATGGTGAAACCCTGTTTCTACTAAAAATACCAAAAAGATTAGCCGGGCATAGGGGCAGGAGTTACTCAGGAGGCTGAGACAGGAGCATTGCTTGAATCCGGGAGGCAGAGGTTGCAGTGAGCCGAGATCATGCCATTGCACTCCAGCCTGGGCAACAAGAGCAAAACTATGTCTCAAAAAACAAAAAAACAAAAAACTGATGTTGGATAAAGTAGAAACATGTATATATACTTACAATATTCATGCACATCTATCTTTTTATCACAACAATAATTAATGTAAAGTATTGTTTTGTTCTTGTTACTCATTGTGCCTAGGAATTTGGTTCACGTGTGACTGCTAATGTCAGTGCTGCTGTGATCTCAGGTACACAAAGTAATGAATGAACACTTGGCCTCTGGAGTCCATAGATGGGGCAGAGATCAGTTCCTCACTTGTGTACTGAGTAACTTGGTAGCTAAACTCTTTTAGCATCAGTTTCCTCATCCAGAAAATGGTGATCATAAAATAATTCTCATGAGGCTGTTGGGAGGATTGAATCAAATTAGATAACATAGGTGATGTGCCTCATCTTGTGAGATATATGGAAGGCACTTAGAAAATGGTAGATGGCACAGAATGGTGGGAAGTTAATTGGATCCCAAAGGACTCATACATGTGAACTTGTCCTTCATAACTTATTCTTCAGCATTTCAACGCTGCTTCAATACAATATACTACTCTATCATTCATCATTTTAGTGACTATCTCTACTTACCTGTGTTGTACCAGTTCTTCCATTAATAAAATGAATTTATTTTTATATATTAAAATTCTCTTTCTGATTGAATGCCATTTCCCCAATATCCCCCAAGGCAATGTTTTCAAAAGTTTCCCACAGAACAGTAACACAGATGGGAACACTGCCAATTAAATGCTGTGTGGACAAAAGAAGGTTGAAAAACACTGTGTATACTGTCTCTCTTTTGCAGAGTCACAGGCATAACAAGAAATCTTTTAATAAAAATATCAGTTTTTCTTAGTGTAATCTTGTATTTCCCAAGCAATCTTGCTAACTGAATTCTTTTTATTTTTACTTTATTATTATTTTTAATTGGGGGTGAAATACACATAATATCTTAACCATTTTTAAGTGTACAGTTTAATGGCATTAAGTACATTCATATTGTTGCGCAATAATCACCACCATCCATCTCCAGGACTCTTGATCTTGTAAAACAGAAACTATACCCATTGAATTATAACTTCTCGTTTCTCTCCCCTCACCTCCAGCAACTATGATCGTACTTTCTGGCTCTATCAGTTTGACTGTTCTAGGCACGTCATGTAAGTGGAATCATGCAGTATTTGTCCTTTTGTGACTGGCTTCTTTCACTTAGTATGATGTCCTCAAGGTTCATCTATGTTGTAGCATCTGTCAGAATGTTCTTTCTTTTTAAGGTGGAATAATACTCCCTCGTTTGTATGTACTGCATTTTGTTTATCCATTCACCCATCAATGGGCGCTTAGGTTGCTCCTAACTATTGGCTATCATGAAAAATGCAACTATGAACATGTGTGTACAAACATCCTATGAAAGAGAACCTGCTTTTAATTTTTTGGGTATATACACAGAGGTAGAATTGCTGCATCATCTGGTAATTCTGTTTAATATTTTGTAGAACTGCCATACTGCGTTCCATAGTGGCTGTGTCACTTTACATTGCTCTGACAGTGCACAAGAGTTCCAGTTTCTGCAAATCCTTACCAATACTTGTTATTTTGTGTTTGCATCTTTGTTTAATAGTAGCCATCCCAAAGGGTGTAAGGTGTATCTCGTCGTGGTTTTGACGTGCATTTACCTACTAATTAGTGATGTCTAACATGTTTTCATGTACTTCCTGGCCATTTGTGTAATTTCTTTGGAGAAATATCTGTTCAAGTCCTTTGCTTATTTTAAAATTTTTTTTCTTGTTCAATTGTAGGAGTTCCTTATATGTTCTGGATATTTATGATTTGCAGATGACTTTTCCCATTACTTAGATTGCCTTTTTGTTGATTCTGTCCTTTGATGCACAGTAATTTTAAATTTTGATGTAGTCTTGTTTATCTGTATTTCTTTTGTTGCCTGTTTTTGGTGTCATATCTAAGAAATCATTGCCAAATCCAATGTCATCAAGCTTTTCCTTTATGTTTTCTTAGGAGCTTTGTAGTTCTAGATTTTATGTTTAGATCTTTGATCCATTTTGAGTTAACTTTTTTCTGTGGTGTAAGGTAAGGGTCCAACTTCATTCCTTTGCATGCGGACATCCCGCTTTCCCTGCATCATTTGTTGAAAAGATTGTTCTTTCCCCATCAAATGGCCTTGGCACCTTTGTCCAAATCATTTGACTATATATGTAAGGGTTTGTTTCTGGGCTCTTTATATGCCTGTCTTTATGCAAATACCACACTGTTTTGATTACGGTAGATTTATAGTAAGTTTTGAAACAGGAATTGTGAAACCTACAACTTCGTTCTTTTCTTTCAAGATTGATTTTTTTGTTTGGGGTCTTTTGAGATTCCATATGAATTTTAACATGGTTGTTCCTAATTCTTCAGAAAATCCCATTAGGATTTTGATAGGAATTGCATTAAATCTGTAGATTGCTTTGGGTAGTAATGACATTTTAACAATATTAATTGCTCCAATTCATAAACATGAGTTGTCTTTCACTTGCTGATTGTATTAATCTGTTCTCATGCTGCTAATAAACACACACCTGAGACTGGGTAATTTATAAAGAAAAGAGGTATAATGGACTCACAGTTCCACATGGCTGGGGAGGCCTCACAATCATGGCAGAAAGTGAATGAGGAGCAACGTCACGTCTTACGTGGCAGCAGGCAAGATAGTGTGTGCAGGGGAACTCCCATTCATAAAACCATCATATCTCCTGAGACTTATTCACTACCACAAGAACAGTATGGGAGAAACCGCCCCCATGATTCACTTATCTCCACCTGGCCTTGCCCTTGACACATGGGGATTATTACAATTCAAGGTGAGATTTGGGTGGGGACACAGTCAAACCATATCATTAATCTCGTCTTTAATTTCTTTCAGTAACATTTTGTTTTCAGTGTACAAGTTTTCACCTGCATAGTTATTACTAAGCATTTTATCCTCTTTTGATTCTATTGTAAATATAATTGTTTTTCTAATATCCTTCTGGGATTGTTCATTGTTAGTGTATAGGAAGCAAAGGATTTCTGTTGAGTTCTTTTTATTCCCACATAATATCTCAACATCCTTTAAAACTGGTGTTCTGAAAAGCACAGTTTACTACTCAAAGCAATAAACTTTGGAAATACCACTCAAAGGGAGATATTTTTTGTTGTTATTATTGCTGTTGGAAAATCTTTCTTTCAGCTTATTTGCTTTTTCACATCATTTAGAGAGCTTTGTTGATGTCGTTTGTAACATTTATGATGAATCATGTTCTTATTTATTTTGAGGAAAAAACCCTAGAATATTTGAATAATATCATAGTTGAATAAAAGTTGATTTTTTTTTTTTTTTGAGACAGAGTCTCACTTTGTCACCCAGGCTGGAGTGTAGTGGCACAGTCTCAGCTCACTGCAACCTCTGCCTCCTGGGTTCAAGCAATTCTTAGGCCTCAGCCTCTGGAGTAGCTGAGACTACAGGTAGGCACCACTATGTCCGGCTAATGTTTTTGCATTTTTGGTAGAGACAGGGTTTCACCACATTGCCCAGGCTGGTCTTGAACTCCTGAGCTCAGACAATCCACCCACCTCAGCATCCCAAAGTGCTAGGATTACAGGCATGAGCCACTGTGCCTGGCCAATAAAAGTTGATTTATTCATCAACCAGATCTCAATATTTACTTGCATTTTATTATTATTATTATTTTTTGAGACGGAATTTTGCTCTTGTTGCCCTGGCTGGAGTGCAATGGCGTGATCTCGGCTCACTGCAACCTCCACCTCCTGGGTTCAAGCGATTCTCCTGCCTCAGCCTCCCAAGTAGGTGGGATTACAGGCACCTGCCACGATGCCCGGCTAGTTTTTGTTATTTTTAGTAGAGATGGGGTTTCACCATGTTGGCCAGCCTGGTTTTGAACTCCTGCCCTCAGGCGATCCACCCGCCTTGGCCTCCCAAAGTGCTGGGATTACAGGCATGAGCCACCACTCGTGGCCGTACTTGCATTTTATTAATTCAAGAGTGAAAAGTTCGAATGTGAGTTTTACTGCATGTGAACTATATGACTTCGCATATTGTGCTTAATAATTCTGCACCTAAGCTTTCTAACCTGTAAGACATAGTAACAACACCAAACACCGAATGTATTTTTGTTATAATCAAAGAAGATTTTATATCTATATCTATATATTTATAGATATATTTCATTTTAGCGAGTGTTTTGGATTGAAGATGAACACGGTGTGTATTATATTTGTACTTTGCTATTGGTTCTATATGTTCTAAGTTAAAATATTAAAAAACTTTTAAACATTAAATCTCTTAGTTCATGGAAAAATGAAGAAATATATGCAAATGGTGGGGTTTGAAATACCATTAATTTGTTTCTATAATTTAGGCTTGTCAGTATTGCTAGACTTATTAATTCCTTTGACATTGATCAGATGTCTGTTGTTTGAAAGCACAAAAGTCAATTGTATTTTCTGAGTGGGGGCATCAGATGAGAAGTTCCTAAACATGATTTCTGAGAAACATTGAGCAAACTAGTAAGTGAGAAAGAATCAGGTCCTTACTTCTTGGCAGCAGTCTTCCCTTCTCTTCATTATAAAACCCAACTGTTTTTTTTTTTTTAATTTAGGCCTATGTATAATGTAAGAATTAATTCATTGATAAGGATAAAACACCATTGCTGCACTTCAAATCATTGACTGTAGAGACTAGTAATCCATAGAGATACGACCTGCTATCTTTTCTCTTTCCCTTATTCAAGGTTGTGGAACAGATTTCCCCCAAAGATTGCAATTATTTTTGTCTTTAATCTCAGTCCTTTCATAGGAGTTTAAACTAACTTCTTATCGCTACCCTTGGAGGTGGCATTGCTATTATCTCTGAGGTGATAATGGGCTTTCTGCTGCACAGAATATTATTGCAGTCATTTCCCAAATGGCTTACCACCTAAGCAGGAAATCCCATTCTAGGGTAAAATATCTTAAATGAGAAACATCACCAGTGCCCGGTTACTTGTTCCCTAACTATGGTTAGAAAGAGATTTTAGTTCCTTGAGAAGTCCTACTGTTATGAGAGGGCGATCATCACTTGTGTATCTCCTAGAGGTGTCCCTGGTTTTCTGAATGTGTAATCTGGTGTCTGCAGGCAGCTTTGCTCTGTGCTTATGGTCAGTGAGAAGGCTGCATTTAGTATCATCAGTTCACCCTACTTGCCAGAGCCCTCCGTCCCAGCAGTGTTGAGAAATAGCAGTTTTCTCTCTAAAATGACAAATGTTGAAGAATGCATTCATCCTCTCATTCTTTTATTTGTTGATTTACTTATTTGTTTATCAAGATGTGGCCAGGTGTAGTGGCTAATGCCTGTAATCCCAGCACTTTGGGGGGCTGAGGCAGGTGGATCACTTGAGGTCAGGAGTTTGAGATTAGCCTGGCCAACACAATAGCCTGGCCATCTCTACTAAAAATACAAAAAAATTAGCCGGATGCTGTGGTGCATGCCTGTCATACCAGCTACTTGGGAGGCTGAGGCAGGAGAATTGCTTGAACCCAGGAGGTGGAGGTTGCAGTGAGCTGAGATAGTGCCACTGCCCTCCAGCCTGGGCGATAGAGTGAGACTAGGATCTCCAGAAACAAACAAACAAAAAGAATGTACAATGTGTAAGGCATTTCTAGGGGTACACAGATGAAAAAACTATCATTTTTGACCTCAAGGAACTGTCTGTTGAGTGGTAATAAATATGTAACTCTCCTACGTTGTGAATAGTACCAGCACACACAGGAAAGACAACTGCAAGGTGGTGGGGAGGGAGCTTACGGCTGAGATTGGAAAAGAGCTGAGGAGGGTACTCAGGTGGGAAGACAATGGAGAGAGGCTTTCAGAAGGGAGGGAAGTGTTGCATCTCCATCCTTGAGGCTGCAGATGATAGAGAATACCTGCCTTTCTGGGCCAGTGGAGGGGCCGGAGTGATTGGGGTGGAACTTTCCCCTGCCATTCCAAGGGGCCTGAGGTCAGGGCATGGGCAGAACTCCAAGGTGCCACCTCCACAACAATAAAGTGATTCGTTCCTTCAATCAAACAGACCCAATTACTGGGAGGAAAAAAACCAGGACATTCTAAACCAAGCCATTTGACAGGAGAAAGTTAAAATAGTCACCATGTCACTGCTGGAGTCAAGCCTCACCCCTTTGACAGGTTTTTAACAGGTGAAATCTATTCCATTAGTAATTCCCTATAGGACACCATGACAACTGCCTGAGCTTCCAGTTCCCATGTTTGTGCTATTATTTTCCTGAGGCCCCGTTGTTTTCCTTAGGCCCCAGATACAAACCTGGGATAATTGACAAACTAATTTTGTGCCCTTTTTCGTGAACTCCCCAGCAGAGAATTACTCCACTTTTTTCAGCTCCAAGACACTGCCTTATCTGAAAGATGCTAATAGGATGGCATCTGCCTAGACAGGGATCATAAATATTCAGACTAATTCCATGTAGTACTTGTTATGTGCTCAGCTGTGGCTCTGAGAAAAGATGAGTAAAACATAGTTGTAATCCTCAGAGAAACGGTAATTGTTTGTGGGGGGAAATGAGGAGATGCTAAAAAGTAAGCATGAAGGACTCTTATGTTTACAGGAGAATTCTACACCAAAACGCTAAAATTTAGGGAGATACATAGCAAAAGACCCAAATGGGCCCACTAGAGAAGGAATTTTAGTATATGTGTGTGGGGTAAGTCAGATCGGTGTGGGTTTGTGGTAATACAGGAAAGCTTTATGAATGAATTGGGACTTGGTCTTTAGGAATGAATAGGAGTTGGGTCGACAAGAGTGGTTGGTGAGAGGACATTCCAGAAGGAGAAGCAGGACAGCAGAGTGTTGGGAGAAGGACACGGGCATGAAGCTCAAGGAGAGAAGGACACAGCCTGATTGATTTAAGTGGGGCAGGGAAAGACAATGTTAGGAGTGACATGTTACCACTAAATTATGGGAGGCTATAGAGATGAAATGGTTGCTCTTATTTTTTTTTCCCAGAGAAATTAGAAACTGTTGAAGTTATTTGAGCAAGAGACTTGTGAATGAATAAATTTACTTATTAATTTCTTGGAAAAAAGGAGTGCTTTCGATGCTGAGAAGCAAGAAGCTAGGGAGACCAGTTGGGAGACTGATTTAGCAGCTTTAGGGGAATGAAATATTCTTGGATTCAGATTGTAGCAATGAGGACAGAAATGATTAGAAAAAAATAACATAAGCCTGGACAACATGGTGAAACCTGTGTCTACAAAAAATACAAAAAATTTCAGCCTGTCACCAAAAAAAAAAAAAAAAAAAAACCCAAAACATAGCACTATGATGTGCCAGATGCTTTTCTGTCTTTTACCATAATTATATTACTTATTTACTCCTTGGAAAAACTCTTAATGAGGTATGTAAAATGTAATCATTCCCATATTGGTGTAATTGTACATACCTCACCCATTTTATAGATCGGAAAACTGAGGCAATGAGCAGTTGTGTAACTTTTCCATGGCATGTGGCACAGCCTCGATCCAATCAGGCAAACTGATGACACAGTCTGTACTGTTAACTGCTAAATCCTTTTGCCTCTGGGATGGGTAAAGGGGCTGTTTATGAAGAAACACAGATAATATTTGGAAAATCTATACTGTATGGGAAGACAGGCAGCATCACTCTCTGGATAGCTTTTAACTGTTTTTTTTTTTTTTAACATAGTGTATTATTTGAATTAAAGATATGTAATATACTTTTAAAATAGAATGATGGGAGATAAATTTAAAAATTTCTGTGATTTGCTTTTAAAGGAGTAGAGAAAACTTAAATCTGTTTATTCAAATGCTTCTAAAATGATAAGTTTTTATATTTTCTAGGAATAACTTGCGCATTTTGAGGTGTTGATTTGTCAGAAATGCAATTTGGAATTGTAAGTGTAAATGATTGATTTATACTATGTCTTGAACCCAAATGAGGCCTTCTGTTCATAACACATTAGTTGATGGTAGAATTTGTAGCAAAGTCCACACATTTTCCTTATATGGTGGGCAATTTGCCAGAAAGCTTTTGGGTAACTTGCTAATGTGCCAATAAATAGCCTGTTTTTAGCTCCGCTGTCTTAAGAATACTCCATTCTTATATTTGAAGACATAAAAAGACTATAGAGAAGAGGATTTTTATCACTTCCTCAGTGCTTACTCTTTATTTAAGTGGGGAATTACATTTCTAAAGAAAAGACAATCTCTCATTCGGCATTGGTTACTAAGTATGTCGTTTTTGTCTTTCTTTGGGGGAAAATTTTAAGTTGTTTTATAAAAATTCTAATAGTTTTATTAGATTACAAACCAACCCTGGAAGAACATTTCCTTTAATATAATATTTGACTGGATTTGTGTTTCTGAGCTTAATGATGGGAGAGAGAAAATATTAAAGATCTCAAAATGAATGTATGAAAACATTTTACTGGTCTTGTTCTCATTATAATTTCTTTTTAACTTTGTTCTGGTTTAAAGCACATTTTATTTCAAACAAGGTGGATACATAGGAGTAGACTTTTATTTGATAAATTTTTAAAGAAGAACAGAGAATAGTCATTAAAGTGTAATAGATCAGGATAACTTTTATTTTTAAGAGAATTGAAATTTTCTTTGTTGTACAGATAATTTTGGACATGTTGGATATTTTAGTGCAAAGATTCAAGTTCTTTCTTACATTTGTGGTTATTTGCAAAACAGGAGAAGAATATTCAAGGCTCCTGACGAAAGAAGCCTGTCTTTTCAGGAAAAACACTTCTCTTTCCAGGCATTTTCAGAATTTGCTTTGGAAATTTTGTTGGTCATTTAATTCTTGTTCGTGTTACCTAATGTAATTGAGTTATTTCATTTCCATGCAGGAATATGTGGCTTAATAAACCATTTGTAACAACACTTAGAATTTCTAAGTGAAAGACTTTAGTGTTCCTATATGTAAACACAACAGGCAAGTTAACTTCAGAATTGCTAGGAGATAAAACACCAGACTAATTTTTGTGAAGTCTTGACTCACTAGATTTACCTAAAGGAAGGAAAAAGAAAAAGAAATAAAACCGAAATGAAAAGATCTGTTTGTCTTCAAATGATATTACTCAAGCAGTAATATCATCTGATATTTACTCAAGCAGTGATTGCTGTGATTTAAGTTGCAAGTTTTGTGATGTGCAAATAAAATCAGATTTATGATAGCAAAAATATAGTCTGATAAGTTGCTGTGTATATTGATGACTTTCTAGTCATTGTAGATCTTAGGATAAGGAATATAGTTTCTCCATATGCATATTATTTCAATATTAACATGATAGGAAAATGCAGAAATTTAGTTATGACCTAGTGCCAAAGTTGTACAGGCCTGCATGACTTGGTAAAAAGAAAGTGCACTGGGAGGAAAAGTAATAAATGAACATTTAAATTATATTTCCAATTATAAAAACAACACGTTGGCAATATCAACAACATGAAAGTACAGAGAAGCAGAAAGATGGAAGAAAAACTACCTATAACTCACAACCTGGAAACAACTATTGTTAACTGTATTATATTTCCTTCCAGCATTCTTTATTCTGCCATATGAATACAACTGATTGGAATCATATTTAATTATATATTTTTCTTTGTTTTTCACTTAACATTGTATCAGGACCATATCATTAAAATTTTTTGAACATTTAATTTTTAATAGCTGCAAAATAATCAAGATATAATGTGTTATAATTTATTTAATTACTTCTTTATTTGGACATTTGGTTCAATTTCCACTTCATCTTTGTTACAGATAATGGGTAATGACCATCTAGATATATACATTTTTGTCATCTTCACCTCATTGTTTCCTCTGAGTTGATTTCTAGAATTGGAACTACTGGGTTATTTATTCATTTAATCATTCCGTTACAGTAGGTAGCTAGTCAGGCATAAGCAGGGCAGGAGAGGTCCCCCACCCCCACCAGGAATGTCAGGTGACCATCAGGCGGTGGTCAGACCGTTGTTACACTAGTTCTGTAAAATAATTGGTCACAGCTCGTGTCAGGGAAAGGCAGCCTCCTAATAGATAGAAAACACCTGAAACTGGTGATCAGCAGGTTCCCAGTAAGATCTCAGGATTTGGGTGAGTGGGCACAAGCATGCCCATTAAGAGGCCAAATGGCAGAGGTTAATTGGTATATGGCCTCCTAAGTACATTTGACTGGTAAGGGAAGAACACCTCAAGTGAGCGTGCATGTAACTCCAGTAAAGACACTGCGCATGTTCACCTCTCAAGTGCTAGCAGGCCATTGCGCATGCGGACAGCCCACCTCCAGGGAAGAATCAGAGGAGAAGGGACGGAAGGCCTCGGAAGTATGCCAACATATAAAACCCTAGCTCAAAGGTCAAATGGGGCACTTGATCTCTCAACTCGCCTGCTTTGTCTTCTTCCGAGTGTTCTTTCCTTCCTTTCATTCCTGTTCTAAAGATTTTTAATACACTTTCACTTCTGCTCTAAAACTTGCCTCGGCCTCTCCTTTTGCCTTATCCCTCTCAGTTGAACTCTTCTGAGGAGGCAAGAATTGAGGTTGCCTCGGACCCGTATGGATTCATGGCTGGTAACAATTCCTGCGACAAAAACATTTTCGAATGCTAACGTTGCGCTATAAAACATTTTTTCCAGTTCAGCTGTTTTTAAAGTTTATTCACAAAGTTATGCAACCATCACCACTATCTAATTTTAAACATTTTCAAGTCCTCAGAAATATATTCTGCTGCCTCCCTCCTCCATACCCATTCAAGTGTCACTGTCCATTCTGCCTTTTCCTCATCCCCTGTAAACCACAGAAACCATGAGCTTTCCATTTCTAGAATCTGCCTACCCTGGAGATTATATATATATGTGCAATAAAACGTTTTTAAGTCTTTTGATACAAGGTGTAAAATTGCTATCCAAAGTGACTCTGCCAACTTTTTGGTGCTTATGCCAAACATACCTACCTCTTGGTGTTTATGCCCTTGTGTAGTCCTTTTCCTAATGAATAGCATCAACCTATGTAAACCAACATGTGGTTACAGAAACACAGACTGGTCATAAAGGCCATGATGGCATCTGCTTTGCTTCCTCTTAGATCTCCTGCCCTGGGAGAAGCCAGCTGCCATATCATGAGAACGTGTAAGCATCCTTGAGGAGTGGTCCATGTGGTGAGTGAGGAACAGAAGGCTCCTGCCAAGAGCCAGCAAGGTCTTGAGTTCTCCAGTCAACAACTGTAAGCGTGAGCCATTTTGCAAACAGATCCTTCATTCCTCACCCAGCTTTCCAGTGATTGCAGCCCTGGCCAACCTCTTGATGGCCTCCTCATGAGAGCTGATGAGCCAGGACCACCCAGTGGAGCCATTCCTGGATTCGTGTCCTGCAGACATGGTAAGATAATAAATATTTAATTTGCTACATGTCGGGGGTAATTTGTTACACATCAATAGATAACTAATACTCATTCCTATCAGCATTTGTAATAGAATTCTTGCTGATGTTGTCATTTTTCAGTTATTTTGGCAGATAAAAATCATCTTATTGTTTTACTTTGCACATTTTGGTTAATAGTTTTCTCATGTTTATTGATCATTTTTTTCTTCTTCCAATGGTGATTTACATTTATCCATTTTTCTGTCAGGGTTTCAGTTTTTATTCCTTTAGGATTTGCATTTCTGCTAAAAACTAATACAAAATCAAAGTTATCAATAGGGGCCATGAAGAAACCTCAGAAATGCACAATTCATAGATTTTCTTAGACTCACAAAGTGACAAGATTTGGGCAACAAATTATGCTTAAAGATGATGTTTGGCATTTCACCTGGTAATATTTGCTTCTTTGGTAACTGAAGCAAAATGTGGAAGATTTTGTATTCCAAAAATGCCACAGCAGCATTTCCCACCCTGCACCATGAGTTTAACACTCTTCCCACTAAGTGCTAGGGTCAAGAGTGGCCTTGAATCTGGATGGGCTAGGGACTGTGCAGCCAGGCCATGTGACTTTTGAAGGGGAATCATAGAAGATGCTATAGCTCCTGCCTGGATTTTTTTTTTTTTTTTTGATGCTCATTCTTAGAGCTCAGATACCCCGATGTGAGGAAATCCAAATTAGCCCACTTTAAGAGGGCACTTTGAGCGTCTACTGGTAGGTTTTCAGCCAACTGCCCAGCTGAGGTTCTAGTCAACAACCAGCACCAATGGCCAAATATGCAAGTGAAGTTGCCTCTGCATGATTCCGGCTCCAAGGAATTGAGTCACCTCCAACCTTCTCGTCTTTCCAGCTGAGGTTGTAAATTTCTTGGAGCAGAAACAGCCAAGTGCGCTCTGCTTTGTCTGAATTCCTGACCTAAAGAACCTGTGCATGATATAATCGTGTTGCTTTATGCTTTTAAGTTTTGGGTAGTTTGTTATATAGCAATAGGAATTGGAACAGCTACCATATAAGGAAAAGTAGATTGGTTAGACATTTTATTACTGTTTAAATTTTTTCTTTGTATTTCTATACAATTTCTATACAAATGGTTAGGTATTTTTAATCCACGTTTTAGGATGCTCAGGACATACAGGCAAAGAGAGAGGGGAGTGGTGTTTTCAGGATGTATTAATTGGGGCTTTCTATTGAAACAGAGCCAATAGGATGGAGATATATGTGTGTGTGTGTATATCTCTATACATATATAAATATAACATTTATATATAAAATTATATGAAATTATTATATATAATTTATTATATACTATATATTTCATATAATTTTATATATAAATATGTAATGTATAAATTATATATTATAAATTATATAAATTATATAATTTAATATATATACATTATATGTATTAAAATTTTAAACAATAATAAAATGTCTAACCAATCTACTTTTCCTTATATGGTAGCTGTTCCAATTCCAGTTGCTACATAACAAACCACCCAATATATATAATATATATATATATATGAAATTGGCTTATGCAATTGCAAGGCTGGTATGTCCCACTATCTGCCATCTGCAAAGTGGAGAACAATGAAAGTATTTGGTATAATTCAATCTGATTCTGAAGGCCTGAGAAACAGAGGATGGGAAGGGTTGGGTAGGGTGCTGTTATAAGTCCTGGGTCAGAAGGCCTGAGATGTCCGAGGGCAAGAGAAGATGAATGTTCCAGCTCAAGAAGATAGAGGACTCACCTTTCCTCCACATTTTAATTCTTTTCAGGCTCTGACTGTTCAGGCACTGAATGGTGCCCACCCTCACTGGTGAGGGCAGATCTTTTTTACACAGTCTGCTGATTCTAATGATAGTCTCTTTTGGAAACACACTCACAGATGCACCGAGAAATAATGTTTTACCAGCTCTCTGGGCATCCCTTAGCTCAGTCAAGTTGGCACATAATATTAACCATCACATATGATTTCCTAATGTTAGTATTAGTCCACTAGTGGATTCTTTCCATACTTTTTCAAAGTTATAACTAGTGATAAAAATATAATGGAGACATTTTACAGTTAATCATTTATTCATAAATATATATTGAGAAATATTACTTGGTGCTGGGATTAGACTAGATATTGAGGGTTCAATAGTGAGCAAAAACCAGGCATGGATTCCACTTGCATGGAGATTACAGGCCAGTGCAGGGGTAGACATTAATCAAGTAATCCTGCATACATATAAAACCTAACAACTGGGAATACCAGATGAAGGAGGTCATAACAGTTTTCTGAGAGCAAGAACGCACTGATTGCGGCCAGGAAAACTTGTCTGAAGAACTGGTATTTGAGTTGAGAGCTGAAGGATGAGTAATTGTATTTAGCTATACTTAGGTTTTCTTTTTATGTAGTATCTAGTTTTTAATTTGTTCATTCACTTTCTACCATTTAATTATACACTGCTTTAGGCCAGAAAATGGCCTTTCTGTTTCACTTGAATAACTTTATAGAGCATATTTATGCTCATAGTCCTGCTTAGCCTTCTGCAAATTACTTATAGGAACATGTTGGGCTTGAGAGTAATTTAACTTAGGCTTTCATTTCTGTAATTGTTTTACAATGCTGCTTTTATATCACTCACCTACAGGGTTTAGTTGAGATCTCTGTATCATTTGCACAAAGCTGTTCCGATGAGCATGGTACCCATGGGTTTAGATACTGATCTGCGGTGGAGATTCAGTTGGCTGATGAGCCATGCATTGACTTGGCAAAATGATGGGTTATTTTTACTGATGACATTAGTGACTCCTGTACTGTTAAGTTACAAGAACATTTAATGGTTATTAATTTGCAAGATAAACTAGTAGCAGTTTATGAAGATTGGCAGAGCAGATTTTGTTTCTACTGATAATGTAAGAATGGAAAGAAAATGATAGAAAGGTAGGATCCAAGATCCTGTAAATCTCTAAAGCTCATCTGACAACTTAACTGCCTTAAGATTCTCAGTATTTTATAACGGAATTTCTACAAAGGGGTTGTAACTATAAAGGAGTCTTTCGGCGGACCCAGACTTGGAGGGTCTGCTGGAACTCAGGATGGTTATGCAAGGACTGAACATGAGGCAGAACACCGTGCTTTCTCTAATTTAGTCAAACACTGGTATTCCATCAGGGTTGTAAAGAGCAGATATTCTGAGACGAGCATCTCTCTAGAATTTATCTCTGGTTTAAGGCCTCCTTCCTTTTGAGGGGCCTACTAATTTTGGTATTGAGCTTCTTCTACACTTGCTGAGCCACAGCCCATTTATCTTTTTGTTGGAGACTTAGCTAAGGGTTGGGCAGTCATTGAAGTGGACCAGGTGGTAGCAGAAGATGTGATCTTTTCATGTTAGGGACCAAGAGATGCTGCTAAAGGGGCAATATTTTTGGTGTTTGTTCTGATTTGTGTCAGGGACAAGTGGATGGCTCAATTGTCTTTGTAGTAGTTTGGGTTAAATTAGAGCTATTTCTTTCACTTGAAGTTAACTTACCACTCTGATTAGCTGTATGGCCAGGAAAAAATGCAATCATTTCAGAAATTTGGCAGAGGACACCTTAGCTACAAGAAAAGATTATGAGTCTTTAGCCCATGGTGATGTGATTTGGGAAGTCATGGAGCCAAAAGTCTTAGAATAGGGGTTCTCTTTAGATAAACTTAAGGAAAAGACTGATTGCTCTATGCTCTTGGCAACCATTAAACTAACAAAATTGGTTCTAAACCTGTTTAATCATCCAATGACAGTTCAATAGCCATAGTATGAAGTAGTAACTGGATGTAGTTTCAAACCTCTTTAGTGGACTAATGACGAATTGCTTCAGTTTAACAGACACCTGGAAGCCAACCATGAATGATATAGCCTCTCACTTTTTTTTTTCAACTTTTATTTTAGGCTTAGGAGATACATAAACAGGTTTATGACGTGGGTAGATTGTGTGTTGTGGGGGTTTGCTGTACAGATTATTTTATCACCCAGGAAATAAGCATAGTACCTGATAGGTAGTTTTTCCATCTTCACACTCCTCCCTTCCTCCCCCCTCTCCCAGTCTTCACCCACAAGTAGGCTCCAATGTCTGTCGTTCCCTTCTTTGTGTTCATAGTGTTCTCAATGTTTAGCTCCCACTTATAAGTGAGAATATGTGGTTTTCTGTTCCTGCATTAATGAGATTAGGATAATGTCCTCCAGCTCCATCCATGTTGCTGCAAAGGACATGATTTTGTTCTTTCTTATGGCTGAGTAGTATTCCATGGTGTATATGTGCCACATTTGCTTTATTCAGTCCATCACTGATAGGCATCTAGATTGATTCCATGTTTTTGCTATTGTGAATAATGCTGCGATGAACATATGCCATGCATGTGTCTTTATGGTGCAATGATTTATATTCTTTGGGGTATATACCCAGTAATGGGATTGCTGGGTCACATGGTAGTTCTGTTTCAAGTTCTTTGAAATTCTCAAACTGCCTTCCAATCTCTAAACTACTTTTTTTCATTGATGAGCTAATTTGCATTCCCATCAGCAGTGTGTAAGCATTCATTTTTCTTTGCAGCCTGGCCAGAATCTGCTATTTTTTGACTTTTTAATAATAGTCATTCTGACTAGTAGGAGATGGTATCTTATTGTGTTTTTATTTGCATTTCTCTAATGATTAGTGTTGAGCACTTTTTCTATGCTTTTTGGCCACATGCATGTCTTCTTTTGAGAAGTATCTATTCATGTCGATTGCCCATTTTGTAATGCGGTTGTTTGTTTTTTGCTTCTGATTTGTTTAAGTCCCTTATAGATTCGGATATTAGACATTTGTTGGATGCATAGTTTGCAAATATTTTCTCCTATTCTGTAGGTTTTTTGTTTACTCTGTTGATAGTTTCTTTTGCTGTGCAGAAGCTCTTTAGTTTAATTAGGTCCCACATGTCAACTTTTGTATTTGTTGCACTTGTTTTTGAAGACTTACTCATAAATTCTTTGCCAAGGCCAATGTCCAAAATGGTATTTCCTAGCTTCTCTTCTAGGGCTTTTAAAAAAATAGTTTTAGGTTTTACATTTAAGTCTTTAATCCATCTTGAGTTGATTTTTTATGTGAAAGGAAAGGGTGGTTCAATTTCAATCTTCTGCATATGGCTAGCTGGTTATCTCGGCACCGTTTATTGAATAGCAGTCTTTTCCCCATTGCTTGCTTGTGTCAACTTTGTTGAAAATCAGGTGGTTGTAGGTGGGCAACTTTATTTCTGGGTTCTCTAACCTGTTCCATTGGTCTATGTTTTTGTTTTTATACCATACCATGCTGTTTTGGTTACTGTAGCCTTATAGTATAGTTTGAAGTCAGGTACTGTAATGCCTCCAGCTTTGCTCTTTTTGTTTAGGATTGTTTTGGCTGTTCTGGCTCTTTTTTGGTTCCATATGAATTTTAGAGTAGTTTGTTTTCTAATTCTGTGAAAAATGATGTTGGCAGTTTGATAGGAATAGCGTTGAATCTGTAAGTTGCTTTGTGCAGTATGACCATTTTAACATTATTGATTCTTCTTATCCATGAGCATGGAATGTTTTTCCATTTGTTTGTGTCATCTCTGATTTCTTTGAGCGGTGTTTTCTAATTCTCATTGTAGAGATTTTTTACCCCCTTGGTAAGCTTTATTACTAGGTATTGTATCCTGAAACTTTGCTGAAGTTGTTTATCAGTTCTAGGAGCCTATGGGCAGAGATGATAAGGTTTTCTAGGTGTAGAATTATATGTCTCTGAAAAGAGATAGATGGACTTCCTCTCTTTCTATGTGGATGACTTTTATTTCTTTGTCTTGCTTCGTTGCTCTGGGTAGCGTCACACTTTGAAACTGAGACAATTGGTGGTGGACTGATTGGGCCGATTGGAAGTCAATATTTTCATCAATCTGTATTCTATGAGCACTACTTCTCTTAGACCTTGAAAAGCCCTTACAAATTGCATTTTTATATTTCTGTTCTGTTTTTAGCATTGGATGTTTATAGTTCAGTGTTTAAAGCACTCAATACATATTTATGTATTTTTATTTTATTTTTAGACGAGTGTTCAGTTGACATTCACCTGAGCTGCTTTACAGAAGTCTCTAGGTGCTGCTAAGGAAGAGTAATGACTCAGGAACCATTGAAGCCCCATTGCAGCTGGATATTAGTAGAAGTCAGAATGTGGAATGATAAAAATGTGGAACAGAGATAGAGACTACAGACATAAAGGGATAGAAACATCTAAGTTCAGTGAATGCATAAATATTAACTTCAAGACAGCATAGATATTATTTATTGGCCCTAAAACATTCCAAAATTTATAGTTTTATAATAAATTCACTATGATTCTAAAAGTTAAGGATTGCTTCAAACCTCTGTTCACAGATATGTTAACTCCAGAAACAGAGACATATTTCTGGTTAAACTCCACAGATTGTCACATGTAACAGCCAGATAAATATACTGTATATATTTTTCATTGTCTTTGTCCCCACAGCCACTTGCCCACTCTTTTAGTTTTGATTCTCTTTAACTCCCAGCACTTACGGAATACATTTTTAGAAAAAGACCATTGCATGGAACACTGAACATATAAACCCCTTTAGAATCTGGCTTCTGTTTTTCTGCCCTAATCTCTTTCCATTCCCACTCCAAACACAGAGACACACACATGCACACAAGCACGCATACCAAAATGTTAATCGTCATCTCAGCATGCTAAAGCCTGCATTTGTATCCATAATCCTGCATTTTCTTTGCTGGGAAGGCCTTCTCAGAGTTGTACAAATCCTCATCCTATAAACCTCAGTTTGGAGAGGGCTTTGAAATAAATCTGTTTTCATCCTAGGAAAGGAGTTGATTATTTCAAATGCTCGTTTGCATCTAAACAACTTCTAGCACTTACCACGAAGAATTGTAGTTATTTTCTTACATGTCAACAGACTCCAGAGAGGAAAAGCTCAAATATTATTATTATTATTATTTGTATTCTGAATCTTAGAATCAAAGAAGACTTATAGGTAATGTTTGAATGAATATAAAGAATTCTTTCCAGTTGGTAGTACAGAAAACAATGCATTACCTCTAGTAAATAATTAATTGATCCGTATTGTATGGCCAATAGATGAAAAGCTTCTATTTTGGCTATATCTCCTGAAGTGTAAGTGGTCTTTTAAAAATGTAATCATAATGAATGAAAATTCTTAAGAAGAACTCTACCTATCCTAGTTTACAAATGTTGCATCATGATGATAGAAATTATACCAAACTTCAACATTTTTTTGGGTGGAATTTGTTCTTTATGATTGTCCCATTTGATAGTTTTTTAAAAATTCCACAAATCTAAACAAGGCATGTCTGTTCATGGCATTAGTTGCATTAAGTTTTACTAAACATGTTCTTTCCTGGAATAGAATCTCAGGTAAAATAGCACTTCCCATCAGAGCTTCCCAGCCTCTGGTAAGCGTAGGAGTTGTTTGCTAAGCCTGTTTTCCCGAGATGTGTGCTAATGTTTTCTCTTACTCAGAGCTTCCATTAGCAGGCTTTTAAGACCCCTCCAATCAACCTCTAACAAGGCTGATGCTCAGATAAATGTAAGTGAAGGAAAAAGAAAAAGTGTATATACATACACACACACACATATATGTATATGTATATACACTCACGAAAAGTTTCAGAAAAATAGTGTTTACTTTGAGGTTTTCACTTTGAAAGCATCCTTTTAGAAGCAGATCTGTAGATCATTAGGAAGACTTCTGAATAACACAATAGTAGATAAAAACTCTAGTGAAAAAGAGTTATTTCTTTCTGAGTTAGTTTTGAATATAAGGTCAAAATGTATCATTTCAGGGCTAGAGCTATATTTAGGTTATTTGGGCTAAACTCATTTATAGGCAGGATTAATTCACACCAGGAAGGCTGGGAAGTATTGTTAGAAAATGTCAGGAAGGAACTGTTTTTACCGTGGGGTAGGTTTCTGCTTCATGCAGAGACGTCCGGGCTTTTATAACATTATACCACAAAGGTCAAGGCAGTACTCAGGATCAACAAGCAGCCCTTTAGGGTCAGTTTCTTCAAAGGCTTGGATTTCACTCCCACTCAAAGTGGTAAACTGATAAATGTGGAGTCTGGGTAAAGAGATTGGCTGGATCAGCAAATGTATTATCGCTGAAACCAAAACACAACATGACAAACAGCAAACAAAAACCAAAATCAAAGCCAGTATTAAGCCAAGTCCCATCCCCTCCCTTAAAAAAATTAACATTTAAGGAGGACAGGCCAGTATCTTCCTAGTAGATAAAAAGTATATTAAAAGAATTAAGTTCTTGCTTTCATAACCCCTGGGTTCAGCCTTTCATTAAAAAACCAATAACCTAAATTTGAATTAGCAAGTCTGTAATAGAAAGAACTGGCTATGGTAGTATTAGGGACCTGATGTTTTGAGCTCTATGTGCCAAAATTAGCTGTGTCACCTTGGGCATGACCTTGCCTTCAGATTTTTTTTTTTTAACTAAGAAAATTTAATTAGATAAACTAAAAAGTCTCGTCTGGCTCTGGTGTTAAGAAGGATTTCTGAGGAAGGATGATTAAATTTGGAAGCATAGGTCTGGGGTGCCAACTGATACTATATTAGGACATTTGCTGGAGCTGAAAGGTGCTGGAAATTTTAATTATTCATCATGCATGATGCAACTTTCAGTTGATTTCTGGGTTGAGGGCTGAAACAATTGAAATTGTTCCCCAAGAGATCTTGGCTCTCTTTGTGAAAACTCCTCCAGCAGGCCTCCCCCATAGTTATATTTCAAGTCAGGAATCTTCTCTTCTCTTCTCTTTTTTCTTTCTTTCTTTTTTTTTTTTTTTTTTTTTTTTTGAGACAGAGTCTTGCTCTGTCTCCCAGGCTGGAGTGCAGTGGTGCGTTCTGGGCTCACTGCAAACTCCACCTCCCAGGTTCAAGCGATTATCCTGCCTCAGCCTCCCGAGTAGCTGGGATTTCAGGTGTGCACCACCACACCCTGCTAATTTTTGTATTTTCAGTAGAGATGAGGTTTCACCATGTTGGCCAGGCTGGTCTCAAACTCCTGACTTAATGTGATCCACTTGCCTTGGCCTCCCAAATTGCTGGGATTACAGGCGTGAGCTGCTGTGCCTGGCCAGGAATGTCACTTTTCATATTAAGATATCTTTTTATTCCTTCTTCTCCATTAATATGGTCATTAGCTAGTATAGAAGTTTTCAAACTTTATTGTGCAATTGTATTACTTAAAATACAGATTCCTGTATTCCACCACTAAGGAGTCCCCAGCTCTGAGTTGGGTCAAAGGAATATGCATTTCTAGCAAGCTACCAAAGGGAATGGGCCACACTTGGACAAACTGATCCCAGAGACCATGGTTCCTCTTGCCTTCAACCATGTACCTTCCAGTCCCTTGCTATCTTCTGCTGTCTTGAATCAGAACAACTTAAGCAGCAGCAACTTACTTTTTTTTTTTTTTTTTTTGAGACAGAGTCTTGCTCTGTCATCCAGGCTGGAGTGCAGTGGTGGGATCTCGGCTCCCTGCAAGCTCCACCTCCTGGGTTCACGCCATTCTCCTGCCTCAGCCTCCCAAGTAGCTGGGATTACAGGCGCCCACCACCATGCCTGGCTAATTTTTTGTATCTTTAGTAGAGACGGGATTTCACCGTGTTAGCCAGGATGGTCTCGATCTCCTGACGTTGTGATCTGCCTGCCTCGGCCTCCCAAAGTGCTGGGATTACAGACATCAGCCACCACGGTGCCTGGCCAGCAACTGACTTTTGACAATGACATTTCTAGGAGGTGGTGCCTCCACCATCATCTGAGAATCATTTGTTCTACATATAGATTCCTGGTCTGAATTCAGAGGTTCTAGCAGTATAGGAACTTAACATTTCTTAGCAGAAAAATTAATTTAGGAAACCACAGGCTTAATGAATTTAATCCTTAAGATTTCTTGAGTTATTATGTGATATTAATCATTATTCTATTGGAGGAAGTTACCAGAAGTCCTTATAGCATTATGAAATCATTGTGACCTTTGTTTTTACTAAGGCTTTGATATAAAAAATAGCCATATGTTTAATGACATTCTTTGTTCTTTATTGCTTTAGAGTTCATGGCCCATTACCTTCTCAATGTTCCTTCTATTAAGACCCTTGGGACAAATTTTTTCTAACACACAGGTTTAAAAAAAGTTTGTTTCTATTGATGAATTGATGTGATTTCTTCTACTAGACAATGAGAATTGTGTAACATATCATATTACCCTTTGCGTAGGCTGCTAGGAAGCTCAGGGCAAACCTTTGAGTTCAGTTGTGGTAGTGTTCATTAGTCAGAGTTTTCTGGATGTAATTTCTACCTTCCATCTTTATAAATTGGCATTTTGTTTTATTTGATATCAGTATATGTGTGGTTTTATTGTTAGCCAGTTAAAATCACTAATTGAAGTGGAAGGACTAAGCAGATTTAATGAGAATGATTCGTTTTAAAAGCTATGCTTCTTAACTACTCTCCCATATGCTCTGGCAAAATAGTGTTTTCCTTGTTTTTTACATCTAAGGCACTGTTTTTATCCCTTTCAATCTGCTTCTGTGTATTTATTGGTCTAAGCATTATTTGGTTATTCCTACATTGCATTTATTTCCCCCCGGTTCAGTATTTCCAAAACTTCCTTAATCATAGAATCCCTTGGAAGTGCTTGTTAAAAATACTCTATCTCAAGACACCCTCCCCTGTTCCAAAAATCTGATTTGGTAAGTAGATGACATGGTAGGTGATATGGTTTGGCTGTGTCCCCACCCAAATCTCACCTTTTATTGCCATGTGTTGTGGGAGGGACCCAATGGGAGGTGATTGAATCATGGGGGCAGGTCTTTCCTGTACTGTTCTGGTGATAGTGAGTAAGTCTCACAAGATCTGATGGTTTTAAAAACAGGAGCTTCCCTGCACAAGCTCTATTTGCCTGCTGCCATCCATGTAAGACGTGACTTTGCTCCTCCTTGCCTTCCGCCATGATTGTGATGCCTCCCCAGCTATGTGGAACTGTAAGTCCATTAAACCTCTTTTGTAAATTGCCCAGTCTCAGGTATGTCTTTCTCAGCAGTGTGAAGACAGACTAATACAGTAGGGTTGCATTATCATTTTAGTATGCTGTACTTGAGAAACCCTGAAGTGGGCATGATCTTACCCTTAAGGAGTTCATTACCTAATAATCTAGATCAGTCATCCTGATGGTAACATGCCTGGAAAACATCTTATGAAATAAACTTTTGAACCCCATCGTGGTTTTATTGAATCAGAATCCTTTGGAGTGGAATAAGAAATTTATATTTAAAAGAAAAATCTGAATTGCATCTGATTATCAGCTATATTTGAGAACCACATGTGAATATCAAGGGACTTTGGAAGAAAGGACTTATGAGACAACTTAATTAAATCATCTTTGGAAGGGCCAGTATCCTGCTAGCTAATATATGGGAGGCTGTAAAATTCTAGAGCAATATTTTTTTTTCTAATTGTTGATCTGATGATGGCTAAGGTTGAGTTTTACCATATCACATCTCTCTTACCTTTCTCTTCCTCTGTGATTCCTCTAGTCTTTCCTTTCCCTGTTTCCCTTCATAACTCCCTCCCTCATTTTTCTCATTCATATCTGGAATATATATTACAGAATTTAAAGTTTATTATGTTATATTATTTATCTCAGAAAACACTGTTGAGATACAATTTTGATTAAATTCATGGCAGAGGTTCTCAAATCTAACCTTATGCTACAATTATTGGGTCACCTGTGATTTCTTTCAGCAGTGTTTTGTAGTTCTCCTTGTAGAGATCTTTCATCTCCTTGGTTAGATGTATTGCTAGGTACTTTATTTTTTTGTCGCTATTGTAAATGAGATTGCATTCTTTATTTGGCTCTCAGCTTGAAGGTTATTGGTGTATAGAAATGCTGCTGATTTTTGTACAATGATTTTGCTGGTGGGGCTGCAGAGAATAGGGAATGCTTGTATATTGCTGGTGGGAATGTAAATTAGTTCAGCTACTGTGGAAAGCAGTTTGGAGATTTCACAAAGAACTTAAAACAGAACTATCATTTGACCCAGCAATCTCATTACTGAGTTTATATCCAATGGAAAATCAATCATTCTACCAAGAAGACACGTGCAGTGATATGTTCACTGCAGTACTATTCACAATAACAGAGACATAGTCAACCTAGTTGTCCATTAGTGGTGGGTAAAGAAAAGGTGGTACATGTATACATGGAATACAATGCAACCATAAAAAAGAATGAAATCCTGTCTTTTGCAGTAACATAGATGCAGTCAAAGGCCGTTATCCTAAGTAAATTTACACAGGAACAGAAAACCAAATACTGCATGTTCTCACTTGTAAGTGGGAGCTAAATGTTGGATATACATGGACATAAAGATGGGAACAATAGATACTAGGGACTCCTAGATGTGGGAGAGGGAGGGACAAGGGTTGAAAATCTACCTATTGGGTACTATGCTTACCACCTGGGTGACAAGATCAATCGTACCCCAAACCTCAGCATCACACAATATACACATGTAACAAACTTGTACATGCACCCCTTGAATCTAAAATAAATGTTGAAATTATATATAAAAAAGAATTACTTGAGGAGCTTTAAAATATGTAAACCTCACCTTATGGTAATTAAGTCTGGGGTTGGGGTCCTGGTATGTGTATTTTTTCTGAAAGTTTTCCAGTTAATTTGAATGGTATTCAGGCTTGGGAATAACTAGTTTATTTTGTTTTACATTAATGCATTCAAGTTTTTGAACTTGAACTGAGGTCTTTTGCATTCTGCCTTTTTTGTTGTTGCTCTTCGTATCTTTTTAATGCCAAAATTTTGTTATATTGGACAGCCTTTAATGAGACAGTAAACTGTTGCACTAAGGCCAAAGAGAAAACCATGTAATAAGACATTACTTTATGTCTTGTAATCAGAAAACTTACCATCAGGCTCTGACATCATCTATGGGAAATATGGATGCTATCCCCACAAAACTAAGATTTTGGGTTTTCTGTTGTCATCCATTTTTTTCCTGTATAGTTCTAAATATTTTATAGTGAACTATGCATCTTCCTTAGAGACTGTAGTATTTAGTCCTTATAACTTCCAAGACATGCCATGGCATATCTTGTTGTTTTATTTTCCAAGTAAGGAAAAGCTTAGATTGTGAGTATTTTAACAAAATCTTTTTTAAACCCATAAATATTATTTGAATACCTGTAAATTCAAGGAAGCATAATAATGAGATGTTTGTCTCTGTATTAGTCTGTTTGCACGCTACTGATAAAGACATACCTGACACTTGGTAATTATTTAAAAAAAGAGGTATAATGAACTCACAGTCCGAGCCCCACGTGGCTGGGGAGGCCTCACAATCATGATGGAAGACAAAAGGCGTGTCTCACGTGGCCACAAGCAAGAGAGAAAATAAGAGTCAAGCAAAAAGGGAAATCCCTCATAAAACCATCAGATCTCGTGAGACTTATTCACTACCACGAGAACACTATGGGGGAAGCCCCATTATTCAGTTGACTCCCACTGGGTCCATCCCACAACATGTGGGAATTTTGGGAGCTACAATTCAAAAGGAGATTTGGATGGAGACACAGCCAAACCATATTAGTTTCCTTCAGAGAATTTATAGTTATTCATCAAACATTTAGGGAGTCTCTGTGCTAGATGTGTTGCTGGGCATTGGGAATGGGTATAGGAAATTCCTATGGGAATTCCCATAGGAAACTCACAATCACATGAATGAAAAAGATATACTAAGAGATATGACAAAGATATGTGCAGTCTAGTTGGGGAAATAAAATCAATACTTATGAAACAAATATTAGGAAATTGTTATTAGATCATAACTGGAAAATAATTAGAGAATGATTAAGTGCTAAAATAGAGTGCTACTGTTTAAAGTCTAATAGGAGTTCAGAAAGTATAGTGTCCAATATGGGCTAGAGTAGTTGGGGTAAGCGTCATGGAGAAGGTGGTGCTTTACTGTGTCCTGAAGGAAGGACAGACTTTGCTAGATGAGTGTGGAAGGGGAGGCCATTCCAGGCATAGGACTTAGCAGAGCATAGGTCCAATAAGGATATTGGACCTATCCAGTAAGGATATACATCATCTGTATGTGTAGCAGGGCAAGGTACATGCAGACACAGAAGAAATGCTTTCTTTTTTTTTTTTTTTTTTTTTTTTTGGAGACAGAGTCTTGCCCTGTCGCCCAGGCTAGAGTGTAGTGGCATGATCTCAGCTCACTGCAAGCTCCACCTCCCGGCTTCACGCCATTCTCCCTCCTTAGCCTCCCAAGTAGCTGGGACTACAGGCGCCCACCATCACGCCCAGCTAATTTTGTTTTTGTATTTTTAGTAGAGACAGGGTTTCACCGTGTTAGCCAGGATGGTCTCGATCTCCTGACCTCGTGATCTACCCACCTCGGCCTCCCAAAGTGCTGGGATTACAGGTGTGAGCCACTGCGCCTGGCCAAGAAATAAGTTCTTATATTTTGGAGGGGTGTCATGAATCTTTTTGATGACTGAATGAAATCTATGCAACCCTTTCTCCAGAGATAGGAGGCATGTATAAACATGTATACATATGTATACACATATATAAAGAGGCAAAGATTTTGTAACTAATTTTAGGGGTTTTATAGATTCCTTAAAAGCAAACAGAGGAAATAAACTATATGTGTTTCTTTTTTTTTTTTCAAAATGACTATAGGTTTATGAGCAAGGGAGTGAGATTATTATCTTGGTTTAGGGATGATTTCCTGGTTTGGGGAAACTTTCCTTGTTGTATCGGTGTAATTACAAGCATCAGAGCCAGGAAAGAACTGGAAATGGAAGAAATGAAGATGACCTAGACTGGGAAGGCAGTTATCAGGATGGAGATTAAAGCAATAAAAGAAAGATATTGTGCATTAATTAACTGACGATGAGTCTTTTGAATAGATGGAATGCAAGGAATAATTTTATGTGTACATTTTAGTTTTTACATTTAATGTTCCAAATATTTTATGAAGTATTCTATGATATCAAAGGTTATATAGTTAGCTATCTTAAGAAGCAGCAAAACTGTAGTAAACATTTTTAGAAGTGACCATTGTGAATGAAGAAAAAAGTAGTCACCAGATTAATCTGAAGGATAAAATAGAGGAGGGTAAAAATATATTCAGTGCTATCAAATTTCTCAAAATGGTTTGAATTTGGAAAGAAGAAAGGTTTTGTTGTTAGCATGAATTCAATAATGAGCCATTCAAAAAAAAACCTACTTTTAAAGAAGTTTTTATTTACTTGTTCATTCATAGCTGAATTAGGTAACTTGGTTCTTTATAAAGAAGTATAACATAGGAAATCTGTGTGTAAGGGAACCGTATGTTCAAGGAAGAGATGATGAGCTTGGATGTCCTTAAGGTTGAGGAAGACAGCTGTTAACCAGCAGAGGGAGTGTGTTAACTGGATTTTTGATAGTGTTAATATTTTTCGCACAAGTGACTGAGTGATAGTAAAAGCTTTACTCTTATAGGGTGAAAAATCAAAATTATAAGTGTGTTGTCTAACTTAGTAACTAGGATCAATTACTTTTTTTCAGGAGAATCTCTGCATCATGCTTTTATGAAATTAGATATGAGATTGAAATTGACAAACTAAAGAAAATATGGTAATAAATATTGTTTTATTCTTGTTTACTTTTGCAAAGTTCATAGCTTTTCTTGCTTTCTGCCAGAATGCAGGAAGGGATGTCTGATTTTCAAGATCTGATATGTGGCAATGAGTGTGTTCACATTTTTGACTAAAATATCCTTGGGTAACTTTTATTTTCTTTAAGAAAGGACTGGATTGTGTCAATCTGTCTTCCATTGAAGTTTTATATACTATACATTTACCTGAGGGGTATGGTTAACTTTACACAATACCTTTAGAATGAAAGAAAACTGATTTTAAGAAGGCTGTGCTCATTTTGCATTGCCTGCCGAAAATGAATGCATGAAATAACACAGCAAAAATAACAGTAGTTTAAGCAATCTATCAGTTGCTTTCAGATAAATACTTTTGACAGTTCTTCAGTCCTTCTGTTTCAGATATGAAGAAATCCCTGAAATAGCACAGACTTAACCAGTTTTTAAAAAAATAAGCCACAAAATGTAAAATATTGCTCTGTAATTAAATGAAGATGAGATTTTCAAATAGGTGAAACTCAACAAATTAAATTTTTACATACATTTTAATTTTTCTCTCCTTGAAAAAGAAATTTCAAATCTGGTATGTACTGTTACTATAAGACCAGGTTTTCCCAAACCAACTGGTTAAAAGAACAAAGCTTAATTAAATTAATAATAATAACAAGTTTAATTGAAGATTAATAGTACACATCATTCCAGAAAGAAAATGAGGCAGTGTAGAAGTTTATCTAGAGAATAAATAGATGCAAAATAAGTGAAAAAATTAGGCTTAATGTGTTTGTGAGAGGAGAGATGGAAATATAAGGGTTAGGAAATGGAAGATGAAGCTAGGTTAAAATCACTGTTTTAAAAATCTAGGGACCTGGGTAAGATGGCTGGGTAGGCACTCCCACGAGACAGACCAAAATGTAGAGTAAATGGGCATACTCCAAACAGATCATCTGAGAGAACACACTGAGAGAGGGTGGAGAGATGACCCATATGCCGGGAGTGAAGGGGGAGGAAACTGGGAACCACGCATGGGGTTGCCGAGCACTGGGACAAATTCCAGGCCCTGAACAGCTCCAAAGGAATGGGTGGCTCTGACCTGTGTAATCTGCCTGACCTGGATAAAGCAGGGGCTCTTTCCGATCGTACTGGGATGAGTGTAATGTGCGTGCCAGCCCCTCCCAGAGTCCCTGCCTGAACATACAGACACACATCCATTGTGGTCTCTGCTACCCTGCTGGAATGCTTTTGCCAGCAGCCACCGCCATTGTGCTTTCAGCAGCGGCCCCCGCTGCCACACTGGAGCACATTTGCTGACAACCTCCCACTGGAACATGTTTGCCTGCAACCCCACCACCATCCATCTAAAGCATGTTTGCCTGTGGCACCCCGCCAGACTGCCTCCTGTCTGCTGCACTCCTGCTGTCCCTGCTGGAGCACTTATGCCCACAGCCCTTCCCGTTGTTCCCTATGAAGTGCTGTTGCCAGCAGTCTGGGAGTACCTTGGCCCTTCCAGCTCTGCTGGGGCTTGACCCTGGGGGACCAGAAGACAGAGCCATGGACCCAGTCCCAGCCACCTTGGATTAGAGCACACAGACCAGGAGTGCAGAGCTGAGCCTTGGTTGTCTCCAAGCATTGGAAAGGAAGCCATTCAACTATACCCAACTTGCACTACAGTTAAACCCTCAAGGTCAATAAAGATCATAAAAGCAAAAAGCCCACCCAAAGGGCAGCAATTCCAAAGGATAAAGGAACATCAGCATTCACAGATGAGAAGGAACCTTCAAAATACAATTAGCATTAACAACACGATAGACCAAGCTGAGGAAAGAATCTCAGAGCTTGAAGACCACTTCTCTGAAGCAACACAGGCAGACAAAAATAAAGAAAAAATAATTTCAAAAAATGAACAAAACCTCCAAGAAACATGGAATTATGTAAAGAGACCAAACCTATAACTCATTTGCATTTCTGAAAGAGAAGAGGAGAGAGTAAACAATTTGGAAAACATATTTGAAGATATAATTTACAAAATTTTTCCCAATGTCACTAGAGAGATTGACATGCAAATTCAAGAAATTCAGAGAACCCATGTGAGATACTATGTAAGATAACTATCCCCAAGATACATAGTCACCATTTTCCAAGGTCAATGCAAAAGAAAAAATCTTAAAGGCAGCTGAAAAAGAAGGGGCAGATTACTTACAAAGGGAGCACCATGAGGCTAACAACAGATCTTTCAGCAGAAACCTTATGAGCCAGAAGAGATTGGGGGCCTACTTTCAACATCTTTAAATAGAAGACGTTCCAATAAGAATTTCATATTCTGCCAAACTACAAACTAAGCTTCATAAGCGAGGGAGAGAGGAAATCCTTTTCAGAGAAGCAAATGCTAAGGAAATTTATTACCATGAGACCTACCTTACAAGAAGTCTTAGAAGGAGTGCTAAGCATGGAAATGAAAGAATGATAATTGCCACCACAAAAACACACTGAAGT
This sequence comes from Gorilla gorilla gorilla, assembly GCF_029281585.2. Lineage (NCBI taxonomy): Eukaryota > Metazoa > Chordata > Mammalia > Primates > Hominidae > Gorilla > Gorilla gorilla. Next base: position 27,766,215 of record NC_073232.2, read on the forward strand.
GTATAGCTCATTGACACCATGAAGCAACTATACAATCAAGTCTACATAACAACTATCTAACAGTATGATAACAGGATCAAAATCTAATATCTCAATATTGATTCTGAATGTAAATGGGCTAAGATATAGAGTGGCAAGTTGAATAAACAAGCAAGACCTGTTCTTCAAGAGACCTATCTCACAAGTAATGGCACCCCTAGACTCAAAGTAAAGGGATGGGGAAAGATTTATAGAGCAAACAGGTTACAAAATGGTACAGGGCTTGCTATACTTATGTCAGATAAAACCAACTTTAAGCCAACAATGATCAAAAAGGAAAAAGAAGGGAATTATATAATGATAAAGTGCTCGATCCAACAAGAAGATTAACTATCCCAAATATATATACACACCAAACATCGAAGTGCTCAGATTCATAAAACAAGTTCTTACAGATTTATTAAGATATTTAGACAACCACCCAGTAATAGTGGGGCACTTTAACATCCCATTGACAGTGTTAGACAGATCTTGAGGCACAAAAATAACAAAGACATTCTTGACTGAAACTCGACACTTGACTCATTGGACTTAATAACCAACTATAGAAAACTCCACCCAACAACAACAGAATATACATTCTTCTTATTTCCACACAGCACAAAGTCTAATGTTAATCACATGCTTGGCCACGAAGCAAGTCTCAACAAATTCAAAAGAACTGAAATCACATTAACCACACTCTTAGACCACAGCACAATACAAACAGAAATCAATACCAAGGAGATCTATCAAACCCATATAATTACATGGAAGTTAAACAACCTGCTCCTAAATGACTTTTGGATAAAAAACAATAATGAGGCAGAAATAAAAATGTTCTTTGAAACTAATGAAAACAGAGACACAATGTAACAGAATCTTTGGGACACAGGTAAAGTAGTGTTAAGAGGAAAGTTTACAGCCCTAAACACCTATATCAAGAAGTTAGTGGCTGGGCACGGTGGCTCATGCCTGTAATCCCAGCACTTTAGGAGGCCGAGGTGGGCAGATCACGAGTTCAGGAGATCGAGACCATCCTGGCTAACACGGCGAAACCCTGTCTCTACTAAAAAAAATACAAAAAATTAGCCAGGTGTGGCGGCGGGCGCCTATAGTCCCAGCTACTTGGGAGGCTGAGGCAGGAGAATGGTGTGAACCCGGGAGGCGGAGCTTGCAGTGAGCCAAGATCACGCCACTGCACTCCAGCCTGGGTGACAGAGGGAGACTCCATCTCAAAAAAAAAGTTAGAAAAATCTCAAATTAACAACCTAATGTTGCACCTAGAGGAACTAGAAAACAAGAGCAAACCAGCCCTAAAACTATCATAAGGAAGAAATAATCAAAATCAGAGCTGAACTGAATGATATATTGAGATACAAAAATCTGTACAAAAGATCAATGGGACCAAAAATTGGTTCTTCAAAAGATTAAACACAATTGATAGACCACTAGCTAGATTAATAAGAAACAAAAAGAGAGAAAATCCAAATAAACACAGAAACAACAAAGGTGACATTACAACCGACCCCACAGAAATTAAAAAAAAAACAACCATCAGTGACTATTACTGCTATGCATCCAAACTGAAAAACTAGAAGAGATGAATAAATTCTTGAAATGAATAAATTCTTTCGGTCTTTCCCAAGATTGAAACAAGAGGAAATTAAAATCCTGAATCGACCAACAATAAATTCCAAAATTGAATCAGTAGTAAAAAGTCTACTAAAAAGAAAAAAGCCCTGGACCAGATGTATTTACAGCTGAATTGTACCAGATGTGAAATCCTACTGAAATTATTCCAAAAAATTGAGGAGGAGGGACTCCTCCCTAACTCATTCTATGAAGCCAGCATTATTCTGATACCAAAGCCTGGCAGAGACACACCAAAGAAAGGAAAACTTTGGGCTGGTATCACTGATGAACATAGATAGAAAATCTTCAACGAAATACTAGCAAACTGAATACAGCAGCACATCAAAAAGTTAATTTATTATGATCAAGTAGGCTTTATTCCTAAGATGCAAGGTTGGTTGAACATATACAAATCAATAAATGTAATTCATCACATAAACAGAATTAACAAAAACCACATGATCTTCTCAAGAGGCACAGAAAGGGCATTCAATAAAATTCAACATCCCTTCATGTTAAAAACTCTCAACAAATTGGGCATCAAAGGAGCATTCCTCAAAATAATAAGAGCCATCTAAGACAAAGCCACAGCCAGCATCATACTGAATGGGCAAAAGCTGTAAGCATTCTACTTGAGAATTGGAACAAGACAAGGATGTCCAATTTCACCACTTCATTTCAAAATAGTACCGGAAGTCCTAGCCAAAGCAATTGGGCAAGAGAAGGAAATAAAGGGCATCCACATAGGAAGAGAGCAAGTCAAACTATCTCTCTCCATGGACAGTATGATTATATACCTAGAAAACCTCATAGACTCTGCCAGAAGGATTCTAGAACTGATAAATGACTTCAGCAAAGTTTCAGAACGCAAAATCAGTGTTCAAAAATCAGTAGCATTTCTGTACACCAATAATGTTCAAGCTCAGAGCCAAATCAAGAACAGAGTCTCATTTGCAATAGCCACAAAAGAATAAAATACCTAGAAATGCAGCTTACCAAGATGGTAACAAGTCTCTACAATCAGAATTACAGAATACTGGTGAAAGAAATCAGAGATGATACAAACAAATGTAAAAATTAATATTGATAAAATGGCCACACTGCCCAAAGCAATTTATAGATTCAATGCTATTTCTATCAAACTGCCAATGATACTTTTCACATAATTAGAAAAAACTATTTTAAAATTCATATGGAACCAAAAACAAGCCCGAATCACCAAAGCAATCCTAAGCAAAAAGAGCAAAGCTAGAGGTATCACACTACTCGACTTCAAACTATACTACAAGGCTACAGTACCAAAACATGATGATACTGGTACACAAACAGACATACAGACCCATAGAACAGGGTAGAGAACCTAGAGATAAAAGCCACACACCTACAACGACCTGATCTTTGACAAAGCTGACAATAACAAACAATGGGGAAAGGATTCCCTATTCAATAAATGGCGCTGGGATAATTGGCTAGCCATATGCAGAAGATTGAAAGTGGACCCCTTCCTTTCATCATATACAAAAATTAAGACAAAATCAAAGAGTTAAATGCAAAACCTAAAAGAATACAAACTCTAGAAGAAAACCTAGGAAATGCCATTCTGAACATTGTCCTTTGCAAAGAAGGTATGACTAATTACAACAATTACAATTACAACAATTACAATTACAACAAAACCAAAACAATTACAACAAAAACAAAAATTGACATGTGGGACCTAATTCAGCTAAAGAGTTTCTGCACAGCAAAAGAAACTATCAATAGAGTAAACAGACAACCTACAGAATGGGAGAAAGTAATTTCAGACTATGCATCTGACAAAGGCCTAATATCCAGAATCTGTAAGGAACTTAAATTAACAAGCATAAAACAAATAACTCCATTAAAAAATGGGTAAGGGACATGAACAGATACTTTTGAAAAGAAGACCCACACATAGCCAACAAATATATAAAAAAATGTTCTTCGCTAATCATTAGAGAAATGCAAATCAAAACCACAGTGAGATGCCACCTCATACCAGTCAGACTGGCTGTTATTTAAAAGTCAAAAAATGACAGATGCTGGCAAGGTTGCAGGGAAAAGAGAACACTTATATACTGCTGGTGGAAACATAAATTAGTTCAGCCACTGTGGAAAGCAGTTTGGAGATTTCTCAAAGAACTTAAAACAGAACTATTATTTGACCCAGCAATCTCATCACTGGGTATATACCTAAAGGAAAATAAATTGTTCCACCAAAAAGACAAATGCACATATATGTTCATTGCAGCACTATTCACAGTAGCAAAGATGTGGAATCAACCAAGATGCCCATCAATGGTGGACTGGATATAGATAATATGGTACATATACACCGTGGAGTACTATGCAGCCATACAAAAGAATGAAATCATGTCCTTTGCAGCAACATGAGTGCAGCTGGAAGCCATTATCCTCAGTGAACTAAATCAGGAACAGAAAACCAAATGCTACATGTTCTCACTTATAAGTGGAGTGTTAAACATTGAACACGTATGAACACAAAGATGGGAGCAATAGACACTGGGGGCTGTTGAGGAGGGAGGGTAGAAGAGAGGCATGTGTTGGAAGGCTGCCAGTCAGGTAACATGCTGACTACCTCTGTGACAGGATCATTTACACACAAGCCTCAGTGACATGCAATTTACCTATGTAACAAACCTCTATATGTGCCCCTTGAACCTAAAATAGAAATAGAAGAGGAAAAAAAAAATCTATAAAGTTTATACATTTTTCCAAAGTTGTGCAGAACCTTGATTCTGACTCCTTCAAAGTAGGAGCTAAAATATGCTTTGTGATTTTCTTCTCTTTTTTTAAAAAATTAAATAACAGCTTCATTAAGATAGAATTCGCATACCATACAGTTCACACATTTAAAGTGTATCATTCAGTGGTTTTTAGTATATTCATAAATAGATACACTAATCACTGTAGTCAATTTTAGAGCTTTCATCACCCCAAAAATAAACCCTGCACAACGTGGCTTTTCCTTTTTATCCTTGAGTATCCTCTACCCCTCAGCAATAAGCAACCACTTATCTATTTTCGGTCTCTATAGATTTCCTTATTCTAGGATTTTATATAAAATGGACATATTAAGCATGTATTCTTTATTGTGACTGGCTTCCTTCACTTAACATGATGTTTTCAAAGTTTATCCATGTTGTAGCATGTTACCAGAACTTCATTCTTTTTTATGGATGAATAATATTTTATATTATTCCTTCATATAAAATATTTTATATTATTAATTCATATATATTTTGTTTATCCATACATTAACACGTAGACATATAGTTTGTTTCCAGATTTTGGCTAATAGGAATAATTCTGTCATAAACACTTGCGTATGGCATGTCTTCATTTCTCTTGGGTACATCTCCAAGAGTAGACTTGCTGGATCCTATGGTAACTCTATGCTTAATCATTTGAGGAACTGCCAGACTGATTTCCAAAGGAGCTTGCACCATTTTATCTTCCCACCAGCGGTGTATTAGGGTCCAATTTCTCCAAATATTTTTCAACACTTAGCTGACTTTTTAGTTCTAGCTATCCTAGTAGATGTGAAGTGGTATCCCATTGTGATTTTGATTTGCATTTTCATGATGACTCATGATGGTGTTACATGATCTTTAATGATCATAGGATAAAAAGAAATAATTTTCTTAATAGAATATATTAATTTTTTTATGTACATGGACCCAAGGGAATGTTATCTTATATGCCTTCATGAAGAAGTCTGTAACACTTGTATAGTCAATGGAATAATATATTCAACAGGGTAAAGTGCAGTTAATAAATGATTCTGTGTCAGAATTGGGGGATGTGAAGCCCTGCAAGAATGATTAAGCTTTACAGTTGTGTTTTATAATCAGCGCTACCGAATATTTCCTTCATGCTGTTGATTAAGGAGACATAGCTGTTGAATAAGCATATGTTTTCTCTGAGGCACAGCTACTAACAGCTGAGGTTCACCTTTATTTGTCCTTATAGGTGTGCTCATCTTACCAAAGGTAAGTCAACAGTCTGTTTACTCTGATTGTTCTGCTTGAAATTAGCAGGAAACAATTTAAGGCTCCTCTGAAGAGCTCATTCTAAAGAGTGCAATTTCTACTTTTTCTTTGCAGAAATCCCGTGTTATCAGCTGGTCCTGCAAAGATAATGAATCCTGTCTTTTGCTGAATGTTCGCCCCATTAGAAACTCAGTTTCACTCTGCTTTTATCCACTTTAGACCCTATGTTGATCTTTCTGGATCTTTACAGTTGGGTTGAAAATAATAACAGGCAAAAGCCCTACGGAGTCTTCATTCCCTCAGGTGTTTTTGCTGCTGGGACACAAATAGCACAATTTTTCTTTGTCCTTTTCCCAAAATTGCAGCAGAGCAAGCTGAAACTGTGATATTATTAAGAAAAAAGTGCTCTCCTTTTCCTTCAAATTAAACCCTGTGGTTCTGAATTAGTCCCTGGAGGTGGTTGAATAGGGATAGTACATCTGTTCAAAAATTAGATGCTTTCCAGTTAATAAGACTGCACTGGATGCTATATTATTCTCTTGTCAGAACATTATAAATTATTTCATAATTTTGAAAGTATTGCAGGAAGTTGTAATAAAACTTTGCTGTTCTTGTTAGCAACTCTTTGTTACCAACAGTCTCCTCTAGCTTTGAGGACTTAATTTTTTTGATGACTTATTTAATGTGCTCCAGATTCTCTGAGTTTGGCAAAGAAAACTTTCAATTAAAAAAATAATTAACTGCCCTCTTTGTGAAACTGATGGGTCTCAATCACTGTGTGGTGAATTTTTACCAAATGGAAGAAACGAATTCAGCAATATAGAAAAATCTTGTTAGATAACCTCAGCAGATATTATGAGATAACCAGGCAAAATTATTCTAATTACCTTATCATAGAACATATACATAATTTTACTACATCTTCTTTTTTTAAAATAATTTTTGCTTTGAAATAGAGACAGGGTCTCACTATATTGCCCAGGCTGGTCTCAAACTCCTGGGCTCGAGTGATCCTCCCACCTCAGCCTCCCAAAGTACAGAGATTACATGCATGAGCCACCACACCTGGCTGCCTTCTTCTTCTTTTTTGTTTTTAACAATGAACTTGCAAGTAGTGGGGAATTAAATTTAATGGAAATTAGATTAAAATTTGTGGATCTCCATGGCAGTACAGTGAGTGAAAAAGTAAATTTGGCTTGAGTAATAGGTAGAAACTGAGAAAGAAAAATAGATTTACTTCCTAAACATTTTAATATCCAGTAACAGCAAAGCTGCTAATTAAATATGTCAGGAATAATAAACATGAACCAATTCAAATCACTTCCCAGAAAGTCTCACTTTCACTGCAGATTTGGTTAAATCTCATTTGTCTTGTCCCAGCAGCTTAGCAGAATAAGGTAAAATATGGAAAGGAGGATTTTGGGGTGCCAGAGGAGCCATTTCCACCGGTGCCTTTAGCTCTAGTTTATTATAATTTAATCAGTTAATATGCCCTGGGCTCTGACCCTCCTCTGTTATCAAGACGGGCTTCATGGACACGCAACCAGTGCAGCTCACAGCACTTAGAGCTTAATGCTATATGAGTCTATTTTAACACTGCTATAAAGATACTACCTGAGACTGAGTAATTTATAAGCAAAAGAGGTTTAACTGACTCACAGTTTTGTATGGCTGAGGAGGCCTCAGGAAACTTACAATCATGGTGGAAGGCGAATGGGAAGCAAGGCACTTCTTACCTGGCAGCAGGAGATGGGGGCAGGAAGCACCAGACACTTATCAAACAACCAGATCTCATGAGAACTCACTTGCTATAATGAGAACAGCATGGGGGAAACCGCCACCATGATCCAATCACCTCCCACCAGGTCCATCCTTCAACATGTGGGGATTGGAATTTGGATTACAATTTGAGTTGAGATTTTGGTGGGGATGCAGCCAAATCATACCAAATGCTCTACATGCAATTGTTGTCCTGAAATTCTGAACAATTTAATCTTTCCATTTGTGCTATGCAAGTGAAATCTGACAACTGGGACAACTGAGTATGGGCTAGGGGCTCAGAGCCTTAGTCCATGTGGGATTGCAGCTCCTGCCTCCTCCACACCTCCTAGGATGGATTCTCAGGCACCTGCTCCCCTGCCCCTCCCAACACCACCTGTGACCTATACCCCCACTCCAAGTAGGATCTGGATATGTGTCAGAGGTTAAAGTTGGACTTATACAACATTAAATAGCAAGCAAAAAAACAAAACAAAACAAAACAAAAACTCAAAAACCCACTGTGGCAGGTCAAGAGACAAAACTTGGGAAGAAGGGAGAAAGCTTTTTGTCAGTGCTGCAAACAAGGGGCCCTGCATTTTCTTTTTGCTCTGGGCCTTGCAAATTATGCAGCTGGCCCTGTCTGTTAATCAGTGATGCTCCCTGTCTTCTCCTTCCTATCAGGTTATTTTCTTTTGAAATGAGTGGATAGAATAAAAATATCCTCACATTTTCCTTGTTTCCTTTTCCCCATGCATCTGAATGCTTCTACTGTGATTTTCACTGTTCAGATCCACCCTAGAGGCACAAGAGCTGTAATGATGCTTTCTTACAAAGACCATTGTGCTGAGTGCTTCAGGGATTAATGTCTCTTTGAAAGAGCCAATTTTTTTTTTTTTTTTTTTATTCCAGGTGATCTAAGAAACTAGTATGGAAAATATTTTTGTTATGTTTGTAATGCCCCATACTTATTTTTGTTATTGTCTGTACTGATTAGCAACATAATCTTACAGTGAAAATCTTGCCACTGGAAGCATAACAGAAAGGTCACTCATTGGTTTTCCTATAGTTTTTTTAAATTGGACTAGCTCCACTCAGGTGGGTATGCCCTAAGATGAATTGTATTTGGAGGAACCGAAGACTGCTGAACATTTTACTCCTCTCTTGTACCATAAAGTAAAAACCAGCCATGCTGCCCTAAAGATCGCTCAGAAAATACTTTCTTTCAGGCATTTATCTAGTCCTATATATTGATATACTGTAGGACATATTTTTTCTAATATTGGTAGTGATTAGAATTTGATTACTTTTGTTGTTTACAGAGAGTCAACACCACCTATGCCAAGTTAAAATAGGTAGTGGCTTAAACAAAATTGAGTAGATATACTGAGCATCAAACTGAACGAAGTGGAAAGCTGATGTCAGGAGATAATTTCAGACTTTCTCTAGACTCATTCTCCTTCTTTGCACCTCCCAGGAGAATATGCCTACAGCTCTCTAATGTCTTGCATTCCTTTATAGATACGACCTTCCCATGTTAACTTTGTAATGTTTGTGCGTCTAGCGAAGTTTTTTGCAAACTACTATCTATACACTCTCATTGCTTCCTGAAGTTAATCCCCCCTAAAAGGGATATAGACAACTGGAAAGTGCTACAGACACCAAACTTCCCCAGGGGAGCCTCGGCATACATCAGTCCACTGAAGACTCTCAGTAGGCTTGGAATAAAATTGGTACTTAACCCTGGATTTTCCAAACTGATTTTATCATGAGACATATTTTTTTCTCATTATTATCTGTTAACATTTTGGGGTCAAAGCAATCCGTGGCAAACCTTTTGGTAATTACCAATATAGATAGTTAGAACTAGTTGCAGAGGGTGGGGGAGGGATTTTGGCCTTTAACCAGTTTTATTTCGATTGTTGTAAAGATATATATGAATTCAGTGACTGGTGTCGGAAATGTGACAGAATATATTTCTGATGCTTTAAGTTTATGGTAATTGTAGCAGCCATAGGAATCTAATCTAGTGAGTAAAGAGAATAATAGTTAAACTTTTCAAAGTTTTCATCACTGATCTAGGCTTGAGACCATTTTTCTTGCTTCCACAAAACTGGAAAATCAAGGTATCTTTAGCATTTCTTCAGATTCAGCCTGCAGACTCAGATCTATTTTAGCTATGTTATTTTAGGATTTCTTAGGAGGCCACGGTTACAGGAGGAAACATACATGAGAGGGTGGAACTTGGAGCCAGTAATAGGAAGAATTGCAGTGGTGTTCAAGGTGAAAGAGTGCATAGCGATTATGAAGTTGATATGCTACCTTGTCAGCCAATTATGTTGAGAGGTTCCCTCAAATTTGAGGCAACTCTGGCCACGTAGTCTAGGGAGAGCAAAATCAAAAGGGAAGATTGTTTTTTATCACAGATACATATTGTTTGCTTCATGGAATCTGTCTTGAATATAAGGTTAGAGTCAATTGGGATCAGGTGGAGATAAACTAAATGTACTTTATTTAATTTTTTATTTTTGAGATGGGGTCTTGCTCAGACTGGAGTACAGTGGCACCATCATGCCTCACAGCAGCCTTGACCTCCCAGGCTCAAGTGATCCTCCAACCTCAGTCACCTGAGTAGCTGGGACCACAGGTGCACACTGCCATGCCTGGTTAATTTTTGTATTTTTTGTAGAGACAGGATTTTGCCATGCTTCCCAAGCTGGTCTCAAACTCCTGGGCTCAAACAGTCTGCCTGCCTCAACCACCCAAAGCACTGGGATTACAGATGTGAGCCACTGTACTCAGCCACTAAATGTACTCTTATATCTATACAAACAAAGATGGATAAAATCATCCATCTATCTATCTAGCCATCTGCCTGTCATCTACATCTATCAATGTATGTTTTAACATTTTGTTTGAATTATGACAGTGTCATTATTAACTTTTGTATCACTGCAAAAGAAGTAAATAATCAGGTAGATTAGTTCAATAAGGGCCCTAACTAAAGACTGAAAGGATAACAAAAAAAAAAAAAAGAAAAGAAAAGTGTCTTACTGTCTTTTAGCAGAAATTTGCACTGTATGAAAGCAAATATGGACATATTCAAATTGGTGCTGAATAAATATGAGAAGGCTAGAATGTCCTGGCTCAGAAAAACTATCTCTACGGTCACAACCATATAATGATATTTAAATTTTATTTATTTCTAATCTCCCATTCACACCACAAAGCTCCTGCTTATAATGCTATACCATTGAGTAAGAGCAAACTCTTCATTTCAAAATCGAAAAGGTTTAGCGAGGCTCAACTGAATGGATGTGTGCATAAAATGGTATTTTTCCCGGGGAGGTGAGATTTTGGTAATACTAAAGCCTCTCCCCTGACTGAATTGGCCACAAGGAGGAATCCATCCCTGTATAATGAGGCCAGGGATGGTCTAGCATTTCTGGAATGAAGCCCCTTGGAACTGCCATGCTGATTTTATCACACCTGAGTACAGCAACCAGTTGTTGACACTGGGTTCTGTTGCACAGACAGAACTGGGAATGCTGGCCAGCGGTGGATTGAAATGGAAATGAGAAACCTTCTGTGCTCCACTGGCTCAAAACTACCTGCTCTTGTCCTAGCATGCAGGTTGCCCCTAGTATTACCCCATCCCTTCACTGTCCTTGTCCTACAGCCTCAGTCTTATCTAAAACACCTGAAGTTTGTGATTTAGACACACACTGAGTATTTTGGTTCTGACCCAGGCTGAGTTTCCTGGAGTAATTCTTCACCTGTCATTAGCGGCTTTCAATCTCTTCCCCTGGTTTGCTTATAATTCTTGATGATACTCATCACTGTTATTATTTTTTTTCATTTTAGTGTGTCACTCAAGCTTCAAATCCTGATAATTGGGAACTGAGCATATGGGGGACTCAAAGGGATCATAACTTTTTCTGTCTTTCTCATCAAATATTAAGCTCAATTATCTTTCCCCCATCATCAGCAATTATATAGGTTTGCATAAATTTACATTGCCGCAGCAGTCATATTGCCCAACTGAATTTCTGGCAAGTATAAATGTTATTGTCAGAGGCAATTTATAGTGCAAGTCAAACAGACATCCTCCTCCACCCAAATCTCTTTCCCCTCGATTCTCTGGAAGCATAATTAAGAGAAATGTAGAAAGCTGCATGTGAGAAACGTGGAAATATAGCTGCTGTGTTAAAGGAAGAGAGAATGAACGAACTAAAATAATTATTCCTAACTTCCCTTCCTTGGAGTGTTGTGTGTGTGGGTGACAAAGATGGAAATTGGAAAGAGAATTCCCTGTTTTCCTATGTATTTGGGTCAATTCAGTGAAAAATTCTTTCTAAAAACAGACATCATTTATTAATGATGCAACTCAACTCTGTGCAAGGCAGTAGGGATACACTAAAGAGTAAGACAAAAAGGCCGGACATGTTGGCTCATGCCTGTAATCCTAGCACTTTGGGAGGCCGAGGTGGGAAGATTGCTTGAGCCCAGGAGGTCAAGATCAGGATGGGCAGCAAAGAGAGCTCCCATTTCTACAAAATAATAAAAAGATTAGCTGAACCTGGTAGTGCACTCCTGTAGTCCCAGCTACTTGATGTGGGAGGATCTCTTGAGCCCAGGAAGTAGAGGCTGCAGTGAGCCATGATCATACCACTGTACTTCAGCCTGGGTGACAAAGCCAGACTCTGTCTCAAAAAATGAAAAAAAGAGAAAAAAAAGAAAAAGGAAAAAAGAAAAATCTTGCTTGGAAGGGGCTGGTTGTGTGATTGTTCATTCATTTTGGTTTTGGTGAATTCTCTCCCTTGTATTTAATGGGACAGATTATGGGTTCCATAATAACTTAGATCAAGACCATTCTGGGACTTTGAAAATAATTCTACAGTCCCAAATAATTAAAGAAAGAATGGCCTAATTCTTATTCATTTTCTATTTTGGAGATAGTTTCAGAGAAAAATGGACAATGGTCATCCCCTAAGGTTTTGGTCTACTTATCCTAGGAGATGCTGGGGTTTTTGGTATTCACTGGGTGTATAGTTTGGACAATACATTTGATAGTTGGTAAGATAATGGAAAAGATGCTCTTCAATTATTAAACTCTTAAAGTTAGACAGCACTTTAATGGGACCTTTATTCTAAGGAAAAAAATTTCCCCTCTGGCTATTATTTTTCAGCATAGTTCCTTCACTCTCTATGCTTGTTTAATGACTGCTGCTTAAAATTCTTTCATTTCTTATACATTTAGTGGGACAAATGGAGAGAATAATGGTCAGAATAGAAATAATAATCTTTTCCTGTTTCACACTGTTCATTCTTTTGGGAACAATCACAAATTGTGTTTGAAAGCAGAATGTTCATCCTTTGAAGAAATACTGTGCTTGAAAACCATCAGAGTAAAACTGCGTTTTTCTCAAGGAAAATGACTGACTGTCTCCTGCTCTAACGTTGCCTAGAAAATGCCATTATAGTTTAAAGTAAATAGCAAGTACATGCATTCGAATAACTCCTGTGGGTAGGTGGCATTTACTCTCCAAGCTGAACCCAAATAAAGTTTTCTTTATGGATTTATAATTTTATAATGTTCTTGAACTCTTATCTTTTAATGGGTATTATTCAGAAAGCAAAAACGATAACACGGGTAATTAGATACATTTTGAGGTAGAATATTAAGTATTTCACTCAGGAGGGATTTTATTTAATTAAATTGACTCATGATGAAGACTTGAAGCAATCAATTTTATTTTTACAGGGAGTACATTCTTGTTGTTAGAAATCACCTTAATATAGACCCTTCACAAGTGAGAGAAATTTACCTTTTAGCTTTATAAGACACACGAACTCTGCTTGTAAGCAGGAATAGTGTGGTATCCCAGGTACATGTTTTATGCCTGCATTATTGAACAGTAATTATTTGGTGATTTTAATTTCCATCATGAGTTGAAGCAAAAATTTTGATTTCATTAGGAAGTGAGCTATTATGATGCAACAAGTTATTATAGGATATTATGGCAATTGTTTTTTATGTAATGCATTAGGGGTTAAATAAAAAAGGAGTGGATATCAGAAAATTCCAGTTAGAGGGAGGTGGAGGTTGCAGTGAGCTGAAATCACGCCACTGCATTCCAGTCTGGGCAACAGAGTGAGACCCTGTCTCAGAAAAAAAAAAAATCTGGTTAAAGATATTGGATTAAATGGAGACTGAAACTTCCTGTCACCCTTTAAAAACAAAATCACTTCATTGAGTATGATGGGCATCTAAAAAGCGGTACATATTTAATGTATACACCATGATGAGATTGGAGATAAGTGTACAGCTGTGAAACCATTACCACAATCAATGCTGTAAACTTTTCAGTCATCTCCAAAGACCTCCTCCTTCCCATCCTTCCTCTCCGCTCCCATCCTCCCTCACTGTCGCTCCCTCCCTCCCTTCCTCCATTCCTCCATTCCTCCCTTCCTTCCTCTTTTCCCTCCCCTCCCCTCCCCCTCCCCCTCCCTCCCCCTCTCCCTCTCATGGACACAAGGCGGGGAACATCACACACTGGGGCCTGTTGGTGGGGGGTGGGGGGCTGGGGGAGGGATAGCATTAGGAGAAATACCTAATGCAAATGACAAGTTGATGGGTGCAGCAAACCAACATGGCACATGTATACCTATGTAACGAACATGCATGTTGTGCACATGTACCCTAGAACTTAAAGTATAATTTAAAAAAAAGCAAAAATAAGAAAAAAAATAAGAAAAAAATTATATTCTTAAGAAAAATACTTGTGACATGTTAACAAAGAAATGAATTAGACTACATGAATATGTTCTAAGAATAATTATTCTGATTTTTAAGCATTTAGATACTATAAAGAAATATTTTTATACTATTTTTCATGAGTATATGCTAATTGTATTTTATAAATCTTTTTTTGAAAATAGGTTTTGAAAGGAGCTATTTCATAGGTTTACCGGCATAATGAAACCAATTCATCAGATGGTTTTAATAACTACACAATTATAATAATTGTAGCACCACCTTTTATTCACCAAAATGTCCAAGTTGGTACTGTAATTGTACAGTTACCCTACTAATGCAAAAGCCAAATAAAAAGAAAGTAAAAAAGAATAAAAGAGGAAAAGAGAGCCAAAATTTGAAGAAGATGGAAAAATTTGGGCACATTAAAACCTGAAAACATTTAGCAAAAGAAGTTATCATAAAGTTGAAAACAACTGGTAGTCTTGGGAGGACAATATGTGCAACATATATCACAGACAGCCTATGTATCAAAAGAAGAATATGAACAGCATATACAGCATATATAACACATATGGTATATGAAAACTCCTTTTGCTGGCAAGCAAAAGACCAGCAACCTAATATAAAAACAAAATGAACCAGAACACAAACAGCCAGTTCACATAAGGAAAAAGTGGAAGAATATCTTCATTGCTTTCAAGTTTTGACAATTATGAATAACATTGCTATAACATTTCTGTACAATTTTTTGTGTATACATACATTTTTAATCTATTTAAGTAAGTACCTAGGAGGACAGTTTCTAAATTGTATGGTAAAACTATGTTTAACTTTGTAAGGATTTCCAAATTCTGCCCATCAGCAAAGAATGAGAATCCACGTTACTCTGTGTCCTCACCAACACTTGGCATTGTCAGTGTGTTGGATTTTAGTAATTTTAATAGATGTGTAGAACTACTACAAATTTATTTTCAGTTTTCTAGTGACAGATGATGTTGAGCATCTTTTCCTATGCTTATTTGCCATTTTTATAACTTCCTTGGTCAGGTCTGTTCAGATCTTTTCTATGTTTTTTAACTGGGGTTTTTTTTTTAAATTGTTGAGTTTTATTTTTGGAGTTTATTTATTGGAGTTTTAGAGTTTATTTTGGAGTTTATTTGTTGAGTTTATTTTTGGAGTTCCTTGTATATTTTGTATCCCAATCCTTTATCAGATATATATTTTGTAATATTTCTTTCCCCTCTGTGGTTTATCTTTTCACTGTCTTGGAAGTGTTTTTTGTAGAGTGAAAATTTTCATTTTCATAAAGTGCAACATGCACATTTTTTTTTCTCATGGATCATGCTTTTGGTGTTGAATTTAAGAAGTCATCACCATATCCAAGTCACTTAGATTTTATCCTATGGTATCTCTTAGGAGTTTTTAATGTTTTACCTTTAGGTCTGTGATTCATTTTGTTTTGGGGTAACCTGCCCCCAATATTTCAACATAGGTTCTTTCTATTTTCCATAAGTGTCGGCCGGCTGAGAAATAAAGAGAGACAGTACAAAGAGAGGAATTTTACAGCTGGGCTGCCAGGGGTGACATCATATATTGGTAGGACCATGATGTCCACTTGAGCCTCAAACCAGCAAGTTTTTTATTAAGGGTTTCAAAAGGGGAGGGGGTGTAAGAACAGAGAGTAGGTACAAAGATCACATGCTTCAAAGGGCAAAAAGCAGAACAAAGATTACATGCTTCTGAGGGAACAGGACAAAGGGCAAAGCAGAACTACTGATAAGGGTCCAACAAAGATCACAAGGCAAAGGGCAAAAGCAGAACTACTAATAAGGGTCCAACAAAGATCACAAAGCAAAGGGCAAAAGCAGAACTACTGATAAGGGTCTATGTTCAGCGGTGCATGTATTGTCTTGATAAACATCTTGAATAACAGAAAACAGGATTCGAGAGTAGAAAAGCCATCTGACCACAGATTTACCAGGGTGGAGTTTTTCCTCACCCTAGTAAGCCTGAGGGTACTGCAGGAGACCAGGGTGTATCTCAGTCCTTATCTCTACCGTATAAGACAGACACTCCCAGAGCGGCCGTTTATAGACCTCCCCCCAGGAATGCATTCCTTTCCCAGGGTATTAATATTAATATTCCTTGCTAGGAAAAGAATTTAGTGATATGTCTCCTACTTGCACGTCCATTTATGGGCTCTGTGCAAGAAGAAAAATATGGCTGTTTTTGCCTGACCCCACAGGCAGTCAGACCTTATGGTTGTCTTCCCTTGTTCCCTAAAATCGCTGTTATTCTGTTCTTTTTCAAGGTGCACTGATTTCATATTGTTCAAACACACATGTTTTACAATCCATTTGTACAGTGAGCACAATTATCACAGTGGTCCTGAGGTGACGTACATCCTCAGCTTACAAAGATAACAAGATTAAGAGATTAAAGTAAAGACAGGCATAAGAAATTATAAAAGTATTATTTGGGAACTGATAAATGTCCATGAAATCTTCACAATTTATGTTCCTATGCCGCGGCTCCAGCCGGTCCCTCCATTTGGGGTCCCTGACTTCCTGCAACAATTTTGAGTTAATTTTTGTGAAAGTTTTAAGGTCTGTGTCTATATTTATGATTTTGCATGTAGATATCCACTTATTGCAGTACCATTTGTTGAAAAGACTGTCTTTTAATGAAAGATAGCCTACTATTTTGGATCAAATTCTGCTAAATTGAATTTCATCTAGTTTGTTAACTTCCTTTCTGTGTCTTTTTCATGAATATTTTAAGTGTTTGAATTGCCTTTAGTCCTTTGTCAAAGATCAGTTGATGATATGTGTGGGGGTTGATTTCTGGGCTATTTCGATCTAATTCTCTATTTGTTCTTTTACTGATACCATACTGTCTTCCTACTGTCTTCAGTACTGTACCTTCATAGTAAGTCTTCAAGTCATGTAGTGTCAGTTTTCCAACTTTGTTCTTTTCTTTTACATTGTATTAGGTATTCTGGACTTTTTGTCTTTTCACCGAAACTGTAGACTCTGTTGGCTTCCGAAAAGTAACTTTCTGGGGTTTTAATTGGGATTACATTGAATCTATACAACAAGTTGGGAAGACTGACATCTTAACAATATTGAGTCTTCCTTTTCATGTACATGCAATGTCTTTCCACTTAATTAGGACTTCTATGTTTTCTTTCAAGAGAGTTGTGTTTTTCCTCACATAAATCTTGTACATATTTTGTGATACTTATGACTATTTCATTTCTTTGCTAATACAAGTGGTATTGTGTTTTAATTTCAAATTACAATTGACCATTGCTGGTACATAGGAAAGCAATTGACTTTAATATATTAACTTTATATCCTGAATTCTTATTAGAACCGCTTACTAGTTCCAGGAGTTTATTGTTGTTTCTTTGGGGTTTTCTACATAGAGATGATGTCAATGATGTCATCTGTAAACAAAGATGGTTTGATTTCTTCCTTCTTAATCTATATAATTTTAATTTCCTTTTCTTGTCTTATTGCACAATCTAGCACTTCCAGTGGGATGTTGAATAAGAGTGATGAGAGCAGAAATACTTGCTTTATTCACAATTATGGTGGAAAAGTATTTATTTTCTCAATGTTAAGTATGATGCTAACTATGGGTTCTTTTGTAGATGGCCGTTATCAAGTTGAGGAAGCTTCCCTCTGTTCGTAGTTTGTAGAGAGTTTTTTTTTTTAAATCACAAATGGGTGTTGGACTTTGACAGATGCTTTTCTGAATACATTGACATGATCCTGTAATTTTTTTCTTTAGCCTGTTTATGTGATTGTTTACATTAACTGATTTTTGAATGTTGGTCCAACATTGTATACTTGGAATAAATCTCACTTGGTCATGGTGTATAATTCCTTTTTAAAAATAAATTACAGGATTTGGTTTGCTAATATTTTGTTGAGACTTTTGTATTTATGTTTATGATATGGATTGGCCTATAGTTTTCCTATTTAATAATGTCTTTGTTTTTATATTAATGTTGGTTTCATAGAATGAGATGTGAAGTATTCCTTCTAATTGTTTGCTGGAAGAGATTATAGAGAATTCATATTGTGTCATCCTTAAATGTTTGGTAGAATTCATAAGTGAACCCATCTTTGCCAGGAATTTTCTATTTTGAAAGGTTATTAATGATGGATTCAATTTCTATGATAGATACAGGCATATTCAGATTGTTTCTTCTTATGTGAGTTTTGGTAGAATGTGTTTTCCAAGGAATAGGTTCATCGCAATGTAAAAATGTGATTATAGAGTTGCTCATGCTATTTTTTTATTATCCATTTAGTGACCGTAGGATTAATAGTGTTGACCCCTTTTTCTTTTTCCTTCCTGATATTAGTTATTTGTGTCTTCTCTTTTTATTCTTGGTTAGCCTGGCCAAAGTTTTACCAATTTTCTCTGTTGATTTCCTACCTGTTTTATTGTTATTGATTTCTGCTCTAATTTTTATTATTTCTTTATGCTTACTTTGGATTTAATTTGCTCTTTTTCTTATAGTTTCCTAAGGTGGAAGCTTAAATTATTGATTTGAGGTCTTTCTTTCTTTCTATAATATGCATTAAATGATATAAATTTTCCTCTATGCACTGTTTCATTGCATTCTGCCTAATTTGATTCTTTGTATTTCTTTCAAACTCATAATTCTCTTTTGTTCCCACCAAAAAGGACATGCAACTTTGATTTTAGTTGTGAATACAAATTTGAGAAAGACAATAGGGCTGATCAATTGTGAAAACTTTTATTTCAATAAGTTCAATGAGACCTATAAATGGTTAGTCATGCCTATAGTTTGAGTTAAGAATGAAGCCTGTGATTCTTAAGTTTTACATAGGCCACCTCCAGATGTATGTGCCTTCAGTCAATTGGTTTTGAGTCTCAATCTCATGTTGCTTTTGTGGAAATAATACTTTTATTGTCTTTAGATTTCACAGATTATCATAATTCATGTACAAAGCTTCTAAAAAACCAAATAATTATTTTTAATAAACTAGTCATAAATATAATGCATCAGAAAATAGTCTTTATCGTTATTGTAAATTTTTATAGCTTTCCTTTTAAAGATGTAGAAACGAACCTTCATGCAGTATGAAAGAAACACATATAATTGGGTCATTTGCTCCAATAATTCTACCTAAAATACCTTCCAAGTTTAAAATTTACTTTGGAAAGAGAAATTTCGGTTCTGAGTATCTGAGACTAGCACTGTTTAGTAGTGCTTTATTTTAGATTTGTAGTAAGTAAATGTCCTCTCTTTTCACCTTTATTCCAGAAAACCACATTCTCAGGCATAGCACATCTTGAACTATCTTGATTAGCTTCAGTTGTCAGACAACCAAATGTGTAAAACACGCATAGAAAAGCCAGTTTTTTCCCTTTAGGATAATCTTTTCCGTTATGAATTTGTATGACCTCTACCATATTTGAGCTTAAGATTTCTCATAGGCTGTTAAATGCACTTGCAAATGTCACTCACATGCTTCATTAAGTAGAAAAGTTTTTGGAAAGTGATTTCAATTGTGTAACTCTCTGTTGGAAAGTCCTATGCCCTGTGGGATATGCATGTTCAACAGTAAGAACAAGATGTAGAAAGTGGCTGGAGATGGGGGACTGGTTGAAAAAAGCATGTAGTCTAAAGCTGTAACATCCTGGCTATTTGCAACTTCTCCGTGAAGGTAGAAAAAAGCAAAAGTATATGAAATTGTAAACTCATGGAACCCCTCCAGATAAGTTAAAAAAAAACCCAAACCAAAAATCTCCAAACCCAAATGAACTTCCGGAGTGTACTCTCTCTCTTTCTCTCTCTTTCTGTCTCTCTCTCTCTCTGTCTGTCTTTTTTTGAGACAGGTTCTCACTTTGTTGCCCAGGCTGGAGTCCAGTGGTGTGAACATGGCTCACTGCAGCCTCGAACTCTCAGGCTCAAGCAGTCCTCTTGCCTCAGCGTCTCAAGAAGCTGGGACCACAGGTGCACACCACCGCACCTGGCTAACCAGAGCTCTTCCGTACTCCATATTATGTCTAGTTTATGCTCCATCTACTATTTTGGATCAAATTCTGCTAAATTGAATTTCATCTAGTTTGTTAACTTCCTTTCTAGGTCTTTTTCATGAATATTTTAAGTGTTTGTTTACTTTTAGCTTTTTTTTTTAAGATGAGAAAGATACGACTTGTAATTCTTTGGGTAAGTTATGTGTGTGTTCATGCACACTAGACTCATATTGTGTGATTTCTCTAAGGACAACATTGCAAATTTTTGTTACTCTTCTTATCCAAATTAATTCTGTGGAGTCACAGGAAGTACATACTTTTTGAAAACTTTAAAAGGAGATAGAATTTTATCTCACTTCCATGTCCTAACTTTGTTCATGTAACTATTTCATCTGTGGCTATACTGATGCCACCTAACTTGAAAAGGAAATGAAAAGTAAGCATTCACAACATGATGATTTGCCAATCAAGCCTATTTTTAGTAGTCAGTAAAAATTCCTGACTGAATATCTAATTTAACAAAAAGCGAATGAGCTATGAAGATTGCTGAGAACAGGTAGTTTAAAATTATCAGTCATAATTGGCTTCTAGTGTCTCTCTCAATGTAACAATCCTATTCTGTCGTTTTATAATAGTGGTTCTCAAACTTTAGTATACGTCAACTTCAACTAAGCAGTTTGTTAAAGCACAGATTGTTTGACTTCATTTCTAGAATTTATGATTTATGGAATAGGATATGGGTTGGATAATTTGCATATCTAACCGGTTCCCAGGTGATGCTGGTCTGGGACCACAGTTTAAGATCTACTATTCTAAGCAGTAAGATCAGTCTCTTCCCGGACCTCCCCACAACAGCTAATCTGAAACGATTTACATTATTCTTTTTATGCTTGAAAATGTTGGTTGCTTCTTCTCTGAAAGGATTATTTTGAAGATTTATTATTCCCTCTCCTGAAGATTAGAAGTTAAGGAGAGGGCAGTTTTGTCACTTAGAGGTTAATCTTGAGAACACACAAAAAAATTGTACCACATACAGAAGCCATCTCTCTCATGTAGGGGATGCCTTCAATTTTGTTTCAAAGTTCTCTACATTTTGTTTATCTTTATCCTTCTTTATTGTTGACAAATTAAAAATCCATATTCATACAAATAAAATTATTTAAAACTATAAATGAGTATCGGTACCAGATTCAGCCAGAGAAGCCATAATGTTCCACATAGAATTTTGAAAATCCAAATGGCCATACTGGCCAAGGTAATTTATAGATTCAATGCCATCCCCATCAAGCTACCAATGACTTTCTTCACAGAGTTGGAAAAAACTACTTTAAAGTTCATATGGAACCAAAAAAGAGCCCACATTGCCAAGTTAATCCTAAGCCAAAAGAACAAAGCTGGAGGCATCACACTACCTGACTTCAAACTATCCTACAAGGCTACAGTAACCAAAACAGCATGGTACTGGTACCAAAACAGAGATATAGACCAATGGAACAGAACAGAGCCCTCAGAAATAATGCCGCATATCTACAACTATCTGATCTTTGACAAACCTGAGAAAAACAAGCAATGGGGAAAGGATTCCCTATTTAATAAATGGTGCTGGGAAAACTGGCTAGCCATATGTAGAAAGCTGAAACTGGATCCCTTCCTTACACCTTATACAAAAATTAATTCAAGATGGATTAAAGACTTAAATGTTAGACCTAAAACCATAAAAAACCTAGAAGAAAACCTAGGCAATACCATTCAGGACATAGGCATGGGCAAGGACTTCATGTCTAAAACACCAAAAGCAATGGCAACCAAAGCCAAAATTGACAAATGGGATCTAATTCAACTAAAGAGCTTCTGCACAGCAAAAGAAACTACCATCAGAGTGAACAGGCAACCTACAGAATGGGAGAAAATTTTTGCAATCTGCTTATCTGACAAAGGGCTAATATCCAGAATCTACAATGAACTCAAACAAATTTACAAGATAAAAACAAACAACCCCTCCAAAAAGTGGGCAAAAGATATGAAGAGACATTTCTCAAAAGAAGACATTTATGCAGCCAAAAGACACATGAAAAAATGCTCATCATCACTGGCCATCAGAGAAATGCAAATCAAAACCACAATGAGATACCACCTCACACCAGTTAGAATGGCAATCATTAAAAAGTCAGGAAACAACAGGTGCTGGAGAGGATGTGGAGAAATAGGAACACTTTTACACTGTTGGTGGGACTGTAAACCAGTTCAACCATTGTGGAAGTCAGTGTGACGATTCCTCAGGGATCTAGAACTAGAAATACCATTTGACCCAGCAATCCCATTACTGGGTATATACCCAAAGGATTATAAAACATGCTGCTATAAAGACACATGCACATGTATGTTTATTATGGCAGTATTCACAATAGCAAAGACTTGGAACCAACCCAAATGTCCAACAATGATAGACTGGATTAAGAAGATGTGGCACATATACAACATGGAATACTATGCAGCCATAAAAAGGATGAGTTCGTGTCCTTCGTAGGGACATGGATGAAGCTGGAAACCATCATTCTCAGCAAACTATCACAAGGACAAAAAACCAAACACTGCATGTTCTCACTCATAGGTGGGAATTGAACAATGAGAACACATGGACACAGGAAGGGGAACGTCATACACCAGGGCGTGTTGTGGGGTGGGGGGAGGGGGGAGGGATAGCATTAGGAGATATGCCTAATGTTAAATGAAGAGTCAATGAGTGCAGCACACCAACATGGCACGTGTATACATATGTAACTAACCTTCACGTTGTGCATATGTACCCTAAAACTTAAAGTATAATTTAAAAAAACACAAAAAAAGAATTTTGAAAATCCTATCAAATAACTAAATAGTCTCACTTTTATGTCTATATTTTTGACTGAATGTTAACAGGGAATTCCACTTTTGGCTTTCTGAGGGTGCTTCTCCATTTTCTTAGACAGTGGTCTCAGTTGCTTCCTGTTATAAAATAACACTTCAGTAAATTTCTGTAGTGATTGCTCCTTCTACCTTTGCAGACTTCTGTTGTCTAGAGGACAGATATCAAACTCAGGGAAAATGATGGAGTTAAGTGTGTATGTTTAATCTCAAGTGATAAATGTACTGTTTGCTTACTGCTGTAGGCTATAGACATCTCTTTTTATATGAAGGCAGCCAAAAACATACCCAATTTAGAACAATTTCATTAATCCACTCTGTAATAGTCTAATCTCTACAAACCTTATAAATTACAGCTTATATTGTCAGAGGAACTCAGAAATTCTTTAGATGATAATATTTCTTTCCATGTGAAAAAGCTTGAAATAATTACAACATTAAAATTATTTTGGCTGGTCGCAGTGGCTCATGCCTGTTATCCCAACACTTTGGGAGGCTGAGGTGATTGGATCACCTGAGGTCAGGAATTTGAGACCAGCCTGGCCAACGTGGCAAAACCCCGTCTCTACTAAAAATACAAAAATTAGCTGGGCATGGTGGCATGTGCCTGTAATCTCAGCTACTTGGGAGGCTGAGACGGGAGGATTGCTTGAACTCAGGAGGCGGAGGTTTCAGTGAGCTGAGATTGCACCACCGCCTCCAGCCTGGGTGACAGAGCAAGACTCCATTTCAAAAAAAAAAAAAAAAAAAAAATGAGGAGAAATAGTGTATATTTCATGTCATCTCAAAACCCTATATTTTTAATAAGTTCAGGGTTTCTTTTAATAGGTTAGATAGATCTAAATAATTCAAAAATTGGATTCACTGCTTTTGTATTTTTACAGGGTTCCCTGTGGCATATTATAAAAATGGCTACAGATTTCTTTCACCCCTGTTTGTGCATTACTTTATATTGTGACTTTCCATTTTCCTTCCATAAAAGGGTGGAGGCTGTTTGTTGATTCTTTGGCTCAGAACATGGCATGCAAATTACTTTGGACCATGAGGAAAATATGTCACAAGGATAAGCTTTTAAAATGCCATGCAGTGGGGCTTGCTTTTTGCTGAATGTGGAACCTCAGATACATCATATGAATGAACATAGGCTATCCTGGTGGAAAATTAGAAGCAATGTAGAAGAGAACTGAAGCATCTTGGCTTCTCTTGAGCTAACCAGCTGGATATGTATGTTAGACCACCCTAGACCAAAGATCAGCAAACTATGGCCCGTGAGTTGAATACAGCCCATCAGCTGCTTGTGCAAATAAAGTTTCATTGAAACACAGCCATGTGTATTTATGTACGTATTGTCCATGGCTGCTTTTGCACTAAAGCAGCAGAGTTGGGTGGCTGCAAGGGAGACCCTATGGTCCATAAGGTCTCGTACAGGAAAGGTTTGCTGACCTCTGCTGTAGATCTTTTAGTCTCAGGTAAGCTGGCCCAAATCAGAAGAACCATCCAGCCATCCCACAAAATCATAAAAAATAATACATGTTTGTTGCTTAAAGCTGCTAAGTTTTGGGGCGTTTTATTTTAATGCAGCAGAAACTGATACTAACTGAAACTAAGTGATAACTAACTCCATCCCTACCACCTCAACCCCAAGCTTTACTTTTATCTTTCTTAATAATGCCCATTCTCTGATGCTCTTAAGCTTGGAGGTTTGGCCCATAAGCTCAGTGAGTATAAGAGGTGAAATAATCTTGGAGATTATTTCTTGGCTCCAGTTTGCAGCCAAGAAAATAAAACCCAGGGAGAGTAACTTAAGACTGCAGAGATAGTAGTCTTTGCCAACTGACTGGGAATAGGCATTTCACTTGTGCAATTCAAACCTTTCTTCCTTTCCAAGTTGATTGTAAAAATGCCTTGATTTGATTATCTGAGGAAGTGATTCAACATTTGTTTAGTTATTCTTAAGGCAACTTAAATTTCTTTTATATTATTTTTTTCTAACAGGGGCTTTGAAAATAGGGGGATGTAATGACTTGTGGTCACTGAGAATTCTGCTACAATTGTGTTTGAGAGGACTGATTTAGGGAAGTGACACTTCATCTTTAATCACATCCAAATGGGCAGCTTGGTCTAATGGCTATGTATAATTTTTTTTTTGATTGCTTGTTTCCCAGTTTCCCTGAGTAACTCTGATAAACTTCAGATATATTATTTTATTAATTAGATAAATTCATTAACTGGTTTGCATTTACCTTTCTCAAAAACCTTTATTTGGATTGTATGGCAGACACTTGGGGTGCAAATTGTCACAACTCTTTTGTCCTCTTGATTTCAGCACTAAAGTCGTGGACAGTTCCCTCCCCTTGTCTGCTTTCTGCACCAAGTACTCTGTAGGCATACGCTGTTCTGCTTTCTTGAAACCTGGACAAGCCATTCAGCTGCAAGCAGGTGCAACCTTGAAGTTCAAAGAGAGGTCATACACTGGGGCAATCCTTCATCAACAGAGGATGAGCGTTGATGGAAACATGACCCAGAATCCCTCTACAGGGACATTTGGAGGCTTTTTCTCCACAGTTCCTTAGAGGGTTTCCCACAGGACTCAGCTAAATGGCCAACTGCTTCATTGCACACCTTGTTAACTTGTTAACATCTTTCTCACAGGAACGGACTCCAAGATCTTATTCAGTTATTGCATCTAACTCCATGCCAGTGTCTTTGGATGATGTGTAATTTTTCTCCCTCAGGTATCA
This sequence comes from Gorilla gorilla gorilla, assembly GCF_029281585.2. Taxonomy (NCBI): domain Eukaryota; kingdom Metazoa; phylum Chordata; class Mammalia; order Primates; family Hominidae; genus Gorilla; species Gorilla gorilla. The sequence goes on from NC_073232.2 coordinate 27,792,086, forward strand.
ATCTGGTTCCCCATAGTTCAGGTTTATAGAGAAAATAGAACTTAATCTTCTTTTTCACATATACATTAATGGATTAGAAACGCTAATCCATTACTATTGTCTACACATTCATAAAAGGGGAGAATGGGAAACACTTTATTTCCCTAGAAAGGAACAATGAAGACTTTTGCTAATTAAGGAATGAAACATGAAAGGCCAGAGGAAGGAGGGGTGGTTCTGGAGGAAGGAAAGAAGGATGAAAGAATGGCTAATGTGTAGACAACCAGTGTAGACAACCAATGTAGACAACCAATGTGGTATATCTGCTGGTATACCACAAAAGTATTTTCTATTTTGTTCTATTGAGATTTAAAAATCTGATTTGTATCAAATGACTTTTCAGCATCTATCAAGATAATCCTATGCTTTCTATTTTACTTATTAATACACGTATTGGTATATATATTAATATAAAACTAGTAACAAGCTCTATTTGTTCATTATATATTATACTTTTAATAAATGTCTGATTTGATTTGTATGGTATTTATTTAGTCTGTTTGATTGTATTACATGTCAGATTAATCTGACATTTTTTTGTCTGTTTGCTTATCGCCTGCTAATCTTATTTTCAAGATTGTTTTAGCTGCATAATAAGAATTAGGGTGCTTCCCATTTTGTCTATTCCTGGAATATTTTAAACAGTATGGGCATTGTCTAGTTTTTGTATCTTTAAAAGAACTCAGCAGCAGTACAGTTTCGTTGCAGTGTTTTTGTAGAGGTTATTTTTAATAACCCAGAAATTAAGCCCAGTACCCAGCAGTGATCTTTTCTGCTCTTCTCCCTCCTCCCACACCCCACCCTTAAGTAGACCCTAATGTCTGTTGTTTCCATCTTTGTGTTCCTACGTTCTCATCATTTAGCTGCCATTAAGTGAGAACATACGGTATATGGTTTTCTGCCATTTCGATATTTCTAATGAGATTATATCATGGTATTCTTCAGCAACTTGCTTTTGATTATGTGGCCTTGGGTTGACCAATTAAATCCTCCCCTCTTGGGTGTAGTATATGATTTTGCTCATTCCTTAAATGATTTCATGATAGTCTGTTGTTGTTTAATTTGGTTAAATGTTTTCCTTTTTTTAAAGTTATACTTTAAGTTCTGGGGTACATGTGCACAATGTGCAGGTTTGTTACATAGGTATACATAGGCCATGGTGGTTTGCTGCACCCATCAGCCCATCATCTGCATTAGTTATTTCTCCTAATGCTATCCCTTGCCTACCCCCCACCCGCAACCGGCCCCCGTGTGTGATGTTCCCCTCCCTGTGTCCATGTGTTCTCATTGTTCAACTCCCACTTATGAGTGAGAACATGCAGTGTTTTGTTTTCTGTTTTTTGTGTTAGTTTGCTCAGAATAATGGTTTCCAGCTTCAGCGATGTCCCTGCAAAGGACATGAACTCATTCTTTTTCATGACTGCATAGTATTCCATGGTGTATAGGTGCCACATTTTCTTTATCCGGTCTATCATTGATGGACATTTCAGTTGGTTCCAAGTCTTTGCTATTGTGAATAGTGCCGCAATAAACATACGTGTGCATGTGTCTTTATAGTAAAATGATTTATAATCCTTTGGGTATATACCCAGTAATGCGATTGCTGGGTCAAATGGTATTTCTAGTTCTAGATCCTTGAGGAATCGTCATACTGTCTTCTACAATGGTTGAACTTATTTACACTTCCACCCACAGAGTAAAAGCGTTCCTAGTTCTCCACATCCTGTCCAGCATCTGTTTTTTTCTGACTTTTTAATGATCACCATTCTAACTGGCATGAGATGGTATCTCTTTGTGGTTTTGATTTGCATTTCTCTAATGACCAGTCATGATGAGCTTTTTTTCATACGTTTGTTGGCTGCATAAATGTCTTCTTTTAAGAAGTGTCTGTTCATATCCTTTGCCCACTTTTCAACAGGGTTGTTTTTTTCTTGTAAATTTGTTTAAGTTCTAAGAGCCAAAATTAACAAATGGGATCTAATTAAACTAAAGAGCTTCTGCGCAGCAAAAGAAACTATCATCAGAGTGAACAGTCAACCTATAGAATGAGAGAAAATTTTTGCAACCTATCCATCTGACAAAGGGTTAATATCCAGAATATTTTCATTTTAAAGGACAAATAAAGATTTCTTTCTATGACAAGTAGGATGTCAATGGAAACTTCGTGTTTGTGCTGGTACTAATTTCTAATATTTCTGTGGAATGGTCTCCCAGAAGCAGACTGGCTGGCTTAAAGTTCATTCACATATAAAGTTTTATATTTCTACCTAGCTAAATTGCCAATTTATATTATTTGTCCATTTTTTTCTATTGAGATACTTGTCTTTTTCTTATAACTTTATAGGAACTTTTGATGTAATATAGATATTATTTGCTTCATAGAGCACATATAGCTTCAGTGTTTTTGTAGATTTTAATCTTTGCTTATGGTATTTGTGTTAAACTGAATTTTAAATTTGGTGACCTTAGTTTTTATGGTTCTTATCTTGCTTACGAAGTTCTTCACCTAAATCTTATAAATTATTACTGTATTTGTTGGAATATTTGTTTTGTACTCACTATGTTTAGTTTTAATGAGTACAGCTTATTTTTTCTCAAATAGCCAGTTGTCTGATAGCATTTACTGAATGGCTCTGTATTTCTTTATTGATAAGAATTTATATATCACATTCTCAATGAATATGAAAGTATAACCATGTGTTCATTTTTATGCTTATTTCTGAATTAATAAGCCATTTTAATTACTGAGTCTTTATTGTAAGTTTTGAGATTCCTTGCTATTTTTGTTTCAAAAATGTATAGGTTTGCCTTGAGTACTTACTTTCCCTTATGAACTTTAAAATCAGTATGCTATTCCCCAGTCAAAAAATAAATATGTATTAGAAATTGGACTGAGATTGTATTTACTATAAAGATTTGGAGGATTTGTTCTAGCCAGTTTCAGATTGTTATTACAGCATAAATAGCCAGTCTCCTTGAAATGCATTAAAATATTGGTTAAAATAAATAACTGCATAAAACTAGAGTGTTATTAAAGTTTACCTATGAATGTATGCAAACTGCAAAAGCAAAATAACCATTTAAAAAATAAATATATGGTTATCTTTTTACCTTCTGAAAGATTAATTTTGATCCTGAATATTATAGAACTGATGAGGAGAATGATAATTTTAAGCTTGGCTTCATTTTGATTCCATAGTTTGGAGTTTATACATCTGGAGACTACTGTCACAGATATATTTCTGTAAGACTGAGAATGTAAATGAAAACTCAAAATTCCATTTCTGCGGATGCATGTCAGTATTGCTGTTTTTCTGTACTAATTAAAAATGTCAGTGTATAAGGTTAGTTACATATTATGTATCAAATTATTTTATTGACAGTATAGAGTTGTTAAGTACATATTACAATGTAATAAAGTGGATTGGCTATAATTTTTTGCCACGTACTCTATGCATAGTTTAAAGGAAGTTATCTTTTACTTCCTAAGGTTAACTACTATTAATATTGAATATTTTCAGATAGCTTTCTTTTAATTTACATGTGTATGCATAATATGTCTGTATTTCTCAAACACAATGGTATCTGAATGTATATATGGTGTGCCACCTCAATTATTTTAGTTATATTTTGGGAGAATGTTTTATGTTAGAACACATAGGTATTCCATTTTCTTTTTAACATCTAAATATAATTCCACATAGTAGATTATCATAATATATACAATTTTTTAAATTGAGTCACTTAAGTTATCTTAATTTTTATTATTATAAGCAATGCTTTCATAAATGCTTTTGTGCACGTATTGAAGTATTTCTGAGGGATAAATTTATAGCAGCGACGTACCTGGATCTATGTTTGTGCACATTTTAATGTTCTCCAAAATGGTTGTGATATTTTATATTCTTGCCAGTAGTATAAAGACATGACAACAGTAAATTTTATAAGTTATTAAAATTTATGCTAGGCTGATGATAAATTTGAATTCCTATGGTTCCTAATGATTTTATCATTTCAAATGTTTATTTGAAATTTGTATTTCTTCTGTTAATTTCTTATTCATATATCCCAGAGACATTTATATTTATTTAAAAATAATTTATAGGTATTCTCTATACAGTATAGTTAAGAGATTTTTGTGATTCAAAATTTGGCTTTTTAAAAGTCAAATTATAAATTTTTATGGTATTGGGATTTAGTTTTGTTTAAGGCCTTTCCTATCAAAATATAATTTCCTAGATTTTCTTCTAAAAGTTTATATTTTTATTGTTTACATTCAGATGTTTATTTATTATTTTTTTGAGTCAGGGTGTCACTGTCATTCAAGCTGCAATACAGTGGCAAGATCATGGTTCACTGCAGCCTCAAACTCCTGGGGCTCATGTAATCCTCCCACCTCAGCCTCCTGAGTAGTTAGGATTACAAGTACACGCTATCATGACTTACTAATTAGATTTTTTTTTTTTTTTTTGTAGAGATAAGTTCTCACTGTGTTGCCCTGGTTGTTTCTGAACTCATGGGCTCAAGCAATCTTCCTGTCTCGGCCTCTCAAAGTACTGGGATTACAGGTGTGAACCACCACTGCCAGAACATTTAGATCCTTAATATGGCAGGAATTTATTTTTCTAAATGAGTGATATAGAGATCTGTCTTTAGTTTTTTAAGTATATAGCTGACTATTTTAATGCAACCTTCCCTAATTATCTGAAATGTCACTTGCTCATATATGAATTCCTTGTACGTGCATAGGTCTGTTTTGCACTGTTTAGGGTGATTTATCTACTTCACTGTTCCTTGGGGTTCCAAAACTTTCTGTTATGTTTTGGTATTTGAGTAGTCAAGTGAATAATTCTTTATTCTTTTTTTTTTTAAGATTTTATTGCCTATTTTGCCCATTTACTTTTTCAATTGAATGTAGAGTAACTTTGGAAAGTTCTATAAAATAAAAGTTTGCATTTGATTAAAATTACATTGGTTTGATAGATTTATTTAAGAAAAATAAATAGGCTTATGGTACTTTTCCCTTCAATCCAAAACATGATGTTCCTCTCTCTGTGTTCTGGTCTCATCTTATGTCCATGAATAAGGTTTAAATATAATCACTTTGTTCATATATCTCTTGAATATTCTCGTGTTAATTCTTAAGTATTTGCTAGTTTTTGTTACTATTATAAACTTGATCTTTCTCAAACTAAAAAGAGTGCTTCAGGCAAAAATTGTTGTGCACTTGCTGAAATACTCAACTGCTATTATGTCTAGTTTGCCAGTCTCCAAATACATTTTAAGGTGGAAGTGGTTTTGAAAATTGTTTAAAAATCAAGGATCTAGTATTTCATTTTTCTGTCATCAAAAAATCTTGTCTGTTTGATACTTGTTTGAAACTGTCAATATATGTCATTTTCATTCCCTTTTTATTCTATCTTATTATTCTATATTCCATGTTTTGTCTGTTTTTGGCACTCATCATAAGTCATGAACTTTCCATGTATCTGTCAATTTTTCTCCATCCTTTGGGGGAAAGAAATTTATCATACAGAGTACAGTAATTTTATTGTACTTAGGAACATCTTACTCCTTTGAATGTCTTATTAGAGCTCCAGAGTGAGAACTATAAGAAAAATATGACTTGAATAACCATAATTTTTCCAACCTTTTTTAGTGCCGCCTCTCAAATGTGTCACTACCAATGCAGTGTTTGTGGCATAGTAGTTGTAAACAGTTGTTTATTTATAAAAACATTTTAATCCAAATTTTTTTGGCATCTTATATATCATCAATATACTTTCTATGTTGTGGTATTTCTAAAATCTTGGACATAATTATTCTGGGCATAGTTATTTCTTGGGTACAGCCTAGAAAGTAGCATTTGGATATTTCAAATCTGATGACTAGATGGCACAAGTTAAATTGAAGCCAAGAGTTCTACTAAATTTAACCTTAATTTTACCTAAATTTAGTATTACATCGGCTGTTATTGGCACTTAGGTTTCTTATGCCTTATAGTCTTAGCCACTAGTATATAAACACCAAAACACAATTTTTGAAGATATAAAAATGAGAACTCATGTTTTCAAGCACTTAATCAATTCGAAGTACATTTAATTCCTAATGTCAACACTACTGACTTTTTTTTTTTTTTTTTGAGAGAGAGAGTCTTTGTCACCCAGGCTGGAGTGCAGTGGTGTGATTTTGGCTCACTGCAACCTCCAGCTCCTGGGTTCAAGCGATTCTCTTGCCGCAGCCTCCTGAGTATCTGAGATTGCAGGTGCGCACCACCATGCGCAGCTAATTTTTGTATTTTTAGTAGCGATGGGGTTTTGCCGTGTTTCCCAGGCTGGTCTCCAACTCCTGACCTAAAGTGATCCACCCGCCTCAGCCTCACAAAGTGTTGAGATTATGGGTGTGAGCCACCGCACCTGGCCTATTTTCTGACATTCTAAGTGCAGTACAATGTAGAGTCTTTAAAAAAGTGTTGATAATGCATTTCCATTTTTAGTTGTTAAGGAACACCCATAGTGAAAGGGTAGTTTCCCTCAATTATGAAACATTAGGTTGTGATGTTATATGCAGAAATTTTATTTAGTGATAAACATAACAGCTTGGGATTTGACATGGTGACAATGGCTAGAAAAGTGCAGCTTAAGTGCTTTTCAAGCTGTGGTCACTTCATTCATGCAGAATTGCTGTCTTTGCTGACTTCTGGTTTCTTGCTTAGGCGCTGACAAGAGAAAGTATCTGTCTGTAGTTTCTAATGCTACTGTTAGTCTAATCATAAAGCCAGCACACCTTTGTCTCATATAACACAAAGTTATTAATCAGCTCCCCAGTGTCTCTTGTAGAAAGAATAAGAGGAAGTATTTTAAAAATACATATTCTATAAATATATTCTTATTGCCCATTCTTAGAGTTTTCATTTGTTGAGCATCAGTGTACCAGGTAATTTACAGACTTCTACAATCTTCATAATTATGGTGTAGGATAAATTTTTTCCCTATTTTACAGAAATGACTATTTTTTGTAGTTGTATGTGAAAATTATAGAACAGTTTTGGGGCTCTGCACAACGTTATGTTCTCACACAGAGAATTTGCCTTTGTTTCTTGTATGCAGGTAATTTGAAGAAGAACAATTCAATCTCTTTGGGAATTAAGTTGACTTGCAGCTCTATTTAAGTTTCTAGAAGAGCTGCTCTATTTCTAGTTGCCCTTTCTCCAATAGCATAGCCCTTCATGAGTCCCAGCTGAAAGCTAGGAGTGTTTACTAAGCTCCTTCCCTCTCTAATTTTTGTTTTCTCAGTCTCATGAACCACTGAACTCCCTGCTGAACTCTGCTCACCTTTTCAGCCTTTGAGTTGCTGCTTCCTGTGTGGCTTTTTAGTCTGTCAGCCAGCACTTTAAAAAAAAGTCTATGTTTATAAATAAAACTACCATGTGACCCAGCAATCCCACTACTGGATATTTGTCCAGAGCAAAGGAAATCAGTATATCAGAGATATTTGCACCCCTGTGTTTACTGCAGCACTATTCACAATAGTCAAGATTTGAAATCAACCCAGGTATACAATATCAGATGAATGGGTAAAGAAAATATAACATATATACACAGTGGAATACCATTCAGCTATAAAAAGAATGGAATCCTGTCATTCCTGTCATCCATGCTAACATGGATGGAATTGGAGGACATTACGTTGAGTGACATAAGCCAATCATGGAAAGATAAACACAGCATGTTCTCACTCACATGTGGAAGCTAAGAAAGTTGATCTCATGGAAGTAAAAAGTAGCACAGAGGATATTTGAGGCTGGGAAATGAGAGGGGAGAGGGGACATAGGGAGAGATTTGTTAAAGGAGACAAAATTACAGCTAGTTAGGAGAAATAAGTTCTAGTGTTCCATAACACTGAAGGATGGCTGTAGTTAATAATATATATTTTTTCAAATAGCTATAAGAGGCTATTGGATGTTCCCAAAGCAAAGAAATAGTAAATATTTGAATGATGGTTATGCCAGTTACCCTGATTTGATCACTATACATTTTATGTATCAAAAATACACTATGTATGCCATAAATGTGTACCATTATTATGTGTCAATTAAAAAATAGAATTTTTTTTAAAAGTCAATGGCTTGAGGAAAAATATGATGAATTTGGGAGTTACCATTCTATACTTCCCTTCTCTCAGGGATGTCAGCTGTCAAGTCCTTGAAACTTTGGTTGCACATTGCCTTCAGGTTTTAAATTAATTAGTTAATATTTTTTATATCCAGGATTTCTAGTTGTTTTCAGCAACAGCTGGCCGATTGCAGGTAGTCCTCTATAACTGTAAGTGGAAGTCTTTCCTGGAATCCTTCTTCTGGAAGCTTATTGATTTTGTTCTGGAAACAAATTCCAGTATTATTTTGAATCACATTGATTTGGTTATTGTCCATATTTTACCAATAACAATTCACAGTCCATGAAAGCTGGAAGCATGTAGTGCTTCTACAGTATTTCTCTTACATGGTAAGCTTTGTCCATCTGACAGGCAGTTGACAGGTACCCACTTCCAAGGCTGCTGCTGCTAATGTATAACTAGCACAATGACACACAGTAAAATGTTATAAGAATTCAGGAGCATTTCCCAACCCATCTTCTGGTTATAATTTAGAATATACTAGATCTTTAAAAAATTAAAAAAATTTTTTTTTTTTGGAGAGACGGAGTTTTGCCATGTTGTCCAGATGCAGTATTTTGAGCCTATTGTGTCTATAATGTAAAGACAATTAGAAAATTTGACAAATTATCCCATATTAGATAATCCCTTGTCATGAATTGCATTACCCTGACTGACATTTTTCTCAGTAGGTGAACCATGAGGCACTAGATGAAACAGTGATGATTAACAAGCGTATGTATTAGAATCACTTGGAGGGTTTGGACTATAGATCATGCTTCAGGTCCCATCCGGGGAGATTCTGATTGAATTGATCTGGGGTGAGATACAAACGTCTTCCACTTCATATTCCTAATCCTCTGATTCCTACTTAGCCAAGGTGTCCTCTTCTCTGTAATATTTTCTTTTACTTCCCTGGACTCTATTTTTTCTCTTCTCTGAATTTCCAAGTTTACAATATTCCCATGGCTCTTATGTATATACTCATTTCTTATTAAATCATCTTTTTTTCTTAATTCAACTTTTAATGTTTTTACATTTTTCATTCATTTATATTCAGTCATATATCCCAACTGATGTTTAGCATATTTTATATTATTATCATTATAGTTTTTCTTGTGTCATTCATAATCAAATCATATGGTCTTACCTCACCACCTAAACTGTCAACCCTTTGATTAGGGACTATATCTTATATTTATTTTGTAAAACGATAGACACGGCCCTGTCCCTGGTGAAGAAAACATTCTTAAAGATTAAAAACAAGCAAAACAAACAATATCATCCAGGGAAAAGCACTACCTTTATGTAAGAAAATACTTTGATAAGCCACTTATAATTGAATGTAAGTATTTGATGGTGGGCCACTAAGGCTGAAGACTACACCTGAGATAGTCAATGCAATTGCTAAATGTCTTTATTTTTATTTTTAGAGATAGTGTCTCATTCTGTCATCTAGGCTGGAGTGCAGGGGCACAGTCTTGGCTCACTGCAGCCTTGACCTCCTGGGCTCAATTGATCTGACCACCTCAGCCTCCCTAGTAGCTGAGAACACAGGTGCATGCCACCACATCTGGTTAATTTTTGTATTTCTCTTTTTTTTGAGCGATGGGTTTTCATCATGTTGCTTAGGCTTACCTCAAACTCCTGGGCTTAAGCGATCTGCCTGCCTCAGCCTTGCAAAGTGCTAGGGTTACAGGTGTTAGCCGCTACACCCAGCCTTTACTTCAGAATGGAGAGAAATGCAGGGGTGATGGAAAAGCAAAAAACTAGATAAGACAGAAGGAAACTGAGAGAGAAAACGAGACAGTGGGGTGTGGCTGAGCAACCAGCTTAGTCAGGTGGCTGGAGAAATAATAAAAGGGAATCCTTATTCAATTTTAAGTTATCTTGCTACACTTAAAAAGTAATAAACTCTCTGTTTCACCTAAGAAATCAGTAAAGAAGTTTGCTATACATTACCCTATAAAACCTAGCATTTAGTTTAGTTTTTTTTCTTTATTTCCATATGAATGAAACATGGGCAAGTGAATGCAGTAGACAGGATGCTGCTTGAACTGAGCTAATTCAGTGAAAGCCACACCTTGGAGTCAGAACTGACCACTTGTCAGCCCCTGTGTAGACATCTCAGATATGCAATATAATACAGATAATTCAACCCAATTTTATTTAAATCTTAAATTATTTAAGCTTTAAGACTTTAAGAATTAAGATCTTAAACTACTGCATGGGCTATAGAAATAACTGCTTTTTCTTAGCTGATGTAAGGAACATGTGTATGTATTTATGGCAAACTGCCTGGGATTAAATCCTGGATACACCGTATTACCTTGGGAAAGTTACCCAGTTTATTTCTGCCTCAGATTTCTTAACAATGGAAGTAATAATAGTCCCAACCTCAGAGGGTGGCAATGAAGATAAAAATGAGTTAAGATACTTAAATCCTTTAGCCAAGTCCCTGAATGGCACATGCAGGAATGCAAACAGTGTTAACAACCATTATCATTTTACTGCTGTGGTGTAGTTCTCAACCCTGCTTTGCATCAGAGTCACCTGCGGTATCTGAAAAAATGTACATCCTCAGGTTCTAGCCCACACCGATTAAGCAACATTTCTGGCATTGGAAAGTGGGCATGCATAGAAAAAAACCACAGGGATCCTGAGAGACAGTCAACTCTGCAGAGCACTTCTGGGATATGTTTGCAGGTAGCAAAATGTGAAGATAAGTGTGAATGGTGAGCTCCTATAGAAATTAGATCACTAGAGACACATAACTCAAGCTACCAATCCCCAAACTCATTAATATCAAAATGAGTACTGTCCAAAAGTCTTTGGCTGTCAAATGGAGATGTGAGAAACCTGCTGTTGAACACCTTTCTGGGTCTAGCTGGAACCCAACCTTGAGGAAATAATGTTTGTCATTCCTGCTGGTTCTTACTGAAAGAAAATAGCATTTTTCTCTCTGCTTTGAGAATGAATTCAAGGATCCAGAGAACATAATTGGCGTCTATGATGATGAGTGTTTACATGACAATTCCGAGTTGTCTTTTCTTCAGTGTGAACCTGTTATTGCTTTATAGGATTTTGCATTTTAGAAGGCTAGAATGACAGTAGCAATTATGTCATGACCTCAGGAGGAGGTAGACTTTTCCAGATAGTTGTGATTTTTCTGGAATCCCTCTTGCCTGACATTGACTATTACACGGCCACTATTTGTGTTGCTCAGTCTGACACCTGACCACAGGTACGTACTTGTAAGTTCTTGCTTGGATTCTTCAATAATTCTTTATGATTGTGTTTCCAGGATAATAAAGATGAACCCTGTGGTTGGCATTCAAGATTCTCTAGTGTGAGTCTCAGTTACTTTACTCTTACTTTAGCCAGTTGAGCCTGTTTCTGGTATACCAAACGTTTGGGAGATAGAGATGATGTGATTGTTACACTTAGCCCAGCAGACTCAGCTCTTCTTTCCTGACCTTCCGCCTGTAGCCTAATGATAGGCCAGCGATAGTAATAAGAAGGCAAAAACTTGTCTTAGTAATATGGATTTTAGGCACAACCATATACAGTATCTATCAAATTATCATTTGGAGGAGGGCAGAAGGCTATAATGGTTAAAACCATGTACTTTGGAGATAGATTTTGCTTCAGGATGTTCCTTAACCTCTTCATGCTTCTATCTGTAAATTGGGGATAAATCGTAGTAAGTAATTCATAGATACAGGAGAAGGAATTGAGTTTTATTTTTCTTTCTATTTTGTTTTGTTTATTTAGTTCTAGTTTATTTTAATTTTATTTTGTTTTACTTATAGAACAGTGCCTGTCACATAGTAAGTCTTATATTGGTGTTTGTTAGAGGGAAAGAAAAAGTTACAGCGGTGGAAGTTCTTAGCACAATGGAGTCTTCCAAGCACGGCTTCCTCTACTGATTCTTGCCTCGTATTAAGATGTTAGACTCTGATCTTAATGTTTGACTTATTCTTTACCATATTGATTACATACTTATTCTTTACCATATTGATTACATCCTGGGTTTGTCAAAAGTGAAAGGAATAATTCTTACCCTTGTTATTTTAACCAGTATTTTTTTTTTTTACTTTTATCTAAAAGGGAGTTTTTGACAACTATTATAATTTTTCTAGAGTATAACCAAGTCCCACTTGAGTATTCCCTCTTTGCTACTTTCTGGAGGAATTTTGGGTTTCATATCTGGTTTCTAAGGTACAGCAAAGAAAGGAAAACTAGAGTCTTATGCTCTGCAGGTGTGTCCTTAATCTTTCGATCTCTCCTCAATTCCTGTGTTTGGGTCATTTTATAGTTTTTGCAGAACTAGAACTTTGCTGCTTAAAATCATCCCTGGACTCTTAGTCATTGGCCAGCCCAAGCATGCTATTGGTTCTTGATATGATTTGGTTGTGTCTCCACTCATATCTCATCTTGAATTCCCACATGTTGTGAGAGGTACCCAGTGGGAGGTAATTGAGTCATGTGGGCAGGTGTTTCCTGTGCTGTTCTCATGATAGGGAGTAAGTCTCACAAGATCTGATGATTCTATAAGGGGGAGTTTCCCTGCACAAGCTCTCTCTCTTTGCCTGCTGCCATCCATGTAAGATGTTACTTGCTTGCTCCTCCTTGCCTTCCACCATAATTGTGAGGCCTCCTCAGCCGCATGAAACTATAAGTCCATTAAACCTCTTTCTTTTGTAAATGGCCAAGTCTTGGGTATGTCTTTATCAGCAGCATGAAATGGACTAATACAGTTCTCCACTCATATTTCTCCACTCTTATTTCCTTACTACATTAGTGCCTGCCATCAGACTTCCAGACACTGTGGCCTGCTGGAGGACTTCCAGAGGACTTTCTCTGCTGCTAAAGAATGCACCTCTGCCTGTGCCCATGACTGGCCCAAAGTGCAGGAGAATTGACATTGCCCAACCAATGACTGATAAATGTACCATGTTCCTTCCTTCTCAGGTTAAATCTAGGGCTTTTCCAGTGAGATTGAGCTCTAGAAACTGTCTCTATTGAATGCCTCACCATCCTTCACTGACTTCTTCACTCCCTAATTGTTGTTCTTTCCCTCCGCAAATAAAAGACTTGGACTCCAATACTTATATCAGCTTCTGCTTCTGGGGGAACCCATGCTCAGGCCTACATGTTCTTCCAATGTGTAGCATAAAGGTTGGAGTGATAAAGTCCAATTTGATCTGTTTTGCAGGTGCAGCAGGTACTGGGGACTGGTTGCCACCATTACAGCATTAGTTGGTGCTATAGACTGAATGTAAGTGTCCCCTGAAATTCGTATGTTGAAACCCTAATCCCCAATGTGATGGTATTTGGAATTGGGGCATTGGGAAGTAATTAGGTCATGAGGGTTGAGCCCTCATGGAGGGATTAGTGCCCTTGGAAGAAGAGGAAATGACAAGAACCTCATTTCACCCCCCAGTCTCTGTGCATGCACCAAGCAAAGGCCATGTGAGGACATACCAGGAAAAGGCCCTCACCAGACACCAAATCTGCCAGCACTCCAGTCTTGAACTTCCCAGCCTCTAGAACGATGAGAAATAAATTTCTATTGTTTAAGCCACCCAATGTAGAGTATCTTGTTATAGTGGTCTGGAATGACTAAATCAGTTGGTGACAGAAGTGATATGGGAGATAACATCAAGTAAAGAGTTTATATACCATGTAAAGAGTAAAAGTGCTTAAGGGGCCAGGTGCGGTGGCTCACGCCTGTAATCCCAGCACTTTAGGAGGCCGAGGCAGGTGAATCACCTGAGGTCAGGAGTTCAAGACCAGCCTGGCCAAAATGATGAAACCTCATCTCTACTAAAAATACAAAAAATGAGCTGGAAGTGGTGGTGTGTGCCTGAAATCCCAGCTATTTGGGAGGGTGAGACAGGAAAATCTCCTGAACCCAGGAGGCAGAGGTTGCAATGAGCTGAGATTGCGCCACTGTACTCCAGTCTGGGTGACAGAGAGAGACTCTGTGTCAAAAGAGAAAAGAAAAGTGCCTAAGGGATAAATACATCCTTGTTTTTTTATTTTGAGTCCTCTTCCTAGTTTTACTCTGGATCAAGTATCAGGGCTGCTTCAGAGATTACATGGAACAATTACTAGAAATAGATGCTGAATAGATGTGCCATTCCAGGTCTTTAAAAATGACATATACCAGCCCTATGTATATGAGGACTAAGCAACTGAAAAATTCCTTGCAGACTACTATATACGTGTTTTAAATCCCCTCCTCTCTTGCCCCATCAACCCTTCAATGAGTCTCTATTTCCCACTCTTTGTGGACATTCAGAGACTATATTTGGACCCCTTCCCACAGATACAAACCCATTTTCTCTATTACTACCTCCTGTATATCCTTGACTTCTGTGAATTTGTTATGTTCATTTTTCCCCCAAATACAGGATGCTCATTTCTGGATATGGCTGTTTTCTCCAGTTTTTTCCCACCTGGATTTCCTTCTCATTCTTCTCTGTTGAACAAAATTCTATTCTCCGCTCAGGCTGCATCCACTGGGATAAATTTTAATTAGAAATAGCAGAAAACTCAACTGATAGTGGTAAAATGAATACGAGGTTTATTTATATCATACAACAAGAAATTTGGAAGTAGGATATCTTAGGCTGGTTGAATAGTATAGTGGCTTCATACCTCAGTTCCTTTTGTGCTTAAACTGTGTCTTTTATGGCCATGGTTCCAAAAGGCTGTTGTACCTCTAGGCATTGTATCCATGTTCCAGGTAGAAGAAAGAGAAGGAATAAATGGCAAAAGCTAAATGCCAAAACGTATACCTTTTTTCATTTTAGAAAGCCTGTCTAATGACTTCTGCTTAAGTTTCACTGGCTGGAAGTGAGTTGCATGGCTAAACCCAGCTGTGAGGGATGCTGGAAGGATTTCTTAACACTCTAGGCTCCATTTCAGAGAAAATTCAGGGAAAACAAAATTGTGAAAGATTTTTGCGTAGCTGATTCACAGCATCCAAACATTCAGCTTTTTAAATTCCATGAACTCCAGCAACATTTATTGATGGCAGCCATTTTGTTTTTTTAAATTTAAGCCATGATGTTACAGATGAAAAAATATTATAGATATATGTTTTAGCTTTTTGACTGGATTTGAAACAAATGTGAATTTCATCTTGTCGTATGACTAGCAACTACTACTTACGAGTTTCTTGAAAATAAACATATGCCATTGAGGATGAATTAAGCAAATGAAGAGTAACTGTTGCAAACCGGACTGGCCACATGGTTTCACTGGCTCTTCCTCCTTCTTGCTGATACTAGGTAAGCCCCAGATTTCATGGATCTGGTCAAATCCATGTGCTAAGAGGTCAAAGCCAAGTGCTAAGAGCTGAAGAGGAGATGTGAATAAAAAGCCCATAGGAAGATGAATATAGGATGTTTTTCGAAATCCTACTGTATGTCAGTTGTGGGTAAAGAAACAGTGTTGATGTAATTCTCATTAGACAGTGAAGGAAATCTATTGGCGGGCATTCAAAGAAGTCAAACAACTTGGGTTAGATAATATAATGGTAGAAAATGAAGCTGGGATTGTCTGACAGGTATACATTCAAAGTTAACTTCTTTCTACTGTTTCAGGATAAAAAACTAAGGGAAATTATGTGGGTCAAAGGTTAGCCAACAGCCAGAATTATTTTTCTCAAATCAGTTTTGGAAGGACATTAATTCAGAGTTCATCAAGGTTAATCACTTCTGACTATAAAGTAAATATCTAGGCAATTTCTAGCAATGACAACATATTGGGGTCTTAAAACGATTTTGTTTTACGGTAGAGCTAAATCTTTTCAGAATCAGTTTGAGCAAGTGAAACGAAAGGCTGAAAAAATACAGCTTTGTAAATAATGGAAGTCTTGACATTCTTTAATACTACAGAGCAAATAGCTCCACACTCTAATTACTGTTGTGTGGTGTTTGAGTATCTTTGGTGATGTTAATTAAAGAGTGACTCTTGCATATTTTGCTTAAAATATCCATGCATCCCTTTCATGCTGCTAAATTCTTCCAAAAACACATGCCAGTAACTGGGAAGAAACACAGACCAGACTACATTTCTTTTCAGGCTCTTTATCTCAGTTATTTGTATTAACAGACCGCAAAAATGGATATTATTTATGCTGGAAGAGAGAATGGAAGGGTATCCTAAATATCAGTATTAGAGCTTTTTGCTCTTTTAGGTTCTTAGGTGAAGGTGATGAAGTATTTTATTTTAGGGGCTTTTAATCTTTTGCTTGTGGGTTTTTTCTTTGTCTAATATTACAATCTTGAACAATTATGAAGAAGATATTACACTACTTTTCCTGGTCAAATTACAATAAACCTAATAGAATGGAAATTTTACTGTTTAAAGATTAGTGTAGTGGTTTCCAGCTTTTTCAGCTATGCGGAATTCTTTTTAAAGTAAGAAATAAATTAATAGAAACATTCACATTTTATTACTTAATAGTATTTTTCATGGTGGTTGACATAACAAAAATGCTATGAAAATAATACTCTCACATAACTTGTAATTTGTTAATCAGTAAAATCTGCATAAATTTTAAATGTAATAACAAGTATATGTGTAAGACACATTATTTATTCCCACTACATTCAATGCTTAGTGCTTTGTGAATCTATGGATTATTATGCTACCTTTTAGGATTCAATGGAAATGATCTAGAAGATACCTTTGTAGAGAACTGGAAGAGAAGCTGAGCAAAACAGTTCAGGGCAGGAGATATGTCCAGATGGGCTGCTAATTGTCCTGTGGTTTAAAGAAATTTCTAAAACTCCAAATAAGAGACATTCAGCCATAACATCCTAAATTTTTCTTAAGAAATGTTTACATTCAGTATGGTAAACTAAGTGCGAGACATTCATGGTAGACTGTGGTTCTTCTGAAGGTAAACTTGTCATTTGAGCTTCCTACAGTAGTTTGTATTATTTTAAATAATACATAATTTAAGACATTAAATAATAGACATTCTGCTCAGAAATATTTAGCCTATTCTTGGATTAAGTGCTCATTTTAGGGAGATTCACATTCAGAACATTTTGGTATTCATGTAGAAACTACTAAAAGTCTAAAACTAAGTGAGTTCATTGTTAATGAGAGATCATATTCTATAGTGGTGAGCATAGGTTTTGGTTTGAGGCTCAGATGTTGATGCATAGTCTAGCTTAGTGATTTATTAGATTTTTTCTTCTCCTTTTTTTTAGATGGAGTCTCATTGTGTTGCCCAGGCTGGAGTACAGTGGCATGATCTCAGCTCACTGCAGCCTCTGCCTCCTGGGTTCAAGTGATTCTCCTGCCTCTGACTCCCAAGTAGCTGGGACTGTAGGCATGTGCCACCAAACCCAGTTAATTTTTGTATTTTTAGTTGAGACGGGTTTCTGTCTGTTGGCCAGGCTGGTCTTGAACTCTTGACCTGCCTGTCTTCCCAAAGTGCTGGGATTATTACAGGTGGGAGCCACTGCGCCTGGCCAGCTATTAGTTTTTGATCCTTTGTTAAAAAAAATCTTGGATTTCTTAAGAGAAACTATTATTAGGATTTTTATAGAGATTAAATATATTATGATTAATGTATCTGTTATAGGTTTGGCCCATTTTAGTGCTTATTAAGTTATAGCTATGGTTGTTATTCAATTTCATCTTTTCTAGATACAACAATAATTTCTGAAACAGAAGCTATGATTTCAGAGTTGCATAGGTAAATACTAGAAACACAAAGGCTGATATTTTTCAATATGGATATATTTTGCTAATATTTTCAATAAAACCTTTTGGAGAAGTCTTTTAGAATATGAATCCTATATAAGTGGATTGGCTATGCACTTAAAAAGTCAGTTTGAGGGAAATAGTTAATGTCAAAAGCCATGTACGTTGGATGCCTAAAGTGGTCAGTGTTCAGAGGGAGGAACTGCAAAGACGCACTGATATTTCAAGTATTCTACATCAGTGGTGCTCAACCTTTTTGGCACCAGGGACCGGTTTTGTGGAAGACAGTTTTTCCATGGACCAGAGAAGAGAGGGAAGGTTTTGGGGTAATTCAAGCACATTACATTTATTGTGCAGTTTATTTCTATTATTATTACATTGTAATATATAATAAAATAATAATGCAACTCACCATAATGTAGAACCAATGGGAGGCCCGAGCTTGTTTTCCTGTAACTGGATGGTTCCATCTGGGGATGATGGGAGACAGTGACAGATCATTAGGCATTAGACTCTCATAAGGAGCACACAACCTAGATCCCTCACATGTGCAGTTCACAATAGGGTTCATGCTCCTATGAGAATCTAATGCTGCCACTGATGTGACAGGAGGTGGAGCTCCGGTGGTAATGCAAGTGATGGGGAGCAGTTATAAATACAGATGAAGCTTCACTCATTCACCCGCCACTCGTCTCCTGCTCTGTACTCCTGGTTCCTAACAGGCTACAGAGTGGTACAAGTCCATGGCTCAGGGAGTTGGGGATGTCTGGTCTATATGGTATTTTCTTTCTCATGGATACCATGTCCTTGCATATGAAACTGTTAGAAAGCATCTCCTGCCTCGTATTTTCCATCTACTATTCTATATCTGTTCTCAGAAGGCCAAATCAAGGAAATGAATATATATATATATATATATAAAACACTGGTGATCTTTATCCAGTCATTTCTAAAATAAATCTAGAGCTAGGACACAGCAATGGAATTTTATAGATAGTTCTAATGGTACTTAAACTAAAAAAGATAAATATTTACTTTAAAATGAGAGTTCAAAAGAGAAGCAATAATGAAAGTTAAATTGATTGCCATACAAGTAGAATGTACTTTAGGGGTAAAACCATGGAGGAATAAGTTTTTTTTCTCAATTAGGATGGAGTTGGAGTAATGACATTCAGTTTCTTATTGCATATTATTACATATAATATGTGCAAATGTTGCTGTGTAAAGACATAAAACAAATTAAAAAATCTAATTGAACTGCATCCTATTACCTGGTCTCGAAATAAGGAAAAAATACTAAACTGGAAAAGTAGCTCTGCCTTTTTATTTTGGATATTTCAGAATCGATGTTTGACTTTTCTGAGAAGTAACATGAATAATTTAGGGAATAGAGCATAATGCTGTTAAAAATGGTTAAAGTATAATACCACAGAGGCAACTGCATAAAAGTCCCTGAAAAATCACAAAGGTGTTTAATGTTTCTAATTATGTTTAAAGAATTCGGTGGCGAGGTCTGGGAAATGACTTGCTGAGCTTGTCAGCTCACTCACTGACCCACTCAAATTCCTAAACAGAAATCTGGACTCTTTCTAAGTCATTACTTCAGCTCAGGAAACTTTAGGCAATTTCATTTTGCCTTAAGTGGGCTTTGAGACTCCAGAATGATTTGGGGGAGGGAGTAGGTTAATTGAAGTAGAAATAAAGCTCACCTATAATAATGGGTTCTATAGGGATGAATATTTCCTATCTAAATGTATTTTCATCGTAGCAGCTAATTACTACGAATTTGAATCTATCTTAATAGAAATAAAGAAAAATGTTTTCTCCACTATTGTTTTATGAAAGATACATATGTTAATGCCAAGGGCTTATTATTTTTAAGGAAACGTATTTATACAGTTGACCCATAAACTATGCTGAAGTTAGGAACACCGACCCCTGTGCCCCTGTGAGGCTGAAAATCCCTGTATAACTTTTTTATTTTTTTGAGACAAGGTCTCGTTCTGTCACCCGAGCTAGAGTGCAGTGACGTGATCTTGGCTCACTCACTGCAACCTCCTCCTCCTAGGCTTACGTGATCCTCCTACTTCACCCTCCATAGTATTTGGGACCACAGTCATGTGCCACCATGCCCAGCTAATTTTGCCCAGGCTAGTGTCAAACTCCTGAGCTCTAGCGATCTGCCTGCCTTGGCCTCACAAGGGGATTACAGGTGTAATCCCTTGCTGGGATTACGGGTGTGAGCCACCTTGCCTGGCTCCAAATTATTTTCTCCTGAACATATATTCTCTAAATTTCTTGATATTTTAAGTTATCATAGTCTTTTTAGCTGCCTAATAATCTATTTGGGAGTAATTGGTAACATTTTAATGTGTCTCTATATACAGCAAGCAATTCCAAATGGAATGACTTGAAGAAATGTGCTAGGTTGTAGATAAACTATTAGGTAGCTTAAAAAATTATTTGTAAATAGCTATTTGCAAAAGGTAAAGGTAAAAAAGCAGAATGTGAGAAATTGATTTTGAGGAACTAGTTCTCTTGTTGCAAAAAGACTGCAAGAAAACCTCTCAAGAACTAGTTCTAGAGATAGCTGACACTTAATATTCACGAAATCAAGGTAATACAAAGAAAAGATTTAACAAAAATTGTGTATTTGGGACATCATGTGCAGGTAAAATGAGTTAATTTGCGTTTGCATTATGCCATTTACATTATGATGATGCTAAGATTCTCAAAATATTTTGGTTTCTGAGGAAAGAAGTGATATATACAAACATATGTGGAGGACTATAATGAAGGATTTAATGGTCCGGTGATCTCTACCTTCTCTGTAGGTGGAGTAAAAGCAACTGGCTTCATACAAGCAAACAAAAATGATGTGGGCGACATGTAAAAAATTATCCAATTGTTAAATATGAAATCATGTATTGGGTTGTCTAATTTTCTTTATTGCAGATTTCAGAGCAGCCAAGTTTTCATCTTAGTTTAGGTAGAGCTCTTTGTTTAGATGCAGAGCTGGGAAGTTAATCCTCCAATGTAGAGGTCAGCAAACTTTCCGTAAACGGCCAGATAATCCATGTGTTCAGTTTCCAGGGCCATGTAACCTCTGTTGCAGTACTCATCTCTGCTATGGCAGGATGAACACAGCCATAAGCAATATGTAAATGACTGATCATGACTATGTTCCAATAAATCTTTATTTATAAAAACATGAAGCAGAAGGGATTTGCCCCTTGGACTGTAGTTTCCTGACCCCTGGTTGAGATTACTTTCCTGTGGGAAACATGAAAATTTGCTTGATAGGGTTTAAGGAAAATGAAATAAAAAGTGATCATTTCTGTGACTTAAAAAAAACTTGATTATCCTATAGTTTTAAAAATTCTATAATAGCTTATTATGGGTATGACCTTTTATGGTAACAAGACAAATCTTTAATTGCTTTTTTTTTGAGGAGTCTCTCTCTTCTTGCCCAAAATGGAGTGTGCAGTGGTGTGATGTCGGCTCACCACAGCTTCCACCTCCCAGGTTCAAGCAATTCTCCTGACTCAGCCTCCCAAGTAGCTGGGATTACAGGCATCTGCCACCAAGCCTGGCTAATTTTTGTATTTTTAGTAGAGACGGGGTTTCACCATGTTGTCCAGGCTGGTCTCAAACTCCTGACTTCAGGTGATCCGCCTGCCTCAGCCTCCCAAAGTGCTGGGATTACAGGCATAAGCCACTGTGCCTGGCCTCTTTAATTGCTTTTTATCTGTCTGTATAACCCTGGGACCCATTCCAGCCTTGATGCACTCTAAAGACAGAACTGATTTACTTCATTTCTATATTCCCGATGCACAGGGTACTACCCATCACTAAATAGGTACTTAATAGATATTTTAACTGAAGCATCAAGTGTTTACTCATTTTTAGGCTGCTTTAAGTACATGGAAATTTTGACAAAAGTCTAGAAACAAGGAAATATTCAAAGGCCCTTTTTTATACAATGACAATAAATGTTTTTCTTGGTTTTGGAAACATTTTTATTGCTGTAGTACAAAAAAGTTCTTGATTAAAACCTTTGATTCAGGAGTTCCATGTAGTCTAAGACAGACCAGTTAGGTTTATGTCAGAGTACTATCAAATACAGTGTCTGGAGAGCTAAGATCCAATTTGGCAATACTGTAAAAATTCCAGTATCTGTGGCGCTGCAGAAACAACTTGCAGAGTGAATCCCGATTCCATTATCAAGCTCTTTTGTGAGAGCAGTAAATATGACCAGGGTCTAGCAGGTTTTCTTTAAGCTCCAATGATAGCTGATGGACAGAAAATGTTGACTGGAAAACTTCCCAAGGAGAAAAGTAAATGTCTCATTCCATGAGAATGTTTTACAACTATTGTTTAATAAAGAGAGGTTACAGTTATAGCAACAGCAGTAAAGGATGGCGTGGATGAGTAAACCCCATACTCCTGGTCATGAAAATTTTTTCAGTAGTTGAATAACTGGTGCAATGAACAAGAGCAACCTGTGGGATGTAAAGAAAAGATAATTTTATTTTTTTCTCTAGTAATGTCTCTACATTTATTTGATGGGTATAATTTGTCCTCTTCCCTGACTGAAAACCTGTCCTTGTCTGATTACTCCTAGGAAATAGGAAGTCCTACTGTCACTTAAGTCATAAGCAAAATTTCATTTCTGAAATTAAAAATGTTTTGACTCTACTGGATTTACATTCCCTCCTGAAACAAAAACTGGACAAAAATATATGAAAGAACAGTTTTGAAGATGTTGGATGTCAGGTAATCTGTCTGAAAGACAGGAAACACATAAGGTTGCCTTGAGAGAATTTCCAGGCTTCAGTGCAGGAAGCAGGAATGCGGGCAGGGCCCAGTAGACATCCTGAATTGAAGACAAGGAGCTGAGAGTACAAGATGACCAAATCATCTGTAGTGTACAGGACAGAGTCCTGGAAAAGAGAGATTTACACAAAGAAAGAACCCTTGAGACCTGCACGAGGACTCCATAGGATATTTAACCAAGTGCTTATCACCATATGCATGTGAGCAAAAAATAGACTTGAGTCCAGGGAAATAAATATATGAAAGGAATAGCAGGTCAGTCTGTGGCAATCGATCAAGGTTGGAAGGGTGCCTTTCCTTATTAGCCAGCCTGGAAAACTTCAGAATTAATGGGGCATTGAGTAGGTTATTTAGAAGGGTCTTCCCTCAAAAGTGTGGAATAGGTAACCCAGCAGTTAAACACTTTCAAATATTCAGTTTTTCAAAAACTTAAGTAGAGATGTGAAAGATATAAAAAAGATCTAAATCAGACTTTTAGATCAAAACTACAATGTGGAAGATGAAAACTGCACTGACTTGGACTGATGTAAGGTTTGATATCATGGCAGAAAAGATGAATAAAGTTGAAGGCATGGTACTGTAATAGACTATCCAATTGAAATGCAGAGAAAAAGAAATGTAAAAACATGAACATCAGTGAGCTGTGGGACAACTTCAAGTATCCTAATGTACCTGTTATTGCCCCTAAGGTGGGTGAGGAGAAAAATACTAAAAAAAAAAAAAAAAAAAAATGGCTGAAAATTTGTCATATATGATGAAAACTGTAGATCCATGGAACCAGGAAATTCAAACACTGTACAGCGGAATAAAGAGCACTGGAAATGGTAACTACATCAGTTAATGCATAAGATGTTTTCCTTATTTATCTCTCTTGTAGATATAATTGACTATTAAAACAAAAACTGTATTATGGGGCTTATAGCCTGTATAAGTAAAAATGTAAAAAATAGCATAAAAACAAGGTTGGGAGAAATTGAAGTACATTACTGGAAATTTGTTATACTGTATATCATAGTATAGATGAAGGTGTGTTGTGGTAAGTTAAAAACGTAGTCTATAAACCCTAAAAAACCACTGAAATATCAAAACAAAAGTTTATAGCTAATATGCCAGGAGAGAAAATGAATTCATAAGAACACTAAATCTGAATTAAACAAGAAAAAGATGAAAAAAAGAAAAAACAGATGAAGCAAATAGTAGACAAATAGCATGATGATAGACTTAATTACAGTAATAGCCATATTGAATGTAAGTGTTATGAACAGCCCAATAAAAACAGGGTTGATAGCTTGGATAAAAAAGCAAGACCTCATTTATATGTTGCCTTCAATAAATCAATTTTAAATACAAAGACACAGATAGATTAAAAGTAAAAGAATAAGAAATATATACAGTACTAACACTGGTCAACAGAAAGTGTCTCTATTAATAAGAGACAAAATAAAATTCAGAGAAAGGAATATTACCAAAAAAGAATAAATGGTCGTTGTGTAAAAAAGGCATGCCATTCTGAAATGTTTTTTTTTAACCAAATAACAGAACATTAAAATACATGAAGCAAAGCAAAACAAAACAAAACCTTATAGAACTACCAGGAGAAATAGACAAATTCACAGTTGAAATTAGAGATTTGAATACCTCTCTGGATAATTGATAAAAAAACTTGATAAAACAAATCAGCGAAGATATAAAAGACTTGATAAACATTTTCAACCAACTTGATCTAATTGTCAGTTACAGAGCATACCACACAACAAGGCTTGAATGCATGTTTTCAAGTCATATGGAACATTTGTCAAGATATGTCATATTTTGATTCAAAATACATGTTTAAATTAGTTTATAATGATTCAAGTCATTCAAGGTATATTCTGTGGCCAACAGAATAAAACTAGAAATCTAACAGAAACTTGTCTAGAATACCCTCAAATATTTGGAAACTAAATAGCATAATTCCAAATAACCCATAAGTCAAATAACTAACTAAAAAAGTTTTTGAAAATATTTTAAATTAGATAAGCATAAAAGCTGGACCAGTCACGGTGGCTCACACCTGTAATCCCAGCACTTTGTGAGGCTGAAGTGGGCAAATTAGTTGAGGTCAGGTGTTCCAGACCAGCCGGACCAACATGGTGAAACCCTGTGTCTACTAAAAATACAAAAATTAGCTGGGCATGGTGGTGGGTGCCTGTAGTCCCACCTACTCGGGAGGCTGAGGTACAAGAATTGCTTGCACCCAGGTGGCGGAGGTTGCAGTGAACCAAGATGGTGCCACTGCACTCCAACCTGGGCAACAAAGTGAGATTCCGTCTCAAAGGAAAAAAAAAAGGTGTAAAAGCACAACATATCAAAATTTATATCCCCAAATGTCTTTGTTATAACAGAAGAAATTTCTCAGATCAGTGACTTCAATTCCCCCTTAAGAAACTAGAAAAATAACAAACTAAACTCAAAGTAAGCAGAAGAAAGAAAATAAAGTTCAGAGCAGAAATCCATGGTTCTTTGAGAACATTGATAAAATCAATACATTTCTAACTGGAGAACCTGGGGAAAAAAGAAGAAAGAGATAAATTACCAATACAATGAATGAAATAGGGAGCATCAGTGCTGATTTTATAGACACTAAAAGTATAATATGGAAATATTCTGAATAGCTTTATCCTCATATATTCAACAATTTAGAAAGAATGGGAAAAGTACATAATTACAAAAATCATTCAAGAAGAAATAGACTTATGATGAAATCTTGCCATGTTAAAAATAAAAGAAGAAATAGACAACTAGAATAGTCCTATGTTTATTAAAGAAATTGAATTTGTAGTTAAAAACCTTCTCACAAAGAAACCTCAAGTTCAGATGGCTTCACTGATGAATGCTACCGTACATTTAAGGAAGTAAACATCTCCAAAAAATTAAAGAACAAGGGAGGTTTTCCAACTTTTCCCATGAGATCAAGAATATAATTATCAGAAAACTAGAAAGACGTTAAAAGAGAACTACAAATGTCACTTATGAACATACATGTAAAAATCCTAAACAAAATATTAGCAAACCAAATTCAACAATATGTGAAAAGGATAATACAGCATGGATAAGTGGGTGTTAGCCACACAAGGTTGGTTTACCTTAGAAAATTAGTCAGTGTAATTCACAACAAACTATAAGAGAAAAACCAAATGATCATATCAATTTATGCAGGGAAAGCATGAAACAAAATTCCGCATCCATTCCTTATAAATACTCTCATTTAGTGGGACTAAAAAGAAGCATCTTCAAACTGATAAAGACAATTAGGAAAATCTGCAAATATCATACTTGATAGTGAAAGGCAGAATGTTTTTCCCTGAGGTGTGATCTCACCACTTCTATTCAGCATTACGCAGGAACTTTTTACTAGTGCAGTAAAACATGAAAATGAAAGAAAAGCAAATGATAAAGGAAATAAATAAATAAAACATCTTTATTTACACATTACCTGATTGTCCATTTAGAAAATCTGATGGAATCTGTTAAAACAAGCAAGCAAGCAAACAAAACCTAATAGGACTAATAAGTGAATTTAGCAAGGTTTCCCGACACAATATCTATATGCAAAAATCAATTGTATGTTCACTGTTTGCATGATGGGTACTCTAGAAACCCAGACTCTACCATTCTGCAGTATATCTATGTAACAGATCCACACATTATCCCTGAATCTAAAATAAAATAAAAATTTAAAAACCTAAGAACAGAGAAAGCTAATTTATGGTAGTAAAAATTGGAAGTTAATTACTTGAGGTGGTAGGGGAATTTATTAGAAGGAAGCACAGAAACAATTTCTGGGATTATATGATGGAAATATTCCATGTCTTGAATTGGGTGGTAGTTACATGAGCATACACAATTATTATAACTCATCCAACTGTATAAAACTCAATTGTAAAAAGAAAAACAACAACCTTGTTGGAATTTTGATTGGGATTGTGTTGCATCTGTAGATCAAGCTGGGAAGAACTGACATCTTGATGATATTGTCTTCCTATCCATAAACATGGAATTACTCTCTATTCATTCTTTGATTTCTTTCATCAAAGTTTTGTAGTTTTCCTTATATAAAATTTGTATATATTTTCTTAGATTTATACATAAGTTTTTTTTAAGGTGCTAATGTTAATTGTATTATGTTTTCAATTTCAAATCACAATTGATAATTGCTGGTGTATAGGAAAGCAACTGACTTTTTAATATTAATCTTGTGTCTTGCAACTTTGCTATAATTGTTTATTAGTTCCAGGAGTTTTTGTTATTGTTGTTGCCTCTTTGGGCTTTTCCACATAAAGAATCATGTTATCTGCAAACAAAGACAGTTTGATTTCTTTTTTTTTCATCTGTATATGTTTTCTTTTCTTTTCTTTTCTTGTCTTACTGTCTTAGCTATGACTTCTAGTACAATGTTGAATAGGAGTGCTAAAAATGGACATCCTTGCTGTCATCCTGATATTAATGGGAAGCACCTATTTTCTCAGATTTCAGTATGATGTTAGCTGTAGGTTTTTATTTTATGGTCTTCATCAGTTTGAGGAAGTTACTCTCTCTTTCTAGTTTGCTGAGAGTTTATATCATTAATGGGTGCTGGATTTTGTCAAATGCTTTTTCTTCTTCTGTTTATATGATTATGTAATTTTTTTCTTCTTTAGCCTATTGATGTGATGGATTACATTAATTGATTTTTAATTGATTTTTGAATGTTGAGCCCATTTTGCTTACCTGAATTAAAGTCCACTAAGTTGTTGTGTATAATTATTTTTACACATTGTTGTAACCTTTAACTTTTTCCCATTTAGTATGATGTTGGCTGTGGGTTTATCATATTTGACCTTTTTATGTTGTATGTTCCTTCTATACCTAATTTGTTGAGAGTTTTCATCGTAAAGGGTGTTGAACTTTGTCAAATGCTTTTTCTACATCTATTAAAGTGATCGTATGGTTTTTTCCCTTCATTCTGTTAATATGATGCATCACTTTATTGTTTTGTGTATGTTAAACCATTCTTGCATGCCTGGGATAAATCATACTTAATCATAGTGGATGATCTTTATAATGTGCTGTTAAATTCTGATTGCTGGTATTTTGTTGAGGACTTTTGCATCCACAGTCATCAGTGATATTGGACTGTAATTTTTGTGGTTGTTTTATTGTCTGGCTTTGATGTCAGGGTAATGCTGGCCTTGTAGAATAAGTTTAGAAGAGTTTCCTCCTTTTTACTTTTTTGGAATAATTTGTAAATAATTGGTGTTAGTTCATCTTTAAATGTTTTGTAGAATTCAGCAGTGAAGCTATTAGGTGCCAAACTTGATGGGGGACTTTTTATTACTGCTTCAATCTTGGTTTCTTCTATGCTTTCCAACTGTTGACATAATTATTCATAGCAGAATCTTATGATTTTTTTTTTATTTTTGTGGTCTCAGTTGTAAGGTCTCTTTTTGTTATTTATGATTTTATTTTTTATAGTCTTCTCTTTTAGTTAATCTGGCTACAGGTTTGTTGATTCTGAGATTGTCTATTATAAAAAGACTTTTTGTTTTGCTGGTCTTTTGTATTTTTTTAAGCTCTATTTTATGTGTGTTCTGATATTTATTATTCTTTTGTCGTACTAATTTTGGGCTTTGTTTTTGTTTTTCTAGTTCCTTGAAATGTGTTGCAAGGTTGTTTATTTGAGATTCTTTCTCTGTTTTGATGTAGGCATGTATTGCTATCACCTTCCCTCTAAGGACTGCTTTTGTTGTATCCCATAAGCTTTGGTGTTTCAATTTTTATTTACTTCAAGAAATTTTAAAATTAAAAAAATTGTATTGACCCATTTGTTGTTTAGGAACATTTTGTTTAATTTCTATATATACTGTTTTCAATGTTCTTCCTCATGTTGATTTCTAGTTTAATTCCATTATGGTCGGAAAAGATACTTGATTTTGATTTTTCAAATTTGTTAAGGCTTATTTTATAAATGAACACGTGATCTATCCCGGAGAATGTTCCATGTGCATTTGTGAGGAATGTGAACTCTAGCTATTTGATATAATGTTTTGTAAATATCTGTTACGTCCATTTGGTCTAGAATACATTTTAAATCTGATGTGCCTTTGTTGACTTTCTGTCTGGATGATCTGTTCATTGCTGAAAGTGGAATGTTGAAGTAAGCTATTATTATATTCCTTTCTCTCCCTTTAGGTCTACTAATGTTTGCTTTTTATATATGAGTGTGCTGATGTTGGGTGCATATATCTTTATTATTGTTATATATCTTTTTATATTGACCCCTTTATCATCACATAATGGTCTTTTTTGTCTCTTTTTATAGTTTGAAAAGAAACTTTAAGTTATTTTATCTGATAGAAATATAGCTAGCTACTCCTGCTTTCTTTTGGTTTGCATTTGCAAGGAATATCTTTTTTTCATTCATTTTCTTTCAGCCTAAGCATGTCCTTCCAAATAAAGTGAGTCTCTTGTAGGTGGCATATAGTTGGGTCTTGATTTTTATTCATTCAGCCACTCTATTTTCTTTTTTTTGAGACGGAGTCTTGCTGTGTTGCCAGGGTGGAGTGCAGTGGCACGATCTCGTCTCACTGCAACCTCCACCTCCTGGGTTCAAGCGATTCTCCTGCCTCAGCCTCCTGAGTAGCTGGGACTACAGGCATGCACCACCATGCCCAGCTAATTTTTGTATTTTTAGTAGAGATGGTGTTTCACCATGTTGGCCAGGATGGTCTTGATCTCTTGACCTTGTGATCTGCCCACCTCGGCCTCCCAAAGTACTGGGATTACAGGCATGAGCCACTGTGCCTGGCCCCTGCCACTCTATTTTCTAATTGGAAAATTTAATCCATTTACATGCAAGGTAATTATTGACAGCTAAGGACTTGGTACTGCCATATTATTTGTTTTCTAGTTGTTTTGTAGCTCCATTCTTCCTTTTTTTCCTTCTTACTGTCTTCCTTTGTTGTTAAGCTATTTTCTCTCTCAGAATGTTTTGATTCCTTGATTTTTGTTTTTAGTGTAGTTATTAAAGATTTTTGCTTTGTTATTACCAGGAAGTTTACAAAAACCATCTTATCGTCATAACAGGTTTTTTTGATGTGATAACAACTTAATTTCGATCACAAAGAAGAAAATACTATTTATTTTGACTCATTCATTTTACTTATTCATAAGCTATAGTCACCAAATTCATTGTTGCTATTATTGTTTTGAATAAACTATTGTCTCTTAGATTGAATATGAGTAAGAACAGACTGTTCACCCAAAAAGATATGTTTGGCATACAAGCACATAAAAAACACGTAACATAATTTGTGCTTAGGGCAATGCAAGTAAAATTTCAGTGAGATGCCACTCTTTTACCTGATAGAATTAATAAAATTAGAAAGCAAATTTTATGAAGCTGTGGTGGAGCCCTCACATAATGCTGGTAAGAATATAAAAAATATGATAATCACCTTGGAAAACTGTCAGTTTCTTAAAAAGTTAGACATATACGTAGCATCTAACCTACCACATTACCTGCCATATAACCACAAGAAAATAAAGCATGTGTCCAATGTTCATAGCAGCTTTTTTGTTTTTTTGCAATAGTCAAAAACTGGAAACAACCCAAATGTCCACCAGCACATGAATGGATAAACAGATTGTGGTGTATCCATACAACACAACTCAACAATAAAAAACAATAAAATAGAATGAACTATTGTTACATACTACAATGTCAGTTTATCTCAAAATAATTATGCTGGATGAAACAAACCAGATAAAAATATTATACACTATATGATTTCATTTATATGAAATTTTTAAAAATGCAAACTACCGTGACAGTAAGCAGATCAGTGGTTGCCTGGGGGGTGTGGTGGAGGACTTGAAGGATTGAGATAGAGCAGGGAGTGATGTGTTGGTTAAATGTCTTTCCGTTGAATTCCCAGTCCTCTGGGATTTTATCATCATGGCTTCTGCTCCAGTTCAGAGATGTCAAAGCTGGACTTGGTGAACCAGGTTTGAAGAATTATTCTACCTCAAATACCGATTATGTCTCTACCAAGAAACCACACTTTTAGGATCTCAGTGAAACATTCATTTTCATGTCACTATGCAGTTATCTATATAATTAGAAATAAGAGCAGAACACAAATTTTGAAAACATTTTAATGACATAGTGAATCAAAATAATCTATTCCTAGAGAATTAGCATGGATATGACATGAATCTGAATCAAATGTGTTTGGAGGCTTTATTTATATTTTAGTGCATTCCCTAGTTCCATGTTGTTTTAGGGAATTTAGCTTGAGTAACAAAATTAAAGAGAGCCAGGTGCGATGGTGTGCCTGTAGTCCTGGTTATTTGGGAGGCTGAGGCAGAAGGATTGCTTGAGCCCGGGCGTTCGAGTCCTGGGCAACATAGCGAGATCCTGTCTCAAAAAAAATTAGAGTCAATTTTATTAAAATCATTAATGAGTCAGAGCTTTTTATTACAATACTTGGTGATAGTTACACAATAGTAATACCTTGTGGTTAACATCCACTAGCTTCATAGTACATGTGTGCTATCTAGTAGGACATTCATGTTTTCATTCCTTAAATATCAGGTAAGTAGAATCAAGACATTATTTCTATGATATTTCTATAGTAAGATGTGGGCCAGAATCCTGAGTTACTTTACTCTCATTCAGTCAACTTCCAGCTGTAAATTACCTCCCCTCCATGATGCACCTGGCCCTGGCCACCAAAATGTTCTTGAGAACTAGAAGTAAGTAGCAAAATGCATCTGGTTTGGGAGTCAACTTTTCTCCCTCCATTCTCTGATAACGAGTAGCAGAATGACCAAAAGGTAAAAGAACAGTAATTTCTGCTTTGAAACGCTATTTTTCTCTAAGTTTTATATTTAAAAATTTAAGAATGTATTTTTTAAAAATAATTACTTGAATGATTAATACTCTATCTTCAGTAACATTAGTGATAGCTATCATCTGAGGATAGGAACCATATAAATAACCTAGTATTATTACTTCATTCTTTATTTTGTCATTTCCATAATCTCTGTAATTTCCTCTCTCAATTCCCTTTTTAGTACTTAAAAACATCACACAAAGTATCATCTGCATTTTCAGGTTTTTTCCTTTCTATTTTAGCGAGGGCCTTATGACACCTGTAGAATAAGGTGTCCTTTAAAGCACCCTTCCTTTAAGATAGAAATTATGGTCAATTTCCCTGAGAATTATGAGGCTTATATGTGTTATGGAGGATTTGTGATTCACCTTCAGGTTGCAATTCTAGTTGTTGAGTTGAAATAAAATATGTTACCACTGGGCTTTAGTTACCTTAGAAAAATCTGTTTTCCTCATGCAGTCTCAAAAATAAGAAAGATCAATCTGTGTGCTCTCACAGCCATGTCTGTGATGAAACTTCAAGGGAAGCAGTGATAAGATACGGTGTTCACATCTTTGGATTTTGTACCTGCTCTTTGTCTGTCACTGTTATATTAATAAAATAAAATATTTTAAAGCAGTGCAAAATTTATATTTTGAAGAGTTTATCTGTACAGGTGGAATTTGGCAGGGCATATTTTATCACCGAGTTCTGGACATTTGGAAGGATGATTCTATTACTTAAAAGGATATGCTTGCAGGGTAACTAAAAAACTCCTTCTGTAGAAGCATTTTTGCAAACATGTAAAACTAATAATTCTGTCTGCAAGTCATATGGTTAAACTGTTATGTAATCATTAATAAAGATGTTTATATGTTCATTATACACAACCAAGCATATTTATAAAATATTCTTTTTAAATATAAAAATATAATTATAGCAGTTTACCAGAAATAATAGTTATGAGCCTTTGAAATATCTTCACAATATGCCAGAATGTCTTGGCCTATTTTGTAATAGAGTTTCTACTACGAGATTCATTTGTCAACTCAGATATTTCCATTGCCTTGCAAGAGGCACTAAGCTACATCCTCTTATGCCACAATGCCATGTTTATTAAGAATGCAAATTCTCATATTTTTTTTAATTGTAGA
This sequence comes from Gorilla gorilla gorilla, assembly GCF_029281585.2. Classification (NCBI taxonomy): domain Eukaryota; kingdom Metazoa; phylum Chordata; class Mammalia; order Primates; family Hominidae; genus Gorilla; species Gorilla gorilla. The sequence goes on from NC_073232.2 coordinate 27,824,898, forward strand.
GGACATGCTATTCTTTGACAATGCAGTGTTGTTTAAGGTATTTCTGCAGATTAAAATATAGTGAGAATTATATTGCTTATACACATTTGCCTTTTAATCTATGACTACAGAAATATTTTAAAATTTATATTTTCAGTTACTTCCCCTAGACTTCTTATAAGTACAGAATTTAACTAATGTGCATATTATAGGTTATGCCTGTTCTGTAATGTGCATGCTTATGATTTTTTTTAAACATAAGGCTCTAGTAAACATTGATATTTTCAGTGGATATACCTTTTATTGTTTTCTGTTTTCTAGAAAAATACTCTCAATTATAGGCAATTTAGAAATAAAATTTAAAACTATTATATGTCTTGCATTAAATTGGTGAATTATTGGACATTCCCATACATGGTAATATTAAGTAGGGTTGAGTTGGCAGGAACAAATGGATAGATCCAAGAGATATTTAAAAAGTAAAATTGTTAGAATTTGGTGATGTCTTTCTCCCCTATTTTAACATATTTCTTCCCCTCCTTCAAAACTTGGCCCTCAATTCCTTGATTTTAGAAGTTCTTTCTTTCTTTTTTTTTTGAGACAGAGTCTCCTGTCTCCCAGGCTGGAGTGCAATGGTGCGATCTTGGTTCACCGTAACCTCTGCCTCCTGGGTTCAAGCCATTCTCTTGCCTCAGCGTCCCGAGTAGCTGGGATTACAGGTGCCCACCACCATGCCTGGCTAATTTTTGTATTTTTTGTAGAGACGGGGTTTTACTATGTTAGCCAGGCTGGTCTCAAACTCCTGACCTCAGGTGATCCACCTACTTTGGCCTCCCAAAATGCTAGCATTACAAGGATGAGCCATCCGCGCCCAGCCTAGCAGTTCATTCTTGACCTCCAATCTGTTCCATTCATTTTCTTTGACTTTCTTGAGACCTTCGTCCACTGATTCCACTATTATTTTTATCAATTGCCTCTCCCTTTTAGATTAACTTCTCTAATAGTCATCATAGATTTTATGATTCATGATTATAATCACGGTCTTGCAATATCCCCCAATTCCTTGTCCTTCTCTTCTGTATACTCATCTGTGTTGGGGAAACCAGCCCCTCATCACCCAGCAGGTACCCCGAGTCCGGCAGAGACAAAGGAGTTAGAAAGAGACAGAATAAGCGTTTAAAAGGTGGGTCCAGGGGACCAGAGCGTTGGAGGCTTACTCGAGGTCCAGAGCTCTCGGGCTCCGCCCAATTAATTGGTTTACAAGCTCTTTGTTCTTAGGGCAGATGGGAGGGGGAGGAAGGGATGAGGAAAAGGATTAATCAGTGAAAGAGAACTCATGAGTCATTCAATAAGATGTGTATCAGTGGCGGTTTCTGTGAATTTCCTTGAGCAAAGACGTGTGTCTAAACTACTTAAAATCTTTAACTTACCGGGACTGAAACAGGTGGGAGTGGGTTTCAGAAGGAGCTGAGATGTTTGGTTATACTCCACTGCTTCAAGGGAGTGTTATCTCCCTGAGCAACCTGTGGAATGCCGCTGAGCGGTTATGTTCTCGAGGCATAAAGACATGAAGGAAATAAGGAGACTTTTCTCCTGAAAAGCTGCCCATGGCTCCCCATGGGTGTCTCACACAGGCGAGACCAACTCAACTGGCACCCCAGAAACTCTCTTTCCCACAATCTGGAAAAACTCAATCCTAATTAAACTCTATGGTCTGACCTTTGTACCTGCTCTGACCAGCTGCATGTTTCTAGAGCAAATCACACAACCTTATTGGTTGATTTCACTTTAAATTAGTTACAGTAAACCCTAAACAGGCACTCAAAAGTACCCAACAATCCCCCAGGAGGCATGAGTGCACATACACATACCTGCACAAATACATGTAATTCATAGATAGATAGATCGATAGGAAATGAAGAAATAAAAGAAAAGGAGATGTCAGGGAAACTCCTGCTTTTTCTTGCATATAGGCCCAGATGTCTTATGAGGAACACACAAGGCAAGTTGGGTCGAGGCAAGGTGGATGAATTCAGTTTTGTACATTTTGCAATTAAAGCGACTTTGTGACATGTTAGAGGAGATATTAAGTATGCATTTATTACATAGATTTAAAATTTAGAGTAGAACTCTGAGTGAAAAACCCTGATTTAGGAAATTCTGGTAAACCTAGGAAGAGAGAATATAATGGTGAAAGAATGGGGCAGAAGTGAACCTAGACAACCTGTAGCATCTAAAGGCAATAAAGGGTGATGGGCCAGCAAAGGCTAGGCCAGAAAGTAGATAAATCACCAGAATAATTTGAGATCAGGGAAAAGAAGACTTTAGAAAGAAATGGGGGGTGGGCATGGTGGCATATACCTGTAAATCCCAGCACTTTGGGAAGCCCAGACAGGAGGATTGCTTGATGCCAGAATTTTGAGACCAGCCTGTATAACATTGCAAGACCTAATCTCTATCAAAAAATAAAAAATTAGCTAAGTGTGGTAGCACATGCCTGTAGTCTCAGCTACTAGGGAGGCTGAGGCTGCAGTGAGCTATGATCACACCACTGCACTCCAGTCTGGGCAACAATGAGGCTTTGTCTCAAAAATCAATCAATCAATCAATCAATCAATCAATGGAAAAAAGAAGAAATGGTGGAGGGAAGGAGTCATCAGTGTACCAGTGTAGAATGCTGTGAAGATACTTTTTCATAACTTCATAACTAGATATTTTGTATCTTCACAGCACAAAGATAGAAGTCTAAGACTAAAATATTTTATTCTTGACATTAAACAGACAGCGTGGTCACTGGTTGCCTTAGGTGGAGAGTAACTTTGATCAGTTGTGGAAGCCAAATTAGAATGGGTGGAATAATTGGAGGTGAGGGAACGGAGGCACATGCAGACAATTTTTTAAGAAGAGATAGCATGAAAGGAAAGCCTGAGAGAGGGTAGGTCTGTACCTGGAAGAGGAAGGGAGATGAGGTGAGATTTTAGTTTGCTGGTTTCCTATTTTTTGCTCTAGGAAAGATTGAGCAATGAAATATAATCATAGCTTAATTGGTAGCATAAAGTCATCTAAAGAAAGAGAGGTGATCTGTAGCCTGGGAAAAGGGGAATTTGATATTAAGAATCTGGCAACTTTTATTCTGCAGAGAGAGAGAAGGAGAGAGAGAAAGAGAGCGAGAGAGGCTGAAGTTAGAAGGAATTCCAGTTTATTGTGCATTTCCTAGATGAAAGAAATGCCTATTGGGATCATACTACTCCAGAGTTTTGGCTTCTCTCACTCCTAATTAAGTCTCCCCACCATCTCCACCGCAAGTTAATAAATTGATGCCAAGGTTTATTTATTAATCTTTTATGTGTTGAGTTAATTTTAATTGGGTTTTGAGAAGTTTTCTGGGTACGTGGATTAATGGAGTTTGTAGACCTTCAAAAACTAAGGTATAGACTGAAGAACAAGGTGCCTGAATTTAAATATCACTGGTTCAAATTGGTATAACGGTTTAGTTCCTCAGTTAATAAGAAGAATAAAAATAATAATTACTGTTTGTCAAGCCCTTATCATGTGGCACACGCTGTACTTCACATATTTCTAATCCTTTCTGTAACTTTGCAAGCAGGCTATTATTATTTCCTAGGTGAAAGAACTAAAGCTCAAATTAATTCTTTTTTTGGTTCAAATTTTACCATAGAGATATTTGAATGTATAGAAAAATAAGGAAAATAGTGTAAATAACCCCTATGGAATCCAGATTCAAGAATTACTGATATCTGCCCATCTTATTTCAGCTCTGTTTCCCCTACTCTGCCACCCCCGGTTATATCTCTTTCTCACCAGCTTGGAGAATTTAAATGCCTTGCCCAAGACCACCCAACCAACAGGCTTTCTAAGTATCTTCTATCGGTTAAATACTAAATGAGCAATTGAGGGTATAGACAGAATATCTGGTCCCTTCCAGTACGACCACAAACAGCAACAAGGGTTTGCTAGCCATTTTTCTATGAGAACTAACTCAGTTAATAATTACCATGATCCCATAAGGTTGGTATTAGCCCCATCTTACAGATGTGGAAACTGAGTCACAGAGAGGCTAAAATGACCCACCCAAGAATGGGAAAGCTGGAATTCTGACCCAGGTGGTCTGGTTCCAGAACTGGTGCAGTCAGGTAGGGAGAGCAAACTATAAAGAATTTGGAATGATTAGTGATAGGATGAAAGGATCTGGAAGGTTCATCCTTTTGGTGACATTGGTCAGCTGGCAACCTTCTCTGCTACCTTTTTCATCTTCATCTCCAGATATAATCCTGCAAGGTAAGCAAAAATTTGTATGACAGCACCCACGACATCATTAGAACCATGGCCTGGCTGGGTCTATCTCTTTGGTAGTTTCTGCAGCCAAGTCAAAGTGAAAGTAGGGAAAATTCAGAAGTTAGTGACAGACATTTTGGCCTGCTTGGTTTTTCAGAAAGTGTTAACTGAATGATGTGTATGACTGAACACATTTAGTATAAGTTGGCAGGGCCGGCCTCTGAAAAGCCTTCAGGGGAATAAAACTGGGACTGCTTTTTAACTGCCAGCTAGACACTGTTTCGGCCATGCTGAATTCCAATGAGCTGGGCTTTATTGGCAGCTTGTTCACCGTATCATCATGTTACTTTAAATTAAATAATATCTCAGTCATTAATAAGCATTGTTCTTTTATCTGGAGTAGTGAAGAGTAGAAAAATTGCATTAGGAAGAAGACGTTCCTCTTGATTTATTTTCTTAGCTCCCCATGGATATTCAGCTATTATGTGACATACACTCAGATTAATTGCTTATGTGATTAGTAGCGATTTTTGCCTCTGCTCTGGTGACTAAAATGGCAGCTCTGTTACCCTGCAATTCAAAGGCAAATGGATAGGGATGCAAACTTATAGCCGCAGTGCTGATATGAAGAGGGAAAGGAGAAAAGACAAGAGAGGAAATGAAAGGAGTAGGTCGTAGAATACAATTTTTCTCCTTTGTTAAGAATCACGATATTGGGTGTATGAGAATGATCCCTTACAAATGAAATTCTTCTTAGAGGAATCAGTGGTTGTTAGAATTTTTATCTCCTGCCTTGAAATCTGGAATTGTGCAATTGCTGCAATCTTACTTTGTCTTGAAATTCCTTTCTTAGAAATTCAAGCCAAGCCTTCTATTCATCCTGCTAACTGAAAGGCAGTCCTCTTGGCTGATTCAGAGTGTGCCAGTGGGAAGTCAGGTTGTTTCTGACTGATGAACTGTCTTGAAGAAATGTTGTACTCTAAATTGCTTCCAAGTTTATTTTGTAAAACTCTATGGAAGGCTGTATTTTCTAGATGCTTGGCAAACTGCTGGAGAGTAGTGTTCAGTAAGCAAACCATTTTAGTTATTCATCAAAACAAAGTCTTACACTCCCACTCACCTTCCAAATTCTCATTGAGCTTTTGATGGAAAGAGACTGTAACTCAGTAGGCTCACTTTCCTATTAAAAAACAAAAAGAAAGAAGGAAAGCAGCCTCTGTCACAATGATTCATTAGAGGCAACCGCCCATATCCCAGTTCATCTAAAGTTCACTAAGTTCCAATTCCCCCAAACGCCAATTTTCAATAACATTATAATCCAAGAAGTGAAGGAAATAATTTATCCCAACAGTTTATACACTTGTAAATGCCTTGCTAGGCTTGTGATGTACATGGTTGTATAGAGCTCATTACTATGTTTGACAAGTTTATACTTTAACTTTGGGCAATAGGAGTTTTGCTTACATCCTGTTGGTCATATATTGCTAGAGAAACATTTGAATTCTGTCAGTTTGCATAATTTTAAGGTTTGAAATCACTATTTTGAAGGATGCTCTACTCTTCAAAAATTTGCAGAATCTGAAGAACATAATTGCAAATTCTACTCCTTAACTTGCATGCCTCTTTTAAAAAAATCACTTTATTGAGGTGTGCTTAACATATAAAAAGCTGTACATAATTAATGTACAATTCGACGAGTTTGGAGTGTATGTCTCTCAAAATTATTGTTGCGCAATACCATGAATTATTATGTGGCTAATGAAAATGAGGAGAAGGATGGTGAAATATTAACATGTGTTTTACTATATGTATAGTTGTTAAAGAGCATGAAAGTTTAAAAAGGTAAATTTGACTTTGAGAGAAAAATGAATTGTACCATTGGTGAGACTTAACCCACTATGGATTTTAATAAATATCATGAAAACATTCAATATATTTTATGTTTGAGTTAAATATCAAATTTGCAAGAGAACTACTTGCTGAATTTGCATTGATTTTAGATATTGAGATTATTTTTGTGACATTAGTAGAATCTGTCTTTGTAGAGGATTAGTTTTTTTCATATTGGTCACTGACTGAATGGGATTATAACTGAATTATTATAAATATTGGTTTGTTTCTGAGAAAGAAAAATTGTATTATAGTATATTAGGGTTCTTCAGAGAAACAGAAACGCTAGGATTCGAAATACTGAGTTCAAAGGCCTGAGAACTAGAGAGGAGATGATATAACTCTCAGTCTGAGGCTGAAGCCTGAGAACTGAGTTGGGGATGTTGGGGGTGGCTAGCCTGGGGCTGGCGATGGAGGTCTGAAGGCCTGAGAACAAGGAGCTTTGATGTCTGAGGGCAAGAAAAGATGTATGTGTCCCAATTCAAAGAGAGGAGAGAATTTGCCCTTTCTTCTCCATTTGGTCTATTCAGGCCTTCACCAAATTGGATGGGGCCCACCCACATGGGTGAGGACAGATCCTTATTCAGTCTGCTGACTCAAATGCTGATCTCTTCCAGAACACCCTCATACATACATCCAGAAATATTTTTTACCAGCTTTCTGGACATCCCTTAGCCCAGTCAAGGTGATGCATAAAAGTAACCATCATATATAGACTACAGGAAGGGGAAATATGAATTGCCCAATGATTTGACTATTGCTATAATGGAAAGAAAAAAAATTTCAATGCTGATAAAACAAAGTTAATTAAACAGATATATGTTAAGTAAGAATTGTGATTTGAAGAGAAATAAGACATATTCTCTTTTTTGTCGTCTCTCTTTTGGGGACTATAGCCGAAGACTTCCTTAAATTTTTTTTAACTGAAGTACATTTTATTTTAGTTCATGTAGGGCATGTCTGTCTAGACTTTTCAGTTACTTTTACAAAAATATCCACGAGATAATTCATGGATCTCATCTTCACCCATTTAACAATAAATATTTGTTCAGTAGGTATTGTATTTCAAGAACTAGGCATTGGGAATATAGCAGTGAAAACAATAGGCAAAGCCTTTTATCTTAAGGGGTTTACAAACGAATAGGGGAACAGACAACAGATCAATAATCATGTATAAACCAGTTTCTATATCTTAGGTGGACATAGATAAACATATATTAGGAAAATAAAGTAGGGTAGTAGTGTTTTTGAGTGGTTAAGAGAGGCTCTCTAATAAGAGATTTGTGTTTTTGGACCAGAGATCTGTAAAATACAAGAGAACAAACCATTCTGTTCTAGGCAGAGGAACATGCTGTGATGCGTGTGGGCTTGACATGTTTAAGGATCATCCAGGAAGCCACTGTAGAGGAGCAGTAGGAAGGGATAGGAGAGAGTAGCAGGATCCTGATTATACAGAACCTTGTGGTTATTTTAAGACTTAGATTTTGTTTGTTCTAATCTAAGAATTTTAGATTAGAAATTTTCTAATTTTCTAATTCTTTTTTTTTTTTGTTAGAGACTGGGTCTCACTCTGTTGCTGACCCTGGAGTACAGTGGCACAATCATAGCTCATTAAAGCCTTGAACTCCTGGGCTCAAGCAGTCCTACTACCTTAGCCTCCCAAGTAGCTAGGACTACAGGTGTGCGCTACTGTGCCTAGCTAATGTTTTAAATTTTTCTGTGGAGACAGGATCTCACTGTGTTGCCCAGGCTGGTCTCAAACTCCTGGCCTCAAGCAGTCCTCTTGCTTTGGCCTCCCAAAGGACTTAGGTTTTGATATAGAGAAAAATGGGAAGCCATTGAAGGATTTTGAGAGAGAGATGTAATCTGATTTACAATTAACAGGAATTACTCTATTTTTATTTGAGACACATCTCACTCTGTTGCCCAAGCTAGAGTGCAATGGCGTGATCTCAGCTCACCGCAACCTCCATCTGCTTCCTGCGTTTGAGTGGTTCTCCTACCTCAGCCTCCTGAGTAGCTGGCACAGTAGGCACATGCCACCATGCCTGGCTAATTTTTGTGATTTTTTGGTAGAGATGGGGTTTCACCATGTTGGCCAGGCTGGTCTTGAGCTCCTGACCTCAAGTGATCTGTCTACCTTGGCCTCCCAAAGTGCTAGGATTACAGATGTGAGCCACCGTGCCCAGCCAGGATTACTCTGATTGCAGTGTGGAAATAGAATGTAGGGACACAAGAAAGTAAGAGAGATGTCAGTTAAAAAACTACTACAATAATTCAGTTGAAAGACAATGGTGGACTTCAGGGAGGTGATAATGGTGAAGTTGGTGAGGAATGAGGAATTCTAGATATATATATATATATATATTGCTAGTGGTAGGATTTCATGATGGATTGGGTGTGTCGCGTGAGAAAAACAGACCAACCTAAGAGCTATCTTCTGTGATTTACAGAAGAGCAACACATTTTACTCTATTTCCTTTTTGTCTCATTGGGGTGGTGGTAGGATGGAGTGTCTGGGCATATGAGGTAGGAGACTGTTGAGGAGAATTCACCTTGGGCTTTTTGCAGCCTTCATATTTACTGTTCTTATGGGCTATTCCCCAAGCCTCAGATTGTTCATTCACTTTTGCCATTGTCATGCTTCCTCTGAGACTTTGGGTGGAATCCTCCCTTGTCTTCTTAGCTTCTGATGGTGGCCAGCAACGCTTGGTGTTTCTGGGATTGTAGATATTAATATCTCACTCCAGTGTTTGCCTCTGTTTTCACATGGTCATCTTCTTGTGCATCCCTGTCATCTCCTCTTCTTATAAGGGCACCAATCATATTGGATCAGGGACCCGTCCTACTCCAGTATGATCTTATCTTAATCATTCACAACCACCCCTTTTCCAAATAAGGTCACATTCTAAATATCGGGGACCAGGGCTTCAACATGTTGTTTTAGGGGACACAATTAAACTCATAATGATGACGGAAATGATGAAGCCTGCTGGTATTCCTTGTAGACCCAATTACTCTTTGGTAGTTTTAGTGCCTGTTTCTCCTAAGAGTTTATTTTTTAGCCTACCACAGTTTTATGAATGCTGGCAGAACAAATATGCATCTTGGGTCAAAGATGGAGGAGAGTTTATTACCCATAGCAATAGGAGTAGTCAAAATACCAGCATTTTGGCATCCATTGCCCAAGCCCCACTTCCCACATGGTGATGTGAAGAGAATCAGATGACATTTGCACACTGAATGGATTACATTATGAGAGAAAGATGCTGAGTTTAGGGAACCTGAATCTTTTAATGGGCAGTAAGGATGGCTGCTGTCTCTTTCAGAGGGACTCCCGGAGAATTGTTGTCCAACAACTGTTATGAGGGGTTATTTCCTCATGAGAACACATTTGGTGATGTTGTAATATTTTTCAGAAAATGTGATGATTTGTATAAAGTTTTACAGTGAAATATATTTAAATGCTGTTACAACATCATTGCATAGAACAATAACTCTAAGCCATGCACTTCAATGTATAATTCATACATGGTCCTCAAAATGGTATTGTGTAGTAGGTAAAGTAGGAGCTTTGGAGACAGAAAAAACTTAGTTTTATCAGCCAATTCTTCATCCATGGGCAAAAAAAAAAAAAAAAAAATCTTCAAAATTGCTTCCTTAGGCTGGGTGTGGTGGCTCATGACTGTAATCTCAGCAGTTTGGGAGCAGAGGTGGGCGGATCACTTGAGGTCAGGAGTTCGAGTCCAGCCTGGCCAACATGGCGAAACCTCATCTGTACTAACAATACAAAAATTAGCCGGGCATGGTGGTTGGCGCCTCTAATCCTAGCTAATTGGGAGGCTGAGGCAGGAGAATCACTGGAACCAGGGAGGCGGAGGTTGCAGTGAGCCGAGATCACACCACTGTGCTCCATCCTGGACAACAGAGTGAGACTCTGTCTCAAAAAAACAAAAAACAAAAATATTGCTTCCTTGTTGAATCCAACTTAATCCTTACAAAAACACATCAGATCAAAGAGCTTTGGTAACTCTCCCAATGTCATAGTGCTAACAGAAGAGAATCAGCACTGAAACCCGAGTCTGCCTGGTACCCATTCCTGATTCTTAACTACTTTATTATGAAAAAGATGTAAAGTACCTGGTATAATTAATAATAGGTGTTTATATTTAGTAGTCATAATTTAGTAGTTAGAATTTATAGAAGTCAACAGATTTCCAAAATGAATTCTGAACTATTTCTTGGAAACAGACAAAGACACAGTTGTGTTAACATCAGAGAAATCGAAGTAGAGAACATCCCTAGAAAACAGACATCTGTCATTGTCCTTAGAGCAGTTTTTTTTAGAGAAAAATTTGATATAAAAAAGGAATTGTCATCCCTCTGGGCATGGACATTGTCTGTTAACTAATGGAATTGTTTGGCTTATAACAGCCAGCGAATGTGAACTATAATTCAGATTTATATATTCATTTGATCATATCTGCCAAAACAGGAGAAAAAACAGGGACAAGAGTGGGGAATTTATTTTATTTTGCAAGTCAGAAGAGCAGAAAATTTCCTGTGTGATTGCCTTGGTGTAGAAGGGAGTCCTGAACAGTGCTGTAGGTATTTTGGTTGAGTATACACATGAGATTTACCATCCCCTTACATTTTCTCATTGTGTGCTTGGCTTTATCAGGTTTGTCTCATCTCTACCACTGGGCATTTTCTTCTTTGGTTTTGCTGGTATAAATTTACTAGGCATTAATCACATGCAAGCACTGTAGAAAATACCAGTTACATAGGATCCCTTCTCAGTAAATTTGTGATAGAAATGGAAACATCAAGTGATATTTTCTGGGATGGTGATAGGGTTTGGTTGTGTCCCCACTCAAGTCTCATCTTGAATCGTAGTTCCCATAACCTCCACATGTCATGGGAGAGACCCAGTTGGAGGTAATTTGATCTTGGGGGTGGTTACCCTCATGCTTTTCTCATGCTAGTGAGTTCTCACCGGATCTGATGATTTTATAAGGGGGTTTTCCCTATTTTGTGTAGCACTTCTCTTTGCTGCCAACATGTGAAGAAGGACATGTTTGCTTCCCTTTCCACCATGATTGTAAGTTTCCTGAGCCCTTCCCATTCATGCTGAACTGTGAGTCAGTTAAACCTCTTTTCTTTATAAACTGCCTGGTCTTGCGTATGTTTTTATTAGCAGCATGAGAATGGACTAATAAAGATGGCAAGTGGATATTTCTGTTTTTAATTTATTTTCAGTGATGGGTCAGTTAGATTCTCAAGTGGCATCCAAACACAGCATGTCACGTGACATATTTATTTTGCTAAGAATTAACATTTTCTTTGGCCATTGGTTTTGTTATTGCTGGAGCTTATACTGTTCTATGTTGCTTGCTTGTTGGTATAATTGAGTGTACTACCCAGGTGTTTGTACAGTCTTGTTGCCAATAATTAATAAATACTATCACTTGAGGCTTAAGGAAAGAACTTTGATTCTAAAATAAATGTTTACATCTGGGACAAGCATTTGACTTCCAATGTAATATGAGTTTCCTTTAACTTGATTAGCTCTGGGTTTATCTTTTCAAGAATGCCAATTAAGTGCAAACCTGCCCTAGAAAACAAATTCCTTTCAAACACAGGCTGCCAGCAAAGGGGCACAGGCTATTGGCAAGACATTGAAATATCAAAGTTGGAGGCCAAAGGATTGCGTTTTAATCCTAATGCCTCCTCTCATTAAATTCTTAATTTTGGGCAAATCTCTTAAACTTCTGGTGACCATCTTTCCATTTACAATGAGAGCACCTGAATATCTCTAAAACTGATAGGTGCATATAACCTCTTTTATTACTTGTTAATTTTATTTCTTCTAACTTTGTGTGACATTTAAGAGTTTACTAAGATATTATATAAAATTCTTTGTTCCAGTTTGTATTGGTGTAAAATAAATCATCCTGAAACATAGTGGCTTGGCATGATAATCTTTTCTTCTTTTTTTTCTTATGAATCTGAAATTTGGACAGAGCTTGACAGCAAGGAGCTCATCTCTGCTGGGTACCAGCTGGGGCTGCATGGTGGTGGCTAGCAGGTTCATTAAAAAATTTTTTTTGGTAGAGATGGGGTCTCAGTACATTGCACAGGCTAGTCTTGAACTCCTGGGCTCGAGTGATCCTCCTGCCTTGGCCTCCAAAGGTGCTGGCATTACAGGCATGAGCCACTGTACCTGGCCGAGATCCATTTTTAAGATGCTAGCAAATAGGTGCAGGCCATTTGCAGGGATCTCAGTGCTGTGGGTTAGGGGTCTGGTTCTGATTCAGCTGGACCTCTCCATGGCCTGTTTGTAGATCCTCACAGCATGATGTCAGGTTGCAAGAGCAAGTACCCCAAGAGAAAAGTAGAAGCCGCCAGTTCCTAAAGCCTGGAGTCAGACACAGGTACAGTGTTGCTTTTGCTATGTTCTGTTTTTGAAGTTTTTACAAAGCCCCATTTCAAGAGGAGAGAACCTAGAGGCCACCTTTCATTGAGAGGTGTGTCAAAAAATTTGGAGGCCATTTAAAATAAATTTTTAAAATACATTTATCTGAGTTTTTTATTTTTATCTATGTATGTATGTATGTATGTATGTATGTATGTATGTATGTATGTATGTATTTTTGACATGAAGTCTCATTCTGTCACCCAGGCTGGTGTGCAGTGGTGTGTTCTTGGCTCACTGCAACCTCTGCCTCTCGGGTTCAAGCAATTCTCCTGCCTCGGCCTACTGAGTAGCTGGGATTACAGGCGTGTGCCACCATGCTCAGCTGATTTTTGTATTTTTAGTAGAGACAGGGGTTTCACCATGTTGGCCAGGCTGGTCTTGAACTCCTGACGTCAGGCAATCCACCCGCCTCAGTGGAGGCCATTTTTAAAACCACCACACCCAGTTTCTGAACTACTGACAATTTATCATGCATCCTTGTAAATAGCATTTCCTATGTTTAACTTTTTTCTTTAAAATAGGAATGTTCCCTTGATAGCCTACATCTCTGAATTTGAAACTTCCTCACCATAGTTATTATATATGTATATATATATGAATTTCTAATGAAGCAAATGGACAAAGACCTAGAAGACAGAAGAAAAATTTGTTGTCACCTACATCTAAGAGTATTAAAACACTCATAAATTCATTCAGAAAAATTAATTTAAAATTAATTATCACTCAACTTAATTCAGAAAGATAAAACATCTTATTGAGAAACTCTCAATCAGTGACATCAATGTATCATTAAAAGGAAAAGTCAGAGTAGAGCTAGTGGCAGTCAGTCTGATAAATTATAACATAAATACACTTTGTATGAGAACATTCTCACCATTTAATCAATGTCACTGATAAACATCCTCAACAGGAAAGGGCAGGAGTTCCGATCTAGGTTGGGAAAGCATTCCACATATTGAAGTAAAGAAGGCTTTGTGAACATTAGTTCTGGGTAGGTAGGAGGATTTCTACATAGCTCCAGAATATTAAGATAGAGTAGAGATACTAAATGGATAGAATGGCCACAAGTCCTTTTACAACGTTCACTGGGGCACAATTTCAGAAGCTTGAGCACAAGTACAGCTTTAGAACAGTCAAGGACGGAAGATAAATAAACCTGATATGAAGTAGTCTAAAATGGGATGAGTTTTTTTCTGTAGGAGAAAATATGAGTCAAAGAGGGGAAGGTTAAATTAACATTAGGTATTGAAAATACCAGCCAAAGCAAAATCTGGAGACTCCTGTAATAGCGAGAGCATCTGTTTTGGCCATCTTCTTCCAGGGGGTCCTGAGGAAGAAGGAGGTGGCCGCGTGAGATAGCTGGTGTCCCGGACACCTTCTCTGAGGACCTTCCTGCTTCCCCAAGTGCTAATACCTTCATGCTCTTTTCTGCTGTCCTGACAATTAGCCTTCATCAGATGGCTCGTTTATGTCTATTGCAGATTATTGGGTTGCATGTGCATCTCCTTCACTTAATGTACCTTTTTACCGTAATGTCTGAATGAATATGGAGCTTTTCACGCTACGTTGTTAAATCTACTTATTCTTCATTATTGGCATGAAATCACCTTTTTGTTCTTCTGCATGGTAGAAGTTAATATTGAGTGTCAACTTGATTGGATTGAAGATGCAAAGTATTGTTCCTGGGTGTGTCAGTGAGGTTGTTACCAAAGGAGATTAACATTTGAGTCAGTGGACGGGGAGAGGTAGACCTACCCTCAATCTGGGTGGACATCATCTAATCAGCTGCCAGTGTGGATAGGATAAAAGCAGGCAGAGGAGCATAGAAGGAGTGGACTGGCTTAGTCTTCTGGCCTCCATCTTTCTCCCATGCTTGATGCTTTCTGCCCTCGAACATCAGACTCCAGGTTCTTCAGTTTTGAGACTCTTGGACCTCCGACCATAGACTGAAGGCTGCACTGTCGGCTTCCATGCTTTTGAGTTTTGGAAATTGGACTGGCGTCCTTGCTCCTCACCTTGCAGACGGCCTATTGTGAGTCTTCACATTGTTATCATGTGAGCTAATACTCCTTAATAAACTCCGCTTTATCTATCTATTCTATTAGTTCTGTTCCTCTAGAGAACCCTGACTAATACAGTAGGTCTATGTCTGCCTTTTGTCTTAACATAATAAATTTACTTATATAATCATCTGTTGAAAGGACCATGTGAATCACAAATTGATTTCTTTAATCAGACTTATATCTGCTAATAATTTAGGATTGTTCTTTCAACCCATTGCTAACCACAGCATCATGCACAATGATGTTAAGAGTAAATGCTTTGATACTTGTCCCACTAAGAAAAAAGATCTACTTATTTATATTTGCTTTTGTTATTGGACAATAAGATAAATAACCAATTCACTTTTTAAATCATTAATTTGAAACTTTATTAAATAAATACAGTATATATATATATATATGCAGGTTTTTAAATTTAAAACATTTTCTTTTGAGACAGGGTCTCACTCTGTTGCCCAGGCTGGTGTGCAGCGGTGCGAACACGGCTCACTGCAGCCTCAACCTCTGAGGCTCAAGGGATCCTCCCACCTCAGCCTCCTGAATAGCTGGAACTGTAGGCGTGCACTACCATGTCCAGCTACTTTTTTATTTTTTGTAGAGATGGGGGTCTCACTATGTTGCCCAGGCTTGTCCAAACTCCTTGGCTCAAGTGATTCTTCTGCCTTGGCCTTTCAAAGTGCTGAGATTATAGGTGTGAGCCACTTCACCTGGCCAGGATATAGAATTTACATGATATCAAGAGGAATAGGACCTCAGCAGTGTTGCTCACATCTGTCTTCTCCTCCTGATAACCCTCATGACCTTTATACTCCAGTTGTTGCTGTGGCAACCAGCTATATGCCGGCATAACCTGGTAACACTTTGCCTCAGCTGATCTCATATTTCTGCCCCAAGACTTCTCTGCTGCTGTTCTGTAGGATCTCCACTGAAATCTATCACACCCCTTTAAGCTATGCATAAACATGGAAGGGTGAGAAAATGAACACTTCATGGTCTAGCCCTTGACCCATGGTGCAGGAGTCTGTATGTGAATACTTTCTTCTTCAGTCCTTCATGCAGACATTATGAAGTGCATCCAATAAGAGCAGCAGGACCCAGCTCCAGTTGCCCACAGGGGTGCTCAGGTCAAACATGCACATTAAAAAATAGTTTTGTGGGTACATCGTAGTGTATATATTTATGAGGCACATGAGATATTTTGATACAGGCATACAATACATAATAATCATAGCAGGGTAAATGGGGTATCCATCACCTCAAGCATTTGTCCTTTGTTACAAACAATCCATTTGTACTCTTTTAGTTATTTAAAAATGTACAATTATTTTTGACTATAGTCACCCTCTTATGCTGGCAAATACTAGGTCTTATTCATTCTAACTGTTTCTGTACCCATTAACTATCCCCACTACTCTTCCCAGCCTGTGATAGCCATTCTCTTACTCTCTATCTCCATTAGTTCCATTATTTTAATTTTTAGCTCCCACAAATAAGTGAGAACATACGAAATTTGTCTTTTTGTGCCTGACCTATTTCATGGGACATAATGACCTCCAGTTCCATCCATGTTGTTACAAATGACAGGATCTCATTCTTTTTTATGGCTGCATAGTACTCCATTGTGTATATGTACCACATTTCAAAAATGTACGTTGTGATGCGCTTTTCCTTCTCTGTTTACTCTTTCCAGTCCCCCATTCCTGTGTTTTAGGATCACCTCCCGGAATAAACTACCTATATACAAATTCTTGTCTTTGGGACAACCTGAGCCAAGATATCAGAAAAAAAGACAAAAGCAGGAAGGCTCAAGTACCACAGTACTCCCTAACATGGAGAGCCTTGGTAGTTCACTTGTCTCTCCCTCATTGCCTTTGAAATGCTGTTCTCTTTTTATTTTGTTATGCAAAATACATTAGATGCAAAAGAACGTGCAGCATAACACTTCCTCAGTTTCTATGGTAATGATCTTACATAGGTATTTACAAGTGAGCATATAAATATGTAATAAAAATTAGGCTCCAGTATCAATGACTTGTGTCCTATTTATATATATATTTTTTTGCCAAATTCTAAAATCAAGTAGACAAGTCAGTCAATAAAAATGGTGATATCAACTAGGCAAACTTATAAGGAATTCACTTTCCATGCCTATAGCATTGAAATACTAAAATCATGACATAAATTAGAAACATTGACATTATGAAAAAAGATGAAAATATAGGAGGCAAATAACATACTATCCCAGGGATGTTTTTGCAAAGGAGGACACATAATGTCTGTGTTCTTCATTTTAGCAGTTTAATTGAATTTGTGTATAAGACGATTATGTGCTTGCATTTCTTCTTAATTTCTTCTTTATTTTTCCTTTGTCCTTTCCTAATGAGATTTGACTTCCTCTTTAAACATACTTTTGTAATCTTTGTTCCTTTGGCCTAGTAAAAACCACCTTGCTAGAATGTATAAGGAACACTAGCACCTTTCATATTAAACACATTCAATACAAATGACAAATTTCCTTTTGAAATTCTGGAAAACTTGGCTGATTTACTGATCTTTGTGGTGTCCTTGAGTAACCTATATCTTTTAGTGTATAATTTTTAGTGAAGAAGGATTTATTATGAATATACAAAAGCAATTTGGAGAGCCTAAGGATGAAAGTACCATTTGGTGGCACAAAAAATGAGATAAACAAAATGAAACATTGTATGAAGCCAAAGCAGCAAATCTTACTCTTCCATATAAATCTTTTTGTCTCTCTCTATAGCTACAAGTCTCTCCTCTTCATTTTTCCGCTGTATCTTTGGTTCATTCTTTCTTTTCTCTTCATAGGATTTTCTTTTTTGCTTATGTGTGCAGAAAGAGAAGTGGCAGCAACAGACATATGTGGTCTCCCACCAAAATGCTCAGGAGGCACATACTAGATTCGTACTCCGTATCTCACATATGCTAACATGCACTATTGCTTAATGTATTACCAAGGAAAAAATGCTGTCTGTTAAATGTAATGCACAAGCTATTGTAAGATGCATTACGATTTTGGAAATAAAATATGTGAAAAGTGTATTTAGCATCAACAGAATACAGTAATAGAGTGTCTGGTGTCCAGACTGTAAATTCCTGGAGAGAACCTGATTGGTTCAGCCAACTGACTGTGGCCTTCAAGCTCAAGTGTGTATTCCAGGCCCAGTTAGCCATGGCAAGAGGGACTGCAATTGGTTAAGGGAAAAGTTCCCAGGCAAAGAGCAGGTGGTGGGTGGGAGCCAGGAATTACTCCATATTGTTCTTTAACATTTTCTAGAATTTTACTTTCAGCATTTTGCTAACACAAAATGTTGATGTGTTTGCTTTTAAGTTTTCTGTTGAATTGCTGCAAAATATTGGTTAAAAAATTCATGCAGGCAAAAATCCAATGTATACTAAATTGTTAATTCAGAAAGTAAAAAATGTATCCTTTGAATATGGAAAGTTCCATTATACGGTCCAGCTACAAAGTAAAAATAATTTTCTTTTGTGTTGTTGGTGACCATATAACCATGTAGGTCAGGCAAAGAACTATGGAAGTTGAGGTTTTGGGTTTAATCTCAAATTAAAAATTAATATTTAACCCTTTATTATGAGATTATTTCAGACTTTCAGAAGAGTTCCAGAAATAGTAAAGAGAATTCTCAGATGCCCTTAACTCAGCTTACAATCATGGGAATATCTTAAATAGCCATAGAACAGTGATCAAAACTAAGAAATTTGGCTGGGCGTGGTGGCTCATGCCTGTAATCCCAGCACTTTGGGAGGCCGAGGCAGGTGGATCACCTGAGGTCAGGAGTTTGAGACCAGGCTGGCCAACATGGTGAAACCTGTCTCTACTAAAATACAGAAATTAGTCAAGCGTGGTGGCGGGCGTCTGTTGTCCCAACTGCTTGGGAGGCTGAGGCAGGAGAATTGCTTAAACCCGGGAGGTGGAGGTTGCAGTGAGCAGAGATTGCGCCACTGCACTCCAGCCTGGGTGACAGAGCAAGACTCCATCTCAAAAACGAAAAACAAAACAAAACCCTAAGAAATTTGACCTAGATACAATACCATTGTCTATCCATCCTTGGCATGATGTGGCAATGGAAATAAGCACAATATCACCATTGGATACTCCTAATTTAAACACCTGAAAAGGACAAAGATCTGGGTGATGAGGCACAGGATGTCTTTGAACATTTTTGTCAAACTGAGTGTAATGAGATTGGCTGGTTGCTCCTAATGTTGCTGGTAAAAGTGGGAGAAGAAAAGGATGAACTCAGGGATACAAGTTCCTAAGTCAAGCATAGAATGAATGAACCGAAAGCTTCTATGTCTGCCCAGAATGCAACACTTAACTTCTACAGCTGTGGGGCTGAGATTGCTGAAAACCAAACCAGCATCTCATCCTGTAAGTGACTGTATTACAAAGCAAATTGAATCCTCAGTCTCACAGGGTGTCTACTGTTAAGGTGAGGGCATTAATTAGAAAGGAATGGGATTCAGGAAGTTGGAGAATGTGTGTGTGTGAAAACCATGGAAAAGCTGGAGACATTGAACCCCTAAATTTGAATGCATCTTCCTTGCCTATAGAAGCAGTCTCGCCACCACCGTTGGGGAGATTAACCGTGCATTGCCTAAAGAAATGGCAACAGCCTCCCTTGAGGCAGTTGCCAAGCAAGACAATGCTCATTCTCCTTAGGACTCATTCTAAATATCCATCTTTGCTTCTCCTCCTATAACTAGACTGAAGTTTTAGAGGTCCCCAAAGGTGAATTACAAAGTGTGAGTCATGCAGAAGTATGCTACTGTCCAGAAAAACGTATTGATTTTTTAATTTATACAAACAGAAACCCGTGGATATGTGTGGAAATGAATATTAAGGGTGTGGAATAATGGTGGAAGGAACCAATAAAGTTGGATCAGGCTGAATTGATTGACGTGAGTTCACTAATCAGACATTCTGCATTTAAGTCACAGTTCAGGGAGTTAGAAAGAATTCTCACAGATAGGTTGGTTGGTTGGTTGGTTGAAACATGGAGCAAAAGGAGGCCCATATTGATTGAACCTGAAATGCCATATCTTCCTTGGTTTACCATAGAGGAAGCCATTCAAAGGGTTAGGGAGTTTGGAACGTCAGAGTGAATTTGTCATCTAAGACCTACTTACCTGCCCTGGGAGCTTTCCCTACAACTATGGGAAATGAATTTGTTAGAGGAGCCCCAATATTCTTGAAGAGCTCTGTGATCCCTGTTCCCTGTAGGCCAGAACTTACAGTGAGAGCTACAGCCACTGAACTAGGAAAACTAAATGCAATGGGAATAATTGCATCCTGGGGTGGTAGGGGCTAAGTGGTGGCACTCACAACCTAAGGCAGGTAGATACAGTTACTGTAATGAACAGCAGAGGCAAAGCAGTGATTCATTAGTCTGACTCGTGCTGATTATGGGATTGGCTAGTTAAATGTTATGTTCCCAGAGGTGAAATAGATAGGAAGACTATTAAATTCATTCTTGATCTATATAAGCAAGAAAGCTCTAGGTCAAGAGAAAAAAAGTCTAACCTGAGTCACAAAAACATAGAGTCATGGCCCATATGTCAATTATTAGATTTGAACCAGTTTATAGACACGGAGCCCCTTGAATGAAGGGGCAGTTAAATCCCATTGAGGAAGAACCCTAGTCCACTGCTAAAAATTTATACTGTTAACCTTTCTTCTAGCTTTCCCCCAAAGGACTACAGATTTTTACTATGGTAGCTATGCACAAGGGAAAAAGAACTAATCAGACTTTAGGGGACTACTGGACACTAACTGAAGTGGTACTGATTTCAAGAGACTCAAACCATTGTTGTGGTCTGTAAGCCAATAGGGACTTCTGGAGGTCATCAGTGGAGTTTTAGCTCAGGTCTGTGGGGCTAGTGGATTCCTGAAGCCATCTTGGTTGTTACCCCAGTTCCGGAATTCATAATTGGAGTAGACATACTCAGCAACTGGTAGAATTCCCACATTGATTCTCTGACATGTGGAATCAGGGCTATCATGATGGGAAAAGATAAGTGTAAGCAACTAGAATTGCCTTTATCTACAAAAGTAGTAAACTAAAATGTGTATCATGTTCCTAGAGAGCTTCAAGAGATGAGTGTCACCAGCAAAGACTTGAAAGAGACAGGGGTGGTGATTCCCACCACAATCCTGTTCAGTTCACTTACTTTGCCTGTGCAGAAGACAGATGGATCTTGGAGAATGGCAGTGGATTATTATAACTTAACCAGGTGGTGACCCTAATTGCAGCTGCTGTATTAGATAATGTGATTTCATTATTTGAGCAAATTAGCACCTGGCACCTGATATGTAGCTATTGATCTGAAATGTGCCTTTTCCTCCATATCTGCCCATAAAGTCCATAAGAAAGATTTTACTTTCAGCTGTCAATGCTACCAGTACATCTTCACTGTTCTACCTCAGTGGTATATCAACTCTTCAGCCTTGTGTCATAATTTAGAGTGCAGGGATCTTGTTAGACTTGCCATTCTACCAAATATTACACTGGTCCATTACATTGATGACATTTTGCTGATTAGACCTAGAGAGCAAGAAGTAGAAACCACACTAGACTTATTGGTAAGACATTTGCATGTAAGAGGGTGGGATATTAATCGGTCTAAAATTTGGGAGTCTTCTAGTTCAGTGAAATTTCTAGAGGTCCAGTGGTATAGGGCATGTTGAGATATTCCTTTTAAAGTGAAGGATATATTGTTTGCCTCTGGCTCTTCCTACAACAAAAAAAGAGGCTCAATGCCTAGTGGGCCTCTTTAAGTTTTAGAGGCTACATCTTCCTCATTTGGATGTGTTACTCCAGCCATATACATACAGTTTTGAGTCGGGCTCATAAAAAGAGAAGGTTCTGCAACAGGTCCAGGGTGCTCTGCCAACTGCTCTGCCAGTTGGGCCACATGATCCAGTAGATCCAATGGAGTTTGTGGTATCAGTCGTAGGTAGGAATGCTGTTTGATGACTTTGGCTGACCCTTATGGGAGAATCAAAGATGACAACTACTCTCCTTTTTAAATTTTAATTTAATTTTATAATGAGACAAGGTCTTGCTCTGTGGCCCAGGCAGGAGTGCAGTGGTGCAATCACAGCTCACTGCAACCTTGACCTACTGAGCTCAAGCAATCCTCCCACCTCAGCCGCCTGAGTAGCTGGGACTACACATACACACCACTGTGCCTAGCTAATATTTTTTTTTTTTTTTTTTTTTTTTTTAGTGTTACCCAGGCTTGTCTTGAACTCCTGAGTTCAAGCAATCTTCCCACCTTGGCTTCCCAGAGTGCTGAGATTACATGCGTAAGCCATTGCCCTGGCCTTTACTCTCTTTTTCATAAACAATTCTTAACTTGCTTCTGGGCCATAATAGAGTTATGGGCCATCAAGTTACCTTGGAAGCTGAGCTGTCCATTATGAACTGGGTTTTAGCTGATCTAGAAAAATAGTACACCAAAATTCATACTAAGCCCTGAAGTTGGGCATGTGTAACATGTACATAGCAGCACTCCATCATCAAATGGAGGTGACGTACATGTGATCAGGGCCAAGTAGGCCCTGAAGGCACAGTAAGTTACATGAAGAAGTGGCCCAAATGCCCATGGTCCCCACTCCTGCTGCACTTTCTTTTCTCTTTCAGCCTGAACCTATAGCCTCATGGAGAGTTCCATATGATCAAATAACAGAGGAAGGGTAAATTCAATCTGGTTTACAGATAGTTTTGCATAATATGCGTGTAATATCCAAAACTGGACAACTGTCGCAATACAGCCTTTTCCTGGGACACCTCTGAAGGACAGTGGTGAAGGGAAATCTTCCCCCTGGGCAGAACTTCCAGCAGTGCACCTGGTTGTTCATTTTGCTTGGAAGGAGAATTGGCTGGATGAGCAATTATAGACTGACTTATAAGCTATGGCAAATTGTTTGGCTGCATAGTCATGGGCTTGGAAGGAACAGGATTGGAAAATTGGTGATAAAGAAATCTGGGAGAGAGATACATAGACAGACCTCTCTGAATGGGCAAAAAACATGAAGATATTTGTATACTATGTGAATGCTCACTAAAGGGTGACCTTAATAGAGGCAGATTTTGATAATCAAGTAGACAGCATGATCCATTCTTTTGATACCAGCCAATCTCTTTCCTCAGCCACTCTTGTCACTGCCCTATGGACCCATGAACAAAATGACCATCATGGCAAAGACAGAGTTTAGGGATGGGCTAACAATATCCACTTTTACTTACCAAGGCCAACCTGATTATAGCTACTGTTGAGTGTCTGGTGTTCCAGCAGCAGAGGCCAACACTGAATCCTCAGTATGGCATCATTCTCTGGGGTGATCAGCCAGCTGCCTGGGGCAAGTCATTACATTGAACTACTTCCATCATGGAAGGGGTAGTGTTTTTTTCTTATTGGAATAGGCCCCCTGGATATGATTTTCCTTCCCTGCACACAGTTCTTCTGCCAAAACTACCACCTGTAGACTTACAGATGCCTTTGCACCCTTATGGTATTCCATATAACATTGCTTCTGATTAAGGAACTCACTTCACAGTAAATGAAGTATAGTAATGGGCCTATGCTCATGGAATTCACTGTATTTACCATGTTGCTCACCATCTTGAAGTAGCTTCCTTGATAGAATGATGGAGTGGCATTTTGAAGACTCAGTTGTAGCACCAGATAGATGGCAATACCTTGCGGGGCTGGGTCACCGTTCTCCAGGAGGCTTTATATACTCTGAATCAGAGTCCAATCTATGGTGCTGTTTATCCCATAGACAGGATTCACAGGTCCAGATATCAAGGAGTGGAAATGGGAGTGGTACTACTCACTATTACTCCTAGTAATCTGCTAGCAAATTTTTTGCTTCCTGTTCCTGCGATTTTATTGTCTGCTGGTCTAGGGGTCTTAGTTGCAGAGGGAGGGATGCATTCACCAGAAACTAAAACAATTATTCATTCAATGGGAAGTTAAGACTGCCACCTGGACCCCTTGGGATCCTTATATCTCTAAATCAACAGGCTAAGCAGGTTGTTATGGTGTTGGCTGGCACAACTGATCCTGACTGTCAAAGGGAAATTGGATTGCTTTGCTAAAATGGTAGCAAGAAAGAGTATATCTGGAATAGAGGAAGTCACTTAGGGTGTGTCTTAGTGTTATGCCCTGTGATTATAGTCAATAGAAAATGATAACAACCCAATCCAGGCAGGACTACTAATGGCCCAGACTCTTCAGGAAAGGAAGCTTGGATCACTGTATCTCGTAAAGAATCATGACCACCTGAGGTACTTACTGAGGGCAAAAGGAATACAGAATGGGTAACGGAAGAAGGTAGCTATACATATTAATATCAGCTATGACCACATGATAAGTTACAGAAGTGAAGACTGTAATTGTTATGAGTATTTTTTCCTTATTTTGTTGTGAATGCATTTGTGCCTTTTTGTTTTATTTCCCTCCGTTATCCTGTTATTATGTAGTGTAGGAGATATTGACTTATAGTATTTAAGTACTCTTTAATTTTACAACATAGTATTTAAGTTATAGAATATAAGGGAGAAGAGTTAACATCACTCAAGAACTTTGTATCCTCTTCTGGGGAAAGAGTATGTTTTTTGTTGTATGCAGAATACTTTATCATGTATGACTTTATTATTGTTGTTATTTGGAGATTAATATGGTTTAAGAAGATGTGTATGGGTGCGAAGTTTATTATTTTATTGTTGTTATTTGGAGATTAACATGGTTAATAAAATATTATTTTATTGTTATTTGGAGATTAATATGGTTTATTATTGTTGTTATTTGGAGATTAATATGGTTTAAGAAGATGTGTATGGGTGCGAAGTTGACAAGATTTGCACTTGTGATAGTTAATTTTATGTATTAACTTGGTTGGGCCACAGGGTGCCTACATATGTGGTCAAACATTATGCTGGATGTTTCAGTGAAAAATGTTTTTGGATGAGATTGATGGTTAAACTGGTAGACTTTGGATAAAGCAGATTACTCTGCATAACGTGGTGTACCTCATTCAGTCAGTTGAAGCTCTCAGTGGAACAAAAGATTGACCTCCTCCAAGAGGAAATGAATTCTGCAAGCAGATGATGGCCTTTGGACTTGAATTACAACATCAGATCTTCCCTGGGTTCATGCCTAATGGCTTTCAGACTTGAACTGGAACATTGACTTTCCTGGGTATCCAGCTTGCAAGCCTTCAGACTGGAAGTGAAACATTGGTTCTTTCATGGATCTGTAGCCTACTAGCTCACTTTGCAGATTTTGGACTTGCCAGAACAATTGGTTCTGTTTATCTGGAGACCTCTGACTAATACAGCTTTCAACCCAGCAAACGTCTCCACAAAGGTAGAAGAGGAGGAAGACCGTTTTATTATTGAATAAACATTAAATCACAATGTGATGCACACCACAGGCAATCTGCTAAAGAGATTGGAAAGACAGAAAGAGATCTCACTCTTCCATATAGCTACACAAATACAACCCATCACATACATGTTTTCAAGATAAGCAATGACTACTCTTCAAGTAAAAGGACTTGACAGCATCATTTGTCATAGCTTGTGGTAAATTCACCTGGTCATTGCAGTCACCATCTCCAATTATCCTTTGGATAATTGGTTTTATTGGAAAAACTAAACTTCTCATACCTTTATGACAGCACGTAGTTAGTCTTGGAGTAAGGTGCCCACCTAAGTGAGGCTCCACGCCTCTGACAGAAACTGGGAGATAGGGTACTGTCTTCCATTATAATTACATTTCAAAGAGATGGCTTCCAGGTCCTTGAGATTCCTAGTTTGTAAAGTTGCCAAAAGGCTTATTTAGATTTTAAAAAGATTGACACACATCTCAAAGGGACATAGAAGGAATTTATCATAACAAGTTTTCTAAAGAAAATGCTCTGAAAGCAAAAGGGGAAAAGGGTGTCTCTCTTTTTGCGGCAGGGAATGTTAACCTTTTTCTTTTTTTGATTTGTATTTACCCTTACATTATTCATCATTAGCTTTGGAAGTTCATCTTTGCTATTGGTATGGGCAGTAATTCATTAATCTTCACAAGTAGTAATTCATTGTATAACTACAAGAATTTATTTATGTATTCTCTTGTCAATGAACATTTGGTTGCTGCTGCTGCTGCTCCTCCTCCCCTCCTCCTCCTCCTCTTCCTCCTCCTCCTCTTCTTCTTCTTCTTTTTTTTTACGTGCAGTCTCGCTCTGTAGTCCAGGCATGAGAATCGCGGGAGGCGGAGATTGCAGTGAGCTGAGATTGCGCCACTGCACTCCAGCCTGGAGGACAGCGGGAGACTCTGGGTAAAAAAGATGCCCTTTAGATCTGCCCTTTCCCTTTCCCTCCCCTTTTGACAGAGTCTCTCTGTGTCATCCAGGCTGGAGTGCAGTGGCGCGATCTGGGTTCAGGTTCACTGCAACCTCCGCCTCTCAGGTTCAAGTGATTCTCCTGCCTCAGCCTCCCTAGTAGCTGGGATTACAGGCATGTGCCGCCAGACTAATTTTTGTATTTTTTACAAAAAAAAGGCGGGGTTTTTTTTACAAAAAGGAGACGGGATTTCACCACATTGGCCAAACTGGTTTCTAACTCCTGACCTCAAGTTATCCGCCCTCCTCGGCCTCCCAAAGTGCCGGGATTACAGGTATGAGCTATCGCACTGGGCCATATTTCTAATTTTTACGTGTTTTTCAGTTAGTCATTTGTCTTTTCCTTCTTGATTTATGAGAATTGTTTATGTATTCTAGCTTATGCTCTACCGATTGCAATAGTATCTTCTAGGCTGATATTTGATTTTACATTTTCTTTTAAAATATCTGTTGATAAAAAGAAACCTTCATAATTTTAATGAGTCAAGTTTATTTATTTTTCAATCATGTTTTATGCTTTGTATCCTGTTTAAGAAAGTCTTCCTTACCACAGGGTCCCCAAAATACTAACCTATATATTTTTTAAAATGGAAAAATCTCCCGTCACATTTACATCTTTAATCTAGAATTGATGTTTTTGTATGATGTGAGATAGAGTTCCCATTTCTTTTTATTTTAATGTGTTTAATCAATTATTCCAGCCTCACTGTTTTATAAATTCACTTTTCCAACATGATTATTTAAGCTCCAATTCATCTTTACTGATTTGCAATGCCTATTTTATCATATATTTTCTTGTATATGGGGGGGGGGTTTCTTTTTGAGGCAATTACAGAGGGTCCCAAGTGGTGAAGCTCATGCTCATTGATGTGAGAAGGATAAATGGAATATACTGTACTTTTATTTTTGGCTTCCATTTCATTTAATCGTGCTATTGATTCTTTTGTTTCTTTATCTTTCTTTCATTCTTTTGTCTTTTTATGACTTTTTAAAGGATGTTTTCCTTGTCTTTGGCTTTCTAAATTTTTACTATGCTGTGACTATGCTGTGATTTTTCTGTTTCTTTTTCTTTAGTAAATAAAACCTTGCTTGAGTATTTCTAAGCTTATAATTTCTAGAAAATTCTTAGACATTATTCTTTAGATATTGCCTATGCCCTAACCTCTTTGTTCTTTCTGACTGTGATTAGATATATGTTAAAACTTCTCATCCTATTCTCCAGACCTCTTAAATTATCTTGTTTTTTGGGCTGCATTTGGCTAATTTCTTCAGGTATACTTAATTAATGTTTCGTTTGGTTTTGTTTTATGTACTGTTTAACTCATCCTCTGAGTGTTGAACTTCAATGATTTTTTTTTTTAATTTTTAGAAGTTTTACTTGGTTCTTTGTCAAAACTGCTTGGTAATTTTTAATATTCTCCTGACCCTTGGCTATGGTTTTATTGTTTAAACATTTTAATCCTTGATTATTTTCTATTCTGTGTATTCTAGTATTAATATAAACTTCCATGTATTAATACTAGAATATTATAATATAAAAATGTTATTAATAGTAATAATATAAAAATATCCTTACTTTATATTTTATAATTACCTTACAATAATTATTTTAAATAATTAAATCTTATAATAACATATTATCATAATATAATTATGATAATAAAAATTATTACCATAATACAATTATACAGTTACATTATGATTATTATACAATAACATATTAATAAATTATAGCTGTATAATGATAATTATATAATGAATATATTATCATTATGATAATATAATATTAATATGATAAATAACATTAATTTTAATTAGATTGACATATTACATATTTATATTAATGTCAATATATTAATGTATTAATAGTATATAACATTATGATATATTAATGTATTAAATTGTGTTACATATCTATTATAAAATGATATTAAATTATTATTAACATAAAATTCTGTGTATTGGGGCTCTGAATCTCTTTGTTATTTTTACTGACTCTCAAGATATCTTGTTTTCTTATGTAATTGATAATTATTTTGTTCTAATATTTGACTTTAGAAAATCACATTGGGGCTCAGTGGAAGATGCTTTCTTCCCAAGAGGATTTGTGTTGTCATACTCGGTCTACTTTAATTAATATTTTGGCTTCTGATTCCCCAAATCATACACATGATATGAAACCAAGCCCCAGCCACATGTGGTGGCAGTCTATGGTTAGAATTTTTTATGAGACTCTTTTTATTCTTCTAATATATTTCTCTCCTTTAACTGAAGCTGGGACAGACAAGTTTTCTTCTTAGCTCTCTTAACTCTGCTGCAGGCCTGAGTTGCCCAGGTCATTCTTCCACCTCGTTAGAGTGTTTTTTTTTTTTTTTTTTATACTTTAAGTTTTAGGGTACATGTGCACAATATGCAGGTTCGTTACATATGTATACATGTGCCATGTTGGTGTGCTGCACCCATTAACTTGTCATTTAGCATTAGGTATATCTCCTAATGCTATCCCTCCCCCCTTCCCCCACCCCACAACTGTCCCTGGAGTGTGATGTTCCCCTTCCTGTGTCCATGTGTTCTCATTGTTCAGTTCCCACCTATGAGTGAGAACATGCGGTGTTTGGTTTTTTGTCCTTGCGATAGTTTGCTGAGAATGATGATTTCCAGTTTCATCCATGTTCCTACAAAGGACATGAACTCTTCATTTTTTATGGCTGCATAGTATTCCATGGTGTATATGTGCCACATTTTCTTAATCCGGTCTATTGTTGTTGGACATTTGGGTTGGTTCCAAGTCTTTGCTATTGTGAATAGTGCCACTATAAACATATGTGTGCATGTGTCTTTATAGAGTTGTTTGTTTTGATGGGGGCTTATGTCCAGCAGTCTTTACTCTGGCAAAAACCCACAGTCTAATCCTCAGTTATCCAGCTGGCATGATCTCAGTCCCCAAAGCTTGAGGCTCCTCTTACTGGCATTTGCCTCCAGGACCTTTCCAACTTCATATTCTCTTTCTCACTGTGCTTGTGGCTTATTATTATTATCATCATTTTTTTTGCCTTTGGGAATTTTTCTGGACTTTGTTTTTAGCTTAACAATGCATTTAAAAGTATGTGGGTTTTTAAAAAATGTATCTTTTTTTGTGTGTCATGGGTTGGGGTAGAGAGATTAGAATGTTAATCCCCAAATGACCAGAAACAAAATTCTCACCATATTTTCAGACATTCAAGGAACCAACATTTCAATTACTCTGAATTTTCAGGGAAAAAGAAAATAAGTGATTGTCTTGTGATGTGGGAAGGCATGTTGCAAATGACTCCAAATTTTGGCAGGTGCAGGGGATGATTTGTGAGGTATCACAAAGGGGTGACATTTTACTTTAACCAAGCTTCTGCAATGCCTGCAGTACAAAAGAGACTAATTTATTAATTCCATTCTTTATCTTACTGTAAAGCTGTTGCTCTAAATTACTTTGAAAAGGCTGTAGATTATATTCCAATTCTTGTAGGTAGCCCTAGATATACAGAAAGTCACAATCATGGAATTCCTAATAAAATTTTCTCAGCTGAGTTTCTGTTCTAAGATCCTTCTTTCTGACAGTATCTACAGCATTAATTTTATCTTAGAAGTGATATAATTTCGGCATCAGCCTCACATGTAGAAAGTATTGATTTCATTTTCATAATGAACCAAGTAATACCACTTCGATAATGGATTGAAGTGTTTTATATAAATCATATTAAAGATGTAAAACTTGGGAAATTGAAGATTTTGAGTTAACACAGGAAAATCTAAATGTCCTTCTGACTTATTTTTTCTTTCCCAGTTCATTCTACAGACAACTATGAGACTCTTTTCTGAAAGCAAAAATCTCAGTATATGGGCCTTTCTCTACTTAAGAAACTTTAAAAATTCTGCTTTTTCTAATTCCTTCTTAGACTTTTCTATTTGGATGCTCAGTTTACAGTCAAATGGTATCTGCTTGATTCCAAGACTTTTATTCCATTAAACCAAGATTTATTGATGCCTTCCTTTATATTGTATTCTGTGCAAGGCAAGGTGAGTCAAAGATGAACTAGTCATGGTCCTACCTTCCAGGGGACATTTAGTCCAACATGGGCAGTCGGAGTAGGGGCAGAGAGGAACCAAAAGCATGTTTTAAAAAGTCACATGCTGTTTTAAGGTCTATAGTGGAAGTTTAAGTAAGTAATTATTTTCTTAATTTTCATGGCATTTTATCTTTATGTCTTATGTGGCATCATCACTTTCTTCTTTTAGTATCTTTACCTCTTCTATGATATTAAAGTTTTTGAGAAGCAACATATGGATAGTATGCTTTGTGATATATATATATTTTTAATCCTACAACACATTTAGTGGAGTGCCTTACATGGAAAAATAACAATAACAGAATAACAGTAATGCCAATAATTAAATAAATCACTTAAAAATGGTTAACTTTGGCCAATATGGTGAAACCTGTCTACTAAAAATACAAAAATTAGCTGGGCATGGGGGTGTACACCTATAATCCCAGCTACTTGGGAGGCTGAGGCAGGAGAATCACTTGAACCCAGGAGGGGGAGGTTGCAGTGAGCCTAGATCATGCCACCACTGCACTCAGGCCTAGACAACAGAGCAAGACTCCATCTCAAAAAAAAGAAAAAAAAAAAGACCACTGGTTAACTATGTACTAGTCCGTGTTCTAGAGTTTTATGTATATTAATTCTAATTCACACCATAGCTGGTGAAATGCGAACAATTGTTGTCCTCATTCAACTTATGAGGGATCTGAAGCACAAGTAAATTCAATAACTTGCCCCAGTTCACGTAGCTAGTATGTAGAATCCAGAGCTGGGATACAATAGATACTTAGAAAATATAGATTGAAGACGTAGTAAATTATTATTAGATAGCTTTTTTAAAAATTAAAAACCTTAAACACAAAAGCCTTGGAAATTCTAATACTAATTTGGATTTTGGATTGCATCATTCACAAGGACAGTAAAACTATATCTGCGTTAAAGGACTTTATTGATGTCTGATAGGAAGCCTGTTCATGTCTTTACCCGAAGACATGAAAGATTGACACGTTTTACCTCTAGGAGTTCTTTGATTTTGTTGTTCTGTTTCTCAAGTTGGACAGTCCTCAAAGGACAGAAACTTCATTGGCATGCTAGACATTTCTTGTGTATTACATGGAAACGGCCCAATGTTCTGAATATAAATAAGCTTTACCTGCAATGCATAACAACTGACTTGCTCACTCACGTAGTAATGGAGCACACTGAACTGAAAGTCATTTGGAGACCTGGACCATTTTTGCCTTCGTGGTCCTTTACCTTCGGGCCCTGAAATATTCGTAGTTTGTTGGAGTTAGAAAGGGCTTTAGGAATCACACAGTCTAACTGTCTCCTTTTACAGGCCGGGAAGCTATGGTTAAGAGAAGCTTTGACTCACCCTCAGCCACACTATAAATTAACAGAGAACGGCAATGAGAACAGTCCTGGTGAGAGATAAGACTGACATGCACAGAATAATCATGGACATGATCAAGGATAACATGAGTTATTACTATGAAAACAAAACTGTGTAAACCATTCCCTGTATTCGAGTAATTTATACTTAGAGAACAATACGGGGGCAGAAGTAGTTACACTACAAAGTGGTCTGATAGGGTCTACACACATGATAGATGCTAGATTATATGGGATTGTGGAGGAATGATGGGTGCATTTTGGCTGTTGTATTCGTTTATTTATTTGAAATATTTTTATCTAGCATATGTTCCAGGGGAATGCAGCAGAATTTAGATTGACCAGGGATCTTGTGTTCTGGGGAAGAAGTGATTAAAAAATTGAGACTAATGCAAAATTGCAAAAAGTATGGTTTTGTTAATTAGGAAATAGGCATCTATTATGAGAATAATATAATTTAAACCTTGGCTTGGGATGATTTCTTTGTGGTCACACAATGGATGAGAGAGATGGAGTTTATTAGCAGGAACAGTAGTGCTGAAACACTTTCAATAGTCTGTGTATGAGATGCTGCTAGAAGAGTGGGAACAGAAGGAATTGGAGAGAAGCAATGGTTTTTGTTGTTGTTTCAAGAATTTCAGAGAATGAAGAAATTGTTCTACTGCATGGGATAAACATGACTTCATATATTTCAATGCACCATTGTAGCAGCAAACAGTTTTTACTATCAGCCATTAGAGTTTGGCCCTGTGTAATTACAAATGATAGGAAGCAATTATAAGCAAAGAGATTCCAAATAATATAAGAGAGTCTTCCAGGCAACTTTTGGCCCAGAAGGTACTATGTCCCTGCCTAAAGCTGGGAAGATCTGAAACCTCACACAGAAGAAAGCTTGTGGCAGGAGGCATTGTTCAGAAAGTAGTGGTCAGTTTCAAAGCACATCTTTGTTTCTGTCCTTTATTCTCTATGCATTTTAAAATGGCTGAGTTCAGGCTGCAGATAAAATTTTGAACCTGATTCTTCTCAGGCATTATTAGAATTTTTTGGTGGCATAAAAAGTCTGGGTAAGCGTAATTGTTAAGCATATTCATGTCTTTGTACATAAACCTTTGCTGATATTTCAAATTATCCCTCTAGGAAATGTTACTAGAAGAGAAATGAATGGACCATTTCCAGTTACTTTTGTTCCTAATAGTTTTTGCATTATTCCTGAGAATGTAGGAAATTGAAGAGGTGGAGAGTCTTTCATTATTCCTTTCAAATGCAAACATGAAAAGTTGAACCTGAGTTATCAAAGCATGTCAATGGCTGGCTAAGAATGAAATAATAGTGATTACTTGAATGGCTGATGTCTTGGTTCCAGTGATACAGACAGGAGGCAGGGAAATACTGGGTAGAAGAGGGCAGGGTCCCTGGTGAAGCCCTACCCTCAAACCTGGAACTGTGGCTCAAAGTGAGAACATGCATTCCTGTTTCCTGCTTGAATGTTGCCTTTTCTAAACCCACCCATGGCCTGCCCTGCCCTGCATCCTGTACCCATAAAAACCTCGGGTTACTCTGACAGCAGAGTGGCAGAGAGGAGAGAAGAGAGGAAGGAGCTTGACGTTGGTGAGAAGCAGCTTGACTTCAGAGGTGGGGCTTGATGGTGGGATCTTGGAGAAAAGTTTGGCTAGGGACAGCTGAACTCCAGGGGAAGATCACCTTTCTGTTCCATCCCCTTCCCAGCTCTCCATCCCACTGAGAACCACTTTCATCAGCAATAAAATTCCCTGCATTTACCATCTTCAATTTGTTCATACAACCTGATTATTCCCAGATGCCAAACAAGAGCTTGGGATACAGAGGGCTGTCACACTGAGCTGTTAAATACTGAAGTCCCCCCGTGGACAGCAAAGCTGAAAGAGTGCACTGTAACACACACCCTCTGGGGCTCCAGGGGGTCGCAAGTACCCCCCTAGATGCTTCCATGGGGCCGCAGGGAGTTCTGCTCCTGCCGGCGCCCGGAAGCACTTGTCCTGGCCCCTGTACCTGCTCACCTGCGTGCTCCTCCTCCTGTGAGGGCTTGAGAGTTGCAGGCTGAGTAAACGAGCTACCCCTTTTGCCAGCCCCGTGAAGGGGTCGGGGAAAATTTCCTGTTTTACTACGGCTTTTATATATTGTCTTCTTTAGGCTTTGAAACAATTCTGAGTCAGGTATTATTATTCCCACTTTGCAAGCGTAGAAACTGAGGCTGTGAGGGTTAGCCAACGCCTGCAGACTGCTATGTTTGACTCCAGAGCCTATGCTTTCAATCCGATGAGACAAATAAATAAAGCTAGATGACAACCTGAATGAGAACATCCAAGCCATTCCTGGTTTACCCTTAACCCCGCGAGGGAACTATTTCCTCACCTTAAAACATCCCTTTCATCCTCCCTTCTAGGCTTACATACTCGGCTGAAGTTGTTTTCCTCACAATTAGATGTTAGCCGTTCTTCCTGATTCCACCTTTAACTGCACAGCCCTCGTAACTATAACTACAGTGTAGCTAGACCTTACTGTAGTACCTGTGTATTTAAGATACATTAACTTAGCCTGTAGTTCATTCTGTAGTGTAAATTCAGTTTTGCCATCAACGTAAAGTTAGATGTGTAGAAGGTCTTGAAAGACTAAACATTTTTCGATGTGATGTTTGCAAGACTTTGGCCCCCCAGGTATTTCTCCCCACCCTTCTGGCTAAACCCCAATTGTCCATTCAACAGCTGCTGAGCCATGCATTCATATCTGGGGCCCTTCCCTACTTCGTGCTTAGCATAACCTGTTTCCTAAAACTTGCTGAGAATTTGAACACTAAATAATTCTTAGAACAGAATTGATTGGGCTTTCTCCTTTCATAGAAGATTTTCTACAGATAATTTAAGGATGTACTTTGAACTGAATTGACCTGATTGACATTTGAAGTTGCTTGTTTTAGTTACTGTTTGGGACAACCACGTAATTAGGGATTTTATAACTGCATGCCTCAATAACGATATAAAACAATATTGTAAAGTTATTTACTGAGCAATTATTCAGTATTAGGGTCTGAGCACTTTATAGTCACCATGCCATTTACTTCTGAAAAGAAAGGTATAATGTACAATTACCAGCCCATTTAAAAAACAGTGAAACCAAAGCTTAGTTTAAGTAACTTCCCAGATAGTAGATGGCAGAGCTTGGTTTTTAATCCAGATGTACTTGACTCCAAAGCCTGGGTTCCTAACCTCTACAAAGCCTATTCCCGCCTATCCATCCCTGAAAACAATCGGAAATTCAAACTGAGGCATAATTCAGTTATGCTTAATTGTTTTTTATATAACAAGGTTGCTTAATTGCATAGTAAAATTTACTGTTTGATCAACAAATTATAATTATACTTCAAATGGGTCTTTTATTGGCTTGCTTTACTCTCAAAGTACATTTTTTAAAAATAAATGTGAATGAAACAAAAGGGAAAGAAAGCAATTTACTGGGCTTAAAAGTCCATTAATTTGTGTTTCAATCACACCTTTGAAGATCATAGAGCAATGTTCACATAAATATGTCTCTTTTATGGTCTAAAAGTATCAAATTGTGTGTTTTATTTAAATTTTAAGAAAATTATCAGGATTGCTTGACAGTGAATTTGTCTAAATGACATTTTTTCCAGATAATTTTCATTGAAAAATCATTTCATTAATGCTTTTTATAAATGTCATCATTAAGGAATATATTGGCCATTTATTTGTGCTTTTACTGAGATGGAGGCAAATGACCGGCAAAAGCTTAGGTAGTAAAGAACCCCAAACCTGTGAATTCTTGCTGTTTATCAAGTCTTTAAGATCTCAAGGGCAGCTAGCCGGGCACTGTGGCTCATGTCTGTAATCCCAGCACTTTGGGAGGATGAGGTGGGCGGATTACCTGAGGTCAGGAGTTTGAGACCAGCCTGGCCAACATGGTGAAACTCCATCTTTACTAAAAATACAAATATTAGCTGGGCATGGTGGCACATGCCTGTAGTCCCAGCTACTCAGGAGTCTGAGGCAGGATATCACTTGACCCAGGAGGTGGAGGTTGCAGTGAGCTGAGACTGTGCCACTGCACTCCAGCCTAGGTGACAGCAAGACTCTTTCTCAAAAAACAAAAAAAGATCTAAAGGACAGCTTTAAATAGATCTCTTGCTATTTTCCAAAGACGATTGGACAACTCTGTGCCATCTGCCAGGGATGTTGTAAATTATGTTTCAGGTTGCAGATTCTCCAGCAAAGTCCATGTCTTGGCCATCTTCAGTTTTCTGCATGTGATATTGTCATCACTCAAGTTGCACAAAATTATCAGAATCCTGATAATTTGTGCTTCCATCATTCCAGGAATGGGCTTGCATCAAAGCAATTCAAATATCAGTGAGTATTTATTTTATTATTATGTCATTTATTTAAAATGACATGAAGAATTGGTATCTGTCCAAAATGTGGAGGGTTTTAATAGCTTTCGAATCAATCCATTTCATCAATGCTTTTTTTTTTTTTTTTTTAGATTTTTCTTAATAGATGTGGTGAGTTGCACTCAGGTTATTGACATTTCACAAAATATCAAGTTGATAACATTTCCATACTATTTATCAAATCTATGAATGGTGAACACAGTCTTTTTGCAGTTCTGTAAGAAATTAAAAGTGCTTTGAAACACTTTAAAATTGTTTAGAAAATTTGAGTCAGAGGCTGGGCGCGGTGGCTCATGCCTGTAATCCCAGCACTTTGGGAGGCCGAGGCGGGTGGATCACAATGTCAGGAGATCGAGACCATCCTGGCTAACATGGTGAAAACCCGTCTCTACTAAAAATACAAAAAATTAGCCGGGCGTAGTGGCAGTCGCCTGTAGTCCCAGCTACTCGGGAGGCTGAAGCAGGAAAATGGCGTGAACCCAGGAGGCGGAGCTTGCAGTGAGCCGAGATCGCGCCATTGGACTCCAGCCTGGGCGACGGAGCAAGACTCTGTCTCGAAAAAAAAAAAAAAAAAAAAAAAAAAGAAAGAAAATTTTAGTCAGAATGTGTAAGTGGATTATTCTTAAGGAGGAGTATGTTTGTATGTTTTCATGCTTTTTCCTTTCCTTAATTCTAATGGGAAGAAGGAAAAAGGGAAAAGTAGACATATATTATTCTTGCTTTATTAACGTGGCCATTTATACAGAGAATGCTTTTATATAAGCTCAAAACAAGCCCAGAAAAGAGGTCAAATGAGCAAACGGGTATTTGGAATCTTAGGTTAATACCAGACTTAACATATTAAGTTGTACACGGTATTCAACATTTAAAAAAATGTACTATGCTCTTCTAAGAATTTTCTATTTATTTATTTATTTATTTATTTATTTATTTATTTAGATAGAGTGTCGCTCTGTCACCAGGCTGGAGTGCAGTGGCACGATCTGGGCTCACTGCAACCTCCGCCTCCTGGGTTCAAGTGATTCTCCTGCCTCAGCCTCCTGAGTAGCTGGGTTGCTAGTAAAGTGAAATTTCCTATCAGTGAGAAGGCTGAACAGAGTAGAAGCATTTGAGGTGCAGCATACCTCTTAAAACGTTTGATTTTAATCTTTCATTCTAATTATAAGTGTCTGGGAATTTTTTTAATCTTTGTTTCGGTTTGCTGGGCTTGTCATGGCCTGTTTGACCTCTGACCCACTGTAGCCTTTCCTTGCTTGCCTTTTGTTTGAAGGTAAAGTGAACATCTACAGCCTGCTTTATCCACCAGATGTTGGCTTCCAGTTGGGTGTGGCGAATGGGAGGCTGGGTGGGAATTTAAAGGGCAGTGGAAGAATGGGGCAGATTATCCCCAGCCTGCTCTCTTCCCTATTCCCACCCCCCTATTTTATCTCAATTAGCTGCTTCATATCCTCAGTGGCTGCAATTTCCACCTGACAGGGTCATTGCTGCTTTAGCTACTGTTGTGTGATCCTGATCCCTGGATGCTGAGAACATCACTTCCACACTCTCTCCAGTCAAGGAGTGAGAGTGGCTTCCTTCTGTGCTAGTAATGTCCAGGTTGACTCATTGTCCCATGCTTGACTTCTTCAAACACCACTGTAACCAATTATTTTTACTATATTCCTTCTATTTTTAATGTTGAGTAGTTTCTGTCTTCCTGAAATACTCCTGAACAATATACTTGCCAGGAATGTGATAAGGAGTTTAAGAATTTTCTATACTTTAGCACAGAAGTGCAGTCTATTCATTTGGGGATAAAAGGGGTACTGGGTTGAATAGTTTACCCCCAAAATTTATGTCAGCCTAAACCTCAGTATATGAATTTATTTGGAAATAGAATCTTTGTAGAAGTAGTTAGTTAAAATGAGGTCATACTGAATTAGGGTGGGCTCTTAACCCAATGACTAGAGTCCTTGTAAGAAGGTCATGTGAAGACTTAAAGATACACACAGAGAAAAGCCATGTGCAGGCAGATGCAGAGATCACAGTGATGTGTCTACAAGGCAAGGACCATCAAGGATTGCCAGCAACCACTAGAAGCTAGGAGAGGCATGGAACAGATTCTTCAGAGCTTCCAGAAGAAACCCATCCTCCAACACCTTCATTTCAGACGTTTGGCTTCCACAAGTGTAAGAGAATAAATTTCTGTTGTTTAAAGCCACCCAGTCTGAGCTATTTTGTTATGGTAGCCCCAGGAGACCAATGTACCAACTACCTTTTGCGTTGGGATGTTATTGTAATTCTTATTATCTTCCTTATTTGTTAGGCCCATTTTGCTGATTCTCCCCATGACTGGGAGCAGATAATTTGCATTATTGATCGAATGAAAAGTGATGACCTTAGGATAGGGTGCTGGCACGATGAAGTTTCCTCCCAGCCACATTGATATAAAGACTTGACAATTCCCTGGCACGGTGGCTTACGCCTGTAATCAGTTTGGGGGTCTGAGGTGGGCAGTTCATTTTAGGTCAGGAGTTTAAGTCCAGCCTGGGCAACTTGGTGGAACCCCGTCTCTGCTAAAAATACCAACATTAGCTGGGCATGGTGGCAGGCACATGTAATCTCAACTATTCGGTAGGCTGAGGCGGGAGAATCACTTGAACCCGGGAGGTGGAGGTTGCAGTGAGCTGAGATCATGCCACTTGCACTCCAGCCTGGGTGACAGAGTGAATCTGTTTCAAAAAAAAAAAAAAGAGAAGAAGAATCACCAATCCAAGTAATCTAATGTAAAAATGTATTTCTATAAGAACACTGTTTTGAAACAATTATGTAAAATATACAAAAGAATATATGTAACATATCTAAGTTACAAATGTAAGTTATGAAGCATAATGAGCCAGGAGCCTATCATTGAATTTATGAACTGGAATAGAGATTGGTAAATACTTTCTGTGGAGGACCAGATAGGAAATATTTGGGTTTTGTAGACTAGATGGGATCTCTGTTACAACCATTCAAGTCTGCCTTTGTAGTGTGAAAGCCACTAGACACAATATGTAAGTTAATGTGTTCCAATAAAACCTTACAGGCATCAGTCCAGATGTGACCCATGGCTATAGTTTGCTGAGCCCTACTATTCTGACGTTAATGTTGTTCTGTTCCTTAAACATTATATTATTTTATTTTGTTTGTGAGCTTTATTAAAATTCATTTTAAAAGAAAAAAGTCAGAATGGAAGACAATTCTTGCAATCTATCCATCTGACAAAGGTCTATTAATATCCAGAATCTACAAGGAACTTAAATTTACAAGAAAAAGCAAACAACCCCATCAAAAAGTGGGCAAAGGACATGAACAGACACTTCTCAAAAGAAGACACTTATGCAGCCAATAAACATATGAAAAAAAAACCTTAATATCACTGACCATGAGAGAAATGCAAATCAAAACCACAGTGAAATATCATCTCACACAGTCAGAATGGTGATTATTAAAAAGTCAAGAAACAACAGATGCTGGCAAGACTGTGGAGAAATAGGAATGCCTTTACACTGTTGGTGGGAATGTAAATTAGTTCAGCCACTGTGGAAGGCAGTGTGGTGATTCCTTAAAGATCTAGAACCAGAAATAGCACTTGTCTCAGCAATCCCATTACTGGGTATATACCCAAAGGAATATAAATCATTCCATTATAAAGATACATGCACGTGTATGTTCATTGCAGCACTATTCACTATAGCAAAGACATGGAATCAACCCAAATACCCATCAATGATAGACTGGATAAAGAATATGTGGCACATATACACCATGGAATACTATGCAGCCATGAAAAGAAATGAGATCATGTCCTTTGCAGGGACATGGATGAAGTGGGAAACCATCGTTCTCAGCAAACTAACACAGGAACAGAAAACCAAACACCACATGTTCTCACTTGTAAGTAGGAACTGAACAGTGAGAACATGCAGACCCAGGGAGGGGAAGAACAAACACTGGGGCCTGCCGGGGAGGGTGGCAGGGGGAGGAAGAGCATTAAGATAAATAGCTAATGTATGTGGGGCTTAATACCTAGGTGATGGGTCGACAGGTGCAGCAAACCACCATGGCACATGTTTACCTGTGTAACTGGCACATCCTGCACATGTATCCCAGAACTTAAAATAAAATAAAACTTTTAAAAAAAGAAAAAAGAGAAAAAGTCAAATTATACTTGGGAGAGTCATTTATGGTATTAAGTCAATCATTTTCATAAAATATTTTTAATATTAATATTCTATAGTTTTTCATTTTTCTGTTTTTGGACACTTGGATTGTCTGCTGTTATTTTTTGCTAACATTACTAACAATGTTGCTTTGTTCATAATACTCATATCTCTGTGCATATGTGCATCTATGAGCCATATGCCTGAGGGTGGAACTGATTAATGGTAAAGTATGCCCATCTTCAATTGTACAAGAAATTGCTAAAGTGTTCAATTGTTTTTTAATGTAGTTATAGTAATTTACATCCTGCTAATGATATATAAAAATCTCCAGGATTCCACATTGTTGCCAAAGCAATATCGCTAGACTTCTTATCTTTTAATCATTTTGGTGAGTATAAAACGATATCTTGATTTGGTTTTAATTTATATTTCCAGGACTACTAGTTACGTCAGAAATCTTTCTCTGGCCTCTTATTTTCTTTTCTGTGAAATGCCTCTATTTTATTTTTTTGTGTATTTATATTTCATTGGCTCATATGTCTTTTCCTAATTGATTTGCCAGAATTCTTTATACATTCTGGATATTAAGCCTTTATTGATTAAAATAATAGTATAAACATTTGCCTCATGTTGGTATCCTTTAATGGACTTTAGTAAGATTTAATAATCTGCAAACTGAATCTGAACACATTTTTGGACTTAATATCCAAGAACCTTGTATTTTTGTAGTTTGAATAAATGGATTCAATTAAAGACATTCTGCTTGCTGGTAATAAACCAGGTTTTAATGATAAAAATGGAAATTCTTTAAAAAGTAGGATGCAAATGAGAAGTTGGAATTGGGTAAGTAATAGTGATCTTTATAATAATTGTAAATATTATAGTCATAGGAAATAAATTTATAAAATAAATATAATATGAATTATAAACAAATATTACATATTATGTAATAATACACAATTATATTATTCAGATATACATAATATAAAGCAAATTTATATAAATAATATAAAATAAATTTACAATAATAGTAAACAAATACTAGTAACATTATAATAGTAAAATTGTGAATTTTAATCATAGTTCGGCTTTGCATATGTTTCCTAGAATATCACAAGTTTATTTTTCTTGAGAGTAATACGATGATTATAGCTCCATTTTCTAATGGCATACTTTATAAAGTTATGTTGTAGTGTATTTCAGTTTTGTATCCCTACTGCAGCACAGTGCCAGGAATATTAAATGTTGTGATTATTGCTATTTTGGCAAATGAAAGAAGTTTTCCTGACATATCTGAGTTAGAAACCTGGAGACCCGAAGTTCTGTAGTCCCGATTTATGCAGTCAGGACTTCCATTAAAAAATTATGCAGAAATTCAACTGAACAACTATGAATTTCTCTCTCTCTTCTGCCTCTTCAGCATTCATTAAGCCAAATCCCTACACAGTTGTTTAAATAACTACCTAAAAATTAAACATTTACATTATCAAAATTATATGACTTTCTAAATGTGATATCTTTTTGCATAGATCAAATAAAGAGATAATTTTCATCTCCAAACTTTGTGATTGTACACTAGATAGCAACTGACTATTATTTTCAACAGGCTTAGTCAAATCAGTTTTGTAGATGGAAAAACAACCTAGAAAAACCATTTTTCTTAAGTGATAAGTTAAAAGCCTCCATTTATTTTCATATTACTATGTTGTGATTTGATATAGAGAGAATTTCATAGATTTGCTCCTTTTATAATAACAAGCATCTTCTGGTGCTGCCTACCGTCCCTTGCAACTGTCCCTCTTTCATCCTCTGTGTTTTCAGCCCACATTGTCTTGTTGCATTTCCATGTCTGCCAAAAAGATGTCTACTGGAAGAATTATTTCATAAATCTTTGCTTACTGTTTCAGCTCATGTATTAAGCCCAGCAGTGTTATCTCACAAACACAGATCCATTTCTATAATTTTTGAAATTTCTCTATTGACATACTCATCTTTAAAAAAAGAACACATTATAATCACTTAGCTTAATGAATTACCCTGAAGTATGTAACTGCTATTTAGGTAAAAAAAAAATGGGAACATTGCCAATACTAGAGAAGACTCTTTAATGTCCTTTCCCAATCTTTCTGCGTTCTCCCCTACAAATAACTACAATCTTGACCTTGACCTCTAGCGTACAGTTTAAGTTTCGCCATTATTAGCTTTGGTACAGTTACATAATTGGAATCATTTAAAGATATTATTTGGGTTTCGTTTCTGCTGATTAATATTATGTTTATGATATTCCATCACATTTTTGTGACTAGCTGTAGTAAATTTATTTTATATATTTGGTTATACAAGTGTAAGACAATTTAATCTACTTTTTTGGACATTTGGGTTATATTTAGTTTCTGCTATCTTGAATTATTCTATTATGAACATTCTCATATATGTCTTCTCGTGCACATACACAGACAGTTTTGTTGGATGTATACCTAGAAGTGGATTTGCTGAATCATAAGAAGAGCGTATACTTAACTTTAGTGGACAGTGCCAAATAGTTGTCCTTCTTGGCCTTACCAATTTATACTTTTCCTAGCACTGTATGAGAGTTCCCATTTTTCCACCTAATCAACAAAATTTGATGCTATTAGCATTTTAAAATTTAGCCATTTGGGTAGGTGTCTTTGTATTTCATTGTAGTTTTAATTTTTATGTTCCCAGTGACTAGTGATGGTAAGAATTATGCTAAGCACCATTTCTCATATTTGTTGTTATTCAAAGTCAGTCTCTTATATACAACATTAAACTGTAGTTGTTATTTTTAAATCCAGTTTGACAATATTACGCTTTTCCTTGGGGTATTTAATTCATTTGTATTTAATGCAACTTTGAAATAGTTGGGCTTAAAATGATCATACTATTACTATTTTCTATTTTATTCATATTTTTAATGTTTCTTTTATCTTTACTTTTTTCCTTTTCTATTATTATATTACCTTTTTACTATTCTAATGCTAATTAAATATTTTAGTTATACATTGTTTTACTATCTTTTATTGGTTACTATAGAAATTATAATATGTGTCATCTCCTTATTATAGACTAATGCAAAGTATTAATTTTCATATTTCCCCAGTAGTGGTAAAAACTTCAAATCTCTAAAATCTTTTTACTTACTTTCTGCCTTTACATTATCTTCTTTTTAAAATTTTTTTCTACATGTAATTAAAATTTCACAAAATATCACAATTATTGCTATCTATAGGCAATACCCTGTTATGCCTACTCATACCATTATTCACATATGTTATTTGTATAGTATTCACGTTCATTTGTATATATTTATATACCTCCAGTATTTATTTATATATATTCTTACTGGTGATCTTCACTTCCTTTTGTATTTTTATATTTCCTTCTAGAATAATTTTTATTTTGCTTGAAGAGCTCTCAGCTTTTCTTTCGTTTATGACTGGGAAGTAACTGAACTCAGTTATTGTCTACACATTTGTTCATGCTGACTTTCATTTTTGAATGTTATTTTCACTGGATATAGAATTCTAGGTTAGCAGTCATTTTGTCAGCCCTTTGGAGATGCCTTTTGATTTCCTTCTTGTTTACATTATTTTTTGTTAAGAAGCGTGCTGTCATTTTGAATATTGTTTCTTTGAAGGCAATGTTTTCCCACTTTGTCTACTTTGAAGCTTTATTCTTTAGCTTTGGTTTATCCTGCTTTGGGTTCATGGAGCTTCTTGGAAACTGTGCATTAATGTCTCATATTAGTTTTGAAATTATCTCATCCATTATCTCTTCAAATTGTTTCTGCCCCATTCTTTTCTCTCATTTAGGGATATCAGTTATAAATGTGATAGATATTTTGAGCAATTTACATTTACCTGCTATTCCCTGTTCTGTCCCCCAACCCCACTATTTTTTATTTTACAGTGCTTAACTTAGTATTTTTATTTACTGACGTTTCAATCTACTAGTCTTGTGTTCTGCTGTATTCAATCTGTTATTAAACTTATCAATAGTATTCTTTATTTTGTACATTC
Organism: Gorilla gorilla gorilla; assembly: GCF_029281585.2. Lineage (NCBI taxonomy): Eukaryota > Metazoa > Chordata > Mammalia > Primates > Hominidae > Gorilla > Gorilla gorilla. Next base: position 27,869,186 of record NC_073232.2, read on the forward strand.
TATTTTTCTATTTTCAGTTCTAGAATGTCCATTTGAACCTTTTTATAGATTCCAATTTTCCATTATATTCCATCCTTTCACTTATTTGATCCATATTTTCATTTATTTCTCAAACATATTGCAGTTGTTTTAAAATATCATTGTCTGCTAAACTTAAACTTGGATTATCTGTATGTCTGTTTCTATTGTCTGCCATTTCTCTTTTTTAATAGGTAACATTTTCTGACTTCTTTCCAATTATAATAGTTTTTTATTACATGTTGAACATTTATATATGTTGGACATATAAAGAATTAAGGAGGTTTCTGATGTTGTAAACTTCCACCAGAGAGAGTTCTTTCTTCTTTCCTCTATTAATCAGGTAAGATGAGAATCTTGTTACTGCAGTCCAATTCAAAATTGAGCTGGGTAGGAGCTGAGTTTGAATTTCAGCAACACACAGTCAATCTCTGGTTCACCTTTGCTTTGAGGATGTGGCTTTCCCAGACCTTATGTGTGGAGCTTGGATCGTCTTATTTTTCTCAGGTGTAAAATACTACAGAAGTTCCAGTTCTTTACTTCAGAGCCCAAATCTCTAGGCTCATACCCTGCCTGTCTTCAAAATGTGGCAAATATCTTGAAGATAAACTTGACAGTGTGCTTGAAACAAGTTTATATTTCTTAGCATTAAAAAATAGAGAGAATTTCAGTCTGCCTATAAAAGAATTTGACCTGTAGTGTCGTATTTCTTTACAAAATCAAAATGCAGAAAATGCCTTATAAACACATCAACTATTGTTTCAATTTCTTCAAGTTTTTAATTTGCCACGCTATTTCCTCTGTGATTACTACAAGTCTTTCTGGCTTACAGTTCTCTCATTAGAAGCTTTGTGCTTAGGCAAGCCTGAAGCTTGCACAACCCAAATCATTAGTCTACAACAGAAATTAGCTTATGTTCCATGAAAACAAAACAAAACAAAATCAGAAAACCATAAAAACCCCTGGATATTATTAGATTAGCTTCTCTCAGAAAGTTTCCCCTCTTATATACTTCTTAGAATTCTCTTTAGAATTTTATTTCAAATAACTCTTTTTGTTTCCATACATTTCTAGTACCTTTAAAAGTATGATTTCGGTAATTTACTTATCTTTTTTTCTAGTTATTGTTTCAAGAGCATTGGCCTGCTATGAAATAGTACATTATACTTAGAAATTAAAGTTTGAAAATTATTTTTATTATTTTATATTTTTCCTACCTATTGGCTTTTTATTTATATAGTCATTCTTCTATTCCTTTAGTTGTTACTTTAAATATTATAGCACACATTGTTATGTCTGGAAAATGCAAGATGTTTCTGCTATCTATTTTTGTATAATACAAACTGCCAGGAAACTTATTGCCTTAAGACAACAGTTATTTGTCTTGTTCTGTGGTGACTGGGCTTACCTGGACAATTCTTATTTGGGTTTTTTATATGGTTCTAATTAGATGATGACTAGGACCAGTGCCTACTGAAAACTTAACTGGGCTGGGTTTCTTTTTCTTTAAAGAAGAACAGCTATATCCTCTTAATATTTTAATGTGTTTTCTATTTTTTTAATGTGCATGTTGACATGATCTTTTATATTCTGATTGTGAAGGGTAGTTATTGGAGAGAATTGCTTTTTATTTTTTTCTGCTTTATTAAGGCATAACTGACCAACAACAATTATATATACTTATGGTGTAAAACATGATGTTTTGATTTATGTATGCATTGTAAAATGATTAAATCTAGCTAATCAGCATATCTATCACTTCATATACTTATTATTTTTTAGTGAGAACATTTAAGATCTTTCTCAACAATTTTCATGTATACAGTACATTGTTATTAATGATAATCACCATGCTGTACAATAGATGTCCATAACTTATTCATCCTATTTAACTGAAACTTCCTACTTTTTGTCTAACATCTTCCCATTCTCCATCCATCCCCCAACCAGGATGGAGATTCCTGATAGTTTACTCGTGTGATTGACAGTTGATGCTGGTCTTCAGCTGAGAAATCAGCTGGGGCTGTCAACTGAGTAAATGCTTTTCTTTGATCAAAAAGTTCTTGGGTAGTAAATAACCTCCAGTGATACCCTCCTCAATGAATCATATTTCCCAGGATTTACAGCATTGTGTATCCCCCTGTCTTTGAGCCTGACTTACCCTAGAATTCCATTTTTGCCAGCAGAATGGGGCAAACATAATGCTGCATGAGTAAAAAGGCAAGGTCGTAAGAGGCATTTCAGCTTCTACCTGTCTCTTGGTGTGTTTGTCCTTGAGATGCTCCCTCTTACAATTCAATTAGCATGTTATAATAGACTAAAGCCAGGTAGTAAGGTCATGGAAAAGTATTTGGGTTGAGATTCCCTCCTATGACAACAGTAACAAAAGAAGAATTATGTGAATTTTTTCCCTTCTGAATTTGTTCTCAAAATCCCTTATCCTGAAGTTTATACATTTTTATTTGGGGCTTATATTGGTAGGGTGGAATATTTTTAATACCAAGATGATGTGAAAATATTTCTGATAAGAACTGGAGAGCAAACCTATCCACACAGCCTTGTGCTTACTATTCGGTGCCAAGCCCTTGAAGTTGTGCCTTCTATCTCGTTGTTCTTTAATATATTGCATTAGAATAATCTATTTAAGTTTCTATTAATAAGTCCACAGTACAAAAAATATTCCTCAAGAGTATTGACCATTCTTATTCATCTTCTAACCCCAGCACCTAAGCATGACTGTCCTATAGTTAGCAGTCAATAGATGGTTATTGATCTGAACTGATGAGAAGTACAAGCTGTGGATTTCAGATCAGTAAGCTTTCTAAAGTTGTTATTGTCTTTTTTAATGGTTTAGGTCTCATGGTTCTTGGGTATGAAGAGATAAATGTAAATAGAAGAGAGTTTAAATATTTTGTTCAACTGTAAGTACAAGTTATATAGCATTATCTGGTATGAAACAGGGTTTAATTCAATACAAAATTATTACAGTGATCACTAGGTAAAAGAAAAAATGTACCTTAAGTTTTCAGGAAAAAAGCAGTCGCTGTATTTTCTACCAATCCCATTTCTTTTGCTGCATATCTTCCTTTCTTCTAATTTTTCTTTATTGTTAATCATCATCATCATATATAAGTTATATTACTTGATCTCCATATGGCATTAAGTTTTAGAAATACAAAGAGGCGAGGCAGGTGGATCACGAGGTCAGGAGATCGAGACCACGGTGAAACCCCGTCTCTACTAAAAACACAAAAAATTAGCCGGGCGCAGTGGCGGGCGCCTGTAGTCCCAGCTACTCGGGAGGCTGAGGCAGGAGAATGGCGTGAACCTGGGAGGCGGAGCTTGCAGTGAGCTGAGATAGCGCCACTGCACTCCAGTCTGGGCGACAGAGTGAGACTCTGTCTCAAAAAAAAAAAAAAAAAAATACAATGAGGTTACATTTTGGAGGTAAATATTTATTGATCACTTATTATTTGTTAGGCACTACTTTAGGTTCTTATGATACAATAATGAGTAGAAGAAGTAGATGTGATCACTGCTTTCCTTCATTGCTTTCATAGAATTTATGAGCTAATCACTGTACTTGATTGAGTATGTGAAGCACAAATAGAAAACACTACTGTTAAGCTTCATAGATTCAGAGTAAGTCATCATTGTTGAAGACTCATGTGATTAGATCTCAAGGTAGAAATACAATTTGAATGGTGGCATGATTTATAAAAGTAGGAAGATACTTTGCTTAGTTACTAATAAAATCCTCAGAATTGTGACCTGTTTGGAGATGAGTAGTTTGTTTTGATTAGATAAGAGGCTTTGGCATGGGTTTAATGGGAGATAGGCTTGAAGAAGTAGGTGGAGGTTAGATTGTTAAGAACAAGCACCATTTTTGTTGTTGTTGTTTGTAGCAAAAAAGGGCCAAGTTAGGCAAACTAATGTGACTAATGTGATAACAGATCGAGTCAAGCAACAGAACCAGACAAATATGAAGATCACTTTTGCCATATTCTTTTGGTTAGCAGGAAGTCACAGGTTCAGCCTACACTTACAGGAAGGAGATTATGCAAGGGCATAAATAGTAGGAAGTTACCTTGTCTGTAAGGTAACCTTGGGAATGGGAAGGCACCAAAATGGAGGAGAAAAGGATAGACTTATAAAAGGGCACAAGAAAACTTCTGGGGGTGATGGATATATTCACTCTCTTGATTGTGGTGATTATAATGATTATTTCATGGATGTATATATATGTCAAAACATTATAGAGTTAAAATGTACGGTTTATTGCATGGCAATTATACCTTAATACAACTGTTAAGAAAGAAAGAATTGTATTTGTGTATATATCCATATTCAAATTGAAACCAAGCAAGAATAGGCAAGGAAAAACACTGGTATTTTCTCAGCTGTAAAGAAGCAAGCCTATGGATGTGTCCTCGACTATTCTCTAGATGAAAATGTACTAAAGGTGCTAATACAGTCAGTTTTATGTAAAGAAATGCAAAGTATACAAAACATTACTGCTACTGATATCAATTTAAATTTATAAAACTTATGAGCTCTCGTAGTTTATGTCTTATAATAAAGAACAACACAAATTATATATAATTCAACTGGAAGTTAATTCCCCACATAAAGCATGAATAGGATAAGAAAATAATCTGTCACATTTGTGAAACTAGAGTTCCAGCCCTTAGAGAAGGTATATTATTTTAATGTCATAATGAAACTCATATTTCACTTTATCATGATAATGAAATTATGCAAATATATTTTACAACATGGGCAAGTGTGGTGTAACTTGATGGAAATGTGGATATTAAATGTGAGTTGATTTTATGTTTACTGCTAATTTTGAAAGTGTATGAAAGATAAATAATCAAAACAGCAAAAAATGAAAGAACACAGAAGCTTATTACTTTCCAGTGAGCAGAAATACTGGTAGGTTAATATTATCTAGGATTATGGCAATAGAATCAAGAAAATTTCATTCACAATGGGGAAAGAAAGTAGCAACCATTGAGTGTCAGATATGTTAGGAAAATATGGTAGGCACTTTACATATTATGAGTTGAATATTTAATTCATATAAAATTCCTACAAGTCATTTTCTAAAGGATTAGAATATGGGGCTGAGGTCACACAGAGTTGTCCACAGTATAACTAGGTTTCCAGTGATGATCTATGTCACCCTAGGTATTTTGTTCCTCAAAATAAGAGGCAGAGCACCATTTTGGAAAGAAGCATAGATTCTGGAGCCACAGTGTGTAGAGTCAAATCCTGATTATATAATCTGATACAAATTATTCCATCTTTCTATGCCTCTGTTTTCTCTACTGTAAATATCAATGGTACTTCCTCATTGGGTTGCTTTTTAACCTATTTCCCATTTAGAAAAAAAAAGTGCAGCCCACTGCCCATGCAGTATTCTTGGTGCAAATGGGAAATGAGATAAGGAATGGGGAAATATCTATAAAGGGCCTAGAGCAGTGCTTGGCACATAGTAAACACTGCAATTATTTATTCTCATTATTATTACAGGTCCTTGGACATGCATGTTAGGGTTTTCCAGAGAAACAATCAAGAAGATGTATATAGGAGAGGGTCTTCAAAAAGTTCATTGAAAATGCATACTATGAATAAACTACTCATGCATTTCAATTGTTTTTGCACCTAAATAAACTTATACTAACTTGTTATAACGTATCTGAACAGCACCTAGTTTGGGACACTAATTAGGATAAGATATCTGTTTGAAAGTAGCCCCTATCAGAGCAACACGAATTCTGTAAAAATCGAAGCAAGAACAAACATCAAATTTATGGTAAACCTTGAGTAGATGAATGGTGAAATCATGGATGCTTTATGACAAGTTTATGGGGACGATGCACCAAAGAAACCAGTAGTTTTCAAATGGATAACTCATTTTAGGAAGGGACAAGACGATGCTGAAGATACAGCCTGCAGCAGAAGACCATCCATGTCAATTTGTGAGGAAAAAATTTGTCTTGCTTGTGCCCTAATTGACGAGGACCAATGACTAACAGTACAAAAAATACCCAACACCATAGACATCTCAATTGGTTCAGCTTAAATAATTCTGACTGAAAAATTAAAATTGGGCAAACTTTCCATTCAGATGTCAAAACTGTTGCATCCAGACTAGCTATAGACAAGAACAGAGCTTTCAATGCAAATATTAAACAAGTGGGATCAAGACCCTGAAGCATTTCTTCAAATAAATGTAACAGGAGATGAAACATGGCTTTATCAGTGTGATCCTGAAGACAAAGCACAATCAAAGCAATGGCTACCAAGTAGTGGACTGTTCAAGACCAAAGGTCATTGCAACAGTTTTCTGGGATGCCCAAGGAATTTTGCTTGTTGACTTTCTGGAGGACCAAAGAATGATAACATCTGCTTATTATGAGATTTTTTTTTTTTTTTAGAAAGTTAGCCAAAGCTTCAGCAAAAAAGAAACCAGGGAAACTTCACCAGAGGGTCCTTCTCTACCACAATAATACTCCTGCTCATTTTTCTCATCAAACAATGGCAATTTTGTGAGTTGCAATAGGAAGTCATTTGGCATCCACTGACAGTCCTGATTGGGCTCCTTCTGACTTCTTTTTGGTTCCTAATCTTAAAAAAATCTTTGAAGTGTGCCCATTTTCTTCAGTTAACAATGTAAAAAAATGACTAAATTGACATGGTTGAATTCCCAGGACCCACAGTTCTTCGGGGATGGACTAAATGGCTGATATAATATCAAACGTGTCCTGAACTTGACTGAGCTTGGTTGGAAAATAAAGTTTATATTGTTTATCTTTACCTTTTAATTCCATATTCCCACAAATGTTTTGAAGTCCCCAAATATATAGGAAGAGATTTACTAAAGGAATTGGCTCATGTGATTATGAAGGCTGACAAGTTTCAAGTTCTCCAGTGTTTGTTGTCAAGCTGGAGACACAGGAGAGATGATGGTGTAGTTTCAGCACTAAAGTTGGCAGACTTGAGACCCAGAAAGCCTTGACATTTCAGTTCAAGTCTGAAGGCAGGAAAAAGATGACGTCCCAGTTGAAAGGCATTCAGGCAGGAGGAATCCTCTCTTATCCATGGAAGGATCAGACTTTTTGTTCTATTCCAGCCCTCAACTGATTGGATGAGGTCTATCCACACTAGGGAGGGTGATCTGATTTACTAAATTCACCAATTTAAATGTTAATCTCATTTAAAAAAACCCTCAGAGGCACACTCAGATTAATGTTTGACTAACTATCTGGGAACCTTCTACGCCATGATGGAAACAACTATCACACAAGTCACCAACACTGTGCACTGCTAGAACCTAGAGTCTGTGATATTTTTGATTGAGGTTTATTGATGTTTAAATGTTTTATTTTATAGTTATGTTTCTGCCTTTTTATTACTGAATGCTTGATGGTTTCTTGCCTTGGAACAGACACTTATGATTTCTCTTCCTCTCAGTATGACTAATTTATAAGTCATATTGGCTGGAACATGACAAGCTGGCTGCTTATTGTGAAAATAAATCAGAATACTTGTGAGTGATAAAATAACAAATGTTATGTCTTTTTTTCTATTGACAAATGAATCATTGGTTTTTAACTCTTTTGAAGCAATTCAGAAATTTTGGGCCTGGTTGGTTCTTAACTACCATTTCAGCATCAAGTGAGACATAAAACAAAAAATGAAAAAGAATAATGAGGTATTATTAGTAGTACCGGTAATAATATTTACTATTTATTGAGCAACTATGGTGTGCCAAGCACTGCAACAGACACTTCACATCAATTACTTCTTTAATTCTCACACACCCTGCGGGTTTGAAATCAATATTTTACTTATGGTTTGATCAAAGAGTCTAATACTTCAGGAAAGAAATGGAGCCAGACTAGCCTTGTGGACTTGAGTGCTTTGACTCTTGGTACCTTATTCCGTCCTTCTGAAGGAAGAGATAAGGCATCACGACAGGGGGCCCCTTGGGAGATGGTAGCTCTCTAACAATTTTTCTTCCCAAATGAGAGTTACTAGGAATTAACTTTAATTTCAGTTGACTTTAGTACATTCTCCCTTCTAATCACTATGGTTTCTCTCTCCTCAGTTCTATATTATAGTGAAAGTCAGCAGGTGTTCTAAAATATAGTGTATAATGGAAAATTTGAGGCATAATAAGTTCAAAAGACCAAGAGATAACTGCTATCAAAAGGATAGTTTATTACTCACAGTTCCCAAAAGAAAGGGCATGTCACACCATGGGGCACCACATGGGCTGGCACTGGAGTTGGACATGAGGCAGAGGGAGAAGGGCAAACAGTAGGTAAGAGCTTTTATTGTATTTCTGCAGGAAGGAATGAGTGAGTCAGGGTGAACAGGCTTCAGATTGGCTAGTGTGAATAATTTCAGCAGGCTCTGAGGCATAGAGACTGTCCCTAGTTGTATAGTATCTGGCTCTGGTGTGTATATAATCACCTGGAGTGTGAGAGTTCAATAAGAAAATAAGTCTAATAAGAAAAGTGGTTGGGGATGTGGATTCTAGTTTGATTGGTTTGTTTGAAAAGTGCATACCTGGGAGGTGAACTCCTTCTGAGGAAAGAAGGATGATGAGGGAGGCAAAAGAACAAAGCAAAGCAAGTCATATGTATTATTCTGTGGTCTAGAACAAGTTATGTCCAGCATACATGTGTAGGGCAGATGTTAAAGCATCAAGCTTCCAGGAACTAGAAATGTGGTTAATATAATAGCCCAATTTGCTTCAATGAAAGAAAGGGGAGTTCGTGAAGTTGAGTATTTGTCTTCTAGTGCTCAACTTTTACCTGTTTTTGGCAGAAATGCACAGAAGTGTTCTTACAGTACCCATTCATTTCCTGTTAGTCTATAGACGCCCACCTGCCATGAAGGTGCTCTTTGTTTGACCAATGGTTGCAAAGACAACCATCTAATGAACGTTTGTTTGCTGCTCAGCGGTGAGATTTGTTAACATGTGCAGAAATCCTCTACTGTAAGGTTATGAATGTAAACACCAAAGCAGAAGATTAAAGCTCCAGGAAACCTTGAGATTTGTGAGAAGGGGCCATGACTGTGTTGATTTGCATGTCCCACTGACAGCTCTCTGGGAATGACATGTGCCACAAACCCCAAGGGTAGATTTTTGTCTTGATTCCCATTCTTTCCCAGATTTAAACAAATATTGTTCATTGAAACTAGCCTCTCTGAGTCCCTCCAATGTTTTTTCTGCCTTTTTCACTCTCATTCTCTGTGTTTTTTAGGATGTTGCACCAATAGCCAAAAGTAATAAAAAAGTAAGTGATAGAGACAGATTATTTTCATTGACAGAGGAGAAAAAGGAAGCTGAGGGTAACTGCTTACAAGACATAAAAACCTCCTCTTCACAACGAATGTGGGAAAGAGACAATTGGAAAATATTTGCAGTTCAAAATGAAGGCCTGATGGGTGTCTAAGAAGCAGGTAGGTTGAGCTGAATAGGGCAACTTATGAATCTCAGTGTGCCATAAACCTGTAGTGAAAGATAGCTCTATTGCATCTGTCCAGGCCCAAATATTGTAATATGTTTGCTATCAGCAAAGCTTGAGGAAAAGTTTTGGGTTGTACCTTTATTTTATTCTGATATTAAGTTCATGGTGAGGGTGCCATTTTTTGGGGTGATTCTGAGAAGTGAGATGGAATTTTTCCTTGGATTGTTAAGGTTTTGGTGTGTCATTTTGAATAGTGTAGAGAACCCATTTCAGGTGGACTCTGTGGATAGCAGTAGATGATTCATTGAACGTAAGGACTTGTTCTGTACATCCTTCTAGATTTCCATAAGCATGAAGGATTAAGGAATAATTAACAAGACTTCATTTTTGGAATGGAACTTCACTCTTCCACCTTTCTGATATTCAGGGCATTGCAATGTATTACAGATGCAGCAGTAACAGAAAAGGTATGGATTTGATGATTGTCTAGAAATGTTTCCCAAAGTCCAGGCTCATCAGGCCTTGAAGAATCTTCCTTCAAACAGACTCTGTGGTTGGCTTTAGATCACTAATGCAATGGGAACTAGGGAGATGCTAGAAAGTAAAGATTACAGGTGTAATCTAACACAGAGTTCCTAAACCAGCAGGTTTTAGGGTTGCCAGACAGGGCTTATAGTGGCTTTTTTCACTAACTCTAGCTTTGTTTTTTTTTTTTTAATATGATCATGTCATATGTATTCTACAATCAGAAAATTGTTGAAAATTACTAATCTAAGGAGGTCTAAAAGGAGAATACCATCTGTTTTTTGTATTCATACTTTCCCATGCCTCTTTAAGGGTATGACCAGGTTGTAGTGACCCTTTCAAAGGCAAAATATATGTGTCATTCAAAAGGAACAATACCAAGATTTGAGATGTGAACAAGCACATGAATTAAGCACCAGGAATGATCCTCCCTTCAACATCAGTCCCTTTGTTGGCTTCCTTGTTAATGAGGGAGCCTCTAACTCACCACATCAAATAAATTGTGTTTATAGTGATCTGTTCTGTTGGTCAGCAGTTGAATAAAAGAAATCACTTTTTCTTAGTTCTAACATAAAGTGTTCTAACATAGGTGGGTGCATTTGGCAGCACTACTCTCTGTATTTAGATAGCTCTAAGACTGAAAACTAAGCATTTTTTTCTGGGTCAAGATATCACGTAAGAGAACACAAATCAAGATTGTTTTGTATTTTTCTTTTGTAAATGGTGCTGAATTGCTATTTACTTTTTCTTGTAAGGTTAATACAACTTTTGGCAGCTTTCCTTTCCTTACATTTTCTATTTCAATGACTGATGGCCGCTCAAGTCTTAGTCATTAAGTCAGAAATGTGGGAGCTACCTTTGATACAGTCCTCTTTTCCTCTTTTGTCACCTCCCATATTGAATTAGTCATCAAATCTTTTCAGTTTTCTCTTCATGATTTCTGCCTTAGTTCACGCCATTATGGTCTCCTGCATTATTGCAACAACTCCTTTTCAGTTTCTCAGAGTCTAACCCACTCGCTGCTGCCAACTTTCTCCATCCTCCATCCTTCATCCTCCATGTTGATATCATAGTAATCTTCCTAAAATGCAACTTTGATTGTATTGATTTCTGTTCCCTATAAGATGAAGACCAAGTTCCTTAGCATAGTTTTAAGTAAAGGGTCAACAACTCTTTTCCTTTCTACATGAGAAATTGATCTTGAATAAGTGCTTCTAGTTCTTTTCCCCTGAAGACTCAATAAAAGGGGAATGTCCAGCTGTGTTACTGGGCCATATTACAAATGGCAAAAATTGCTTATTGACACACTGCACCTGCTCAAGAAGCATTGCAAGTGGGAAACCACAGGATTGACTCCTTCAGTGTGGTGATGGTTTCACTGGGGCATGTCTCTTTGGATCCCTAAAAGCTGTGTCTACAGGACTGTTATAAGATATATTGGTTTCTATTTGGGGTGTGGAGCTACTAAATCGATGTGGCTCCCACATCCATGATATCATTCCTTAGTACTCAAGTGCTAGCTGGGGTTGGGGATAAAGAGGATTGGGCTGTGGATTGCAGTGGGAACTCCTGCTGAGGAAACATGCCTGACACTGACTTGCTGGCATGCCGCAGTCCTTTAATTAATTTCATGCCAAGTGCAGCCTATTAGTATTGTGGGCTTGACTACTTAGCTGAACTCAAATAGACCTACAAGAAGGGACATTACACTGGCTTACAAGTTGCTGACCCTGCTTCCCAAATTTATCTTCAGCCACTGTCACCCTTATGTATTCTATACTCAGCTTTACTTGTGTTCCCTGAATGTGTTGTCTTCTTTCATCCTTATTTCTCTCAGCATTTCTTCCTCTTCCTCCCCCTCTTTCTTTTCCTCTCCTTCCTCTTCTCTTCCTCCTTTTCTATTTTACTGTAGAACATTATAAGCCTGGTGAGTGCCAGTTTTTCAAATTTCAACTAAATAAAACCTGTCTGAGGTGTTTCTTGAGTGTCTAGAGCAGGGGACACTGGCCTGCAGGACAAATCAGGGCCTGTTTTCTGGATGGCCTGATGGTTCAGAATGATTTTTACATTTTTAAATGGTTAAAAAGGAGGAAAAAAAAAGAATATTGTGACATAGGAAAATTATACGAAAATCAAATATTAGTGTTCCTAAATAAAGTTTTATTGGAACATAGCCACACTCACTTGTATAATACCTTGTTTTGGGCTACTTTTGGACTACAGTGGCAAAGTGCAGTTGTTTTGAGAGAGCACATGTGGCTCATAAAGACTGAAATATTTATTATCAGGCCAGGCGCGGTGGCTCACACCTGTAATCCCAGCACTTCGGGAGGTTGAGGTGGGCGGATCACAAGGTCAAGAGATTGAGACCATCCTGGCCAACATGGTAAAACCCTGTCTCTACTGAAAATACAAAAGTTAGCTGGGCGCGGTGGCGTGTGCCTGTAATCCCAGCTACTCAGAAGGCTGAGGCAGGAGAATCTCTTGAACCCGGGAGGCGGAGGTTGCAGTGAGCTACGATCGCGCCACTGCACTCCAGCCTGGCAGCAAAGTGAGACTCCATCTCAAAAAAAAAATAATAATTTATTATGTGCTCTTTTACAGAAAATGTTTACTGACTCCTTGTCTAGAGCAGCACTTTCCAACAGAGATTTCCATAGTGATGGAAATGTTTAAATTTGCACTCTTTAATATGGTAACTACTAGCTTATGTGACCATTTAAGTTTAAATTAATAAAAATTAAATAAAATTTAAAATTCAGTTATTTAGTCACACCATCCACATATGGCTGGTGGCTGACATATTTGGACAGAGCTGGACTAGAAATCTAGCATTGTTGTGTTGGTTCGTTCCATAGCACCCCGAACACAACTGTGTTACTGCATTTAACACATTATTTAGTGAATTCTTATTTCCTTCATTTTTTTCTAATCTAGATACGGAATTTTGTGGAGACCTTTATTTTTATTTTACTTGACTTTCAATTGTTAGGTCTATTATAGTACCTGGCAGATGACAGGAGCTCAATAAAAGTTTGTCTAACAGCTCCATCTGATAGTAATGTTTTAGGTATCTATAGTTCTGTTGAGCTGCTTTTTTTCAAAGGGATTTTGAAGGCTTTAGGAATCTACTTAACATGACTGGATTTGTCAGAATGATCAACAGAATGTTTATTACTTTCTTAACATGACCCATTCTTAGTGCTAGGCATGATTATATTCAGTACCTTATATGATTCCCACAATTTTGCAAAATAAGTTGTTTATTGTAGCCATCATTGCATAGCTAGTGAAGGTCAGACTCACTATTCTTACATTAAGGTTTCAATCTCCCCTTAGGGATTTTAGATGTAAAATTCTAAAAAAGGGACATTCTTTAAACCAAGTAAAGGATTTCCTAATGCAAAATTTCAATGATCCAGAATAAATGAGAGGGGATGATGTTTAGGGTCAGGAAAATAAATTCAGGTTTTCTCAAAATCTTACCCCATAAGTGATTGTCTTCTGTGTGTTTTATTGGTGGGTTCAAAAGGTATTTAAATAATATTACTTATTTATATAGTGAAGGGAAGTATCTTATTTAATCCTCACAATTATCTTGTGAGAGTATACGTAGATTTACCTTTTTATGTAGATTTAAAAATTCTGACTCCAAAAGATTGAAAAAGTGACTAAATTGGGATATAAATACCAAATTATCAAACTCAAAATTTACGATTCTTAATGGAAACTTTCTGCTATGGTTTGAGTATGTCCCCCAAATTGTATGTGTTGGAAACTTAATTCCCAAATTCCTATGTTGATGTTACGTGGAGGTGGGGTCTTTGGGAGATAATTAGCGTTAGTTAAGGTCATCAGGCAGGGTTTCCCATGATGAAGCTGATGGCTTTATAAGAAGATAAAGACTTGAACTGGCACTTTCTTGGCCTCTTGCCATGTTATGATGTAGCAAGAAGGCCCTCACCAGATGCCGCGACCATGTGCTTGGACTTCCTGGCCTCCAGAACTGTGAGCAAAATCAACCTCTGTTCTTTGTAAATTACCCAGTCTGTGGTATTCCATTATAGCAAAGAAAACAGACTAAGACACTTCCTTAATAAAGATGCTTTAGAATTAGGTGCTCTAAAATGATAACATCTCTCACAGCTGAAGTACTGGGACAATTCTGGGCTCAAGGAAGTAGTATTTATATCTAATGTACTGACAATGCTGAGCCTTCCAGATACTTCAAGAGGATTCTGAGTGTTTCTTTTTCTGTTGTTTCCCATCTAACCTAATTAAGGCTATATTTAAATAGTATGAAGAACTTAGTAAACCACACATCTGTTCTTATGCTTGCTGTCTGCCTGTTTATCTTACATCTTCCTTGAAGAGGTTTTTAAACAATTTTCAATTTTCAAAGTGTTCTGCAAATCACATGAAATTTCACTAAAATATTCATCACATAAAGTTTTATGTCCTTTTAACAAATGAGCTAAGTGAAGAGAAAATATATATTGTGATGGTGATATCTTATAGCTGTGGTTTGTCTTGAAGATTTTTCAAAATTATATAAGTAATGCATGAAAATATGCTCACTAGGAAAATTTTTTTTAATCAATAAAGATTATATAGATTTTAAAGTAAGAATCTACCTTGTACTCCCCAATCTATTTTTCTTCCTAGAGGTAAATATTGTAAATATTGGTATATATCCCTCTGTACTAGATCTTTTTTCTATATATGAATCAGACATCTTTTTTGTATAATGTAATCATCCTATAATCATTTTTCTGACTTGCCTTCATGACTCAATAGTATATTTTTTTGAAATTGAGTTAGTACATTTCATTAATCTATTACCAGTGTAATGCTGTGTAAGAAAATATCCCAAAGCTTAATGACTTAAAACAATAGCCCTTTTTTACCTTTCATGTGTCTATAGGTTCAGCTGGTAGTTCTTCAAATATAGGTTTATCTTAGTTGTATTTTTTTTATACACCTGTTAGTAAGTGGGCTAGGAGCTGGCTGGTCTATAATGGTATCAACTGGAAAGCTTGGCTTTTCACCATTTACCTGTCACATCTCTTAAGCAGGCTAGCTCAGGCATGTTATAATTACAGAGGCAGGGATCCAAGAGTTGATGCAGAAGCAATAAGAGTTTTGTCAAACCTCTATTTGCATCGAATTTGCCATTACCCTATTGACTGAAGCCCATCACAAGGTCAAGTGCAGAATCAGTGTGGGCATATACTAACAAAGAATGTGAATACCAGGAGCTGTGAAAAATTGGGGTAATGAATATAGCCTACCACAATGCAAAAACAGCATGATTTTGATTCTGCATAGTATTTTACTATATAGCTGTACCAAAATTCATTAATCCGACCCCAGTGATAGACGCTGACGATGCTTCTAGTTTTTACTGTTACAAACATTGCTGCAAGGAATATCCTTTTGCATGTATATTTATATCTACATTTAATTTTTTTTTTTTTTTTTTTTGAGAAGGAGTCTCACTCTGTCGCCCAGGCTGGAGTGCAGTGGCACAATCTCGGATCACTTCAACCTCTGCCTCCCAGGTTCAGGCGATTCTCCTGCCTCAGCCTCCTGAGGAGCTGGGATTACAGGCGTGCGCCACCAAGCCTAGCTAATTTTTGTATTTTCAGTAGAGACGGGATTTCACCATGTTGGTCAGGATAGTCTCAAACTCCTGACTTTATGATCTGTTTGCCTCAGCCTCCCAAAGCGCTGGGATTACAGCCCAAAGTGCTGAGATTACAGGCGTGAGCCACCGTGCCTGACCATTTAATTTTTTTTAAATAGAAATGCATTCCAAGAACATCTTTACTTTTGCTTCTCATTGACAGGAAATGAAAGTGTGTGTAGTAAAAGACTACACCTAAATCAAGAAGAAGGATGCTTCCCTCAAATTAATCGATTTCTGCCATTGGAAGCAACCTTTTCTGCCCACAAGTTGAGATTTTGACTTGCTATTGAATCAGCAAAGAGCAAAGCACATGCTTCTTTCAAGTCTCTCTTGTCCCTCTTAGTGGTGGGAAGTGGGGTCCAATAAAGAGAAGTAGAAACCAAGGACTTGAATAGCACATAATGCCAGGGGAATACTGCACTGTATTCTATATCTACCATTTCTTTTTAGCAAGTTGTTGATATCATAACTAGTACCTTGTCTTATGGATTAAATATTTCTCATATGTGATTATTTCCTTCTGGAATCTACAGATAGAAATGGAATCAACTAAAAGCCACATTGATACAGATACAGTCATGAACAATTCTACATATCTTGGTCATGGTCTAATTCCAAGTACAAGGATCAGCGCAAGCACATATTAGGTGTTTAATACATTTTTGTTAAATAAATGTCAAAAATGTTACCACCTGCACTAGAAGTCCTTTGTAATGGAGACTATTTGATGGGAGAATGTGGGCTGACATTTGAGATCTGAAACATCTCGTGTTTTTAGCTTCTCAAGGACGGTTGTACATAGCACTAGGATTCTGTTTTGCTTGACTATTCATTTACTGTTTAAGATGCTGGGAATAGTGATTCTCCAGCATTATGAAGTATCATTCAGTCGTAGTGATAAGAGTCTTTGAGGTACAGCATAAAGATCAGCACATTAGAAATGGATTTGTAAAGAGCGCAGGGCCTGGTTTGGGGTCATGTAATTGAAGACAATTTTTCTAAATATAATGAAAACAGCCAAGGCCTAAAAGCTAAGAGTTTAAAAGAAACAGATTTATGCAAGGATGAGAAATGCCAAGCCATTATGTGAAGAAAGTAATTTTTCATTCTCAAATTGCATTTTCTAGTAAGTCAAGGTTCAATTTATTTTACTTATAAATGAATAGACACTTTTGTCCTGCCTCCTCTTTGTTTGATTGTAGGAGTTTAGTTCAGAGAATAAGAAAAAAAAAAAAAACAAAACCCGCAGTGCCATTGGTTTCCCTTAGAGGAGAGATGATTATATAATCACCAAATTAAATTAAGAATATAGAAAACATCTTTTTAAACTTGCTCCCTATAAAAAAGGCACATTTTCATTGTCGATGACAAGAAAAAATGTAGTCTAAAACAAGATAACGTATTAGCAATCATTTTTTACCATCCTGGAAAAATAGCTTTAAAGAATGAAGTCTGATGCTTTCATTAACTATAAATATTACCACTAGGAATATATAAATCAATCGGCTATATTTGTGCTTCCAAGTGGGTAAATACGTTGAATACATAGAAACTCTTTGGTCCTAGAAACTTAGAAGTCGCTAAGAATGGCTTAACCACATTTAGCTGCTGTTTTAGAAAGAAGAAAACAGAAATGTTGCATAATGTCACCCGTATTTCCCCAAGTGACATGAAGGTACGTGAGTTAGCATGGGAGGACAAATGGAATCACATTAAAAAATGACAATCTTTAGCTGGAAGTGGTAGCTCACACCTGTAGTCCCTGTACTTTGGGAGGCTGAGGTGGAGAATCTCTTGAGGCCAGAAGTTCAAGGCCAGCCTGGACAATGTAGTGAGACTCTATCTCTACATAAAATAAAATAAAAAAATTTTACCTGAATATGATGGCATGTATTTGTAGTCCCAGCTACTGGGGAGGCTGAGGCAGGAGGATTGCTTCAGCCCAGGAGTTGGAGATGCAGTGAGCTATGATCCTGCCACTGCACTCCAGCCTAGGTGACAGAGTGAGATCCTGTCTCTTGAAAAAAAAAAAAAGTAAAATGAAGAAACAAAACCAACCTTTCTCCTCACCACCTCCCTATGCAGAGCATCCGGAGCCCTGCCTCTGTTACTTTAGGATGTCTCCAGAAGTGTCTCGAAAGCAAGGCTTTTTCACTCCTCTGCAGTGAGAAAGCTCATTCTGTTCTTCTCTACTACGCCAGTTCTCCCTCGATTTTGAGTCCCTGGATGCTGCTTGGGGCTGCTTCAGTGCAGTCAGAGGTACCAGCGGCCACCAGGAGAATATGTGGGGGTCTATGCTTCCTCTCTTCCCGATGATTGCTTTCCAGCATTGGGAGAAATTCTAAGTAAGCTTTTCCTGAAGTCCTCTGCTGACCATCATCGTGTTCTTGTCCCAGGTTGAAGTGTGAAGACAGTCTCTTTTTCCATTTTGTGACATTTTGCTACCTGGAACCAAAGCAGCACAACTTGTGAGCAGAAGTCTCCCGGGGTTCCAGAGGGGTAGACCTTCAGTTTTGGTCTGACGTTCGTTTGTTCCTTCCTCCCTCCCTCCCTCCCTCCGTCCGTTCCTTCCTTCCTCCCTCCCTCCCTCCCTCCCTCCCTCCCTCCCTCCCTCCCTCCCTTCCTTCCTTCCTTCCTTCCTTCCTTCCTTCCTTCCTTCCTTCCTACCTTTCTTTCTTTCACAGAGTCTTGCTCTGTTGCTGAGGCTGGAGTGCAGGGGCGTGATCTGGGCTCACTGCAAGCTCCACCTACCGGGTTCACGCCATTCTCCTGCCTCAGCCTCCCGAGTAGCTGGGACTACAGGCACCCGCCACCACTCCCGGCTAATTTTTTTTGTATTTTTTGGTAGAGATGGGGTTTCACCATATTAGCCATGATGGTCTCGATCTCCTGACCTCATGATACACCTGCCTCGGCCTCCCAAAGTGCTGGGATTACAGGCGTGAGCCACCGCGCCCGGCTGGCCTGACGTTCCTTTCTATAGCGCTGAGATAGGCATCTTCAGGGCTAGGCAAGTTGTAACCAACAGATGGCAAGCCCTCCGCTATACCACTTTCACTGTCTTTCCCTACCTATACCCACCTCCACCCCTTGCCTCACATAGACACACAACTCCTAAAAACTCCATCCACCAACAACTCTCCTTCAAGCTGGCTCACGAAATCCACCTTTTTAAAAATATGCTTTTAGAGACAACGTCTGGCTTTGTCTCCCAGGCTGAAGTGCAGTGGCAACATCAGAGCTCACTGTAGCCTCAACCTCCTGGGCTCAAGTGAGCCTCCCACCTCAGCCTCCTGAGTAGCTGGGACTACAGGCATGCACCACCACACCCAGCTAAGGCTTTTTATTTTTTGTAGAGATGGGCTTGCTATGTTTCCCAGGCTGGTCTTGAACTCCTGGCCTCAAGCCATCCTCCCAGCTTACCTTCCCAAAGCACTGGGATTACAGACGTGAGCCACCACATTGGCCAGAAAAATCACTGGCCAGAATGACTTCTGATGTCCTTTTCTAACAGTTCGTGCATATATGCAGCCATATATAACTTTCCATGATAGACATAGCTTAGGACTTTGCTTCTTAGACTGTAATGTACAAATAAATCACCCAGGGAATCTTGTTGAAATGCAGAGTATTCATTTGACCTGAGGTGGGACCTAAGATGATTCACGTTAATAAACTGTCAGCTGATGCTGACGTTGCTGGGGGCATGAACCACACTATGAGTAGCAAGGCTGAGAATGCAACTGAGAATTTTGCTCTACCAGTAATTGGCCAGTATGGGGGTGACTCTTGGGTTCTATAGTAATCTGCAGCTGATTCCTTTAATATTCACTCTTGATTTCCTCATGGTTACATGGGTAAGTGAGGAAACAGTAAGGCAGAATCAGAAAAATAACACCTGTTCAGTATTTTGTTTTACTGTGAACAAGGTCAAATACAAATTGTGCATGTCCAATATTTCTGATGAAAGATACTCAGGTTGCCCTAGATTTAACCAAAAATTTTGGAGGGTAAGTTATGGTTGCTGTAAGGAAAGCTTATAATAAATTAGTCTCCACTTATATGCTTAAGATTTTTATCATTCTTTTCCATTTCGGTGCCAACATTGCCTTACTTTGGAAGTAAGACTGGATAATTTCTGCATAGTGATAACTTTAGCAGCTTATGGAAAGGTTAGGATGCAATCTATAATTTATATAATTCTAATTATAATACAATAATAACAGTCATGCAGTACAAATTTTACAATTTATTATAAATGTAATGTACATTATAGAATGTAACCTTTGTAACAACCCTGTGAAACTAAATAATTTAGGATATGTCTAATAAAATTTTGCAAATGAGGAAACTGAGGCTCAGGGAGATTATTGAATTTGCCCAAAGTTTCAAGGCTACTAATTGGCAAAGGCAAAATTTAAGGCCAGATTACTTAATCAAAATGAGTACTTTTCCACCTTTTACCACAATAACTTAGAGATTCTATTATTTTCTTATCATGTATTCAAACACTCCTTTGTTGTTTGATGGTTAAATTTTACACACACACAGCCATGGAAATAAACACATTTCATGAATTTATGATATTATGAATCCACTTCTACATTTTGCTGAACTCTTTTTTTTCTTTCCTCTCCCATCAAATCAAACTGACCATCTCTACACAGAGATACCATGTTAACAACATGATTTTCCTATTTTTTTATGCTTATATAATCACATAAAATATACATATATGGATATGAATAATAATTAATATACAGTTTCCTGAATTTTGCTTTTCTCATTTAATGCAGTTGGAAATCTTTCCAAATTCAATGGTTTACTTCTTATTTATTCTTTTGATTGGCTATATAATATGTCATGGTCGTGTATACTATAAGTTGTCCAGTATTCTTTTGACAATGGGCATTCAGTGTGTTTGCAGTTTCAGTCATTATGAACAGTGTTGCAATTAATATTCTTTTTTTTTTTTTTTTTGTCAGAGTGTCTATACCATTTTATTTTTATTTTATTTTTTTTCTCCACCTCTTTTTTTTTTTTATTATACTTTAAGTTTTAGGGTACATGTGCACATTGTGCAGGTTAGTTATGTATGTATACATGTGCCATGCTGGTGCGCTGCACCCACTAACTCGTCACCTAGCATTAGGTATATCTCCTAAAGCTATCCCTCCCCCCTCCCCCCACCCCACAACAGTCCCCAGAGTGTGATATTCCCCTTCCTGTGTCCATGTGATCTCATTGTTCAATTCCCACCTATGAGTGAGAATATGCGGTGTTTGGTTTTTTGTTCTTGCGATAGTTTACTGAGAATGATGGTTTCCAATTTCATCCATGTCCCTACAAAGGACATGAACTCATCATTTTTTATGGCTGCATAGTATTCCATGGTGTATATGTGCCACATTTTCTTAATCCAGTCTATCATTGTTGGACATTTGGGTTGGTTCCAAGTCTTTGCTATTGTGAATAGTGCCGCAATAAACATACGTGTGCATGTGTCTTTATAGCAGCATGATTTATAGTCCTTTGGGTATATACCCAGTAATGGGCTGGCTGGGTCAAATGGTATTTCTAGTTCTAGATCCCTGAGGAATCACCACACTGACTTCCACAATGGTTGAACTAGTTTACGGTCCCACCAACAGTGTAAAAGTGTTCCTATTTCTCCACATCCTCTCCAGCACCTGTTGTTTCCTGACTTTTTAATGATTGCCATTCTAACTGGTGTGAGATGATATCTCATAGTGGTTTTGATTTGCATTTCTCTGATGGCCAGTGATGATGAGCATTTTTTCATGTGTTTTTTGGCTGCCTAAATGTCTTCTTTTGAGAAGTGTCTGTTCATATCCTTCGCCCACTTTTTGATGGGGTTGTTTGTTTTTTTCTTGCAAATTTGTTTGAGTTCATTGTAGATTCTGGATATTAGCCCTTTGTCAGATGAGTAGGTTGCAAAAATTTTCTCCCATGTTGTAGGTTGCCTGTTCACTCTGATGGTAGTTTCTTTTGCTGTGCAGAAGCTCTTTAGTTTAATTAGATCCCATTTGTCAATTTTGTCTTTTGTTGCCATTGCTTTTGGTGTTTTGGACATGAAGTCCTTGCCCACGCCTATGTCCTGAATGGTAATGCCTAGGTTTTCTTCTAGGGTTTTTATGGTTTTAGGTCTAACGTTTAAATCTTTAATCCATCTTGAATTGATTTTTGTATAAGGTGTAAGGAAGGGATCCAGTTTCAGCTTTCTACATATGGCTAGCCAGTTTTCCCAGCACCATTTATTAAATAGGGAATCCTTTCCCCATTGCTTGTTTTTCTCAGGTTTGTCAAAGATCAGATAGTTGTAGGTATGCGGCATTATTTCTGAGGGCTCTGTTCTGTTCCATTGATCTATATCTCTGTTTTGGTACCAGTACCATGCTGTTTTGGTTACTGTAGCCTTGTAGTATAGTTTGAAGTCAGGTAGTGTGATGCCTCCAGCTTTGTTCTTTTGGCTTAGGATTGACTTGGCAATGCGGGCTCTTTTTTGGTTCCATATGAACTTTAAAGTAGTTTTTTCCAATTCTGTGAAGAAAGTCATTGGTAGCTTGATGGGGATGGCATTGAATCTGTAAGTGACCTTGGGCAGTATGGCCATTTTCACGATATTGATTCTTCCTACCCATGAGCATGGAATGTTCTTCCATTTGTTTGTATCCTCTTTTATTTCCTTGAGCAGTGGTTTGTAGTTCTCCTTGAAGAGGTCCTTCATATCCCTTGTAAGTTGGATTCCTAGGTATTTTATTCTCTTTGAAGCAATTGTGAATGGGAGTTCACTCATGATTTGGCTCTCTGTTTGTCTGTTGTTGGTGTATAAGAATGCTTGTGATTTTTGTACATTGATTTTGTATCCTGAGACTTTGCTGAAGTTGCTTATCAGCTTAAGGAGATTTTGGGCTGAGACAATGGGGTTTTCTAGATAAACAATCATGTCGTCTGCAAACAGGGACAATTTGACTTCCTCTTTTCCTAATTGAATACCCTTTATTTCCTTCTCCTGCCTGATTGCCCTGGCCAGAACTTCCAACACTATGTTGAATAGGAGCGGTGAGAGAGGGCATCCCTGTCTTGTGCCAGTTTTCAGAGGGAATGCTTCCAGTTTTTGCCCATTCAGTATGATATTGGCTGTGGGTTTGTCATAGATAGCTCTTATTATTTTGAAATACGTCCCATCAATACCTAATTTATTGAGAGTTTTTAGCATGAAGGGTTGTTGAATTTTGTCAAAGGCTTTTTCTGCATCTATTGAGATAATCATGTGGTTTTTGTCTTTGGCTCTGTTTATATGCTGGATTACATTTATTGATTTGCATATATTGAACCAGCCTTGCATCCCAGGGATGAAGCCCACTTGATCATGGTGGATAAGCTTTTTGATATGCTGCTGGATTCGTTTTGCCAGTATTTTATTGAGGATTTTTGCATCAATGTTCATCAAGGATATTGGTCTAAAATTCTCTTTTTTGGTTGTGTCTCTGCCCGGCTTTGGTATCAGAATGATGCTGGCCTCATAAAATGAGTTAGGGAGGATTCCCTCTTTTTCTATTGATTGGAATAGTTTCAGAAGGAATGTTACCAGTTCCTCCTTGTACCTCTGGTAGAATTCGGCTGTGAATCCATCTGGTCCTGGACTCTTTTTGGTTGGTAAACTATTGATTATTGCCACAATTTCAGATCCTGTTATTGGTCTATTCAGAGATTCAACTTCTTCCTGGTTTAGTCTTGGGAGAGTGTATGTGTCGAGGAATTTATCCATTTCTTCTAGATTTTCTAGTTTATTTGCATAGAGGTGTTTGTAGTATTCTCTGATGGTAGTTTGTATTTCTGTGGGATCAGTGGTGATATCCCCTTTATCATTTTTTATTGTGTCTATTTGATTCTTCTCTCTTTTTTTCTTTATTAGTCTTGCTAGCGGTCTATCAATTTTGTTGATCCTTTCAAAAAACCAGCTCCTGGATTCATTGATTTTTTGAAGCGTTTTTTGTGTCTCTATTTCCTTCAGTTCTGCTCTGATTTTAGTTATTTCTTGCCTTCTGCTAGCTTTTGAATGTGTTTGCTCTTGCTTTTCTAGTTCTTTTAATTGTGATGTTAGGGTGTCAATTTTGGATCTTTCCTGCTTTCTCTTGTGGGCATTTAGTGCTATAAATTTCCCTCTACACACTGCTTTGAATGCATCCCAGAGATTCTGGTATGTTGTGTCTTTGTTCTCGTTGGTTTCAAAGAACATCTTTATTTCTGCCTTCATTTCGTTATGTACCCAGTAGTCATTCAGGAGCAGGTTGTTCAGTTTCCATGTAGTTGAGCGGCTTTGAGTGAGATTTTTAATCCTGAGTTGTAGTTTGATTGCACTGTGGTCTGAGAGATAGTTTGTTATAATTTCTGTTCTTTTACATTTGCTGAGGAGAGCTTTACTTCCAACTATGTGGTCAATTTTGGAGTAGGTGTGGTGTGGTGCTGAAAAAAATGTATATTCTGTTGATTTGGGGTGGAGAGTTCTGTAGATGTCTGTTAGGTCCGCTTGGTGCAGAGCTGAGTTCAATTCCTGGGTATCCTTGTTGACTTTCTGTCTCGTTGATCTGTCTAATGTTGACAGTGGGGTGTTAAAGTCTCCCATTATTAATGTGTGGGAGTCTAAGTCTCTTTGTAGGTCACTCAGGACTTGCTTTATGAATCTGGGTGCTCCTGTATTGGGTGCATATATATTTAGGATAGTTAGCTCCTCTTGTTGAATTGATCCCTTTACCATTATGTAATGGCTTTCTTTGTCTCTTTTGATCTTTGTTGGTTTAAAGTCTGTTTTATCAGAGACTAGGATTGCAACCCCTGCCTTTTTTTGTTTTCCATTTGCTTGGTAGATCTTCCTCCATCCTTTTATTTTGAGCCTATGTGTGTCTCTGCACGTGAGATGGGTTTCCTGAATACAGCACACTGATGGGTCTTGACTCTTTATCCAACTTGCCAGTCTGTGTCTTTTAATTGGAGAATTTAGTCCATTTACATTTAAAGTCAATATTGTTATGTGTGAATTTGATCCTGTCATTATGATGTTAGCTGGTGATTTTGCTCATTAGTTGATGCAGTTTCTTCCTAGTCTCGATGGTCTTTACATTTTGGCATGATTTTGCAGTGGCTGGTACCAGTTGTTCCTTTCCATGTTTAGCGCTTCCTTCAGGAGCTCTTTTAGGGCAGGCCTGGTGGTGACAAAATCTCTCAGCATTTGCTTGTCTGTAAAGGATTTTATTCCTCCTTCACTTATGAAGCTTAGTTTGGCTGGATATGAAATTCTGGGTTGAAAATTCTTTTCTTTAAGAATGTTGAATATTGGCCCCCACTCTCTTCTAGCTTGTAGGGTTTCTGCCGAGAAATCCGCTGTTAGTCTGATGGGCTTCCCTTTGAGGGTAACCCGACCTTTCTCTCTGGCTGCCTTTAACATTTTTTCATTCATTTCAACTTTGGTGAATCTGACAATTATGTGTCTTGGAGTTGCTCTTCTCGAGGAGTATCTTTGTGGCATTCTCTGTATTTCCTGAATCTGAATGTTGGCCTGCCTTGCTAGATTGGGGAAGTTCTCCTGGATAATATCCTGCAGAGTGTTTTCCAACTTGGTTCCATTCTCCGCATCACTTTCAGGTACACCAATCAGACGTAGATTTGGTCTTTTCACATAGTCCCATATTTCTTGGAGGCTTTGCTCATTTCTTTTTATTCTTTTTTCTCTAGACTTCCCTTCTCGCTTCATTTCATTCATTTCATCTTCCATTGCTGATACCCTTTCTTCCAGTTGATCGCATCGGCTCCTGAGGCTTCTGCATTCTTCACGTAGTTCTCGAGCCTTGGTTTTCAGCTCCATCAGCTCCTTTAAGCACTTCTCTGTATTGGTTATTCTAGTTATACATTCGTCTAAATTTTTTTCAAAGTTTTCAACTTCTTTGCCTTTGGTTTGAATGTCCTCCCGTAGCTCAGAGTAATTTGATCGTCTGAAGCCTTCTTCTCTCAGCTCGTCAAAATCATTCTCCATCCAGCTTTGTTCCGTTGCTGGTGAGGAACTGCGTTCCTTTGGAGGAGGAGAGGTGCTCTGCGTTTTAGAGTTTCCAGTTTTTCTGTTCTGTTTTTTCCCCATCTTTGTGGTTTTATCTACTTTTGGTCTTTGATGATGGTGATGTACAGATGGGTTTTCGGTGTGGATGTCCTTTCTGTTTGTTAGTTTTCCTTCTAACAGACAGGACCCTCAGCTGCAGGTCTGTTGGAATACCCTGCCGTGTGAGGTGTCAGTGTGCCCCTGCTGGGGGGGTGCCTCCCAGTTAGGCTGCTCGGGGGTCAGGGGTCAGGGACCCACTTGAGGAGGCAGTCTGCCCGTTCTCAGATCTCCAGCTGCGTGCTGGGAGAACCACTGCTCTCTTCAAAGCTGTCAGACAGGGACATTTAAGTCTGCAGAGGTTACTGCTGTCTTTTTGTTTGTCTGTGCCCTGCCCCCAGAGGTGGAGCCTACAGAGGCAGGCAAGCCTCCTTGAGCTGTGGTGGGCTCCACCCAGTTCGAGCTTCCCGGCTGCTTTGTTTACCTAAGCAAGCCTGGGCAATGGCGGGTGCCCCTCCCCCAGCCTCGCTGCCGCCTTGCAGTTTGATCTCAGACTGCTGTGCTAGCAATCAGCGAGATTCCGTGGGCGTAGGACCCTCCGAGTCAGGTGTGGGATATAGTCTCGTGGTGCGCCGTTTTTTAAGCCGGTCTGAAAAGCGCAATATTCGGGTGGGAGTGACCCGATTTTCCAGGTGCGTCCGTCACCCCTTTCTTTGACTCGGAAGGGGAACTCCCTGACCCCTTGTGCTTCCCAAGTGAGGCAATGCCTCGCCCTGCTTCGGCTCGCGCACGGTGCGCGCACCCACTGGCCTGCTCCCACTGTCTGGCACTCCCTAGTGAGATGAACCCGGTACCTCAGATGGAAATGCAGAAATCACCCATCTTCTGCGTGGCTCACGCTGGGAGCTGTAGACCGGAGCTGTTCCTATTCGGCCATCTTGGCTCCTCCCCCCGCAATTAATATTCTTGTACATATGTCTGGTTGCTATTTTGAAGGAGTACACATTCAATATTCTTAATTTTAATAGTTGTTGATCGATCATTTTCCAAAAGTTTCTAACAAGCTACATTTCCGTAGTAAGTATATAAGAATACAATCTTATGTTCTCTTATGCTCCATCTGTAAGAGATGATAATTTTTAATTTTTGCCTATGAGAATAGCATATTATATCACAGCAAATTTCATTTGCACTCTTATTGCTACTGTAGTTGGACATCTTTTTCTAATATATATATTTTTTGTCATTTGGGTAAGATCTGTGCATTGCCTTTTCATTTTTCTTTTCTTTCTTTTTTTTTTTCTTGAGATGGAGCCTCGTTCTGTTGCCCAGTGGCGCGGGCACAGTCTCAGCTCACTGCAACCTCTGTCTCCTGGGTTCAAGCAATTCTTGTGTCTCAGCCTCCCAAGTAGCTGGGACTATAGGCAAACGCCACCACGCCTGGCTAATTTTTGTATTTTTAGTAGAGACAGGGTTCACGCCTGTAATCCCAGCACATTGGGAGGCCGAGGCCAGAGGATCACCTGAGATCAGGAGTTCGTGAATTGCCTTTTCATATCCTTATGTAGTTTTCTACAGGTTAGTTTATCTCCGCCTTGCCTATTTTTAAAAGCTCATGGCATAATTCGTCATAATATATGTTAATCTTTTTTGTTTGCATTGCAATATTATCAGTGTCTCTTGTTTATCTGTTACATTTTGGTACCTAATGTCGTACAATTTTTTGAAACTTTTGTAACTCAAATTTAAGTTTCTTTTTATACCTACTGGATTTCTCTCTATGGTAAAGATGATCCCCTGAGATTATAAACTGTGTGTGAATTTTATTGTTTTATGTTTTACACTTAAGTGTTTTGTTCTTCTGAAATTTATTGATGTACATGGTGAAATAATGAGTCTGCTTTAATTTTATTCCAGTTGGAAAGCCAGTTGTTTCAATACCATTTGTTGAACTTCACAGTTTTCCACTGAATTAAAATTCCTCCTTTGTTAAACATTAACTTCTTAAATATACTAGATCTGTTCCTGGATTATGATTTATAGATCTTTGTCAAGAACTGTGAAGGATCTGAGATTTTATTCTACTTCTGAGTTAACAAGGTAGCCTGCCACAGATTTTGGATCCTGGAAAAAGATACAAGACTCCTGGGTCAGAGGCAAAGGACAGTATGCAACTCACAGCAATAGCAATAGGAATCATTCCAAAATTTTCTAGATTCCCTGAGCCCTAATTCCTTCAGAGTCATGTGACAAGGGCCAAGTGACACTTCTTTCACTGCATTACTTAAATGTTGATATGTTGTGGAGTTTGTTTTTTTTTTCACTTAGTTCAAGAAATTTTCTAATTTGCTTTGTGATTTCTTTGACTTGTGTTATTTAAATATGTATCATTTAATTTCCAAATATTTAGGGGTTTCTCATATTTCTTTCCACTGATTGCTAATTTAGTTCCATTGTGGTCAGAGAATACATTTTGTTTTATTTAAATACTTCAAAGATTCTTGAAACTTGTATTATGGCCTACAATATTGTCTGCAGAATGTATCATATACCCATGAAAATGATGCATATTATATATTTCATCTACTTCAAGTTAATACTGACTTAATTCCAGCAAAAATAGCAATTTGGCATCAGTTTAATTCCATTTATGCAGCTCTTATTTACCTGAGTTATTACCCGGTTTTACTTGTATCCAGGTTTTCATCTGGTGTTGTTTCAGCTTCAGGTACTTTCCTTAACATTTCTTGTAATGCATGTCTGCTGCTGACAAATTTAATTTTCATATATCTAAAAATGTCTTTATTTTTATAGCTTTTTAAACTTTATTTTATTATGATAAAAACACTTAACATTAAATTTACCATCTTAACCATTTTCGAGTATATAGTTTAGTAGTGTTAAGTATTTTTGTGCAACAGATCTCTAGAACTTTCTCAGCTTGCAACACTGAAACTCTATACCCATTAGATATAAATACTCTCTCTTTCCTCTAATCAGATTTCTACTTACTGTTTTTATGATTTTTGACCCTTTAGTTATTTCATGTGCATAGAGTAATACAGTATTTGTCCTTTTGTGACTGGCTTATTTCCCTTAGCATAATATCTTCAAAGTTCATCCATGTTGTAGCATGTGATGGAGTTTTCTTCTTTTTTAAGTCTGCATGATATTCACACACACACACACACACACACAACGTTTTCTTTTCCCACTCATCTGTCAGTGAGTATCTAGGTTGTTTCCATGGCTTGGCTATTGTGAATAATGCTGCAAAGAACATGGTTGTACAAATACTTTGAGATCTTGCTTAGAAATCTTTTGGATGTATACCCAGAAGTGAGATATCTGGATTATGTACTAATTATAGTTTTAAATTTTTGAAGAACCTTCATACTGTTTTCCATAATAGCTGTACCATTTTACATTACAACCCACAGTGAGGAAGGGTTTCAACTTCTCTGCTTTCTCATTAATGCTTAATATTTTTTGTTCTTTTGATAGTGGCCATCCTGATGAGTGTAAGGTTTTGATTTGCATTTCCTTAATGATTAGTGATGTTTAACATCTTTTTATATGCTTATTAGCCATTTGTATATAGTATTTGGAGAAGTGTCTAAAGCCTTTAGCTATTTTTGTTATGTTATTGCTGTAATTTTTCAAGGAATATTTGCAGGAGGTTAGAATTCCGGGTTGAGATTTTTCTTTCAGTACTTTAAAGATGTTGTTGTATTGTTTTCTGGCCCTTAATAAGTTTTTTGTTTTTGTTTTTTGGTTATTGTTGCTCCCCTTTTCCAAATGTAATACTCATTTTCCTCTGGTTGATTTTAAGATTTTCTCTCAACTCTTTATTTTCAGCCATTTGGCTGTAATGTGCCTAGATATTTGTTTGTTTGTTTTATTATCCTGCTTGGCATTTGCTATTTTTTTTCCTTTCCATTTCAAGGTTGTAATTTTCACCAAAGTTATGATAATTTCAACTACTATTTCTTTAAAATATTTTTCTTCCTCTCTCTGCTCTTTTTTTAGGCTCTGATTCCAACTGTTAGATGACTTAATATTGTTTCATATATCTATCCCTGAAGCTGTGTTCTAATCATTTTTTCAATCTTTCTTTCTCTGTTTTTTAGATTGGAACATTTCTATTTATCTCTCTTCATTTATTGTGCTTTTCTTGGAATCTCAATTCTGCTGTTAAGCCTATTAAGCAAAATTCTAATTTTAACATTGTAATTTTCAGTTCTAAAATTTCCATTTAGTTCACAGTTATAGCTTCCAAATTTCTGTTAACATTTTCTGTCTGTTCATTCATTCAGTAATATTTTTATTTACACTTTTGAACATGTTTATAGTAGGTGTTCTGAAATCTACACTATCACATCTGGGTAATTGTGGGTTTGGTTTTATTGATTTTTTTTCTCTTGATATGGGAATTTTGTTTTTGTTTTGCTTTCTTTTTAAAATAATGTCTAGTAATTTTTGTCGTGTAATGTACATTTTAGTTGTTATATTGTAGGCATTCTGAATTTTGTTTTATTTCAACGAAAAATCTCAAAATTTTGCTTTTGTCCTACCCAACAATTAATTTAGCTAAACTGTAACTCCTAATTCTGTCACTCCTTTGGTGAACAAGCAATTGAAATTTCCCCTCAATTTCTTGGGCCTCCACTATTTCCTTCGCTTGAACCTCTGGAGTATATATAGTTCAGGGATTAACCAAGGATTTGGGTAGAGTTTATAAACAGATTTAGCCCTTCTCCCTTATAGCTGTCCTCATTGGGGATTTTCTCTGTCAGACCTAAACGCCATCCTATGCATTCAGAATGCCCTCATCTATTCAGACTGGGACATACCCTCACAGAAGAAGCTGCAAAAACAAATTTTGCCCAGGGCATTAACCCTCTTTCAAGGATGTTTTCCCGTAAGTTATGTAAGCTTCGCTCATTCTCCAGTGCCTTAAAAAGGTTGTTTTTATTCATATTTTGTCAAGAGTTTATAAGTATTGTCTATGGGAGATTCGACCACTCTACTATTATAGGTAAACCATAGAGATATTGTGGATTCAGTTCCAGACCACCATAATAAGGTGGATATCACAATTAAGTGAGTTAAAATAATTTTTTGGTTTCCCAGTACCTACAAAAGTTATATTTACACTATATCATAGTCTATTAAGTGCACAATAACATTATGTCTAAAAAATATAAATACCTTAATTAAAAAATACTTATTGCTAAAAACTGCTAATAATCATCGGAGTTTTCAGTGAATTGTACTCCTTTTGCCGATGGAGGGTCTTGCCTTGATGTTGATGGCTGCTGACTGATCAGGGTGGTGGTTGCTGAAGATTGGAGTGGCTCTGGAAATTTCTTAAGACAACATTGAGGTTCACCACATTGATTGATTCTTCACTTTATGAAAGATTTATCTATAGCATGTAATGTTGTCTCATAGCATTTTACCCACAGGAGAACGTCCTTTAAAATTGGAGTCAATCTTCTCATACCATGCCATTGCTTTATCAACTAAGTTGATGTAATATTCTAAACCCTTTGTTGTCATTTCAATAATGTTCACAGCATCTTCACTAGGAGTAGATTCCATCTCAAGAAACTACTTTATTTGCTTATTCGTAAGGGGCAACTACTCATTCGTTGAAGTTTTGTCATGAGATTGCAGCAATTCAGTCAGATTTTCAGTCTCTACTTCCAATTTTAGTTCTCTCGTATTTCGACCACATCTGCAGTTGTTTCCTCCACTGAAGTCTTGAACTCCTCAAAGTCATGCGTGAGAGTTAGAATAAACTTTTTCCAAACTCTTGTTAATGTTGATATTTTTACTTTCCATGAATCATGAATGTTGTTAATGGCATCTAGACTGGTGAATCCTTTGCATAAGGTTTTCAACTTTCTTTTCCCAGATTCATCAGAGGAATCAATTTTTATGGCAGCTATAGCCTTATGAAATAGATTTCTTAAATAATAATTGATGAAAGTCAGAATTACTTTTTGATCCATGAGCTGCAGGATGGATGTTGTGTTAACAGCATAAAATGAAGATTAATCTCCATATATATCTCCATCAGAGTTATTGGATGACCAGGTGCATTGCCAATGAGCATTCATATTTTGAAAGGAATCTTTGTTTTCTGAGCAGTAGGTCTCAACAGTGGGCTTTCCATAGTCAGTAAATCATGCTATAAACAGATGGACTATCATCCAGGCTTTGTTATTCAATTTCTAGGGCACAAGTAGAGTAGATTTAGCAACATTCTTCGGGGCCTTAGGATTTTTGGAATGGCAAGTGAGCATTATCTTCAGCTTAAAGTCATCAGCTCCATTAGCCCCTAACAGGAGAGTCAGCCTGTCCTTTGAAGCTTTGAAGTCAGGCATTGACTTCTCCTTTCTAGGTGTGCAAGTCCTAGATGACATCTTCTTCTAATAGAAGGCTGTATTCATCTCCATTGAAAATATGTTGTTTAGTATATCCATTTTCATCAATAATCTTAGCTAGATCTTCTTGATAACTTGCTGCAGCTTCTTCATCAGCACTTGGTGCTTCACCTTACGTTTCTATGTTACAGAGATGGCTTCTTTTATTCAACTATGAACCAACCTCTGCTAGCTTTGAACTTTTCTTCTGCAGCTTCCTCAACTTTCTCAGCCTTCATTATGGCCTTGCACTGGATTAGCCTCTGGCTTAAGGGAATGTTGTGACTGGTTTGATCTATCCAGACCACTAAAATGTCCTCTATATCTGCAACAAGGCTGTTTCACTTTTTTATTATTTGTTTGTTTACTGGAGTAACACTTTTAATTTCCTTCAAAAGCCTTTCCTTTGCATTCACAACTTGGTTAGCTGGCTCAAGAAGCCTAGCTTTCATCCAAGGTTAGCTTTTGATATGCCTTCTTCACTAAGCTTAATAATTTCTAGATTTGATTTTAAAGTGAGAGAAGTGTGACTTTGCCTTTCATTTGCATGCTTAGCACCACAGGAGGGTTATTAAGTGTCCTAGTTTCACTATTGTTGACCTCAGAAAAAAGGGAGGCCCAAGAAGAGGGACAGAGGCAGTGGAATGGCTGGTTGGTGAAACAGTCAGAACACACACAACAGTTATCAATTAAGCAAGGATCATTTGAGTCCAGGATGTTGAGGCTGCAATGACCTGTGATCATGCCACTGTGCTCCAGCCCAGGAGACAGAGCAAGACTCTATCGCATACACACAAAAAAAGTTTTCCATATTATATAGGCATGGCTGTTCCCCCAAAATATTACAATAGTAATATCAAAGATATTCCAGGAGTTTGAGACCAGCCTGAGCAACCCCATCTCTATAATTTTTTTTTTTTTTTTTTTACCTGGGCCTGGTGGTTTGTGCCTGTAATTCTAGCCACTCAGGAGACTGAGGTGGGAGGATCACTTGAGCCCAGGAATTTGAGGTTGTAGTGAGCAACCTCTGTATCAAACTCCGTATCTCACTCTGTATCAAAATAAATACATAAATAAAAATAAATAAATAAAAAGGTCACTGATCACAGATCATCATAATAGATATAATAATAAGGAAAAGTTTGAACTATTATGAGAATTACCAAAATGTGACACAGAGATATGAAGTAATCACACGCTGTTTGAAAAATGGTGCTAATAGACTTGCTCAACAGAGGTTTGCTGCAAACCTTCAATTTGTAAAAAAACACAATATCCACAAAGCACAATAAAGCAAATTGTAATAAAACAACATATGCCTGTATTGAAATAAGAATCTGTCCACAATTCTGATAAGCTAAAACAACCATCAATTATGGAATTTCTGTTAACAATCTCTTGGGAAGGAAAAGTCAAGAAGGAAGTCAATGATTTTTAATGAATAATTAAAATGAAGTCAATGATTAATGAATAATCAAACAATAAATGTTTTCTAGCTAGTTGCCAAAGTAATTTCTTCTGAACACATAATAGTTGTTCAAAAAAGGCTGATAAACTAATTCATAGAAATGTTGACCCTTGTGTGTATACTTTATCAATGTAGCCATTATATGGCTTTCATAAGCTTGTATGGCTTACATTTATATGTAAAGCTTTACATTTATATGTATGTTTATATGAAAGTTTATTGATCAATAAAAAATGGCATGCACAGCAACCTGGGTGGAATCAGAGGCTATTGTTCTAAGTGAAGTAACTCAAGAATGGAAAACCAAACTTTGTATGTTCTTCCTCACATGTGGTAGCCAAGCTATGAGGATGCAGTTGAATACATAAGCAAAAGCGTAGAATGATAGGTTGGACTTTGGGGACTGGGAGAAAGGGTAGGGGGGTGTTGAGGGATAAAAGACTACACGTTAGGTACAGTGTACACTGCTCAGGTGATGGGTGCACCAGAATCTCAGAAATCACCACTGAAGAACTTATTCATGTAATGAAACACCACTTGTTCTGCAAAAACCTATTGAAATTAAAAAAAGTTAAAGTTAAAAAATGTGCATAAAAGAAGTGTCAAGGGAATCATATCCTATGGCAGCTCAGGATTAGCTGTGTATAAATGTTTTGGTTTGTTTTATAAAAAATTATTTACTTACTTGTATGAAACCTGGCTATGAGTATGGGTTAAAAGTTACTGAAAACGTTGGTTAAAATGACCAGATATTTCCTTTCCTTTGTCACTGAAGCCAGTTAAAGTTTGGCAACATTGGAGACCCAGGATGAATTCAGGGTGACATTTTGTTCTCCTTTAAATCATAATTTTTCCCTCTTTGCCTTTCCTGCCAAAAAGCCTGTAATTTTTGTACAATAAGTTTTATAATAGATATTTGTTTAAAAAGTAGGCTGAGCCAAGTAAAGAGTCATTATATACTTTTCTTCTTAAATGGAAAATATGCTTTCATATGATTTTGAAAAGACGCAAGAATAGCAATGTTTTAGGCATATCTGGTACTGGCTTTGTGTAGGAAATGATAATAGTCAATTATTACCATTTTTAATAAGAGCATTGCATTTTCCTTTCTGAAGTGCTCTAAAGTGACTAGTTTTGCATATAAAATAGGTTAGATTAGACTGTGAATATCTTGGGGACAGAGCTGCATCACATTTCTTTGTACTCTGTGTCTAGCACAATACCTGGTACACAGTAAAAAGACAAGAAATATTTGTTTTCCAAATAGTTTTTTTTTTACTACAAATATATTTTTTAAGAAGTGAGACATAGATTATTGGATTTTCATCATTTCCGTCACTTTACACATTGTGTTAATGATCTATAGTTTTAATATAAACACTTCAATGTCAGATAAATTTCCTTTCTATTTTAAAGTATAATCTATATCTCAGGCAAGTAAAAATTCTATTCTTCATGTAAAGTATTATTTTGGAAAACAAATTCTGAAGCAAAGTTTTTTTTTGCTTGAGAAATGAGTGTTACATTTTCACAATTTAGAATTTTAAACATAGCTTAGGGTGACCATTGTTTAAGGGGAAAATGATTAGACTTTGAGATTCTTAAGGTGAGGGCAGTGTATTGTTCTGGCTGCCTTTATATTTGGAATTCCTATCATATAGTAGGAAATCAATAAATATTGAATTAAATCAGTAAAGAGTGAATGCTACGTTTATTAAAATATGTTAAGATAATAAATGTGATTCTAATGTTTCTTAGCAAATCAACTGCCAGTCAGAAAAATTCATAGGTTAACAGCAATCCATTCAGTGTTTTCTACATTTCATTGGAATTTTCCAACGTGGCATTAACTTTCAGTGATCTACTGAAATACATTCACTTTTTTCCTACTTTCATGATGGGATTTTATTGCATGTATGTTTGCATGTTTAGATTTTCTGTTTTGTTTACTGATCCTGACAGCCGTTAAGCAGCTTGAGGAGCTGAACATTCTGTATTTATTCTGACTGATGATGATTCTGTTTGAAGGTCGGCTCATCATTGAATAGTCACTCAAGATTCATTTGAAAAAAAGACTCACCCAGTAGTCATTGTCTTCATTCACTTAATAGATGGAGGACTGTAATTTATGAAAAGGAAGATAACTTGTGTGGAGCATAGCATACTGTACAATTGCCTTTTATTCCAGACTTGACTTATTTTTTTGACCTTGCATTCCTCTGTTTATATTCAGGCAGCTTCCATAAAATAATTACAGTAAGACTAATCTATAATTGTAACAGGCAGTTGGTATTTTTCTGCATTCTTTCACATGTACCAATTACCCAGCTAAATTGAAAATAAAATAGGTGGATCTATTTCATACTAGTATTATCCAGTCGGGAGTCTCCAGTTTGAGAAAAGGCACTACTCTGGATATATTGAGTAGAGAGGGATCTAACCTTGAGATCATTACAATAGGCTGATCGGGCTGGAGAGAGAAATGGGATGGTGAGTGTTACTCTCCCTCTGCTTGGGCTCAAAATCCCCTGCTCTGACAGCTAAGTTACTGGGAACTCCAAGGCTGTTTTGGAACCACTTCACTCTTTTTTTCTTTCTTTCTTTCTTTTTTTTTTTTTTGAGACAGGGTCTTGCTCTGTCACCCAGGCTGGAGTGCAATGGCACGATCTTAGGTCACTGCAACCTCCATCTCCCAGGTTCAAGCAATTCTTCTGCCTCAGACTCCCGTGTAGCTGGGACTACAGGTGCGTGCCACCATGCCCAGCTAATTTTTGTATTTTTAGTAGAGACGGGGTTTCACCATGTTGGCCTGGCTGGTCTTGAACTCCTGACCTCAAATGATCTGCCCTCCTTGACCTCCCAAAGTACTGATATTACAGGCGTGAGCCACTGTGCCCAGCCCCACTTTACTCTTTATTTTGGATTTGGAGATAGATATTTGTTCATAGGACAATAACAATGAACTCTAATGAGTTATTGAGTATAAAATGTTGTTAATAAAAACACTTCCATGAGGGTCCATTGATATAATATTATGATGGCCCCACTAGTTTCTGAATTCCTAAAAGGAAGGTACCTATATTTATTCAGTGCTCTTTATGGAACTGAATTATGGAATCGATAGTTTGTGACTTCAGAAAAGATTTCCAAGAGAGAAAAAAACTAGGGAATAAAAAATGTAGCAGTCTTTTCACTCAATAATCTCAGAAAGCAGATTCATTTTTAGAGCTTTTATCTGCTTTTACAGACTTTAGGTACCATTTGTTGGGACTGGTGGGGTTGGGATGTGTCTGCTTATGCATACAGGAAAAGATAATGTTTTACTAGGCATAATATTCTAGGTTATGTGAAATTTATATTTGCTTTTTGTATTACATATTGGAACGTGGACGTATAATCATTGTCTAAGTTTCAGAGATTTCGTTGCCACTTGTTCAATGAAAATATAAAAAGTTGTGTCTACCACTCAATTTGCTTCAGAATTTGGAAAAGATGTTAAACATAAGAGTAAAGCAAAATAAGTGATTTTTATTTTAAATACAATCAGGACAAATTTGAGCTGATTCTTTAAAGTTAGCTCTATCTCCAGGAATTAAAAATCTTATTTCTAAACTGGATATTCTAAGAATGGTACACATCATTTTCACATGTACACTAAATATTATTAGTTCAGCGTCACTCTCAGTTTTATATTAAAAGTTGCTTGTCACCCTATTTTTAGAAAACTCTTTCCTTATATTCTTGCAGTTTAGAGTAAATGGATATGAAAAACTCCACAAAAATGACTAGACAGAAATCTAAACAAGTGAGTACTTATGCACATAACATTTATACAGAAATATCAAGTATGTTTTTGAGCATGTGGCCTTAGTAAGCATGTTAATGTTTCACAGAAGAGTTTAGTGGGAATAAAATTATGAATCTATTATTTAAATGAGGTAAAGGATTATATGGTTCTTTATGCAGAAAATATATCTCGTTTCTCTTACTTTATTATCTCATTTGGTTTTAGATGAAGGATGTCAGATTGTATAATGAGGAAACCAGTTCTCATTTTCACCAAGACTGCCCAAATTTAATACATGTGCTTCAAGCTTCAGTATCCTTCTAAGTAATAGGCTGCTATGTGTCTTACTTTTTTGTTTGTCAAATGGGGGCAAGGGCATTGTGAAACTTATAATTTCGTTCTGCTCAACTGACTGTAACAATATTAGTTAAAATGGCTACAATTTACTGTGATATTAAAAGTTGGAATTTTCTACTGTTTCTAATATGCTTTTAAAGATATTTTCAGAGTTATTGGAATTATTAGAGGTAGCAACCAAAGATACTTTCACAGAATACTTCTAACAAATTAGCAAATTCTATTCATAATCAAGACATAAATAGCATAATAAAATGTATATCTAGGTCTAGGCCTATAAAGGGTTTTTTTTCCTCCAAAACATCAGTTCAAAATAAATCATTCAATACCTATACTCTAAATGTCTTTGTAGTTTATTCTGTATCTGCATGGAATGTACACCAGTAAAAAGGATAACTTAAGGATAATATAGAATTTATATTTTACTTATTTCCTTCTCAATTAGTATACATACACATATGCATACACACAGACCACTTGAGCTACCTTGATGGCTAGCCCACACTTTTACCTAAATGAGAAATAGAGTAAGTAGTGAAGTAAAGAGGAAAAAATACGAGGGCTAGATTTGTCCAACTTACACTTTCTAGCAGTAAAAAAACAGCAGGAGAGCTTCAAATAGTTCTGAAGAGAAGTAGAATGGCAATTTCTTTATTTAACAACATGTTAACATAAAGATTTAAAAATGTGTATTTATTAGAAAGAAGGGCAAAATTTGATTCTTCCTGTTTAATAAAATAAGGTCACCATTTATCTGGACATGCACACGGGAAACAAAATGGCTGCAGAAAAGAATGACTTTGAGATCAGACCCATCAAATAAGATTACTTAATTGTCTGCTGCCATACTAGACACTCAGAAAAGCAAAATAAGATAAATAATTTCACTGTGAGGATAAGAAATTCTATTAAGTTATAAAATGTTGTGTACTTGGGTAGCATGAGGTGGATATAATTAGGAATCATGTCTTTACTTGGCGGATCAGCCTATTAGGCTGGGTAGCAGGTAGGTAGCTTCAGAAAAGGCAAGCTAAAGAAAAGACTCAGAGGTGGAAATGAGTGTTAGGGCTGTCCTCGGAACTAGGAACAAGGGCCTAATGACACCCAAGACTTCTGCGTTTATTTTTACCTGATTTATCTGAAAGGTTCAGTCCCAGAGATAAAAAATTGAATGATGAGGCTGGGCTTGATTCACATACTGATAAAGGAGACAGACTGTCCTCTGGAAACTGATTGTGCAAAATTATCAGAACCTTGGCACTGATAAGGCAAGGGAAGAATGCTGAAACCAGCAAGATTGGTGACATTTATGAAGGCACATTTATGCAATGGGAAAACATTCATGTATTTATAAAGGTCCCTTGTTATTGACTAATCAATCTATATGCTGTAGTGAACTCTGAAGAAAAACATAAAAAGATAGTTTAATACTGACAAAGATAGATATTTCCTATTTTTTTTTTACAACGAGGAAAATCCACAGATTTCCCCCCACCCCTCCACGCCTGCTAGAGGTTAGCAGACATGGGACCTGCTCCTTTTTTTCAGTGTTGCGATATTTCCCCAATATTTCCTCCTCCTGAGTCTTCTGCCTTGAGCCCAGGTTTCCTTAAATATAAAGCGGAAGTGCTTCTATATAATTGAACCCAGTTTTTTGATTTCCTGTGGTAAGTCTGTTTTAAAATGACTGTCATACAATGGATTTTGCTCTTTCTATGTCTTGTGTATTTGGTTGAAACCCTAACTAGTTCTTTTAATTTCTTCCTTTCAAACACGTCTGATGCAAATGAATAAAAGTTAAAACCCAGTGATCTCAAGATGGGAGTTGGGTGGGAGAGGGTAAATTATTTGAAATCAACAGGAAACCTCATTCTCGATGACCTGAGGTTAATGTTCACATCTGTTAAGTAGCTGAATATGTCTTGAGCAAGTCACTTGGTCTCTGTAGGCATTGGTGTTTTCATCTGAGAAGGTGGGATGATTACAACTTTGAAAGTTGCTTTACATTTCAATGACTGCATCAGGACATAATATGTCCTATTTAAAGGCTATGGTAGCTTTTTACCAGTGTTTTCTCATAAATGACTGACGCTTGGCATAGTGCTGTGTGAGTAGCAAGCATTCACTGTACAATCAACAAATGGGATGGATTTTTCTGACATTATTGATTCCAGTTGGAAAGTCATATGATATATATTGCCGTCTTTAAAAATTAATAGCACCCCTGTCCATACCTAATACATTTTCATAATCTTCCCTATTTATTTTCTTCCTCAAACTTTGAATACTTTATTGTATTACTGATACCAGGACATTTGAAAAAAAGTGGGAAAATAAAATAAAAATCTCATTTTCAGTCTGCTAATTTTATAGTAGATCTATTAAGTAAAACTAATCATAGCTAGAAGTATTTTCACCACAGCTCTCAAATTTCTCATTCAGCTATAACCAGAGAAGCTAAAGTGTAAAAATTAACAGAGATTGTTGAAAGGAGTCATATGCTAGTGAAAATAGGAAATTTTAATAGAAATTTTTTTACGAACTTTACTCCGGTGATTGTTATAATTGGAGATACTGAATTGAAAATGTGACCAAGATGTTCAATGACAGGCATTTGGACAGCTTCTGGAATAAAAATATCCAGGCACTTTGTAATTTTAGATTTTTTTGAAAGTTTAATCTCTTTTGTCATTTGCTCCCGATCACATTTATTTCTTTATACACATTTATTTCTATAAACTATGCATTTACATTTGTATGAGCAATGTGGCACTAAAATTATATTTGGAGTGATCAAAGAGCTTCAAATTTTCATGAATTAGTAAAATTAATAAAAAGTAGATTATTTTTAATTTTAATAAATTTCAACATCAATTTTTTTCATGAACCATGTTTTTGTTATTCTATCTAAAAAGTCATCACCAGTTAATTTTTTTAAGCATCACATTTATTAAAATATATTTTAGTTTTTGTTTTGTTTTGCATTTTGTTTTTTTATTATTATACTTTAAGTTCTAGGATACCTGTGCAGAACGTGCAAGTTTGTTATATAGGTATACATGTGCCATGGTGGTTTGCTGCACCCATCAACTTGTCATCTACATTAGGTATTTCTCCTAGTGCTATCCCTCCCCTTGCCCTCCACCCCCTGACAGGCCCTGGTGTGTGACGTTCCCCTCCCTGTGTCCATGTGTTATCATTGTTCAACTTCCACTTATGAATGAGAACATGTGGTTGTTTGGTTTACTGTTCCTGTGTTAGTTTGCTGAGAATGATTGTTTCCAGCTTCATCTGTGTCCCTCCAAAAGACATGAATTCATTCTTTTTTATGGCTGCAGAGTATTCCATGGTGTATATGTGCCACATTTTATTTAACCAGTCTAACACTGATGGTCATTTGGGTTGGTTCCAAGTCTTTGCTATTGTGAATAGTGTTGCAATAAACATACGTGTGCATGTGTCTTTATAATAGAATGATTTATAATCCTTTGGGTATATACCCAGTAATGGGATTGCTGGGTCAAATGGTATTTCTAGTTGTAGATCCTGGAGGAATCGCCACACTGTCTTCCACAATGGTTGAACTAATTTACACTCCCATCAACAGTGTAAAGGCGTTCCTATTTCTTCACATCCGCTCCAGCATCTGTTATTTCCTGTCTTTTTAATGATCACCCTTGTAACTGGCGTGAGATGGCATCTCATTATGGTTTTTATTTGCATTTCTCTGATGGCCAGTGATGATGAGCATTTTTTCATGTGTTTGTTGGCCAGATAAATGTCTTCTTTGGAAACTGTTTGTTCATATCCTTTGCCCACTTTTTGATGGGGTTGCTTTTTTCCTGTAAATTTAAGTTCCTTGTAGATTCTGGATATTAGTCCTTTGTCAGATGGATAGATTGCAAAAATTATCTCCCATTCTGTAGGGTGCCTATTCACTCTGATGATGGTTCCTTTTGCTGTGCAGAATGTCTTTACTTTAATTAAATCTTATTTGTCAATTTTGGATTTTGTTGCAATTACTTTTGGTGTTTTAGTTATGAAGTCTTTGCCCATGCCTATGTCCTGAATGGTATTGCCCAGGTTTTCTTCCAGGGTTTTTATGGTTTTAGGTCTTACATTTAAGTCTTTAATCCATCTTGACTTAATTTTTGTATAAGGTGTAAGGAAGGGGTCCAATTTCAGTTTTCTGCCTATGGCTAGCTGGTTTTCCCAACACCATTTATTAAATAGGGAATCCTTTCTCCATTGCTTGTGTTTGTCAAGTTTGTCAAAGAATAGATGGTTGTAGATGTGTGGTGTGCTTTCTGAGGCCTCTGTGCTGTTCCATTGGTCTATATATCTGTTTTGGTACCAGTAGCATGCTGTTTTGGTTACTGTAGCCTTGTAGTATAGTTTGAAGTCAGGCAGCGTGATGCCTCCAGCTTTGTTCTTTTTGCTTAGGACTGTCTTGTCTATACAAACTCTTTTTTGGTTTCATATGAAATTTAAAAGAAAGTCAATGGTAGCTTGATGGGAATAGCATTGAACCTATAAATTACTTTGGGCAGTATGGCCATTTTCACGATATTGATTCTTCCTGTCCATGAGCATGGAATGTTTTCCCATCTGTTTGTGTCCTCTCTTGTTTCCTTGAGGAGTGGTTTGTAGTTCTCCTTGAAGAGGTCCTTCATATCCCTTGTAAGTTGGATTCCTAAGTATTTTATTCTCTTTGTAGCAATTGTGAATGGGA
The DNA here is from genome assembly GCF_029281585.2 of Gorilla gorilla gorilla. Classification (NCBI taxonomy): domain Eukaryota; kingdom Metazoa; phylum Chordata; class Mammalia; order Primates; family Hominidae; genus Gorilla; species Gorilla gorilla. The sequence continues at coordinate 27,911,792 of NC_073232.2, forward strand.
GTTTGCTCATGATTTGGCTCTCTGTTTGTCTATTACTGGTGTATAGGAATGCTTGTGATTTTTGCACATTGATTTTGTATCCTGAGACTTTGTTGAAGTTGCTTATCAGATTAAGGAATTTTTGGCTGAAATGATGGGGTTTTCTAGATACACAATCTTGTCATCTGCAAATAGAGATAATTTGACTTTCTCTCTTCCTATATGAATACGCTTTATTTCTTTCTCTTGCATGATTGCCCTGGCCACAACTTCCAATACTATGTTGAATAGGAGTGGTGAGAGAGGGCATCCTTGTCTTTTGCCAGTTTTCAAAGGGAATGCTTCCAGCTTTTGCCCATTCAGTATGAAATTGGCCATGGGTTTGTCATAAATAGCTCTTATTATTTTGAGATATGTTGCATCCATACCTAGCTTATTGAGTGTTTTTTAGCATGAAGGGGTGTTGAATTTTATTGAAGCCCTTTTCTGCATCTATTGAGATAATCATGTGGTTTTTGTCATTGGTTCTGTTTATGTGATGGATTATGTTTATTGATTTGCATATGATGAGCCAGCCTTGCATCCCAGGGATGAAGCCGAATTGATCGTGGTGGACAAGCATTTTGATTTACTGCTGGATTTGGTTTAGCAGTATTTTATTGAGGATTTTTGCATCAATATTCTTCAGAGATATTGGCCTGAAATTTTCTTTTTTTGTTGTTGTGTCTCTGCTAGGTTTTGGTATCAGAATGATGCTGGCCTCATAAAATGAATTATGGAGGATTCCCTCTCTTTCTATTGATTGGAATAGTTTCAGAAGGAATGGTACCAGCTCCTGTTTATATCTCTGGTAGAATTCGGCTGTGAATCCATCTGGTCCTGGGCTTTTTTGGTTGGTAGGCTATTAATTACTGCCTCAATTTCAGAACTTATTATTGGTCTATTCAGGGATTTGACTTCTTCCTGGTTTAGTCTTGGGAGGGTGTATGTGTCCATGAATTTATAAATTTCTTCTAGATTTTCTAGTTTTATTGTGTAGGGGTGTTTATAGTATTCTCTGATGGTCATTTGTATTTTTGTGGGATCAGTGGTAATACCCCTTTATCATTTTTTATTGTATCTATTTGATTCTTCTATCTTTTCTTCTTTATAGTCTGGCTAGCCGTCTATCTATTTTGTTAACCTTTTAAAAAAAACTAGCTCCTGGATTTACTGATTTTTCGAAGTGTTTTTCGTGTCCCTGTCTCCTTCAGTTCTGCTCTGATCTTAGTTATTTCTTATCTTCTGCTAGGTTTTGAATTTGTTTGCTCTTGTTTCTCTAGTGCTTTTAATAGTAATGTTAGGGTGTCGATTTTAGATCTTTCCCTGGGCATTTAGTGCTATAAATTTCCCTCTAAACACTGCTTTAGCTGTGTCCCAGAGATTCTGGTACGTTGTGTCTTTGTTCTCATTGGTTTTAAAGAACTTATTCATTTCTGCCTTCATTTTGTTATTTACCCAGTAGTCATTCAGGAGCAGGTTGTTCAGTTTCCATGTAGTTGTGCGGTTTTGAGTGAGTTTGTTAATCCTGAAGTCTAATTTGATTGCACTGTGGTCTGAGAAACTGTTTGTTATGATTTCTTTTCTTTTGCTTGTGCTGAGGAGTGTTTTACTTGCAATTACGTGGTCGATTTTAGAATAAGTGCTATATGGTACTGAGAAGAATGTATATTCTGTTGATTTGGGGTGGAGTGTTCTATAGATGTCTATTAGGTCTGCTTGGTGCAGAGCTGAGTTCAAGTCCTGAATATTCTTGTTAATTTTCTGTCTTATTTCTTTATCTAATATTGACAGTGGGGTGTTAAAGTCTCCCACTATTATTGTGTGGGAGTCTAAATCTCTTTGTATGTCTCTCAAAACTTGCTTTATGAATCTGGGTGCTCCTGTATTTGGTGCATATATATTTAGGATAGTTAGCTCTTCTTGTTGCATTGATCCCTTTACCATTATGTGATAACCTTCTTTGTCTTTTTTGATCTTTGTGGGTTTAAAGTTTAAAGTCTGTTTTATCAGAGAGTAGGATTGCAACTCCTGCTTTTTTTTTTTTTTTTTTTTTTTTGCTTTCCATTTGCTTAGTAAATCTTTCTTTATCCCTTTATTTTTAGCCTGTGTCTTTGCATGTGAAACAAGTCTCCTGAATACAGCACATCAATGGGTCTTTACTCTTTATCCAATTGGCCAGTCTGTGCCTTTTACATTTAAGGTTAATATTGTTATGTGTGAATTTGATCCTGTCATCATGATGCTAGCTGGTTATTTTGCCCATTAGTTGATGCAGTTTCTTCATAATGTCGATGGTCTTTACATTTTGGTTTGTTTTTGCAGTGGCTGGTACCAGTTTTTCTTATCCATATTTAGTGCTTCCTTTAGGAGCTCTTGTAAGGGAGGGTTGGTGGTGACGAAATCCCTCAACATTTGCTTTTCTGTAAAGGATTTTATTTCTCCTTCACTTATGAAGCTTAGTTTGGCTGGATTTGAAATTCTGGGTTGAAAATTCTTTTCTTTAAGAATGTTGAATGTTGGCCCCCACTCTCTTCTGGCTTGTAGGGTTTCTGCAGAGAGATCCGCTGTTAGTCTGATGGGCTTCCCTTTGAGGGTAACCTGACATTTCTCTCTGACTGCCCTTAACATTTTTTCCTTTATTTCAACCTTGGTGAATCTGACGATTATGTGTCTTGGGGTTGCTCTTCTCGAGGAGTATTTTTGTTGTGTTCTCTGTATTTCCTCAATTTGGATGTTAGCCTGTCTTGCTAGGTAGGGGAAGTTCTCTTGGATAATATCCTGGAGTGTGTTTTCCAACTTGGTTCCATTCTTCCCGTCACATTCAGGTACACCAATCAAACGTAGGTTTGGTCTTTTCACATAGTCCCATATTTCTTAGAGGCTTTGTTCATTCCTTTTCTTTCTTTTTTCTCTAATCTTGTCTTCACACTTTATTTCATTAAATTGATCTGAGGTCAATAGGCTTTTAGCCTAAGCTTTTATATTTATCTAGCTAGAAGTTGAGCTGTGTCGACTGTTTGCTGTAGTTGTAGGTTGGAGAAAGTAAAATTTCCTCTGTTGTCTTTATTATTGTGTCCTTTGTTGTCTTTGGGTTTCCCTAGAAACTGCTTCTTAAATAGGATTTGAGGTTTCCAGTTCTTTTAGCTATAATCTCAGTTATCATACAGGAACCTGATTGATGTGTTGGCAAGGTGTGGGGGCAGGAAGAACATTCTATAATTCTACGATTAGGTCTCAGTCTTTTGGTAAGCCTGTTTCTCTATGCTGTGACCTTCACAAGTGCTTCTCAGCCTTCTACATGTCTTCCCCTTTTAGGAGAGTTAGGAGGAGTAGAAGGGGCTGGGGTTGGGAGTTTTCCATTGCTGACCTTGACAGATAGAGGGGGCTGGAGTTGGGAATTTCTGGTGAAAGCCATATTGATTAGAGTCTAATCAATGTGGGGGAGAACGTAGAACCAGAAAAGAGAAAAGGTCCCATTTATTATCCTGTTCCGTAATCATACACCAACACTAAGACCTGGTAATTTCTCCTGCTAAATATTTTTAAATATTTTACACCAGTACATACTATTTCTTCCATTCTAGTTGGAATCAGCAAGATCTCTACCTGTTTCTTGTAATAATCTCTTTTTGAAAAATTATTTTCATTTATTTTCAGAATTAAAGAGTTTTAAGGAGCTGTCAACTTCTTCGCCTGAACTCTTAAAATTAATCTTTGTTTTCTGGAAGTTTACATTGGGTAGGGAAATTCTGACATGGAATATGATCAAGATTAAGCCACCATGAAAGTACAGAAGAACTGAAAGCATTGCATTTTAATTCAACGTATACAGAAGCTTAATTTAGTTGATGCTACAATTTGCAGGTCATATTATATAACAGCCTTTTGGGCCATGAAAGATCCTTTTGGACAATAGAAATGAAGTATTTGGTCCTTTATTGCCAATGGAGGTATATATCATTCATTTGGTTATGAACATTTTACCTTCCCCTAACTTCTTTGCAATAGTTTCCTCATGTGTCTTTTCACATCATCTCTTGTTCTTCCCCAGTCCAGAACACACAGTCACAGAGATCATTTAAAAAGCAGCCTGTATCCTGGAGTGTCTTCCTGTTGATGTTAGTATATAGATAGAAATCATTAAAGCGTCACACACATGCTGCATGAACTGGCTCCTGTCTCTTCTCCAGCCTGGTGTTGAGAGGTCCATGTTCTCCTTGGCAAACTACGGGCCCACTTGCATCTGTTTTGCTGCACACCTTTCCATAGGCTGCTCCTAGCCCATTGGTCTGGTGAGCTCTTACAAATCCTTTAGTGTATTTGGGAAACGTTACCCTAACTTTACCTACACCTCAACGGTCTTCTTCCCACATGAGAATAAGTCTGTGTTGTCAATTTTTTATATGTTCCTCTATCCCTAGAATATATACTTTGTAGAACTCTACTTACTTATATGATGTCTATTACCTCTAGTTTGTCACTTTCATGAGGGCAAAGGTAGTGTCTGTCACCACTGTGTCTCCGGTGCCAAGTCTGTGAGAGAACACAGTATACATTTATTTAAAGAATGACACTATAAATAAATTATAAGAGCACTACTACAAGGAATATTTGCATTGCACAGGCTCGAAGTTTTTAAGCTAAAAGGCAGACTTAGGCAACAGACATTTTAAAAATAATTGAGGTGAAATTCACATAACATACAATTAGCCATTTAAAGTGTACAATTCTAGGGCAATTGTATACTTTAAATTCCAATTGTATACTTTAAATTCCATTTAAAGTGTACAATTTCAGGGACTGCACTCACAATGTTGTGCAACCACCATCACTGTCTAGTTCCAAAATTATTTCTTCACCTCCCAAGAACACCTCATACCCATTATGTTATTCTTTTTTTTTCCATTATGTTATTCTTACCCATTATCCCCTTTGACCCATAATATGACAACCACTGATCTGCTTTCTTTTTCTATAGATGTGCCTGTTTTGGATATTTCATATAAGATTCATGCAATATATGTCTTTTGCATCTGGCTTCGTTTACTTAGTATAATGTTTTTGAGGATCAGACAACTTGTAATATGTTTCAATGCTTCATTTCTTTTTATTGCCAAATAGTATTCCATTGTGTGTGTGTTCTGTATACATATATGTAATAATCAAGGACCTGGGAACTCCAACAAGGGAGCAAATTAGAGAAGTGAACCCAAACTACACAGAATTTAAATTCCCTCAAATTAAGACACATCCTTGGACTATAGTCTTCTGACCCTGAACTCCACTGGAAGCAATTGCACTGTGTAGCCGTCTGCTGGACTATACATCAACTCTCGACTGGCACCACTGGAAGTTTGTGCACATTCATTTTTTGATGAATTACAGGATCCAAATGTCAAACTACCAAATGGGTGAGACACACCTCCACTGTTCAACTTCACCACTCAAGAACTGCCAACTAATCTACCTCTGGCTACCATCCTTATGCCTCCTCATGCTTGGATTCAAGCAGCTGTTTCAATCCCCACAAATGCCACAGCAGCCACCGATGCTAGTGCTGGAGACCGTGAACAGACCAATAATGCTGTTTCTGCATCATCTTCCAACTTTACCTGAACAGTCCCCAGAAGCCAGCTGCACAGGAAAAGCCACCAGTTACTTGAGTCACTCAGCAACACTGGTCACTTTTGGAAAGAATGTTAAAAAGAGAAAAAAAATCTGTTAAAAATATATGTGTGTATGTATATATATATATATATATATACACATACACACAATGGAATATTATACATATATTTGTATATTGTGATTTATAAAAATTTCTTTTATTTTCTCTTATTAAAAAGAGAAAAATCTGTTAAAATATATGTGTGTATATATGTATATATATGTATATATATACATACACACAATGGAATATTATACACATATTTATATATTGTGATATATAAAAATTTATCCATCAGACTATATATATATGCAATGGAATATTATATATTATATATATTTACATTTAGTGTATATGTAATATATAATACTTTATCCATCAGACTTAATTTTAAGGGCAGAAATCTTGCCTTAGTCCACCTGAAAGAAATAATATATCCTAACAAAGATAACTTGGAACTAGCCAGCCTAAAAAGTAAGAGTTTACCCCTTTATTGAAATAATATAGGTGACCTCTTTATCAGAATAAAACAGGTGAAATTATTGACTCTTACATTCTATTGGTTCTTCTTGTGGAAATATTCTGCTCAACTTATTTAAACGGCAAATATCCAGTTCAACGTGGTTTGATGGATGTTGTAACACCGTAATACTCTAGGACAGGGATTGACACGCTGTGCCTTGGGAGTCAAATCCATGGCTGCTTTCATATGAAAACAGCAGAATTGTGTAGCTATGACTGAGACTGGGTGGCTCACGATGTCTGAAATACTTCCTCTCTAACCATGTACAGTAAGAGCTTGGTGATCTCTGCTCTAGAATAATGAAATCAGTGAGGAATCTCTTTTCTGCAGGATTGCATTGATTTGGATATCTTCAAAGGAAATGTTCAACTTAATCGAACTTGGAAGCTTTTCCCCACCAAACTCTAGAATATAAGAATAAATGTAGTTTTCTCTGTTGGTTGGGAGTTTCTTGTTAATAAAAAGAAAGGACCTTAGAATTTCAATCTGGAGGGAACATCTAAGACACTGTAAGATAACATTATACCTTTTGGGATGTGTTGAAAGACAGAAATCAGAAGAATATGAGTTTTGCTAGAATAATTTCTCAACTGAAATATTAAAAAAATCTGTGCCATAGATATCTATATGAGGTTCAGAATTATGATTTTCAATTTAGGAGAAAAAAACTAGATGCTTCTGTGAATAAAAATATTTCACAGTTTGGTTATGCATCAATGTCTTTGAATGACTATTGGCTTTTCTGTCTTACTTCCTTCTCCTGACCATTTTTGAGGGAAAGGTTCTGAAATAAAAGGCCTATTTGTTTCCATTTTTGTTCAATTACTTTTCAACACATTGTCTAAATGTCATCCATGTAGATGTAGGGAGTAAATAGTCCTCATCTGTTCTTCTGCTTGGGTAGAAGTGCCCTCTCATTACCTTTTCAAGATTATGTTGTCTCTTAAGAAAATATGTTTCAATTGCAGAAAGCAGCTGATATAATATTTTTGAAGAAATTTTCTTTAAGACTATAAGATTGAGATAGGATGACAATTGAACTTCTCTTCTAGCTGAATTGGGTCTGCAAAACAATAAAAATAGTTTTCAGAATCTTTAACTTTACAAAGCCAGACTCATAAAACCAACAAGAGGAATCGCGACATTTCTGTCATGCCATACTAAGGACTTAATCTTCAACCAGGACTAAACATTTGGTTGTATTATTTGTTCAGAGTCTTCCGTATGAGTAGGAGACAATGCCATATGGTCATCACAGCTATGTGGCCATAGCAGCTACATGATTATTTGAATAATTCCCTTTTCCGTTTAATTTTCCTTCCTCTACAACTGAGTGCCATTTTACAGGCAACTCTCAATTTGCAGCAGATGGTTGTACAGTTTGTGAATTTTTCATGCTTCTTCCATTTTGTCGTTCCTTTCTTGCGTGTCCCTTGCTCCCTTTAGTAAAAGTCGATCATCAAAAATCAGGAAAATCAAATCACATTAATTGCTATCTTAAAAAAAAAAAACTCTTGCAAGAAAAACAGAATATTGACCTCGATTACTGTGACCACTGTGACTGTCTATGCTACTGCAAATGTAAAGGTTATCAATAATTGACTGTAAGTTTCCTATAGGTACCTAAGGAGCAAATGTATTATGACAAAGATGAATTTGGCATATGTATATTTCTGTTTTTCCTTACAATGAATTCAAAATCACATTGCTACTTTTATGAAGTTTACAGACAGTCTGACAAATTTTAGACTTGAAAAGTAAAATGATATTGACATTAGATTTTTGAAACTGAATCTCTTTTAACATCCTTTAGGTGTGTTGGAGTTTAGAAATGATTGAGCTGTTACACTTCTCCAGAGTATTGCTCCTACAGTCAATTTCGAGTTCCTTAAGCCCTATTGATTTCACGTGGCTGCCTGGTCATCCTCATCCTGCAGTCTATGACTTCAGTCGCTTCTTTCTCACTATCTAGGACTTTGTTCTTCCTTTATAAGCTGCCTCTGACTTCTGTGGTCACTCTGGGTTTCCTAACCAATATCATACTTTGCTCATGGTATGGATGTAATATTTTTTTTGAGTAATTTCTGTGTTTCCTCTTAGTAAATGATGATTTCATTATTATCATTATAATCCACTGAAATATCTATTTTCAAGTGTTGGTTCAAACAGGCCTGTTTCAGTTGCAAGCAACATAAACAAACTTGGCAAACCTAAAAAAAAAAAAAAAAAGAAAGAAAGAAACTTAAGAGCAGAATAAAGAAAATCTCAAAGCTGACAAATTGATGGAAAGTTTGAAGAACTGGGTCTGGCAATGAATGGAGACTAGAAGAGCTAGTAGCAGCAACTATAAATTAGACCAGGTAGGAACAGTATGCCCTGGTCACCACAGCTGTTATAAATAAGTTTTGACCAGCTCCAGTCTTTTCTTAACATTTCTCAAGGTTCAAAATACAGGGATAGAGTATCATGTTGTGGATTTAAATTCCCACCCTTTGTCTAAGGGATGGCAAGATACATTGATTAAAATTCCTTCTGACAATATCAAAATACAGAAGAAATAACTCCACAAAAGGAAATTCAGTTGTTCTTATCAAAGAAAGTGAAATGACTGTGAGTAGCTAGAACCCAATAAATATGCAGTACAATATCTGTACTTGAAAAATCATAATAGTTTAAAAGTTTTTTAACTTTCTTCTAAATTGGGACTTTGGCACTCCGGACAGGTTTTAGAACTTACCTAATGTTACTGATTTTATAATTACATGATTTTTTTTCACTTTTACACATTTGGAAGTGTTCAAAATAATTAAATTTAGGTGGGTGTAGTTTTTATACAAAATATTTTTTAATCCTCTATTTTAAATAAAGGATTATAGTACTTTTAGTTATAAATGCTGATAATCAAAATTGCCAAGAATGTATTAATAGAAAATGATGTTATTTTAAGAGAAATTTCTAGAGTTTTATACTCTTCTTAGAAATAATACAGTTCTATATATATATATATTTTTTTTTTTTTTTTTATTTGAGACGGAGTCTCGCCCTGTCGCCCAGGCTGGAGTGCAGTGGCGCGATCTCGGCTCACTGCAAGCTCCACCTCCCGGGTTCACGCCGTTCTCCTGCCTCAGCCTCCCGAGCAGCTGGGACTACAAACGCCCGGCTAATTTGTTTTGTTGTATTTTTAGTACAGACAGGGTTTCACCGTGTCTCGATCTCCTGACCTCGTGATCCGTCCGCTTCGGCCTCCCAAAGTGCTGGGATTACAGGTGTGAGCCACCGCGCCCGGCCCAGTTCTATATGTTTTCTATTTATTCAGTCTTTCTTTTGGGGCTACAAGAAAATGTGATCAGAAAAATGATTATACATTAAATTCATCATAATTGCTTAGAAAAGAAAGGTAGAAAATCATGACTATTGAGAGTCACTTATCCAAAGAATAAAAGTAGGGTAATGTCCTATACTCGAAAAATTATTCATTTATTTTTTTGAGACAGGGTCTCACTCTGTCACCCAGGCTGGAGTGCTGTGCTTTACCAGTTAGCTAGAGAGAGGTTTACTGTTCAGCATTCAAAAGTATAGTCTTCTGAGCCAATATATCAGGGTTCAAATCCTGGCTCTGATAACCAGCAGACCCATTAGGGTCACCTTGGGATATTTATTCAATTTTTCTGTGCCCCAGTTTATTGACAGGTAAAATGAGGATAGTAATAGCAACCCATCTCACGTGATAGTGGTGTAAATTAAATACATTAACTTGATACAGTCTTGAGAGTTTCCTTTCTATATCTTGAATTGGACTAGTAATTTTTTGCTTTTTTGTTTTTTTGAGACAGAGTCTCCCTCTGTCACCCAGGTTGGAGTGCAGTGGCACGATCTCGGCACACTGCAAGCTCCGCCTCCCTGGTTACGCCATTCTCCTGCCTCAGCCTTCTGAGTAGCTGGGACTACAGGCATCCACCACCACGCCTGGCTAATTTTTTGTATTTTTAGTAGAGACAGGGTTTCACTGTGTTAGCCAGGATGGTTTCGATCTCCTGACCTAGTGATTCATCCGCCTCGGCCTCCCAAAGTGCTGCGATTACAGGCTTGACTAGTATTTTTTATTAATCCTTTAGACCATTTTTGTAAATTGTCCAGAATTCCTAGTTGCTTATAGTGAAAAGAGTAATTCAGGTCATCTCAGTCTGTATTGTTACTGATGCACCTTGATATTATTTCGTGGAAGAACTCTCTCTCCACCATGCTGTGAGCCATCACTCAAGCACCAACTCTACTTTCTGTTAACATTTTCTATTTTTTTCCTGTCAGCACTTTTTAAAGTCAAACTTTATTCTTTAGAGGAGTTTTAGATTTACAGCAAAACTGAGCAGAAGGCATAAAGAGTTCCTATAAACTCTCATCCCTGACACAGCTACAGCCTCCTCCAATATCAACATCCCCCACTAGGGTAGTACATTTATTGTACTGATGAACCTACATTGACAATGTCATTATCACCCAGAGTCCATAGTTCCCATTAGGCTTCACTCTTGCTGTTATATATTCCATGGGTTTGGATAAATCTATAATGATGTACATCCACCATTATGGTATTAGACAGAGTAGTTTCATTGCTATAAAAATACTTTGTGTTCTATTAATCCTGCAAATGCCTAAACACCACTGATGTTTTCACTGCCTTGGTTTTGTATTATCCAGAATATCATATACTTGGAATCATATAGAATGTAGTCTTTTCAATTGTCTTCTTTCACTTAGTAATGTGCACTTATAGTTCCTCCATGTCTCTTCATGGCTTGGAAACTCATTGCTTTTTAGTGCGGAATAAAGTTCCATTGTCTGGATATACCACAGTTTATTTACTCATTCTACTGAAGGACAACTTGGTGGTTTCCAAGTTTTGGCAATTATGAACAAAATTGCTATAAATATCCATGTGTATGTTTTTGTGTGAACATAAATTTTCAACTATGGATCATATGTAATAGTATGTTTATTTTTGTAGAAAATTGCCAAACTGTCTTCTGAAATTGCTGCACCCATTTTCATTCCCACTAGAAATGAAGGAGTTTTCCTGTTGCTCCACATCCTTGACAGCATTGATGGTCTCAGTATCTGGATTTTGGCCATTCTAATAGACATGTAGTGACATCACCTTGTTGTTTTAATTTGCATTTCCTTGATGACATATGATACGGAAAATCTTTTAATATACTTATTAATCATCTATTTTCTTTGATAAGGTGTCTGTTAAGTCTTTGGCCCAGTTAATAATCAGGTTGCTTGTTTTCTTTTTGTTGAGTTTTAAGCATCCTTTGTACATTTTGGTAATACTCCTTTAGCAGTTATGTTTTGTTTTGCAAATATTTTCTCTCAGTCTGTGACTTGTCTTCTCACTCTCTTGAAAATTTCTTTTGCAGGACAGAAAATTTTAATTTTAATGAAGTTCAGCTTAGCAATTCTTTCTTTCATGGATTGTGCCTTTTGTATTGTCTCTAAAAAGTCATTGCCAAACCCAAGGTCATCTATATTTTCTCATATGCTATCTTCTAGGTGTTTGGTAGTTTCACATCTTACACTTCTGTTTATAATCTATTTTGAGTTAATTTTTGTGAAGTGTGGAAATTGTGTGTCTAGATCTTTTTTTTCTTTTTTTAACATGTGCATGTCTGGTTCATCTGGCATCATTTGCTGGAGAAAAAAAAACAAAACCCTGTATTTTCTCCATGGTATTGCCTTTGACTCTTTATCAAAGATCAGTTGACCATATTTATGTAGGTCTATTTCTGGGTGCTTCTATTTTGTTCCATTGACCAGTTTGTCTGTTGTTTTGTCCATGCCACATGGTCTTGCTTAATGTAGTTTTATAGTAAGTCTTGAATTCTGATACTGTCACTTGTCTGACTTTATTCTCGTTTTTCAATATTTTGTTAGCTATTCTGGCTGGTCTTTTGCCTCTGTATAAACTTTAGAATCAGTTTGTCAATATCCACAAAATGACTTGATGGGATTTTTATTGAAATTGCATTGAATCTCCAGATCACGTTGGGAAGAACTGATCTTGACAACATTGTCTTCCTATCCATTTTTAGTTCTTTGATGTCTTTTATCAGAATTTTATAGTTTTCCTCATATAGGTCTTGTACATATTTTGTTAGAGTTATAATTAAGTATTTTATCTTTTGAGGCTAATGTAAATGGTAGTGTGTTTTTAATGTCAAATCCTACTTGTTCATTGTTGGCATATAGGAAAGCAATTGACTTCTGTATGTTAACCTTGTATTCTGCAAACTTGTTATCATTACTTTTTAGTTCCAGAAGTTTTTGTTGTTTTTGTTTTTGTTTTGCTTTTCTACATAATCATGTCCTCTATCAAAAAAGACAGTTTGAATTCTATCTTCCCAACTGTATAGATTTTATTTCTTTTACTTGTCTTATTGCATTAGCTAGGATTTCCAGTACAATGTGGAAAAGCAGTGGCGAAATGTAGCATTCTTGCCTTGTTCCTGATCTTAGCAAGACCTCAGTCTATACTGTTATCAGTAGCTTCTACTTTGTCATCATTAAGTAGGATGTTAGCTGTATATTTTTTTGTAGATAAGTCCTAGTTTACTGAGAGGTTTTTTCATGAATGAGTGTTAGGTTTTGTCAAATGCTTTTTCTGTATCTATTGATATAGTCATGTAACTTTTCGTCTTCAGTCTGTTGAGATATTGGATTATATTAATTGATTTTCAAATGTTCCATCAACCTTGCATAACTGGGATAAATCCCACTTGGTCCTGGTATGTAATTTTTCAAATACATTTTGAGTTTGATTTGCCAATGCCCCACTTATCTCTGATAACTTTCCTTGCTCTGAAATCTGCTGTATCTGAAATTAATATAGCTACTTCTACTTTTTTTTTCATTAGTGTTAGCATGGTTTATCTTTCCACATCCACTTATTTTTAATCAATAAAGACGTAGTTATACGTCTTTATATTTAAAATGGGTAGCATATAGTTGGTTATTGTTTTCTGATCCACTCTGACAATCTCTGTCTTTTAATTGGTATATTTCAATTATTAGTGTTCAGTGATTATTGATATAGCTAGATTAATATCTACTGTCTTCATTACTGTTTTATATTTGCTGCCATTATTCTTTGTTCCTATTTTTGTCTTCTTCTGTTTTTATGCTTATTTTGGCTTTAATTGAGTATTTCGCATGATTCCATTTTTTTCCTTTCTCATTATAAATATATATATATATATACTTATATTTTGTTGTTGCCCGTGAGTTCACAGTATGCATTTACAACTAATCCAAATATACTTCTTTGTGGGTAGTGTAAGTGCCTTATAATAACAAAATAATTCGAATTCCTCCCTTCCATCCCTTGTATCATCACTGTTTTCATTTCACTTATACATTTTATTTATGCATAAGGATACATAAGTATATACACATATATGTAATTATGGTTATTATAACTTATAAATAATATATTAGTATATATAAATTATATATGAGTACATATTATGTATGTATAACTATATTGCACATATATCATTATATATAATTTGCATATAATTATATATAATATAGTTATATATTTTAATTTATAAAACACACATAAAAACACATGTAATTGAACACATTGTTTCCATTATTATTTTGAATAATCTGGTGTCTGTTCACTCAATTAAAAATAAGAAAAGTAAAGGTTTATATTTTACCTTCTTTCTCCAGTGCTCTTCTTTTTTTATGTTGTTCCAAGTTTCTGACATATATTATTTTTCTTCTCTTTAAATAACTTCTTTCAACGTTTTTTTTTGCTAGGCAAGTCTACTGGCAACAGATTTCCTCAAGTTTTGTTTGTCTGAAAAGTCTTTATTTCTCCTTCACTTTTGAAAGCAAATTTTTCAGGGTTCTCAATTCTAGTTTGGTAGTTATTTTTCCCTCAATACTCTAAATATTTCACTCCACTCTCCTATTGCTTGTGTGGTTTCTGAGGATGAGTCAGATGTTATTCTTGTCTTTGCTCCTTGGTAGATAAGGTATTTGTTTCCTCTGATATCTTTCAGAATTTCTTTTTTATCAGATACCAAATAGAACCCAAACAAAGAAAAGATTTTTGTTATTTTATTTTTTATAGAGACAGGGTCTTGCTCTGTTGCCCAGGCTGGTCTCAAATTCCTGGCCTCAAGTGATCTTCCCACCTCAGCCTTCCAAAGTGCTGGAATTATAGACATGAGCCACCATGCCCGGCCAAAACAGGATTTTTAAAAGATAAAATTGGGTGAACGATGCAGTCACCTACTAGTTATGTGTGGAAGGTTTCCATGAGGACCTATTTACCCATCTAAACATAGTTTTCTTGCTGGCCTTCTTATTGCCTTGTACCCTGTCTGGTCTATTATTCTAATAATCAGAGTCTGAAATAACAAAGTGATCAGACATTATTAAAGTACTCTTAGATTAGCTTGTCTTGTTAACTCTTCTTGAAATGGGGGAATTTGAGGGTATAATGCATGCAAGAAAAATATTTTCATGGTTACAATCATATTTTTTGTATTTTTCTGATACAAACTACTCTTAGCAAAAATGTGTTTGGTTAGCTTATGTTACTTGCCAAGATTAACTTACCCAGGAAGCATATCCCTGTGGCTCATGCAATTACAAAACAGTGACGAATCATCTATTGCGTTTGCTTATATTAATGGGAAACGGACATGAAATCATTCTTAGGGACTTTCCTGGCATAGACAACCCTAAACTCCAGTTTCAACTCAGCCCACTATCTCATATTTCATCCTTTCAAAGGCTTTTTCTTTTTCTCTTTTCTGCCAATTTTTATGCTGTTTTCAGATTGTCAATTTACTGATGGCCAAAACTCATCATCATCCCTTTCATTTCCAGAGGTCTAAGATAATAAGCTTTTAATTCCAATTCTAGACAGATGTCTATAAGATATACAACAACATTGGCATTTCATTTAATAGTACAAATTACTTCGAATCTCATCTTCATTTTCCTCTTGTTATTGGTACTACTGTGTCTGGAATTGGTGGGTTCTTGGTCTCACTGACTTCAAGAATGAAGCCGTGGACCCTCGCGGTGAGTGTTACATCTCTTAAGGTGGTGTGTCTGGAGTCTGTCCCTTCTGATGTTCAGATGTGTTCAGAGTTTCTTCCTTCTGGTGGGTTTGTGGTCTTGCTGGCTCAGGAGTGAAGCTACAGACCTTCGCGGTGAGTGTTACAGCTCTTAAGGCAGCGCATCTGGAGTTGTTCATTCCTCTCGGTGGGCTCGTGGTCTCGCTGGGCTCAGGAGTGAAGCGCAGATCTTCGCGGTGAGTGTTACAGCTCATAAAAGCAGCGTGGACCCAAAGAGTGAGCAGTAGCAAGATTTATTGCAAAGAGCAAAAGAACAAAACTCCCACAGTGTAGAAGGGGACCCAAGTGGGTTGCCAATGCTGGCTAGGGCAGCCTGCTTTTATTCTCTTATCTGGCCCAACCCACATCCTGCTGATTGGTAGAGCCCAGTGGCCTGTTTTGTCAGGGCGCTGATTGGTGTATTTACAATCCCTGAGCTAGATATAAAGACTCTCCACATCCCCACCAGACTCAGGAGCCCAGCTGGCTTCACGTAGTGGGTCCTGCACCAGGGTTGCAGGTGGAGCTGCCTGCCAGTCCCGCGCCGTGCGCTCGCATTCCTCAGCCCTTGGGTGGTCGATGTGACTGGGCGCCGTGGAGCAGGGGGTGGTGCTCATTGGGGAGGCTCAGGCTGCACAGGAGCCCATGGAGTGGGTGCGAGGCTCAGGCATGGCGGGCTGCAGGTCCCCAGCCCTGCCTCGCGGGAAGGCAGCTAAGGCTCGGTGAGAAATCGAGTGCAGTGCGGGTGGGCTGGCACTGCTGGGGGACCCAGTACACCCTCCGCAGCCACTGGCCCGGGTGCTAAGTCCCTCATTGCCTGGGGCCAGCAGGGCTGCCTGGCTGCTCCGAGTGCGGGGCCGCCAAGCCCACGCCCACCCGGAACTCCAGCTGGCCCCCAAGCGCCGCACGCAGCCCCGGTTCCCGCTCACGCCTCTCCCTCCACACCTCCGTGCAAGCTGAAGGAGTGGGCTGCAGCCTTGGCCAGCCCAGAAAAGGGCTCCCACAGTGCAGTCGGGGGGCTGAAGGGCTCCTCAAATGCCACCAAAGTGGGAGCCCAGGCAGGGGAGGTGCCGAGAGCAAGCGCGGGCTCTGAGGACTGCCAGCACGCTGTCACCTCTCACTACTAGAAATCAGGTATATTACAGATAAAAGCAGGTCTTTGGAGAAGATTTTGGATGCAACAGTGTTTGGTGGGGTGATATGAGTCCTTTTGTGAACTAAGTAAGGTCATTAAAAATAGGTGACAGACAAGTACATTTAGACTGAATACTTCTAAGGAATCAAACTAAGAATAAACGTCCATAAGCTGCCCCATTCTTGGGCATAAAATAGCACTATACATACATACATAATTTTTAAGAACAACAATTAACAAATAGTGTTACATTTGTTCTATGCCTGTTAGATATACTGTAAAGCAAGTATGGTTCTTGCAGGCAAGAACCATATGTCACATTCATTTTGAATCTTGCATGCCCAGTAAAGAACCTTGTACATGGTTGGTCTGAATACATGCTTAACTAAATAAATTAAGGAAAGAAATTATGTGTGAAATTCAAATAAAACTTTATTGCTTTTAGAGTCAGAATGGTGTAATTAAATAATGTTAAGTACTAACACGTTGAAGTGGTATTTCACTTTGAGAAAAAATTTATTTCAGTTGGCTGATTTGGAAACTGCATGTTTCCTTCTAGCAAGGTGAAGTAGAGGCTTAGGTAACAAGAGGTGGAGTCTTTTCACAACCCCACTAAATAAATTATAATAATATAAATAATTTAGGCCCACCATACTACCTTTTCCTTATTTGTAACATTGCATTTATCAAAGTATCTGAATAATTGCTATGGTTTTTGTTTTTGTTTTTTTTTTGAGACCAAGTCTCGCTGTGTCACCCAGGCTGGAGTGCAGTGGCACAATCTTGGCTTACTGCAACTTCTGCCTCCTGGGTTTAAGTGATTCTCCTGCCTCAGTCTCCCAAGTAGCTGGGACTACAGGCACATGCCACCAATCCCGGCAAACTTTTTGTATTTTTAGTAGAGACGGGGTTTCACCGTGTTAGCCAAGGTGGTCTCAGTCTCTTGATCTCATGATCCGCCCGCCTCGGCTTCCCAAAGTGATTGCCATGATTTTAAACTCAATTTACCTGGGTAAACACAGTCTTATTTTGCTCACCAACTTAGTTTGGCCTACTTTTATATTTGTCATCATTTTTCCACTGCTACCAGCAAACATTTATTGTGTGCTTACTGTGTACAAAGTAGTTTCATACTCTGATGTTGGTATAGAAAATGCATCCCACTCAGAAAGTTTATTACCATGTGGACATAATTTAAAATAAAATAAAAGCATGGAGTAGCTTTTTGACAATTTATTTGTGATATAAAAATTTTGAAAAGACTAAAAATGTTAGGGGCAAAAGGAAATGGTTATATAAATTGTTAAATTAACTTGATGAAATATTTGAAGATACTCTAGCAACTTGGCCACCTACCATGATATTTAAGCTATTGTGATAACTATAAAACTGTTTGAGAATGGAGGAGAATAGTCAAGGAAGACAGGAAAAATGTACATAGTACTAGCCTGGTTGAAATAAGGGTGATCAATATTTCTTCTTAATTGCTTAAATGTTGAAACAGTTATATAGTTTAATGAAGGGTATGATCTGTTGAGATATAACCTTAATCCTTAAAGAGCTTGGCTTATAACATAATTGCAGGGAGATAGTAAGTACACTTTTGCATGGAAAAATAACTGATGCCCTAGGATTTCTGTCATCAGAGTTGAAGGAATACCATGGACAATAAGAATTTCAGTTCTAACATTTTTCTTCTATGCTGGCATTTCTCTTCTGAGATATTGACAGGATGGTCAATTCAGAGTCCATCAGACACAGGTAACATATTACATGAAGAATAGCATCCCTAGTGCATTACTCCGTCATTTCCAGCTCATTTAGTTTCCATCTACAAATCCATTTGGTGCTTCTATCAAACAGTGACTGATTTTCCAATTTAAACCACATTCATTCATATTTTATTTAGTTTTGCTTTGTTATAAAAATACTCTAGGATAAGACTTAATGATCACCACTAATTACATTTTTACAAAAATTTCACTTAATTCTTCTGAAGTTTACATTTGTATAGGGAATTGGGAACATCTCAATTCAGTTTATCTTCTGAATAATCGTGAGTAAACTATTCTGGATAAAATATGACTGTAACGTTTTAGAAAGGGTCAATTTTCAAGTCTGTCCTTGATGCAAAGATTGGTATCCTATGACTGTGTATGGTTAGACCAGAAAGCTAGTGGATCAAGATCATTGGCTGTTTCTGTGTGGCCAAGTTAGGTTTGGAAATGTGCTCGTACTCTGTGCCCTGCTTATATGTTGTTGATCTTACTAATGCTATGGGCTAAATTGTGTCCTCTAAAATGTATATGTTGAAGCCCTGACCCCCAATGTGATGGTCTTTGGAGATGGGTCCTTTGAGAGATAATTAGATTTAGATAAAGTCATGAAGTTGAGCCCTCATGATGGGATTAATATCCTTATTAGAAGAAACTCCAAAGCGCTTACCTCCTCTTTCTCTCCTAGCCAAGAGAGGACCAAGCAAGAAGGTGGCCGTCTATGAGCCAGGAAGAGATTCCTTAACAGGAACCAATGATCATGCTGGCATCCTGATTTTCAAATTCCAGCCTCCAGAACCATGAAAAACAAACAAACAACAAACAAATTTCTATTGTTTAAGCCACCCAGTCTATGCTGTTTTGTTACAGCAGCCTGACTAAGTGTTAGGATACCACATCCGTGGCTGAAGGTCATCTTCCAATGGCCAGTGTCTCTAACTTGTTGTTTGAGGACTTTCTCTGAAACCAAAGGCAACTCAGCTTGAGGTCTTGGAAGTGTCAAGAAACTCACCAATGCATTCTCCACCCGCCGCAGCTCTCAACTACTGGCTGTAGCATTTGACTCCTGGATTCTGGAAAAGAACTCTAGGGGTGTATTCTGAATTGTTTATCACACCCGTTGGCAGCTGGCTTCATGACACAGCCTTTTGGGGCTGCTTTCTCTTTGTGGTCACATCCTTATTCCCTGAGAGAGGTTTCCTGTGTCTCTCAGATAAACTACCAGCACTTGATTTTTGCTCAGGGTCTGGCTTGTTGGAACACAAGACAATGCTGAAGGTCTTACTTTGTAAGGCATCTTGTTTATGTGATAGGATATAGCCAATTGCAGGGGGGAAATTGCAGGGGTCTGGAAATGTCACTAGTGTGTTAGCAATGCTGGGAAGAGATTGAAGTGCAGCTTTAATCCTGGTAGATAACAGTGTTTCTCTCCTACCTCAAACACTCAGGCAACACATGCATGTTTGCATTGAATGTATGTTTATTTTTACAATTGTTAAATCAAACTAAAATCTCATCTGCAAAAGCCTCTGTACTCATACACTTGAATTATTGCATATGAACTGCAACCTGACTTAGTAAGTAAACAAACAGGAACTGCAACCTGACTTAGTAAGTAAACAAACAGAAAACCTAATTTAGAAATGTGCTTCTGTAAGAAGAGCTAAGTCTCAGCAAACACAGCAGCTCTACTTCAACCATGCACAGGCAGCCAGTTGTTCAAATTGTTTTCAAATAAGGCAAATGCCAAGCTATAACCAATCCAGCTGTTTCCGGGCCTCACTTCTTCTTTTTTTTTTTTTTCTTTTTTTTCCTTTGAGGCAGAATCTCTCTCTGTTGCAGAGGCTGGAGTGCAGTGGCATGATCTCGGCTCGCTGCAACCTCCGCCCCCCAGGTTCAAGCAATTCTCCTTCCTCAGCCTCCTGAGTAGCTGGGATTACAGGCACCCACCAACACCCCTGGTTAATTTTTGTATTTTTAGTACAGACAGGGTTTCGCCATGCTAGCCAGGCTGGTCTTGAACTCCTGACCTCAAGTGATCCACCTGCCTTGGCCTCCCAAAGTGCTGGGATTACAGGTGTGAGCCACTGTGCCTGGCCTCTGTGCCTCACTTCTGGTTTTCATGCATCATATTCCTTTTTTTCTGCCTGTAAATCTCCTCTGACCACGTGGCAGCCTCAGAGTCTCTCTGAATCTGTTCTAATTTTTGGGACTGCCTGATTCATGAATCATGTTTTTTGTCTTACTCAATTAAACTCTGTTAAATGTAATTTCTCTAAAGTTTTTATTTAAACACATCTGGTATCAGAAGTGAAATTTGAAGTAAAACTTTGGTAGCGCCCAGGAACAGCAGGGGACCAGGTGATGTGCCCACAGAGCCAATTTTTCTCACTGCTCTCTTGTTTGTAAACTATAGGTCATGAATGAGTTTTCTCTGAGATTCTGAAGTCCATTAATGTGTATTCTGAGCTCTTTGAATTTATTTGAGCAATATTTAGTTGCATTGGATCCAGGATTAGATTAGATTTGGATTGGATTTACTTAGAGGCCTTGGACCTCAGGCAGGTGCATTTTTGATAATAGGTTTGTCTCAATCCAAATTGTCTGGGGTTCCACCTTCTGGGATTCTAGTTCATTTTATGTATAGAAATTATGAGCCCAGAATGTATGCATTTTTAGAAAAACGGGTTAACCTTACTAGAGAAAACTTAGAATTAATATGGCCACAATGGAGAAGTTTTAAATTGGATAAAATGCTTTATTTGTGAGGCATATAAGAAAAAAGGATTAAAAAATCCTGCAAACACAATGGAATGTATTCTTTAATTGGTATATGGAGACATCTTAAAGACTATCGAAATCAAAAATTTCTGCCTTAAAATATATTTATTTTTTGCAAAAAAGCAAATGAGAAGCTTAAGTAACAGACCAAGAACATGACCAAAAAGGGCTATACAGTGACCTAACCAACCCCAACTATCCCTTTTCTATCCATTTCTACGTATATACTCTGAGCCCATTCCTAAATTACCCTGTCACAATGAAGATGATGAAAACAGAAAAATTAAACAAGATATGCCTTACAAAGTAAGGCATAAAAACCTTTTTATTTTTATTTTATTCTTATTTTTTTAATTTTATTTTTCCATAAGTTATTGGGGTACAGGTGTTATTTGGTTACATGAGTAAGTTCTTTAGTGGTGATTTGTGAGATCATGGTGCACCCATTACCCGAGCAGTATACACTGCACCGTATTTGTTGTACAAAGTAAGACCTTCTGACCTATTGTCAGGTACTATTACAAAAGCAGAGAATGTTTTTTTTCTAGTGCCCTAGTTGTTTGCAATAAAGGCAGACAACTTGGGGTAAAGAATTTCTTGTTCTAGGACCTCTTGGTTGGAACTTAAAGTAAGGATGAGAAGGTCTCTTTGGCTTTGTCCCTTATAACTGTTGTAATTGGAGAGACATAAGCTTGTTAGCCTTTTGGGTTTGTTCTTGCCCTGGAGTCCTCACAAAATGTTCAGCTAAAGTCACCCATTCAGTCATATCTGTAACTTCCTGTCTCAGTTTATATTTTTTAATTAAACTGCTAAGCTCAAGACAGAGTCCATTTATAAATAGAGCAGTTAATGTCATTCCAATCCCCGCAGGAAATGCTCTTTGCTGTGTGTTGATTCCTCTTTTTTTTTTTTTCTACGACATTGTACGATGGGCCAATCAATTTTTTTTGTGGAAAAATCTTAGGAATTGAATCTAAAGGTTTTAGCAATTTTTTTCTAGCTCCTTTTGGCCCTTCTCATGAAGAGGTTTTCGAAAGGTCTTTAATATCCTCCTCAGGTTTGTCCAGTTCCACTGTTGCCATCCATTTTCAGGTGTTGCCAAGCCCCAAGGTCAAGTGAATAAATTGGTAAAGGTCAGGGAATCCTGGGTCATAACCTCCTATGAGAATTCTAAATTCCTCAGTAAATTTTTGAGGATTTTCTCTTGAATCAGGGAAGTCCTTTATAATGGCTGTAAGCTCAGTTTTAGACCATGAAGTGTAGATGGTTGCAGCAGGAAGGCCTGACTTTCTTCAGAAGGTCTTACTTTGTAAGGCATCTTGTTTAATTTTTCTTGTCTCATCATCTTCATTGTGAAAAGATAATTTAGCAAAAAGATTAGTGGTACTAACATAAATTGTATTTAATAGTACCGCACAATGGATCAGAAGGTCTTACTTTGGTACTTACCTAAATTGAAGGATACTATTTGAAAGATAGTACCTTAAAATCCTAATGCTATCTATCAAACTTCAGTAAAAGCAATTTTAGCATCAACTAATGAACAGTAGCAAAACTAACAAAAGATGCATCAAAAATGCTTTAAAGGGAGCAGTCCTGGCTCATATTCTGCCAAGCTTCTGGCCATTCAGGACCTGGCTACAGGGAAAGCAGAATCAAACCAGCAGGTGCTGTGGACCCAAGCTCTCACATTGTGGCTCGCTTTCCTCCTGTGGTCCCTGGCAGCCCATGGTCCCCTTGGCACTTCCAGGCCCCCGTGGGATGTGGGTGGAGCCCTAGGAGCTAAGGGGCCACTCGGAAAAGGCTAGAACTTGGCCGTGCAGTCAGTCGGCTTCTGCCTATTGTGGTCATGTTCTTTCTGGAGTGCCTGGAGCACTCTCTCAGTGGACGCAGTGGCCATCCAGCCTTCCTGGACCATTTTCTCATAGAAGATGACCTCCGTGGTGGAGACTGCAGTGAGTCAAGATCACACCACCGCATTCCAGCCTGACGACACAGTGAGACTCCATAAAAAAAAAAAAAAAAAATCTCCCTCTGAACATTGGAAGTGTCTTTCTTCAATTCGTGGGCCAGGTCTTGGGCCATTTTTCTTGTAGTGGTTGCCGGTCTGACACTCACGGTTCAAGTTTTCATACAGCTTGTGAAGTCTCTGGTCAAGGTTCAGGTAGGAGGAGGACACATACTGCCTGGACCTTGACGAAAGACTCCTGCTGAGGCCCCGTCATGTGTTCTTGGTGCAGTTCAGGCAGAGTAGGAAGCATCAGCAGCAGCTATCTGAGCTCTCTCTCCAGCTCTGGACTTGCATCCTGCAGAGAGTCCTGCCTCCTGAGCAGATCTTGGATTTGTGCTGTGAGTTCTGTGCTCCTTT
Source organism: Gorilla gorilla gorilla (assembly GCF_029281585.2). NCBI lineage: Eukaryota > Metazoa > Chordata > Mammalia > Primates > Hominidae > Gorilla > Gorilla gorilla. Next base: position 27,935,200 of record NC_073232.2, read on the forward strand.
AGATTTCTTCTCACAATGGCATGCCTGCTTCTTCAATCTCCCCCTCAGGACATTTGAAGGACACACCTGAGTCACCATCATCACCCACAGTCTTCACAGGGACTTGTGGCCAGAATGCTGAGGGACAACCATGTCCTGCTTCCGTGTTCACCTCCACTGCCAAGTTCCCATCTTCCACGTGGTCTCTCCCACCCTCAAGTAGATGCAGGATGCCTGGTGAGGTGTGGGCCAGGGAAGCCACTCCAACATTTGCAGCCTGGTCCATTCCTGCCTTGGCCTCTTCTGGCCTTTTCTTCTTTGCCGGCAAAGGTTGCTTCCATCTTGTAATTTCTTGGTCGGGTAGCTCTGCAAGTTGCTGACAGTCCAAGATGTTATTCAGATTGTCCATGGTTTGCCCCTGAAGATCCTCTCCACTGTGCCATGAAGGGTGCAGAATGTGCTTTGCATCAGTCACTTGGGGAAGTTCAGGAGGCCTGCTTTCTTTTGCTGTTTTCAGAAGCTCACCTGAGTCCCGAAGGGAAGACCTGCTCATTTCTTTTGGAATCCTCAAGTAGAGGGTTTGGGGCAGTCAAGAACTAGCCTCTGACATGGACAACATGAAGCCACCATTGGCCTGAGGTGCTAGCCACATCTTGTCTCTGGCCTTCCCGTTGATTTCACGCTGGGCCAAATCCCTTTGGGCCGGCTCACCACATGTCATCCCCTGACCATAAAGGCCAACACAGCAGTGCACGCTTGGATCACCGGGTATCCATAAGGTTCCTGGTACTAGTCCCAGGATTCCGTATTAGTACTACTGTCCACAGGTGGGCCAGCAGCAGCTGAGTAGGCATTTCGTGGTAGGCAGCAGGCCCTCTGTGGCTCCCAAGGGCTCTGCAGCTTAGCCTTCACTTGTCACTGACCTGTGAGCCACAGCTCACCACTCACTACCCTGTGGGATAGTCCACCTCTAACATGAACAAGGGCCCACCAACCAGGGTAGGCCATCCGTTGAGCTGAGGCGAGGGGAGGCATCCCGTGCGCTAGGAAACTGTGTCCCTGATTTTGCTGTGCGAATAGGTGACATTACTTATGCAGTTCCTTAAGGCAGTGGAAAGAGTTCATGGCAGTCCCTAGATCAAGCCTCTCCAGGCCCCACTTGGCTCTACAGCACAGCTAGAGGGTCAAAGCAGGCTGTGCCACAGCCCTGTGTCCACACAAGATCCTCTCAGGACAACGTGGTGGCCAGTCCCTGGTGGGGCTCATTACACCAATTTCAAGTTTCCTTCTGCTGCGAGGAAGCCTGGTCCCACCTACAAAGAGGCTGTCTGCCTTGCTGGATTGAGCTTCTTGAAGGGACTGCGTTTTCTTAATCTTTGTATCCCCAATAGCTCACCAGTATCCAGTATACACTAGGGGCTCAGTTGTCGTTTGTCTTGTGTTTTTGTTGACTCGACTCTACTCTCACTTAGTACATATCACTTTCCTCTGTTGACTCCATATTCAGATCTGTGAATAAGAGTAAGTAGGTAAAGTCCCCTCTATCTTTAAAACCTCTCCAATATAGAGAGGGTTTCTGGTTCTGAAACCAGAACCAGGAGCTAAGGAATGCTAAAGGCAGCAGTTTTCCTGGCATGATGGATAAACCCTAAAGATCTGGCTATAGGGTGATACCTGGCCACTTGAATGCCTCTGCAGAATTTGACCCTAGTTTTCAAATTAGACCCAAGATGATATTTAGTGTTGGTGGCTTTGTGGTTTTTTTGCTTTCTTTTTTTGAGACTTTCTTTTTTTGAGACCTACAGAGGTTTCTGCCCTGGAATCCTGCTCCCCACAGGCAGAGCTACAACATGCTCCAGTCCTTCTCTTTCCAAGAATATATGCCATGGGACCGCCAGGACCCCACTTTTTTGGACTCTGCAGTCTATGCGGGCAGCAAGCCCGAAGTGGTGAGAGTCGCCCTGATGGTGAGGGCTGAGAGCAGGGTAGTTGCGTTAGGCAGCGTCCTGGCCACCAGTGACAAGCAGAGTGACTCAGCTTCTGTCTCCCCGTTGGAGTTGCCATCTTGTCACCATGAGCTCTTCCCCAATGACCTGTTTTTTGGTTTTCCTTTGCCCGGGTGGCAATGGTGGTCTCTCTGGCCCTGGTAGGGACTAGGCATAGTGAGGGGAGGGGCAGCCAATGGGCCTGAGGTGGGTGGGTGGCCTGTGGCCTCTGGTTATGGCCTGCTGCAGCCCAGACATCTCCTCAGGCCGTCCCTGGCCCTGCTTCAGGCCTCCACCTCTGCCACCTCTGGGGACCCGGACTGCATCCCAAGACTTACTTCTAAAACTAAAAGGGCACATACAGTTCTCCTCAGAGGGAGAAATAATGTTAGAGTTTCCTGTCTCTCCTGAACCAGAACTATTATGCTCTGTGTGGCAGAAACTGATAAGATCAAAACTCAGGCCTGTGATACCTCTGACCTTTCTAAAATACCTAAATGTTTATGGACTTCTTCCTCAACTCATACAGGAAGAATTAAATGTGTGGAACCTATAAAAGTCCAAATAGACCATTCATAACCTTTGCCTAAGTTACCCATTATCCACGAAAACCCAAAGAAATTCAAGGGCTGTCACCAATTATAGAATATTTAATTAAACAAGGACTTATAATTCCATGTTTTCATCCTTCTAACACTTCAATCCTTCCAGTTTTTTTTCTTTTTTTCTTTGTTTCTTTTTTTTTAAACAAACAAATGAGGTTAGACATTTGATCAAGATTTATAGGTGTTAACAGTGGCAAATTCATGTGGTCTGCGGTAACCTGAATTCTTTCCTCCTTGGAAGAAAGAATTTGACCAACAGACGTAAGGCAGAGGGAGAGACTGAGGCAAGTTTTAGAGCAGGAATGAAAGTTTATTAAAAATATTTAGAGCAGGAATGAAGTGAAGTAAAGTACACTTGAAAGAGTGCCTTTTCCTTGGGAAGACAGTCGTGATCAGGCTTTTAACCAAATAAAATAGGCTTGACAACAGCCCTCAGATTTACGACTTCCAAATTACTCTAAACCTATTAACCTTGTTTGTTCGTGAACATAACAAATCAAGCATTAGCATTTCTTACTGAAAAACAGAGGGGGAAACATAGGTCCATTGCATGGTATAGCCAGCAACTAAACCTAGAAGCTAGGGCATATCCCAGTTGCTTAGTAGCAGTAGTAGCAGAAGCTAAGTTGGTAGATGCTTTATCTGAATTGGTTTTAAGGTGAAGCACTTAATTTGCAGTATGCTGTGGAAAGTCTTAAATTTCACTGAAACTCAGCCTTTTTCAGCAAGTTGACTAACATGAAATACTTCTCCTGTCTCCTAATCTTTACCTAAACACTGCAGTCTACTTAACCTTACTTTAATGCTCTCTCTCTCTCTTTTTTTTCAACACGGTGAATAATTTCTTGTTTTCCTCCTGAGTCATGTAATATGCTCTCTTATGTAATATAGCTCACTCAGAGAGCACAGGCTTCATTGTCACCAGGCTATAAGAGGGGCTGTTTATTTGGCTTGTTTATTTTGGGTGCTACAGTCTTAACTGCAGTTGTCATTAGGGATGCATAGAGGGTACATAACGTGACCCAGTCATACCAGTTGCTAAAATATTGAAATATTTCTGAACTGGTTGCTAAAAGGCTGCTTCCTTGATACTCCTAAGTATTCTTTCTCCCCTCCTGTATTAGTCCATTTTCACACTGCTGATTAAGACATACCCAAGACTGGACAATTTACAAAAGAAAGAGGTTTAATGGACTTATAGTTCCATGTGATTGGGAAAGCCTCACAATCATCGTGGAAAGCAAAGGAAGAGCAAAGGCACATCTTACATGGATGACAGCAGGCAAAGACAGAGTTTGTGCAGGGTGACACCCCCTTATAAAGCCATCAGATCTCATGGCACTTATTCACTATCATTAGAACAGCATGGGAAAGACCTGCCTTCATGATTCCATTATCTCCCACCAGGTCCCTCCCACAACATGTCAGAATTCAAGATGAGATTTGGGTGGGGACACAGCCAAACCATATCACCTCCCTTCTCCCCTCTCAAGCTGTCTAGATTTTCTCATCACTCAGATCTGATAACCGAAGGGTTAATGCTTACATATAATTTTTAATCTCAGCACTGTGTATAGGACAAGAAAAAAATCGAAGCTTTTTTTTTTTTTTTTTGAGATGGAGTCTCACTCTGTTGCCAGGCAAGTGCAGTGGCACGATCTTGGCTCGCTGCAACCTCTGCCTCCTGGGTTCAAGCGATTCTCCTGCCTCAGCCTCCTAAGTAGCTGGAATTACAGGTGCCCGCCACCACACCTGGCTAATTTTTGTATTTTTACTGGAGACGTGGTTTCACCATGTTGGTAAGGCCGGTCTTGAACTCCTGACCTCGTGATCTGTCTGCCTCGGCCTCCCAAAGTGCTGGGATTACAGATGTGAACCACCATACATGGCCCAAAATAGGAGCATTTTCATGTAGAAATTTTAAAGATAACCTTATAATTAGTTTAAATGACTGAGCCCACACAAGGAAATAGGCTTTATTTTTACTTATAAATTAAGCTTATTTATTTATTGTTATCAATTAGCTAAAACATGAATATATATGTGAGTATATATATATATACACACACATTCACACATATATGTATACACAATGCATACATACATAATCATATAAGTGTATATGTAAAACAAATATCTAACAGATATAACCAGTGGGTAACTCCATATTATCTCTGTCTTGGTCCTACTTTTGCTGACCTCATCCTGTGTCACCATCCTCTGAACCCATTTTTAATATTACCATAGTGTTCCTTGTTTTAGTCTCCTCTAAATATACATATAGACAAGCGCAGCTTTAGCTTAATCTTCTGAGCTGCTGGGATTCAAACATGTTTGGCCACCTGTGGCAGTCGAGCAGTGTGGCCCCATCAGGGAGCATAGTACTGATCTAGGCAAGGGACTTAGGAGGTTGCTGAGCTTCATCTAAACATGTCTTCTTTGTTCTGATGACTCCTGTGAATATCTGAGCAAAGATGACACATGGGAAGATTCTTTCTCCTTTATTAAAGTTCCTGGGATGCATCTGAAGCCTGTTATCCTAGGAATGAGTTTTCTATCCACTATTGATTTCTGTCTGAAACTTTTCTCTGTGAACTTTGATCTATGCCATGCCCGTGAGAAGAGACTGTAGGATTTGGAGAGGAAAAGAACAATTTCTGGGATTGACAATAATCTGAAAAGAGTCATTTTTGGAGAATAGTTAATGGATGCTGAGCTTAATACCCGGGTGATGATATGATCTATGCAGTAAACCACCATGGCACACATTTACCTATGCAACATACCTGGACATCCTGCACATGTACCCCTGAACTTAAAAGTTGAAAAAAAAAGGGCATCATTTTCGGTATATAAAACTTAGAGCATTTCTTTTGTTTTAATGGAAAATGTTTCTCTTGATGTAGTGACCTCTTAGTTTTCTCTGTTAAATTACGTCAAGTCCATGGTGTGTATGGTGTACTTTCAAGTGCAGCATTTTACTTAATTTGTCCAATATCAATGTGAGTTAGAAAGTTAGAAATATGTTTTACATTTTACAGATGAGGAAATTGAGGTGCAGGCTGTATTTAGCCTCAGCAATATAAATGGCCAGATTAATACCAACAGCAGCAGCAACAAAAGCTTAAATGTTGTGTAAAGGCATTACTTCCTTGAGTCTCCTGGAAGAAATACAGAGCCTTGCAGCCCTAGCTAAAAGTAGGCGATTTATATGAAAAAGGACGCTCATAGTTAAGTTAAGACTTTGGAAATGATTGGCTGTTCGTAAAATGTAACTTTAAAAATGATTCTTGTGATTAAGCATCTGTTTCAGTCCTAATTATATGCTTCTGGCTTTCATCATTTCTCTTTATTTTTTACCTCCTCCTCATCATACTACGTTTAGCTATTTTTTTTTTTGCTGTTTTTTCTGCTTATTTTCATGCTTGCCTAAGGAAAGATCACATACCTACAGCACTTTATTATTTGGCTTACTAGAATGCCATCTAGAAATCACTATTCTCTTCCCTCTTTGTACTTTATTTCTATTATATGCTCAGAAGACATTTGAAATTCATGGGCAAGATCATGGGGATGATTTTTCAAGGTTACAATCATGCCTTATTCAATTTTGAGTGCCCTGGAGCATCTAGCATGGTGTTATAGAGGCAAGTGGTACATTCTTGTTGAATGAATGCTCAAAGGAGAGGAGAACAAGACCAGAAATAAGGGTTTACATGCTTAAAAATGAAAGCAAAAATACAGGAGTGACCATGATAAAAAGAGAGAAAAAGATTTATAAAAATGTATTCTTTATCATTATTTTGTTGTTCATAAAAGATAAAATTGTCAAAAAATGTAGATTGATGTTAAAAAAAAGATCACCTTGCACTCTATGGAAGCATACGGTTTTTATATATGTATTTATCCTATTCACTGACTTGCTAAAAATAAACTGTCTACTCTGTGCTAGCCATTATAATGGGTGCTAGGGATATAGTGGTGAGTCAAAACAGATATGATTTTTGTTTTCATGTTTTAGAACTACTGGGATATAAAGACTAAATACTAACAGTGTGATATTTAAGATTTGATTGATTGTAAACAAAAGAAACAAAAATCAACATAGTAGAGACCAAAGTAGTCAATGTAAGGAAGAATTTTTGGCACATAAAACTGAAAAGTGGAGGTTATTTCTTTGACATGGTTGGATGAGGGGACCGTCACTCCCTGTTTCCTGGGCTGGTTTTGCTCTTCAGTAGCTCATTCTCAGGCAGGCTTTCTCCACATTCTAGCCAGATAGCCCTTAGTAGCTTCTGCTTTACATAAGCCTTCACATCTGTGATCCCAGAAGAAGACAGATTCTCCTTTCTCTGTTGGTCCAGCTAGGATGACTTCTTCTTGAACTAGTAATCACTATGATTTAGAAGAACTGGGCTGATTATTCAAGTCTGTGGTGGAAGTATGAAACTTCACCTTCCCATAAGCCACATAAAATGTGGCTTAGAAAGAGTGTTTATGTGTTAGAAGAAGGAGGAAGAGATGATAGGCCGGCAAAAATACATGAGAGTCACCATAAATACTACTAGAAATACAGAAATTATTGATTTGAAGAAAAGGAACAGAATTCTATAAATCAAGTCAAAATGGTGAAAATAGCTAAAATAAAATGGAAATAATATTGCTAACATATATGTAGCATTTATTATATGTACATAACAATTATCTTCCTAAATGCAGAAACATTAGCAACATAACTTTAAAAGTCACCAAAAAGACAGATACACAGACTGTTATTATCTGTATTAAACAATTTACTAGAGGTTTAGGTTATAAATAAAGTCAAAAAATAGAAATTAAAAACATAAAGATTAGAAAGGGATAAATACAGCTATTGATGCTTTTGCTTAATATAGTCATCTGCATAAAAATTTAAAATAATCTACTGACAAATCATTAAAAATTGTTCGATCTAAAAGGAAGGTTAGTAAAATGACAAGATATAATAACATCAATATAAACAAATCAATTGTATCTCCGCTGACCAGCAAAAAAGTCTTTTTAGCACTCCCTATAGTAGCAACAAAAACGGAAAAATACATGTAAATATATCTAACAAAAGATGAACAAGATACATAATAATAAAATTTTATTAAAGGCATTAAAAAAACTCAGAAAGTGGAGAGTTATGCCAAATTCATGTGTAAGCAGACAATATCATTCATAATTAAGTTTACCTCAATCTGTCTATAAGGTCCATGTGGGGTCAATAAAAATTCCAACAGTTATTCACAGAACTTGAAAAATCAATTTTCACATTTTATAGGAGTGTACAAATGGTCAAGAAAAGTCGAAACCACCAGAAAAAGAAGCATGAAAGAGGACTTGCCTTGCTATATATCAAGACTCTTATGTAGCTATAGTAATGAAGACAGTGTGATGTTAGTACAGAGGACACATTGAACAATGAAAGAGAACAGAAAGATGACAATAGACCATACAGATTTTGAACTTGATGTCTGACAGAGGTGACAAAGCAGATCCATAGTAGAACAGAGATCATTCCCTACAGGGAGTTGGAAGGACTGGTTGACCATATGAAAACATAAAATGACACTGGGTTCTTACATTGCACCAAACTAAAAGCTAAAATGGATTAAAGACATAAATATCAAAAACAAACGTCTAGAACATAAAGAAATGTTCTGCTAACTTTAGGATTGGAGAGGATTTTTTTTTGTTTGTTTTGAGATGGAGTCTCGCTCTGTCACCAAGGCTGGAGTATAGTGGCGCGATCTCGGCTCACCACAACCTCTGCCGCCTGGGTTCAAGCAATTCTCCTGCCTCAGCCTCCCAAGTAGCTAGGATTACAGGTGCTTGCCACCACACCTAGCTAATTTTTTTTGTAGTTTTAGTAGAGTCAGGGTTTCATCATGTTGGCCAGGCTGGTCTTGAACTCCTGACCTCTAGTGATCCGTCCACCTTGGCCTCCCAAAGTGCTAGGATTACAGGTGTGAGCCATCATGCCCAGTCCAAGAGGATTTTTTAAGATACAAAATGTGTTACACCTAAGGGAAACTACAAGTACATTTTTTTACATTAAAATAAAGAATTCTGCCTACCAAACACACCTTAAAGAACCTAAAAAGAGAGTCTACAGCCTAGGAAAAGATAATTCTATTACAAATACCTGACAAAGTACTAGTAACCAGATTATTCATAGAATTGCTACAAGTCAATACAAAAATACAAACAGCATGATATAAAAATGGGTAAAGTATATGAAGAGGCATTTCAAAGATGGAGAAACTCATGCTGGCAATAATTAAGAAGTTTGACAATTGCCAGCATAAGAGATATGGATTATCTGGATCCTTTACATATTACTGATAGGTTATATGCTAGTACTTGAAACATTGGCCATTATATTTTAATTGTCTATCTTATAATGAAGCAATTTCAATCCTAGCTATATAGGCAAGAGAAAATTCTACCCGGATGCAACAGGAGAAATGAAAAGTAATGTTCCTGTTCAAAAGCAAAAAATTAGAAAAAACATAAATATTCATCAAATACTGATAAATTGTGGCATGTTTCCACTGTGCAATACTTTAGCTATAAATTGCAGCACTGATAGTATTTTTTCATATAATTTTGAAAGAAAAAGTCAAGTCTCAGGAGACTATATACTGGGTATAAAGTTCAAAACTAACAAATACTAAATACTATGCTGCCTTGGCATATATAGAAGGGAATTGTTAGCATAAAGTGAGATTAGTTATTATCACTGGAAAATGTTTGAAAAGGGGGAAGGGAAATGGGATAAGAGAGGACATGAGCTTGTAGGTTTAAGTTATTGTTATGATCATTCATTGGTTTGAGTAATAGATTAAAATTGACCATTATATTATTTTAAATTGACCAAATAAAATAAGGCCTGGCAAAGATTGTTAATGATCAATATTCAAGAACTGACTAATTCAGTCAAGTGTTGGACTTAAGTTGCACAACTGGAAAAATAGTAAAGTCATTTACAGGAAAACCTGAAAGCAGACCAAGATATCTCTCAAAAGAAGAAATACGAGAAGCCAACAAACACATGAAAAAATGCTCAACATCATGAATCACTGGAGAAGTGTAAATTTAAACCACAGTGAGACATCATCTTACACCAGTCAGAATGGCTTTTATTAAAAAGTCAAAAAACAACAGATGATGTGAATATGGAGAAAAGGGAACACTCATAGTGTTTTAATAAACCAAGACTTTTAATAAAAAGTTCAGTGTATTCATACACTGTTGGTGGGAATGTAAAATAGTTCAACCTCTATGGAAAAAAGTGTGGCAATTTCTCAAATAACTAAAAATAGAACTACCATTTTACCCAGCAATCCTACTTCTGTATCTATCTCAAGGAAAATAAACCATTATATGAAAAGAGGTACCTGCACTCATACATATATTGCAGTACTACTTACAATAGCAAAGTCAGGGAACCAACCTAAGTATCCACCAAAGATTGATTGGACAAAGATAGTATATATACACTGTGGAGTAGTGTGCAGCCATAAAAATAATGAAATCATGTTCTTCGAGGCAACGTGGATGGAGCTTGAGGTTATTATCCTAAGTGAACTAACACAGAAAATCAAATATTACACGTTCTCACTTATAAGTGGGAGCTAAACATAGGTATGCGTGGACATAAAGATGATGTAAGTAGACTCTGGGGACTTTAAAATCAGGAAGGGAAGAAGGAGGGTTAGAGTTGAAAAATTACCTATTGGGTACAATGTCTCTTCCTCTGTATTTGATGTCCATTATTTGATTCAGATCTGTATTACTTACTTTGTTCATACATATTTTATTTGTGAGATGATTTCTGTGCATAGAAGGAAGTCTCAGATTGCACATGGCTTAGTCTACAAATTGCATTCAGATATGTCTGAATACTGACAGGGAATGCTTGTCAAGATCCTACTTATTGGGAGGACTTTGGTGTTTCCTCAAGAAGACCTGCTGTAAAAGGAAACGTGAGTTAGGCAGAGAAACTTGACTCAGAAGCTTGACTCAGTTATATATTAGAGGCTATTGTCATGGGTGGATGATATAAAAAATATATAACATGATGTCATTAATTGAATTTCCATCCACTGATTTACAAATGTATTTTAGGAATAAAGAATCTGATTTTTTTTTTTTTTTGAGACAGAGTCTCACTCCATCACCCAGGCTGGAGTGCAGTGGTGTGATCTCAGCTCACTGCAACCTCCGCCTCCTGAGTTCAAGCGATTCTCCTGCTTCAGCCTCCAAAATAATGGGATTATAGGCATGAGCCACTGTGACCGGCCTGAAATTTTTTAATGAAAGAGGAACTCTGTGTTAAGGAAACAGGATGGTCTGAATTGATACATACCTATTCTACTGGTATAAATACATAGAAATGCTGGATTAAGTAACATAAAATAATTTTTAAATATTACCAAGCTCAAGAGAAAAAAATATGGGAGAAATGCCCAGATAGGAATACAAAAATCAAAGGAATAGTTGTAAATTATAGTTGATGATAAGACAATCTTCAGGGTAGTAGATATAGGGAAGGAGGCTCTAGTTTTAACTAGAATATGAGGACAGGGCTTTTGATCTATTTCCTGTGCTGAGTGAGGATCTGCAACCAATATTTTGCATAAAGTTGAGATCTTCAGAGAGCTTCCATCTATGAAGTGTACTAGAAAAATTAAGGAACATGGAGAAGCAGCAATAGCTCAAACTCTAAAGGAGGATGTTCGAACCCATTGCAAAGAAGCTAAAAACCTTGAAAAAAGATTGGACGAATGGCTAACTAGAATAAACAGCATAGAGAAGACAAGACCTTAAATGACCTGAAGGAGCTGAAAACCATGGCACGAGAACCACGTGCTGCATGCACAAGCTTGAGTAGCTGATTTGATCAACTGGAAGAAAGGGTATCAGTGATTGAAGATCAAATGAATGAAATGAAGCAAGAAGAGAAGTTTAGAGAAAAAAGAGTGAAAAGAAATGAACAAAGCCTCCAAGAAATAAGGGACTCTGTGAAAAGACCAAATCTACATCTGATTGGTGTACCTGAAAGTGGCAGGGAGAATGGAGCCAAGTTGGAGAACACTCTTCAGGATATTATCCAGGAGAACTTCCCCAATCTAGCAAGGCAGGCCAACATTCAAATTAAGGAAATACAGAGAATGCGACAAAGATACTCCTCGAGAAGAGCAACTCCAAGACACATAATTGTCAGATTAACAAGAAAAAACGTTAAGGGCAGCTAGAGAGAAAGGTCAGGTTATCCACCAAGGGAAGCCCATCAGACTAACAGCGGATCTCTCAGCAGAAACTCTACAAGCCAGAAGAGAGTGGGGGCCAATATTCAACATTCTTAAAGAAAAGAATTTTCAACCCAGAATTTCATATCCAGCCAAACTAAGCTTCATAAGTAAAGGAGAAATAAAATCCTTTACAGACAAGCAAATGCTGAGAGATTTTGTCACCACCAGGCCTGCCTTACAAGAGCTCCTGAAGGAAGCACTAAACATGGAAAGGAACAACCGGTACCAGCCACGCACAAACATGCCAAATTGTAAAAACTATCGATGCTAGGAAGAAACTGCATCAACTAATGAGCAAAATAACCAGCTAACATCACAATGACAGGATCAAATTCACACATAACAATACTAACCTTAAATGTAAATGGGCTAAATGCTCCAATTAAAAGACACAGACTGGCAAATTGGATAAAGAGTCAAGACCCATCAGTGTGCTGTATTCAGGAGACCCATCTCACTTGCAAAGACACACATAGGCTCAAAACAAAGGGATGGAGGAAGATCTACCAAGCAAATGGAAAAAAAAAAAAAGAGCAGCGGTTGCAATTCTAGTCTCTGATAAAAGAGACTTTAAACCAACAAAGATCAGAAGAGACAAAGAAGGCCATTATATAATGGTAAAGGGATCAATTCAACGAGAAGAGCTAACTATCCTAAATATATATGCACCCAATACAGGAGCACCCAGATTCATAAAGCAAGTCCTTAGAGACCTCCAAAGAGACTTAGACTCCCACACAATAATAATGGGAGACTTTAACACCCCACTGTCAACATTAGACAGATCCACGAGACAGCAAGTTAGCAAGGATACCCAGGACTTGAACTCAGCTCTGCACTAAGAGAACCTAACAGACATCTACAGAACTCTCTACCCCAAATCAACAGAATATACATTCTTCTCAGCACCACATAGCACTTATTCCAAGATTGACCACATAGTTGGAAGTAAAGCACTCCTCAGCAAATGTAAAAGAACAGAAATAAAAGCAAACTGTCTCTCAGACCACAATGCAATCAAACTAGAACTAAGGATTAAGAAACTCACTCAAAACCGCCCAAATACATGGAAACTGAACAACCTGCTCCTGAATGACTACTGGGTACATAACGAAATGAAGGCAGAAATAAAGATGTTCTTTGAAACCAATGAGAACAAAGACACAACATACCAGAATCTCTGGTACACAATTACAGCAGTGTGTAGAGGGAAATTTATAGCACTAAATGCCCACAAGAGAAAGCAGGAAAGATCTAAAATCGACAATCTAACATCACAATTAAAAGAACTGGAGAAGCAAGCACAAACATATTCAAAAGCTAGCAGAAGGCAAGAAATAACTAAGATCAGAACAGAACTGAAGGAGATAGAGACACAGAAAACCCTTCAAAAAATTAATGAATCCAGGAGCTGGTTTTTTGAAAAGATCAACAAAATTGATAGACTGCTAGCAAGACTAATAAAGAAGAAAAGAGAGAAGAATCAAATAGATGAAATAAAAAATGATAAAGGAGGTATCACCACTGATCCCACAGAGATAAAAACTACCATCAGAGAATACTATAAACACCTCTATGCAAATAAACTCGAAAATCTAGAAGAAATGGATAAATTCCTGGACACATACACCCTCCCAAGACTAAACCAGGAAGAAGTTGAATCCCTGAATAGACCAATAACAGGCTCTGAAATTGAGGCAGTAATTAATAGCCTATCAACCAAAAAAAGTCCAGGACTAGACGGATTCACAGCCGAATTCTACCAGAGGTACAAGGAGGAGCTGGTACCATTCCTTCTGAAACTATTCCAACCAATAGAAAAAGAGGGAATCCTCCCTAACTCATTTTATGAGGCCAGCATCATCCTGATAGCAAAGCCTGGCAGACACAACAAAAAAAGAGAATTTTAGACCAATATCCCTGATGAACATTGATGCAAAAGTCCTCAATAAAATACTGGCAGATCGAATCCAGCAGCACATCAAAAAGCTGATCCGTTATGATCAAGTGGGCTTCATCCCTGGGATGCAAGGCTGGCTCAACATATGCAAATCAATAAACATAATCCAGCATATAAACAGAACCAAAGACAAAAACCACATGATTATCTCAATAGATGCAGAAAAGGCCTTTGACAAAATTCAACAGCCCTTCATGCTAAAAGCTCTCAATAAATTAGGTATTGATGGGACATATCTCAAAATAATAAGAACTATTTATGACAAACCCACAGCCAATATCATACTGAATGGACAAAAACTGGAAGCATTCCCTTTGAAAACTGGCACAAGACAGGGATGCCCACTCTCATCACTCCTATTCAACATAGTGTTGGAAGTTCTGGCCAGGGCAATCAGGCAGGAGAAAGAAATAAAGGGTATTCAATTAGGAAAAGAGGAAATCAAATTGTCCCTGTTTGCAGATGACATGATTGTATATCTAGAAAACCTCATCATCTCAGCCCAAAATCTCCTTAAGCTGATAAGCAACTTAGGCAAAGTGTCAGGATACAAAATCAATGTGCAAAAATCACAAGCGTTCCTATACACCAATAACAGACAAACAGAGAGCCAAATCATGAATGAACTCCCATTCACAATTGCTTCAAAGAGAATAAAATACCTAGGAATCCAACTTACAAGGGATGTGAAGGACCTCTTCAAGGAGAATTGCAAACCACTGCTCAAGGAAATAAAAGAGGACACAAACAAATGGAAAGACATTCCATGCTCATGGATAGGAGGAATCAATATTGTAAAAATGACCCATACTGCCCAAGGTAATTTATAGATTCAGTGCCATCCCCATCAAGCTACCAATGACTTTCTTCACAGAATGGGAAAAAACAACTTTAAAATTCATATGGAACCAAAAAAGAACCCACATTGCCAAGACAATCCTAAGCCAAAAGAGCAAAGCTGGAGGCATCACACTACCTGACTTCAAACTATACTACAAGGCTACAATAACCAAAACAGCATGATACTGGTAACAAAATAGAGATATAGATCAATGGAACAGGACAGAGCCCTCAGAAATAATACCACACATCTATATCCATCTGATCTTTGACAAACTTGACAAGGACAAGAAATGGGGAAAGGATTCCCTATTTAATAAGTGGTGCTAGGAAAACTGGCTAGCCATATGTAGAAAGCTGAAACTGGATCCCTTCCTTAGACCTTATACAAAAATTAATTCAAGATGGATTAAAGACTTAAATGTCAGACCTCAAACCATAAAAACCCTAGAAGAAAACTTAGGCAATACCATTCAGGACATAAGCATGGGCAGGGACTTCATGTTTAAAACACCAAAAGCAATGGCAACAAAAGCCAAAATTGACAAATGGGATCTAATTAAACTAAAGAGCTTCTGCACAGCAAAAGAAACTACCATTAGAGTGAACAGGCAATCTACAGAATGGGAGAAAATTTTTGCAATCTACTCATCTGACAAAGGGCTAATATCCAGAATCTACAAAGAACTCAAACAAATTTACAAGAAAAAAACAGCCCCATCAACAAGTGGGCGAAGGATATGAACAGACACTTCTCAAAAGAAGACGTTTTTGTAGCCAACAGACACATGAAAAAATGCTCATCATCACTGGCCATCAGAGAAATGCAAATCAAAACCACAATGAAATACCATCTCACACCAGTTAGAATGGCAATCATTAAAAAGTCAGGAAACAACAGGTGCTGGAGAGGATGTGGAGAAATAGGAACAACTTTACACTGTGGGTGGGACTGTAAACTAGTTCAACCATTGTGGAAGACAGTGTGGTGATTCCTCAAGGATCTAGAACTAGAAATACCATTTGATCCACCCATTCCATTACTGGGTATATACCCAAAGGATTATAAATCATGCTGCTATAAAGACACATGCACATGTATGTTTATTGTGGCACTATTCACAATAGCAAAGACTTGGAACCAACCCAAATGTCCATCAATGATAGAGTGGATTAAGAAAATGTGACACATATACACCATGGAGTATTATGAAGCCATGAAAAGGATGAGTTCATGTCCTTTGTAGGGACATGGATGAAGCTGGAAATGATAATTCTCAGCAAACTATTACAAGGACAGAAAACCAAACACCGCATGTTCTCACTCATAGGTGGGAATTGAACAATGAGAACTCTTGGACACAGGGTGGGGAACACCACACACCAGGACCTGTCGTGGGGTCGGGGGGGAGGAGGGATAGCATTAGGAGATATACCTAATGTAAATGATGAGTTAATGGGTGCAGCACACCAACATGGCACATGTATACATATGTAACAAACCTGCACATTGTGCACATATACCCTAGAACTTAAAGTATAATAAAAAAAAAAAAGAAAAATAAGTACAAAATTCTCCCAAGACACCAAACAGCAAGACATACAACTGGAAATGAAATCTGATTTTTATGAAATGTCTCTTTGCAGATTAGTATGTCTAAATTATGGGTGATAGATTATAATCTTCTGGGACCTTTCCAGGAAATAGCAGGTCAATGCCATTCTCAGAGCCGGAGTCTTTTATACTCTGGAGCAATGCCTGTGTAGTAATTTCTGGTCACAGATGACTAAATACTCAATAGCCTGTGGGCCAATTTGTGATTTTTACATTGCATGTGCTAAAGGGCAAAATTAGGGGTATTAAGGAATGTTCCTGGAGAGCCATGGTCTCACTATTTTCTGAAACCAGCTGCTCTGGAAGGTGGACATTTCTTCCATTTACCAGTCCTGGAATACATTACAGTAGTCAATCCTTACTGGTGGTTTGCTTGCATGATTTCAGTTAACCTGCAATCAACCATGGTACGTAAATAGGTGAGCACAGTACAATAAGATATTTTGAAAGACAGAGACATAGAGAGAGAGAGTGAGCACATTCACATTACATTTATTACAATATATTGTTATAATTCTATTTTATTACTAGTTGTTGTTAATCTCTTACTATGCCTAATTTACAAATTAAACTTCCCAATATGTATATGCATACATTAGTGTATACATTTATGTATATATATAGGTATGTGTATATATACACTATATTTCCTATGGAGGTAAAAATAGTATATATAAGGTTCAGTACTGCCTGCAGTTTCAGACATCTACTAGGGGTCTTGGGATTAATTCCCCACAGATAAGGAAGGGCTTCTCTACTTCAGTGGCTTGATGATAAATGTTTAACAACTGAACTTCCCAGGGGAAAAAAAGCTTGCATTTGTAGCATTTTCTGATTTCCAAGGTAAAAATTATTCCACCGTGGTCAATTTCAGGCTATCACTGTGCCTCACTGAAAGTGAGTTTGGGAAGAAATGGTCTCAGGTGAGCCATTGTGAGCCAGCCCCAGGACACTAATGTCTCTGTTGGTATTTGCCTGTCAGAACAGAAGGGCAGATGTGAGTGAGGCTGAAAAAGAAGTGAGATGACCTCTTTAGATTTTCTGTCTTTATGATACCATACCCTCAACTTTGAGAGTATGATGGAATAGATAATATAAACTAGTATACATACCTATTTCAAATTTGCTTGACTTCTTTACCTACACTATTAAAATCTAAAATGATAATTTGCGTAGTGATTCCCAAGATTGAATTTTCAACAACAACGAGGACAATTCGTTCCCTCAAAGAGTGAATCATATAAAACCAGAAAATTCAAGTTTAATAACCAATCAACTGCAACTTAGATAAGAACCATCTACAGAGGGATTACTTAAAATGAAAGTCACTATCACGGTTGTTTTTGATTCTTTTATCTTTTATAGCACTAACTCAACCCTTGTCCCCATCTTGATCTTCTCTGGGATTATAGTTAGTGTTGTGGACTATTAGGCCAAAGTTCAGACGCAAGATAACAAAGATAAAGCAACATAAATTTGAACTTTGAAATGCTGCTGCTTCTCTGTGATAGAAATTTAGTTTCACTGAGTGGCAAGTGAAATGACACCAGGCAGAAAAATCATGTGTCAGTGGGAGGGAAAAGGAATAAAAGAAAGCTATTAAACCATCACAAGCTATGAAGAAAATTCAAGAAATCTGTCAACATCCTTTCAAAGGAAGGATTCTCTCTTCATATCTCTTAATGCCAATATTTCAGAGTAAAATCTAGACGATACACGAAGTATCTATTTTAATCCTTTAGAGTTTGGTTAAGTAGAAAAGGTAGAATCCTTGAAATTTTAGCTTATCTTTTACTGAAAAGTTAGGGTAGTCAGTATGTTCTCACTTTTTTTCTGTACCTAAGTAGCCCAGGCAGTTGGAGGAGAGTTATAACAGGTGTTAAGATGGTTTTGAGATCTAATTTAAAGGTTCTAATGGTGTTGTGGCTATGCCTAGTCCTAAAATCCACAGTTACGAAAATAAATTCTCTTCATTATGGAGAGAATTGAGACCTTTCAAAGTTGGTATGTAGACTCATATTTTTAAATTTCAGGTATCTGTTGATTCTGTCTTCAATTTGGCATTAGACGAAAGTCAGCAATGCAGGAGCTGCTCACAATTAAGCTTTCAATTCCAGCTTAACTTCTAATCTTTAAATGCAAGACTGTGCAAATCTCATTTTGGCCTCAGACACCAAGAAGCTGCCTCTTTAAAGAAGCCTAAAAATGTCTACTAATCAATGTACAATATGCAGTTTGAAAATGAACTATTAATACAAAAACAGAGCAAATGAAATCTAAAAGGCTGGGGGTAAGACAGAATACCATGTATTAATAAATAGGACTATATATATTTTTCTAGTTTCTCCAAAATGGAGTTGGAACACAAACAACAATAAATCAAACACACTTTGTTTGAATCTGAAAAAAAAAATCATGGAAAGGAGTAACTGAAAGATGTCTATGAAAGCTTTGAGATAAATAAATTTAGAACAAATAAAATATTGGTTTACATGGTGGGTAGCCAAAGAAGGACATTATAAAATATTAAAGAAGTATTTTAAAAAGTCATGGATGGGAGATATAGTCCGTCCTGGTTATTCATGGGTACCATAGTTGCAAATTCATCTATTTGGTCCAATGTGTATGTGACCCCCATACTCTCAATGCCTTGTCATTCACAGGCATGCAGAGCAGTAAAAAATTTGAGTTACTAACATGCATGTTTCCAGCTGAGGTGCAAATGGGCAATGCTTTGGTTTCTTTTTTCACCCATTGGACTGTCAACAAGTGTCTTTTTTGAGATCTAATTTAGTGCCATATTTTTTGAATTCTATTTTTTCTTTTTTTTTTTTTTTTTTGCTTTTTTTTGTGACTTCACTGTTGATGGCCTGCAGGCATAGTGCTGAAGTGCCGTCTAATGTTCTTAAGCCCAAGAAGGCTGTGATGTGCCTCACAGAGAAAATACAGATACTTGGTAAGCGTAGTTCAGGTGTGAGTTACAGTGCTGATGGCTGTGAGTTCAACGTTAATGAATCTATTATATATGTAACAACAACATACATAATGAATCAACAAGAACTAGGGGGGTCTTTAAACAGAAACACACATAAAAACAAGGTTTTCTATTCATTGGCTGAGGAAAATGTGACCAGAAACTCACAGGAATCTAACTGTGTCTATCCCTTAGGAATTCAGTGTTTTTAGAGACTTCATAGACTATAACTGCTGGGAATAATGAGAATTAACCATATATAATGTGCTAAAAAAGGAAGCTTAGGGTGTTTGAAAGATGCGTCCACAACATTTTAAGGTTGTTCAGTGTGGTGTGTTACATGAAAACTGCTTTGAATCAGTCAGAAACAAAAACTAGACTGAGTGTAACTAGTCTGATGCAGTAGGTAAAGTCTTTTTGTTTTCAATTGATTATTTTGAAAGAAGTGGCAAAAACAAAACAAAACAACCTAGTGCCTTATTTGAATAATGGTAATCCATGGAAATTGTGTGTAAGGGTGAGGGTGTGGATCATAAAATTGGAAAGAGCTTTGGCATCCACTTCTTTGTCTAAGGATCTGATAACAACTTATAAGTACCATTTGTCTCCTGAATTATTATCGATTAGACTGAGATGGTGGGATTTATTTATCTTTTCCTGGAAAGTGGTCCTATGTTTTAATTACTACAGAATCTTATAAGAAATCTGACCATGTCCCATTGTAAAAATTGACTTAATATTAATATTTGTGATTACTTTTTTTTTTTTTTAGACAGAGTCTCGCTCTGTCTCCCAGGCTGGAGTACAATGGTGGAATCTCGGCTCACTGCAACTTCCGCCTCCTGGGTTCTAGTGATGCTCGTGATTCTCCTACCTCAGCCTCCCGAGTAGCTGGGATTATAGGCATGCACCACTGGCTAATTTTTGTATTTTTAGTAGAGATGGAGTTTCACCATGTTGGCCAGTCTGGTCTTGAACTCCTGACCTCAGGTGATCCACCCGCCTCAGCCTCTCAAAGTGCTGGGATTATAGGCGTGAGCCACCATGCCCGGCCGCAATTCCTTTTTTGAATAAAATCGAAGAACATAGGGATATAATATAAAGTGCTTTCAAACTCTGGAACAGAAAGCTATTAACTTTTTAAAAAGTGGAAATATTCTCTTAACTAGTGTGTCATTAATATTTGATTTGAAAATGAATTTACTATACCCTATAAAGCTGATAAAAAAAACGAATGCATAGTAAGTTCCTAGGTTTAAGAATTAGAGCTTTAAAACATATGTATCTGTTCCAGGAATTCTAGCACACTAGAATATAGTACATTATTGCTATATCATTACCATAACAAAGAACTTCCTTTATGCCTTTTAAGATTATGATAGTGTGGGGAAGGGGAGCAGTGAACAGAATTATGCTTTAGATGAAACTGAATCAAGGTGATGATCAGTCTTCTCTGGCCTTGCACTGGCAAAGAAGAGCCTAACAGTGAACAATGTCTTTCCTTGACTTACGGAGCAAATTGCAAGTTACAGGTTAGGGAAACCATGAATGAAAGAGCAGATGGGGACTGTGATTGATGACTTTTGGTTTTGCCATCAGTCTCCATTAATTTTTCTCTAGGCAGAGTACTCCAGTTTTCTTCTGGTGAACCACACCTTTCTCTTATTCTTAGTCCATGTGCTGGGGTGGCAGACCTGGAACTCAATCTAGACCTTTCCAAATACTGCCTTGTACCAGCCACAAGGATTGGTTTAATGATGGACTTAAAGCCAACCAGAGTCAAGGGCACATCTGCTGGGCCTGTTGGGAAAGGGAAGTGTGTGTTTTCATTGCAGCGTTGGGCCTCTGCCACCAAGGGGGATGGTTAACTGGCTCTGCTCAGAGCTACTGACAAAATCTGATAATAAAGCCAACGCAGAGGAAGACAGGGCTAAGGGAAGGAAATTGATTCCTGCGACTGCTTCACACTCTGAATGGGACTTTTCAGCTACATCAGCAATAATTTCCTCTTATTTCCTGTTTTGCTTTAAATGCCAATTTGATTCAGGTTGTTTACTCTTACAATTAAACGTGTCCTAAGTTACAGATACTTAACTCTTCTAAGTCCTGAATTTCAGAACTGATAAATGCTTTAATATCAAATCTCACATCTTACCTTTCTAAGTGTGATATAGAAGCAAGTGAGTAATAATTTATTGTATTTTTGAAGAAGGAATATATGGGATTTCTTCCTGACATTGTAGAGAATTTAACCTTGGCTCTATAGAGGCTGACTAAACAGAATACATCAAGGAGATATCCAAATACTTTGTTTTTTGGGTGAAACTCTTGCTCTGTTGCCCAGGCTGAAGTGCAGAGACACGATCTCAGCTCACCACAAACCACCGCCTCCTGGGTTCAAGCAATTCTTCTGCCTCAGCTTCCCACATAGCTTGGACTACAGGTGTGTACCACCACACCTGGTTAATTTTTGTAATTTTAGTAGAGACAAGGTTTTACCATGTTGGCCAGGCTGGTCTTGAACTCCTGGTCTCTAGTGATCTGCCTGCCTTGGCCTCCCAAAGTTCTGAGATTACAGGTGTGAGCCACCATGCCTGGACCTAAATACTTCTTTAATATAATAATAATAATTATTATTTTTTTCTGCTTGCTTGAATTTTTGTGTAAGGCTGAAAATATTTTAAATTTAGTACTTCTCACCTTGTCTTAGGATATTTTGACTACAAATATCCGTCCGTGGCATGTCCATTGTGTTATGAAAATTCTTTACTATTTTAAGGAAAAATGCACAGACATCTCCATTCATTAAGTTAAAATAGGTTGATGGACTCAGTTGTAAAATATTTGGACAAAATTCAAGTGATAATCTCTATAATTTTGCTTTAGTTGTGTCAGTGGGAAGATTCAGCTATAATTGCTCTTAGTTTCTAAGATGATTTATATGAAAAAGTTGAAGCTTCTGCATCATAAAAGATTTTATGCACAACTATGCCAAATCAGTTTTGTTTTTTTAGCTTGAGTATCTGCTGCAAGAATGAAATATAGAATTAGGTAATCTTCCTGGTAGGGCATATTCTGTACAGTTGGGTTGCCAATCAAAATGGTTGAATCAATACATCTAGATCATATTTGGTAAAGTCAGCAAGCAGACTTGTGCCTTCGAGAGTCATCTTATAAATTTGACCTTTAACATGAAAAAGCAAATTGTGCTTCTTTGATTTTTGATTTCACCTAGTCATAAACTAGTCAGGGCCTCTTATACTATTTCATTAATTTCAGCACAGAATTCATTTTCAAAAATATAACTCTCTAATAAATTCAGAAAAAGAAAAATATATTAATAACTTAAAAGTCATTTAGGGAGACTATGGGCAAGTTCAGAGACTGCAAGTTCTTGGCAACTACTGGGTATTCCAGGGAGCCATCTCTTTCCTAAAAGATAACTCAATCATGAAATTCACTGGGCATTCATCAGCTTTTAAAGATATACTGCTTCTTAAAGGTTAGAATGCAGGGATGAAAACTGACTATATTACACCAATTCTAATCTAAAGATAATGCCTAATTGGGTCTTGAAAATAGCTTATTAACTCAGCAAAGGTGAACCCTAGAAAAAAGCTCAAAAATGAATTCAATGGGCTTTTTCTTTTTACAGATTTATAATTCTTCTTTACTAGTGGAATGATAAATCATATCTATAGACACATAGATTCATAGAATAAATAATAGAAATGAGGGAGAACATAGAAATAATTTGGCCAAACCTCTCATTTTAGATAGAAAATTAAACACATTACAAATAGAATGAAAAAATAAATTTAAGAATTCAAGTTGTTTTTTTTTTAGTTTACATTTAAAATTTATTTATTTTTATTTTTGTTTTTCTGAGATAGTCTTGCTCTGTCACCAGGGTGAAGTGCAGTGGTGCAATCTTGGCTCACTGCAACCTCCACCTCCCGGATTCAAGCAATTCTCTTGCCTCAGCCTCCTGAGTAGCTGGGATTACAGGTGCTTGCCACTGTGCCTGGCTAATTTTTTGTATTTTTTAGTAGACATTGTGTTTCATCATGTTGGCCAGGCCAGTCTTGAACTCCTGACCTCAGGTGATCCACCTGCCTTGGCCTCCCAAAGTGCTGGGATTACAGGTGTGAGTCACTGCATCTGGCCTAAAATTTATTTTTTTGATGAAAGAAATAACTGTACATAATTTAAAAAGTCAATAGTACCATAGGGATTATAATTTTAAAAAGCAGTCCTCTGTCCCAACTCTTTGATAATATTGCTGATAGGACAATAATGATAAAATAAGTATTTTGGGAAAGTGAACTACATTGCATTCCATGATAATATTTGCTTCGATGTACAGATTCTCTTGGACAATACGTGCGTTCCTCCCCCTTCACCTCAATTTTTCTTAGTTTTCTCTGACAGAACTGTAAAACTGTTCTCAACATAATTGAATACACTGGGTTCCTCCTACTCCCAAGTTCCCTTTGGGGACATAACTCCCAGAGATGAGAGATACAATCTAATTGCAGTAGGGGCTACTCTCTGCTGATGCATTCTCTAGGACTGTTCCACAGTTGTCATTTATTATCTATAAATGATTTTTGCTTCTTTTCTGTGTAGAATTCACCTTCCTGGATCCCATGTCTTCTTTCTTCATTTTCTTCTTGCTTTCTGTAAAGCATATAATCTATTTGCTTCTTGAGAAGTGTTGCTTTGAAAGTAAAGTTTTTGCGACCTTATTTGTCTGAAAATATTATTCTCCTCCCTTTAACCTTCCTTGCTAATGTTGCACAGAATTCTAGGTTAAAAATTATTTTCAGTTCGTAATTCCAAAGTGCTTGTCAAAGCCAAAATAAAAATGTGGAAACAAATCTTGAAATTTAATGTTTTAGTTTGGAAGAAAGAATTGCATTTCAGGGCATACACACAGACCAAGTGGTCTCAGGTTTGTCCAAAGAGCAGAGAGAAGATTAGAGGTTTTACAAAAATAGAAATGTTATGTATCACTCTCGAAGAAAGTTCATTGGCATTAATTAGGGATTGAGGAGGTGGCTAGCTTCAACTGGTAAGCAATGGTGGTGGGCAAAATTATTCCTGAATTTGCAGCAAGTTATCTCAAAAGCTATAGGTAGAACTGGTTTCAGGTTGCAATAGTTTAAACAGTTAGGCTTGCAGAGAAGTACTTTCTTGGAGCAATATTTTGTACCCTGAGTGATTTTTCCCCATGGCTTCTCAAATTTTTTTTCCGGGTCTTCTATTGAATTTTTAACTTACGTTATTAAATTTTAAAATGCCATATTCCCTTTTAATTCTTTGCGTATTCTTGTAAAATGGCATTCTATTTTTATATCACAATAAAATTTATTTTCTCATCTGTATGAAGATACACATTAGTCTTTTACGTTTTTAAAATTACTCTCTAAACTTTTTCTGTTCATTGAAGTTTTTCTTTCTTTACTTTGATTCCTAGTTCTTGTTTCACATTTTCTTTAAATATTTATTACTATCCTTATTCTTATTTTTATTATAAACCATTGGGACCCTATTAATCTGATCAGATGATCTGTGTACATGAGTGGTGCTTATCAAATGAAAGCCTTAGGATGGTGTTCTGGTCATTTCATAGGAGCATCCTCCTTATGTTAGTATGATGGTCAGTTTTACCTGTAACCTTGGCTAAGTTGCAGTCCTAAGTTATTCAATGAATAGTAATTCTGGTATTGCTGGAAAGGTACTTTGTAGCTCTGATTAAAGTCCGCAATCAGTTGATCTATAAGGGAGAATATCCCAATATAATCTGGGTGGGCCTGATTCAATCAGTTGCAAGGAATTAGGAGCAGAACTCAGGTTTCCCTGAAGAAGAAGAAATTCTGCCTATGGATAGCAGCTTCAGCTTGTGTTCAAGAATTCTAGCCTGCCTTCCCTAATGGCCTGCCCCATAGATTTCAGATTCGCCTCGTCAGGCACCATAATTACATAAGCTAGTTATAATTTCAATTTTAAAATTTAAATACCCCTTACTCCTGCCTTCAGTTATTCCTGGTTTCCTGAGTCCTGAGAGTCTCAGATTCAACATCTCTTAAGGGCACCCTTTCTTTGTTTTGGGTCAGGGCAGCCTTCTGTCTGCATGAGCTCAAAGTCTGGACTGTTTTCTTCAACGGGTCTCTATTTAAACCCCACCCAAAGTTCAGCTTTCAGTGGTATGTTAGCTGGTCTCTTCACCTCTTGTACTGCTCTGAGTCGTGGTGGAAATTGGTTTCCTTTTTACTGTACTCTTTTGTAAGCAGTTGGGTTTCATCATTCTGCTAAATGCTGAGTCAGTTACTGCTTGTCTCTTTTCTGTCTCCAATGTTCGTTTGATGTGTCTTACCTGTTATAATTCCCTCTTCTGTTCTTGTAAATTGTGAATTTCCTTCTGAAAGTCCTTTAACTTCAATGTTAACATTGATTTTGGTTTAGGGCGGAGGTTAACACTTAAACGCAATCTGTGTTTAATTGAGAGTTTCCTTTCCTCCTCCTTATTTAAAGAAGGTGTTATTTTATTTTATATTATTATTATTATTATTATTTTGAGACGGAGTCTCACTCTGTCACCCAGGTTGGAGTGCGGTGACACGATCTTGGCTCACTGCAACCTCCACCTCCCAATTTCAAGCGATTCTCCTGCCTCAGACTCCGGAGTAGCTGGGACTACAGGCGCATACCACCATGCCCAGCTAATTTTTGTATTTTTAGTAGAGATGGGGTTTCACCCTGTTGGCCTGACCTCAGGTGATCCACCTGCCTCAGCCTCCCAAAGTGCTGAGATTACAGACGTGAGCCACTGCACCCAGCCAAGAAGGTGTTATTTTAAAAATGCAGAAAGAAACTTGTGTGTTCTTTGCACGTGTTCCCCCAAAAACTAAACCCATCAAGTCTTTAGGAAGCAATTTCAGCTCCTCAAATCCTTCAACAAGTGGTTATAGACTGAGTTTATAACTAATGGTGGTGTAATAGGCTAGCAATGGTATTATAGAGTGTTCTCTTTAAGCTGTCCACAGTGCTGTGGGTTTCATTATTCATCAAGATATTAAAAATGCGTGCACTGGGTCTTGGAGTCTTTTCAGTTCAAATTTAGATAGGAATCTAGATACAAACAGCTGTTTTTCCTCCTTGTATCTAAACAAGCCTTAAAACTAAGAGGTTTAACTACATATGTCCCAAATAAAGAATATAGTATATTCTCTTAGCTTCTAGTATTTTAATGAAATTTTATTCAAAATCTTATATAACTATATATACTTACATTAAAACAAGATAAAAAAACTTTTACTGTAAAATTATTTCTGATTTTAACACATTTAACATATTTCTTTATTGGCAATTTACTATGTTTTTTTCCTCAACTGATAATTGATTCAAAAAGTGCTTTGACCTTAACTAGTCTTTTGCTTTTCATCTTCAACCAAGTGCTAAATAATTATTCATTCTCCAAGCTCCTCGGTGAAAGAAAAGATATTTCAGTAATAATCACTTATTTCTTTTTACACTAAGAAATTCAGACCTAGAGAAGGAAAGGGACTTTAAATAGTTACCTTTATAGTAGAGAGCAAATAATACAGGATCAGACTACAAATTTCTCAGTCTCTCATGTACATCTCCTAATATTTCAGATGAAACTTGCCAGCAAAAGTCAATCATTCAGAATCAGTTGTAGATATCTGTTTCTTTCATTAACAGTCTAACAGGGTCAATACAGTAAATTTAGGTGGCAAACTTATTCAGGAAAGCAAGAGAACTATCTTTCACCAAGATGATAGTTAACTGTTAGAGCAAACACAGTATTCTTATTTGCATTTAGAAGTTGATTGCTATCTTTTGTTAACTTTTGATTACTTCAGAGCTAAACTTTTTCTATTTTGGTAGAATAATTTAAAAGCACAAGAGATTTGAAATGAATTAGTTATCCAGCCAGAGAGCAGAATGTTAAGTTTTAAAGAAATGGTTCAGATTTCATTTTAGTTGGAAGAGACTGGAATACATATGTGAACAATGGCCTGAGTACTGTCACAAAAGCAAACCCATGCATTGATTGACAGGAAAGTAAAATCAATTTACGTTGAAATCAATGCATGTGTGCTCCAGTTACTGTGGCTGTGTTGCAAACATTCTCAAAATGTAGCAACTTAAAGCACCTACCCTTTTATTATATCTCAGGATTCTGTAGGTTAGAAATTCATGTAGAGTTCAGCTAGGTAATTCCTCTGTAATGTATGCAGTCAACTGAGTCTCTAAGTGGTACTCAGCTGGTAGGTGGACTGGTATAGGGGACCAAACTCGGCTTCACTCATATGTCTGAGGCCTTGGGAGGGATGGCTGGCAGAGTAGGCTTAGCTGGAAATGTCAGCAAATGTACCTATATGTGGCCTCTCCAGCAGGGAGACTTCAGGGTATTCTAAAATCTTACATGATAGCTGACTTTCCCCAGTAGGTGTGTCAAGAGAACGATTCAGCCTCTGCATGGCCTTGTCTAAAGTAGCATCAGATGTCACATGGCATCAGTTTTGCCACATTCTTTTGGTTCCAGTTTAACCACATGGCAAATCCAGATTCAAGTGCAAATGGGAAGACCATGGAAGCACATTGTTGAAGAGCAGGTGGGACAAGAGATATTATTGCTGTCAATTTTGGAAAATATAATCCATCACAATGTGCTAAGAGATTCCTGGCTTTACTTACTTACCTGATTAACCTTTTGACTTTGGGTATTTTAATGAATCTTTTTGGGTCTTAATTTTATTATATGCAACCTGTGGGTAAATAACAAGGGCATTTCAGAGATCAAGTGGGAAATAAACTGGAAGTGTCTAGTGAAGAGCGGGCATATAATAAAACTGCTCCAAAATAATAGCTAATATTATTAATGTAACAAAAGTCTATTCTTATGCTGCTAATAAAGACATACCTGAGACTGGATAATTTATAAAGTAAAGAGGCTTAATGGACTCACAGTTCCACATGGCTAGGGAAGCCTCACAATCGTGGAGGAAGGCAAATGAGGAGCAAATTCACATCTTACATGGCAGCAGAAAAGAGAGTGTGTGCAGGGGAACTCCCATTTATAAAACCATCAGTCGTGAGACTTATTCATTATTATGAGAAAAGCACAGGAAAGACCTGCTCCCATGATTCAATTAACTCCCACCAGGTCCTCCCATGACATGTGGGAATCATGGGACCTACAATTCAAGATGAATGCCTTCCCAACAGTCCCCAAAGTCTTAACTCATTTCAGCATTAACTCAAAAGTCTGCAGTCCAAAGTCTCATCTTAGACAAGGCAAGTCCTTTCTGCCTGTGAGCCTGTAAAATCAAAAGCAATTTAGTTATTTCCTAGATCCAGTATGGGGACAGTTATTGGGTAAATATATCCATTCCAAATGGAAGAGATTGGCCCCAATGAAGGGGCTATAAGCCCCATGCAAATCTGAAATCCAGTGGGGCAGTCAAATCTTAAAGTTGCAAAATGAGCTGCTTTGACTCCATGTGTCACATCCAGGTCATGCAAGAGGTGGGTTCCCATGGTCTTGGGCAGCTCCACCCCTGTGGCTTTGCAGGGTACAGCCCACTCCCACACCAGCTGCTTTAACGGGCTGGCATTGAGTGTCTGTGGCTTTTCCAGGTGCATGGTGTAAGCTGTTGGTGGATCTACTATTCTGAGGCCTAAAGGATGGTGGCCCTCTTCTCATAGCTCCACTAGGCAGTGCCCCAGTGGGGACTCTTTGTGGGGACTTGCACCCCACATTTCCATTCCTCACTGCTCTAGGAGAGGTTCTACATGAGGGCTTCACCCCTGCAGCACACCTCCTGTGCCTGGACTTCCAGACGTTTCCATACATTGTCTGAAATCTAGGTAGAGGTTCCCAAACCTCACTCCTTGACTTCTGTGCACTTGCAGTCCTAACATCATGTGTAAGCCACCAAGTCTTGCGGCTCGCACCCTCTGAAGCAATGAATGGCCTGAGCTCTTTGTTGGCCCCTTTTAGCCATGGCTGGGATGGAGAGCACCAAGTCCCAAGACTGCACAAAGCAGCAAGGCCCTGGGCCTGGCACACAAAACCATTTTTTCCTCCTTGGCCTCTGTACCTGTGATGGGAGAGGCTGTCATGAAGACCTCTGACATGCCCTGGAGACATTTCCCCCATTGTCTTGCCATTGATTAACATTTGGCTCCTCATTAATTATGCAAATATCTGCAGCTGGCTTGAAGTTCTCTTCGGAAAATGGGTTTTTCTTTTCTGTCACATTGTCAGGCTTCAAATTTTCCAAACTTTTTTGCTCTGCTTCCCCTTTAAACATAAGTTCCTATTCCAAACCATATATTTGTGAATGAATAAAACTGAATTCTTTTAACAGTGCCCAAGTCACCTCTTGAATACTTTGTTGCTTAGAAATTTCTTCTGCCAGATGCTGAAAATCATCTCTCTCAAATTCAAAATTCCACAAATCTCTAGGGCAAGGGCAAAATGCTGCCAGTCTCTTTGCTAAAACATAGCAAGAGTCACCTTTGATCCAATTCCCAACAAGTTTCTCATCTCGATCTGAGACCACCTCAGGCCGGACTTTAATGTCCATATTACTATCAGCATATTGGTCAAAGACATTCAACAAGTCTCTAGGAAGTTCTAAAATTTCCCACATCTTTTTTTTTTATATATACTTTAAGTTCTAGGGTACATGTGCACAATGTGCAAGTTTGTTACATATGTATACATGTGCCATGTTGGTGTGCTGCACCCATTAACTCGTCAATTAACATTAGGTATATCTCCTAATGCTATCCCTCCCCTCTTCCCCCACCCCATGACAGGCCTCAGTGTGTGATGTTCCCCTTCCTGTGTCCAAGTGTTCTCATTGTTCAGTTCCCACCTATGAGTGAGAACATGCGGTATGTGGTGTTTTGTCCTTGCGATAGTTTGCTGAGAATGATGGTTTCCAGCTTCATCCATGTCCCTACAAAGGACATGAAATCATCCTTTTTTATGGCTGCATAGTATTCCATGGTGTATATGTGCCACATTTTCTTTTTTTTTTTTTTTTTTGAGACAGAGTCTCGCTCTGTCACCCAGGCTGGAGTGCAGTGGCATGATCTCTGCTCACTGCAAGCTCCGCCTCCTGGGTTCGTGTCATTCTCCTGCCTCAGCCTCCCGAGTAGCTGGGACTACAGGTGCCTGCCACCACGCCCGGCTAATTTTTTGTATTTTTAGTAGAGATGGGGTTTCACCATGTTAGCCAGGATGGTCTGGATCTCCTGACCTGGTGATCTGCCCACCTCGGCCTCTGAAAGTGCTGGGATTACAGGTGTGAGCTGTGGCGCCCGGCCATGTGCCACATTTTCTTAATCCAGTCTATCATTGATGGACATTTGGGTTGGTTCCAAGTCTTGGCTATTGTGAATAGTGCCACAATAAACATATGTGTGCATGTGTCTTTACAGCAGCATGATTTGTAATCCTTTGGGTATATACCCAGTAATGGGATGGCTGGGTCAAATGGTATTTCTAGTTCTAGATCCTTGAGGAATTGCCACACTGTCTTCTACAATGGTTGAACTAGTTTACAGTCCCACCAACAATGTAAAAGTGTTCCTATTTCTCCACATCCCCTCCAGCACCTGTTCTTTCCTGACTTTAATGATTACCATTCTAACTGGTGTGAGATGGTATCTCAATGTGGTTTTGATTTGCATTTCTCTGATGGCCAGTGATGATGAGCATTTTTTCATGTGTCTGTTGGCTGCGTAAATATCTTCTTTTGAGATGTGTCTGTTCATATCCTTCACCCACTTGTTGATGGGGTTGTTTGTTTTTTTCTTGTAAATTTGTCTGAGTTCTTTGTAGATTCTGGATATTAGCCCTTTGTCAGATGAGTAGGTTGCAAAAATTTTCTCCCATTCTGTAGATTGCCTGTTCACTCTGATGGTAGTTTCTTTTGCTGTGCAGAAGCTCTTTAGTTTAATTAGACCCCATTTGTCAATTTTGTGAAGGACCTCTTCAAGAAAAACTACAAACCACTGCTCAACGAAATAAAAGAGGACACAAACAATTGGAAGAACATTCCATGCTCATGGATAGAAAGAATTAATATCGTGAAAATGGCCATAGTGCCCAAGGTAATTTATAGATTCAATGCCATCCCCATCAAGCTACCAAGGCCTTTCTTCACGGAATTGGAAAAAACTACTTTAAAGTACATATGGAACCAAAAAAGGGCCTGCATTGTCAAGACAATCCTAAGCCAAAACAACAAAGCTGGAGGCATCACGGTACCTGACTTCAAATTATACTACAAGGCTATAGTAACCAAAACAGCATGGTATTGGTACCAAAACCAAGATATAGACCAATGCAATAGAACAGAGCCCTCAGAAATAATACCACACATCTACAACCATCTGATCTTTGACAAACCTGACAAAAATAAGAAATGGGGAATGGATTCCCTATTTAACAAACGGTGCTGGGAAAACTGGCTAGCCATATGTAGAAAGCGGAAACTAGATGCCTTCCTTACTCATTATGATACCTTCCTTACACCTTATACAAAAATTAATTCAAGATGGACTAAGGACTTAAATGTTAGACCTAAAACCATAAAAACCCTAGAAGAAAACTTAGGCAATACCATTCAGGACATAGGCATGGGCAAGGACTTCATGTCTAAAACACCAAAAACAATGGCAACAAAATCCCACATCTTTTTTTCTTCTTCTGAGCCTTCCATACTGTTCCAACCTTTGCCTGTTACCCAGTTCTAAAATTGCTTACACATTTTTGGGTGTCTTTACAGCAGCACCCCGCTCTACTGGTACCAGTTTACTGTGTTCGTCTGTTCTCATGCTGCTAATAAAGACACACCTGAGAGTGGGTAATTTATGAAGAAAGAGAAATTTAATAGACTCACAGTTCTACATGGCTGGGAAGACTCACAATCAATGATGAAGGCAAAGGAGGAACAAAAGCACGTTTTACATGGTGGCAGGCAAGACAGCATGTGCAGGGGAACTCCCCTTTATAAAACCATCAGATCTCATGCGACTTATTCACCATCACAAGAACAGCACAGGAAAGACCCACCCCTGTGATTCGATTACCTCCCACTGGGTCTCTCTCATGACACTTGGGAATTATGGGAGCTACAATTCAAGATGAGATTTGAGTGGGGACACAGCCAAATCCTATCACAAGGGCATTTCAGAGATGAAATGGGAAATAAACTGGAAGTGTCTAGTGAAGGGCTTGCATGTAATAAAACTGCTCCAAAATAATATTAGTTATTAATATAATGAAAAAAAGAGAGCATCCAGGAACTTTCCCTGAAGAGAGAGACTGACATTTGGATAATTATCACAAGAGGGCACTGGATTAAGTAATCTGAATTTTTTAACACCAAAAATTAGGAGATATTGACACTTCAGATACATCCTTATTCAATACTGCCACTTTAATAAAAGTTAACATTTATCAGAGCTGATTGCTAGGTGCTGTTCTAAATGTTATATATGTATTACATTAATTCCCACAAAATCCCTATGATGTAAGTACTATTATTATTCCCATTTACAGTTGAAGAAATAGGCAAAGAAGGGTAAGGCAATTTGTTGAAGATGATCTAGACAGCAAGTGGAAGGGCAATGACTTGAACTTAGGTTCCAGAACCCAAGTTCTTTCTCACTAGCTTTTACCCAAAAAGGAAAAGATTAATCATTACAAACATAGGACAGGATCATAATGTCTTACAGAGTGGAAGCAATACTGGTCGTAGAAGTTAAATTACTTGACTGGTAAATAAAGTAACCAAGAACTTGAGAGCCTGTGGCTTTTCCTAATTCTTGTATTAGTGGGGGAGAAGTGGGGATGGTTAATGGGTAGAAAAAAATATAAAAAATGAATAAGACCCACTATTTGATAGCACAATAGGGTGATTTTATAGTCAATAATAATTGTATATTTTAAAACAACTTAAAGAATGTAATTGGATTGTTTGTAGCTCAAAGGATAAATGCTTGAGGGGATAGACACCCCATACTCCATGATATGCTTATTTCACATTTCAAGCCTGTATCCAAACATCCTATGTACCCCATAAATATACACACATACTATCTACTCACAAAAATTTAAAAATTTAAACGTTTAAAAAGGTATGCTATATAACAAAAAGAAACAATTAATGCCATCTGTTATGTAGTCTATAATTAATACAGACACAGACCCTATAGCAAGAACTCAATTAAAAAATGACTGGTGTATATTTTATGGATTTTCTGCATCCTAAATATGTTTGTTTCTCTTATTATTTGTAAGTCATATTCCTGCTCAGGTTTTCTTAGAACTTTTGCTCTCTCCCATATTTCTGGAATATCTGAGACAGTGCCTCTCAATTAGGGATGGGAGGATGGTATTTCCTAGGGAGAAAGGGGGTTATATTTACATAGTTTGAAAAAAGCATATTCAATATAATATTTTTGAGTTATTCTTGGTAATAAATTTTAATATATCTGTATTTTAAAATATACTGTGTAAACTTTAGATCAAAAACATTCCAAATTTTGTTTTTTTAAAACATTAACTTTTTTTTTGAGATGTTAAGAGGCATTTGATGAAAACCTATACCTGTTCAAATAAGTTTAGAAAATGAACTAGACAGACAAACAAAAAGACAGCAGTAACCTCTGCAGACTTAAATGTTCCTGTCTGACAGCTTTGAAGAGAGCAGTGGTTCTCCCAGCACGCAGCTGGAGATCTGAGAACGGGCAGACTCCCTCCTCTAGTGGGTCCCTGACCCCTGACCCCCGAGCAGCCTAACTGGGAGGCACCCCCCAGCAGGGGCACACTGACACCTCACACGGTCGGGTACTCCAACAGACCTGCAGCTGAGGGTCCTGTCTGTTAGAAGGAAAACTAACAAACAGAAAGGACATCCACACCAAAAACCCATCTGTACATCACCATCATCAAAGACCAAAAGTAGATAAAACCACAAAGATGGGGAAAAAACAGAGCAGAAAAACTGGAAACTCTAAAAAGCAGAGTGCCTCTCCTCCTCCAAAGGAACGCAGTTCCTCACCAGCAACAGAACAAAGCTGAACGAAGAATGACTTTGACGAGCTGAGAGAAGAAGGCTTCAGACGATCAAATTACTCCGACCTACGGGAGGAAATTCAAACCAAAGGCAAAGAAGTTGAAAACTTTGAAAAAAGTTTAGAAGAATGTATAACTAGAATAACCAATACAGAGAAGTGCTTAAAGGAGCTGATGGAGCTGAAAACCAAGGCTCGAGAACTACGTGAAGAATGTAGAAGCCTTAGGAGCCGATGCAATCAACTGGAAGAAAGGGTATCAGCGACGGAAGATGAAGTGAATGAAATGAAGCAAGAAGGGAAGTTTAGAGAAAAAAGAATAAAAAGAAATGAGCAAAGCCTCCAAGAAATATGGGACTATGTGAAAAGACCAAATCTAGGTCGATTGGTGTACCTGAAAGTGACGGGGAGAATGGAACCAAGTTGGAAAACACTCTGCAGGATATCATCCAGGAGAACTTCCCCAATCTAGCAAGGCAGGCCAACATTCAGATTCAGGAAATACAGAGAAGGCCACAAAGATACTCCTCGAGAAGAGCAACTCCAAGACACATAATTGTCAGATTCACCAAAGTTGAAATGAAGGAAAAAATGTTCAGGGCAGCCAGAGAGAAAGGTCGGGTTACCCACAAAGGAAAGCCCATCAGACTAACAACGGATCTCTCGGCAGAAACCCTACAAGCCAGAAGAGAGTGGGGGCCAATATTCAACATTCTTAAAGAAAAGAATTTTCAACCCAGAATTTCATATCCAGCCAAACTAAGCTTCATAAGTGAGGGAGAAATAAAATACTTTACAGACAAGCGAATGCTGAGAGATTTTGTCACCACCAGGCCTGCCCTAAAAGAGCTCCTGAAGGAAGCACTAAACATGGAAAGGAACAACTGATACCAGCCACTGCAAAACCATGCCAAAATGTAAAGACCATCGAGACTAGGAAGAAACTGCATGAACTAACGAGCAAAATAACCAGCTAACATCATAATGACAGGACCAATTCACACATAACAATATTAACCTTCAATGTAAATGGACTAAATGCTCCAATTAAAAGACACAGACTGGCAAGTTGGATAAAGAGTCAAGACCCATCAGTGTGCTGTATTCAGGAAACCCATCTCACGTGCAGAGACACACATAGGCTCAAAATAAAAGGATGGAGGAAGATCTACCAAGCAAATGGAAAACAAAAAAAGGCAGGGGTTGCAATCCTAGTCTCTGATAAAACAGACTTTAAACAAACAAAGATCAAAAGAGACAAAGAAGGCCATTACATAATGTTAAAGGGATCAATTCAACAAGAATAGCTAACTATCCTAAATATATATGCACCCAATACAGGAGCACCCAGATTCATAAAGCAAGTCCTGAGTGACCTACAAAGAGACTTAGACTCCCACACATTAATTATGGGAGACTTTAACACCCCACTGTCAACATTACACAGATCAACGAGACAGAAAGTCAACAAGGATACCCAGGAATTGAACTCAGCTCTGCACCAAGCAGACCTAATAGACATCTACACAACTCTCCACCCCAAATCAACAGAATATACATTTTTTTCGGCACCACACCACACCCATTCCAAAATTGACCACATAGTTGGAAGTAAAGCTCTCCTCAGCAAATGTAAAAGAACAGAAATTATAACAAACTATCTCTCAGACCACAGTGCAATCAAACTAGAACTCAGGATTAAGAATCTCACTTAAAATCACTCAACTACATGGAAACTGAACAACCTGCTCTTGAATGACTACTGGGTACATAACGAAATGAAGGCAGAAATAAAGATGTTCTTTGAAACCAACAAGAACAAAGACACAACATACCAGAATCTCTGGGATGCATTCAAAGCAGTGTGTAGAGGGAAATTTATAGCACTAAATGCCCACAAGAGAAAGCAGGAAAGATCCAAAATTGACACTTTAACATCACAATTAAAAGAACTAGAAAAGCAAGAGCAAACATATTCAAAAGCTAGCAGAAGGCAAGAAATAACTAAAATCAGAGCAGAACTGAAGGAGATAGAGACATAAAAAACCCTTCAAAAAATTAATGAATCCAGGAGCTGGTTTTTTGAAAGGATCAACAAAATTGATAGACCGCTAGCAAGACTAATAAAGAAAAAAAGAGAGAAGAATCAAATAGATGCAATAAAAAATGATAAAGGGGATATCACCACTGATCCCACAGAAATACAAACTACCATCAGAGAATACTAGAAACACCTCTACGCAAATAAACTAGAAAATCTAGAAGAAATGGATAAATTCCTCGACACATACACTCTCCCAAGACTAAACCAGGAAGAAGTTGAATCTCTGAATAGACCAATAACCGGAGCTGAAATTGTGGCAATAATCAATAGCTTACCAACCAAAAAGAGTCCAGGACCAGGTGGATTCACAGCCGAATTCTACCAGAGGTACAAGGAGGAACTGGTACCATTCCTTCTGAAACTACTCCAATCAATAGAAAAAGAGGGAATCCTCTCTGACTCATTTTATGAGGCCAGCATCATCCTGATACCAAAGCCAGGCAGAGACACAACCAAAAAAGAGAATTTTAGACCAATATCCTTGATGCACATTGATGCAAAAATCCTCAATAAAATACTGGCAAACCGAATCCAGCAGCACATCAAAAAGCTTATCCACCATGATCAGATAGGCTTCATCCCTGGGATGCAAGGCTGGTTCAATATATGCAAATCAATAAATGTAATCCAGCATATAAACAGAACCAAAGACAAAAACCACATGATTACCTCAATAGATGCAGAAAAGGCCTTTGACAAAATTCAACAAACCTTCATGCTAAAAACTCTCAATAAATTAGGTGTTGATAGGACGTATCTCAAAATTATAAGACCTATCTATGACAAACCCACAGCCAATATCATACTGAATGGACAAAAACTGGAAGCATTCCCTTTGAAAAAGGGGCACAAGGCAGGGATGCCCTCTCACCACTCCTATTCAACATAGTGTTGGAAGTTCTGGCCAGGGCAATTAGACAGGAGAAGGAAATAAAGGGTATTCAATTAGGAAAAGAGGAAGTCAAATTGTCCCTGTTTGCAGATGACATGATTGTATATCTAGAAAACCCCATCATCTCAGCCTAAAATCTCCTTAAGCTGATAAGCAACTTCAGCAAAGTCTCAGGATACAAAATCAATGTACAAAAATCACAAGCATTCTTATACACCAATAACAGACAAACAGAGAGCCAAATCATGAGTGAACTCCCATTCACAATTGCTTCAAAGAGAATAAAATACCTAGGAATCCAACTTACAAGGGATGTGAAGGACCTCTTCAAGGAGAACTACAAACCACTGCTCAAGGAAATAAAAGAGGACACAAACAAATGGAAGAACATTCCATGCTCATGGGTAGGAAGAATCAATATCATGAAAATGGCCATACTGCCCAAGGTCATTTACAGATTCAATGCCATCCCCATCAAGCTACCAATGACTTTCTTCACAGAAATGGAAAAAACTGCTTTAAAGTTCATATGGAACCAAAAAAGAGCCTGCATCGCCAAGTCAATCCTAAGTGAAAAGAACAAAGCTGGAGGCATCACATTACCTGACTTCAAACTATACTACAAGGCTACAGTAACCAAAACAGCATGGTACTGGTACCAAACCAGAGATAGAGATCAATGGAACAGAACGGAGCCCTCAGAAATAACGCTGCATATCTACAACTATCTTATCTTTGACAAACCTGAGAAAAACAAGCAATGGGGAAAGGATTCCCTATTTAATAAATGGTGCTGGCAAAACTGGCTAGCCTTATGTAGAAAGCTGAAACTGGATCCCTTCCTTATGCCTTATACAAAAATCAGTTCAAGATGGATTAAAGACTTAAACGTTAGACCTAAAACCATAAAAACCCTAGAAGAAAACCTAGACATTACCATTCAGGACATAGGCACGGGCAAGGACTTCATGTCTAAAATACCAAAAGCAATGGCAACCAAAGCCACAATTGACAAATGGGATCTAATTAAACTAAAGAGCTTCTGCACAGCAAAAGAAACTACCATCAGAGTGAACAGGCAACCTACAAAATGGGAGAAAATTTTTGCAACCTACTCATCTGACAAAGGGCTAATATCCAGAATCTACAATGAACTCAAACAAATTTACAAGAAAAAAACAAACAATGCCATCAAAAACTGGGTGAAGGAGATGAACAGACACTTCTCAAAAGAAGACATTTATGCCGCCAAAAAACACATGAAAAAATGCTCACCATCACTGGCCATCAGAGAAATGCAAATCAAAACCACAATGAGATACCATCTCACACCAGTTAGAATGTCGATCATTAAAAAGTCAGGAAACAACAGGTGCTGGAGAGGATGTGGAGAAATAGGAACACTTTTACACTGTTGGTGGGACTGTAAACTAGTTCAACCATTGTGGAAGTCAGTGTGGTGATTCCTCAGGGATCTAGAACTAGAAATACCATTTGACCCAGCCATCCCATTACTGGGTATATACCCAAAGGACTATAAATCATGCTGCTATAAAGACACATGCACATGTATGTTTATTGCAGCATTATTCACAATAGCAAAGATTTGGAACCAACCCAACTGTCCAACAATGATAGACTGGATTAAGAAAATGTGGCACATATACACCATGAAATACTATGGAGCCATAAAAAATGATGAGTTCATGTCCTTTGTAGGGACATGGATGAAATTGGAAATCATCATTCTCAGTAAACTATCGCAAGAACAAAAAACCAAACACCGCATATTCTCACTCATAGGTGGGAACTGGACAATGAGAACACATGGACACAGGAAGGGGAACATCACACTCTGGGGACTATTGTGGGGTGGGGGAGGGGGGTGGGATAGCATTGGGAGATATGCCTAATGCTAGATGACGAGTTAGTGGGTGCAGCGCACCAGCATGGCACATGTATACATATGTAACTAACCTGCCCATTGTGCACATGTACCCTAAAACTTAAAGTATAATAATAATAAATTAAAAAAAATAAAAATAAAAAATAGAAAATGAACTATAATATACTATTCTTTTAGAAATGCACAGAGGAAATTTGGCATAATAAAACTGAAAAGACCCATGATAAACTTTGCTTGCCTTAATATTTTCGAGACTTACTTGTACATGTTTTTAAGTGGGAAATCCATAAATGTCCACATACAGCACAACAAGATCTGCTCTGAAGTTCAGGGCTAAGAAGCTGGCTGCTTCTGTTGGTTTAAGATCTGCAACCTTAGCCTGACTTCAGTTAATTTATTTTTATATTTTGTCTAGAGTTTATTGTTGCAATCTGTGAAAAGGTTGGTCAACCAGAAGCTATGTTAGCATTCTGAAATGGAATTCCTCCTTTTTATTTTGGATGAATTTTTTAAATGATTTCATTGGGGTATTATTGACATTAAAAAAGCTATACATATTTAATGCATATGCCTTGATGATTTTGGAGACAAGAGTACACCTGTGAAAACATCACCACAACCAGTGCCATAAACATATATCCAGAATATCCAAAAGTTTCCTCCCACCTCTTCATTTTATTTTTGTGATAAGATATTTTCTGTGCATGATAAGAACACTTAACATGGCCAGGCACGGTGGCTCATGCTTGTGGGATCTCAGCACTTTGGGAGGCCGAGGCAGGCGGATCACCTGAGGTTGGGAGTTTGAGACCAGCCCGACCAACATGGAGAAACCCCATCTCTACTAAAAATAAAAAATTAGCTGGGTGTGGTGGCACACACCTGTAATCCCAGCTACTCGGGAGGCTGAGGCAGGAGAACTGCTTGAACTGGGAGGTGGAGGTTGTGGTGAGCTGAGATTGTGCCATTGCACTCCAGCCTGGGCAACAAGAGTGAAACTCCATCTCAAAAACAAACAAAGAAACAAAACAAAACACTTAACGTAAGATCTGTCCTCTTAGAAGATTTTTGAGTATTGTTAACGATAGCACTATGTTGTATAATGATCTACCACGTGCTACTATACTATGTTATATATAGTGCAGTAAATCCGATATGGGATAGGAGACATTCAGGATAAGCCGACATTCTTCGCTTTGGCCAATTAAATGTAGGTGGAATTCCCCCACATCTTGCATAATGGAAACTTTTACGCTTAGTCAATACCTTCCCTTTTCCCCCTTCCCTAGCTCCTGGCAACCACAATTCTACTCTGTAATTCTATGAGTTTGACTATTTTAGATTCCTTATACAAATGGGATCATGTAGTATTTATATATTCCAAAAATTGAAGTCAGGATCCTGAAGAGATATCTGCACACCCATGTTCGTTGCTTTATTATTTTCAATAGCCAAGATGTGAGAAGCAACCCAAATTTTTATTAACAGATGTATGGATAAAGAAAATGTGATATATACATATAGCAAAATCCTATTCAGCCTTAAAAAAAGGAAGCAAATCCTGTTGTTTATGACAATGTCAAACCTGAAAGACTCTGCTAAAGTGAAATAAGCCAGACATAAATGGATGTTTTCATTTGCATCAGCATTCTAGTTTGTCAGTTATTTTTTCTCAGCAGTGGGAAGACGCCATTCAATTTTCTCCTGGTTTTCATTATTTTTGTTTATAATTTTTTAATTTAATTGTTTTTGAGACAAGCTCTCTCTTTGTTGCCCAAGCTGGAGTGTGGTGGCGCGATCTCAGCTCACTGCAACCTCCACTTTCTGGTCTCAAGCAATCCTCTTATTTCAGCCTTCCAAGTAGCTGGGACTACAGGTGTGCACCACCATGCCCAGCTACTTTTAAAATTTTTTGAAGAGACTGCATCTCACTGTGTTGCCCATGCAGGTCTCAAACTCCTGGGCTCAAGTGATGCATCTGCCTGGACCTCCCAAAGTCCTGGGATTATAGGCGCCAGCCACCTTACCCAGCCATTTTGGTTTTTAAATAGCATTTTTGTGTTACATATGTCTTTAGTAAAGTAAAATTTTACATTAGAAAATAAAAACATCTTGCAGGAGATATGATCTTGTCTATTATTGTTCTCAGTTATTCTCGTGCCTTCCCTCTGTTATTCATGTGACATCATGTTTGCCGACATTCTTTGCCTTGGCCAATCAAATATAGGTGGAATTCCCCCATGCTACTTCCATATAAACACTTTACGAGCAGGTGTGTGTGTGTGTGTGTGTGTGTGTGTGTGTGTTTAGTTTTCCCACAACAATAATACACACTTAGAATTAAGACATTATATGGAAGACCAAAAAATGGACATGTAATTTTGGTGAGGAATAATCCTGCATTGTTTTAAGCCATGGAATTTGGGGTTGTTACCATCGTGTAACTTAATAAAAGATAAGTGATACAAGGTTCCTGTTATTTTGCTGCCTGTGAATAGTCTAGAAATATGACCTTTTTATTTTTCACAAATTTTAGTTCCTCTTTAAAAGCAGAAACTAAATAAATATATTTGATTGAATTAGCAGTTTTTAAAGTGAGTATGTCATTTTGAATGAGTTCGATTCTTAGGAAGAGAAAACCATCTCCAACTGGCAATAAAGAATGATGGAAGTTCATTGACTCAAGGACCTGGAAAATACAAAGGTCTTTGAGCCTGGTTTGACACAGTGGCTCATTCAGTTCATCGAGAACTAAGTTTATTTATGTTTCTCCAATTTACCTTTGACAGTGTGGGCTTTATTCTTATTTTTCCTTTTATAAGTAATGATGCTGCCAGCCATTACCAGAACTATGTTTTCTTGTCAATACCAGGAAGAGGTAAGGGTCCTTCTAGAAGCTCTTTAGAAGAGTGGGTGAACATCTTTCTTAGAAGCCAGAATAAACTTCTTGTATTTTATTGGCAGGAAATGAGTCATCCACACATTTCTGGACCTATAATAGTAGCCATTAAACTGGACCTCAGACACAGATTGAACCCCTTGAGCCAGGGAGGATTAAGCCACCCCTAAATGAAGTAGGGAAGTGAGTTTGCCCAAAGAAATAGCAATGAATACTTAGATGTGCTAGGCACAATTGCAGTGCATTAACTATTAATATGACTTTTTCATCAATCTGTGTACATGAACTGTGATACATTGTGTCAAATGATTTGTATTTCTGATGTTCACTGAATAAACCTGTGCATTTAGAATAACCCAGGAGAAGTAGAAATAAAAGAAGTTATGATCTGGCGAGCACATATCCCATTGCACATGGTTACTGGATTCATCCCATCTGGTTTTGTGAATTATCTGACCAATTTTTCACGAGATATAACATGGTCAAATATGTCCAATCTTTGCTGTGTTTCCAGATCTTACTCTCTCATGCTGTCCATATCTATCATCTATGTATGTATGCATGTATGTATGTATGTATGTATGTATGTATCTATCTATCTATCTGTTTGTCTATCTAGATATTTCAATATATCTGTATAAGCCCAGCGGTTTGGGAGTCCAAGGTATGAGGATCTCTTGAGTCCAGAGGTTCGAGACCAGCCTGGGCAACACAGTGTGTCCCTATCTTTATTAAAAATAAAAAGTAAAATAAATCTATATTGATATTTAGATAGATAGTTGGAGACCTATATCTATATCTCTCTAGATATCTATGTATCTGGAGATATCAATACATATATTTCTCTCTATGTAGATTTATAGAGATATCTATATATGTTATCTAGATGTATCTCTGTATATATTTATATATATTGATATTTCTAGATATCTATATGTCTAGAGAGATATTTTCTCTCTCTAGATAGCTACATATAAGATAGATAAGATATATATCATATATATACAAGAGAGAGTTAAAATATCTATCTGTCCATATGTGTTTTTAAAATCTATCTATCTATATCTTCATCTACCTAGAGAAAGAGTGAGATTTCAAAGAGTTCAATGCTGAAAATATGTTGAGCTTTGGTATCTGCTTCCTTTCCTTTTTTAAATAAGAATGAAATTTGTCTTGTTTTTCTTGGAAATATCTCCAGGCTTTTCAAGATTAATTTCATAGCATATAAGATTCCTGGAAAAATAGTTGGTCTAACATATAACCTTGAAGTAAATAATTTTCATAAGTTTAATGGACACTTTTTGTGTTTTTTTCTTAATTTAAATATTGCAAAAGTAATATAAATACTTGGGCTTGTCTTAATATTATTTTCCGGTAACTAGTAATAGGCTTTTGAAGCATAATACCAATTTGGCTATGAAAATACATTTTAAAATCTTGATTTTTCTTCTTATCTAATTCATAGACAGAGATGGTCTAAAGATTTTGTTGAGATACCACTTCAGTTTGAATAATTTGTAATCAATGTGGGTTTTTTTTTGGTTGTGCTAGATGACTGATCATTTATTTATTACATGTCTGGGTTTTTTATGTTTCAAAATAGAATTTTAATGGGCATTAAATCAATTAGAATACGTTTGACAGTCATTGCAGATTAACTGTATGTGGAGGTCTAAACCTTTTTTATTTTGATAAATGTGAACTGATAAATACAGTGCTGAGAACTGCTGAGAAAGTCATTAAAAAGAGGGAAAATATTACCATGAAAAATGTTTCAGTCCATTATATAAAGTAGGTTCTTTAATGCATGCTAGATTTTGAAAAGTTTCTGTTTGGTAAGTGAATGAATGGATTAGAAGCTAGCAGTTCCTTAGTGAAAACGCCTAGACAACATTTAAGATACGTCAATCTGTAATTAATATTTCATTTAAAAATAAAATGTAAGGGAGTTGCATTTAATTTTCCGGTAACAATGCTAGGAACTTCTTCAGTTGGTTGTTTTCTTTTTTTCAGCTCATAGTCAGTTCACAGTGCATCCATCAGAAGGATGCCCAGGGGAAATCAACGGTAGTGAAATTCAGCTACAGAGCTCAGCAGCGAGGAAACAGGAAGAATACCAGTTAAAGTGTTTGGCTAAACATGAAGTTTTTGAGTGATGCAGTCATATATTTTTCAGTATTAGTTGGGACTGAAGCCAGGGTGGCCGAAGGAGGCATTTGTCTACAGCAGGGCGATAGGAAGTTACCCTATTGTCTGAAATTCTATTGTTAGAGTTTTATTCCAGTAATAGTGGTGGGGGAGGGATGGAGTGCATATATCTTAAAGTGTAATGGAAAAAGCAATTGGTTTTCATCATGCAGAACTAAATTTTAATCCTAATTGCACCTGTGAGTAGTTTTGTAATCTGTGGGAAAATTCATTTCACCATTTTAAGACTCAACTTCATCATAAGAATGAACATCGATGGGGCGCAGTGGCTCATGCCTGTAATCCCAGCAGTTTGGGAGGCCAAGGTGGGTGGATCACTTGAGGTGAGGAGTTCAAGACCAGCATGGCCAACATGGTGAAACCCCGTCTTTACTAAAAGTACAAAAATTAGCTGGCCATGGTGGTGCACGTCTGTAATCCCAGC
The DNA here is from genome assembly GCF_029281585.2 of Gorilla gorilla gorilla. Taxonomy (NCBI): domain Eukaryota; kingdom Metazoa; phylum Chordata; class Mammalia; order Primates; family Hominidae; genus Gorilla; species Gorilla gorilla. Next base: position 27,980,061 of record NC_073232.2, read on the forward strand.
TACTTGGGAGGCCGAGGCAGGAGAATTGCTTGAACCTGGGAGGCAGAGGTTGAAGTGAGCCGAGATTGCACCACTGCACTCCAGCCTGGGTTACAGAGCAAGACTCCATCCCCCCCAAAAAAAATCAACATCACAGGATAGTGGGGATAATGATATCAAGTGAGTTCGCATGTGCAAAAATTATTAAGCACCATATCCACCATATGGTAGGGACTTGGTGAGTGGTTGCGTCCTTGCCTTCCTTCTCTACATTCTCTACCTTCCTCTATCCCCTTCCACCCCCCACTCAAAGAACTGGCTTATAATGGGACAACTCTTAAAATTTACAGTTAAACATGAAAGATGTCTGATTTCTTACACATTACAATATAGGCATCTCACATTATGAAATGGCTTTAAGAATTAGGTGCTGGAGAGGATGTGGAGAAATAGCAACACTTTTACACTGTGGGTGGGACTGTAAACTAGTTCAACCATTGTGGAAGACAGTGTGGTGATTCCTCAAGGATCTAGAACTAGAAATACCATTTGACCCAGCCATCCCATTACTGGGTATATACCCAAAGGAACATAAATCATGCTGTTATAAAGACACATGCACACGTATGTTTACTGTGGCACTATTCACAATAGCAAAGACTTGGAACCAACCCAAATGTCCATCAATGATAGACTGGATTAAGAAAATATGGCACATATACACCATGGAATACTATGGAGCCATAAAAAACGATGAGTTCATGTCCTCTGCAGGGACATGGATGAAGCTGGAAACCATCATCCTGAGCAAACTATTGCAAGGACAGAAAACCAAACACCGCATGTTCTCACTCATAGGTGGGAATTGAACAATGAGAACACTTGGACACAGGATGGGGAACATCACACACCAGGGCCTGTCATGGGGTGGGGGGAGGGGGGAGGGATAGCATTAGGAGATATACCTAATGTAAATGATGAGTTAATGGGTGCAGCACACCAACATGGCACATGTATACATATGTAACAAACCTGCACATTGTGCACATGTATCCTAGAACTTAAAGTATTATAATAATAATAATAATAATAAAGAATTAGGGAAATTATTGTACCCAAAACTCTGGCATGCTATAGGGGGAAGAAGCACTTTGGAATCAGAGACATCAGAATATCAATAGTTTCAGAGTCCTGGGAAAACTATTTGTCTTCTTTGAGTTCTGGTTTCTTTTTTGTGAAGTGGTGTGAGGAGAGGTGTGTAAATGTATACACTGCAGACCTCTGCACTTAATAGGATATCACAAGATTTTGCATCTTGGGGACCCATTATCACAAATAAAGGAGAGCTGTGTCAAACTTTAATTCAGTAGCTGTCAGCTGAAATAATTAGAGTTGGCTGTGTGCAAATCTTGCTTGGCATATCCCTAAGCTACAGCTGTCACTGATAATTGTTTAACAGCCCAGTTAGCGTGGTGGTAAGTTGTTGCTTTCAGACGACTTGTATATTTGGGAAGAGACTTCAAATCATTTCAGTGAGCATACCTGTATTTCAATTAATTTAAAAGTTGTATCAAGCACTTTGATGACCTTGGGTTTAAATGTTTATTCTAAATATTTGATGTAACCTGCTCTCTCTTTTTGAGAAAAGTTGTATATGGGATATCATGAATCATCTTGACGGTCAAAATACATGGTGGCTATTGTATTACATGTTCGGTCAGGAAAGCAATAAGAGTTTATTGCTGCACTTCAAGTATCTAATGCTCAACATAACCATTAAATTAGCTTCAAGTGATTTAAATTCAGAATATGTGGAATATGATTGGCAATGCTTAAAAAACTTGGCTGTTGCCAGCAACGGATATATAAATTTAGCAGTGGGGACTAAGTTTGGGGATTACAGGTGAGGTAGTTAAAATGTGAATATAGAAAGGGTTTTAGCGTCGGCTGTGAAATTAGCTTTGGCCATGATGTGGGTGTTCAGGGACAGGGCTGTTCTAGAGCCTGTTTTGGACTTAATACCTTCTTCTCCTCCTAATAGCTAAGTTTTCAATATCTCTCATGAATAATTATTCCTAGGAGAATAAACCTGTGGCAAATACCACAGACTTGCTGCAAACTTTTCATATTATGCCCATTTTAATCTTAGACTTACTGTTTGAAGTTTCTGAAGTAGAAGCATAGATCTTTTAAATTAAAGTAGGTTTTCATTGCTGCCCTGATAGAATCTGCTTTTTAGATTCAGTTTAGGGGCATCCAATGAAGATTTTCCTATCCATCCGGTCCCGATCATTTAGGTACAGAGCCATGATTCTCAAACCGCAAGTGCATCAGCATCCTCTCGAGGGCTTGTTAAAACAGAATCGGCGGGGAAGTGTAGAAATGTGTATTTCTGTAGAGCTTCCAGGTGAGGGTGATGCTGCTGGTACAGGGATCACACTTCGAGAACCACTGCTGTGCTACAGAGGAAGTGATTCAGATGGTTTCCATTACGTGACATGTACTATAACTCCTAACTCAAGTGGCTTAAACTAAAAAAATTATCTCACATAATAAATCCAGAAGTAGTAAGTCTCAGAGTTGGTTCAGTGGCACAGTAGGTGCCACTCTTTCTACTTTTGTGTGACGTCCTCACTGTGTTGGTTATGACTTCTTCATATCCCTGGATATGGCATCTACATATCACTGGATGACTGCAGCAGTTCCAAGCATTAGGTACCAACACAACAGCATTCAGAAGCAGACAAATGGAAGGATAGGAGATCTTTTTGATCTCTACTGGCGGAACACTCTTAGACAAAATGGAAGAAGGGAAAGGATTGGAATGATGCTGACGGGTAACCAACAACCATCAGAGGCACCCTTGTCAATAATGTTAGAAAAAGGTCCTCTGGCTTTTGTTTTCCACAAGGTTCCACAGCACAAAGGCATTGATTGCTTATGTTTTCCCTCCCTCCCTTCCTTCCTTTCTTCCTTCCCTCCCTGTATTAGGGTTCTCTAGAGGGACAGAAATAGTAGGATAGATATATATATGAAGGAGAGTTTATTAGGAGAATTGACTTACGTGATCACAAGGTAAAGTCCCACGATAGGCTGTCTGCAATCTGAGGAGCAAGGAAGCCTGTCCAAGTCTCAAAACTTCAAAGTGAGGAAGCCGACAGTGCAGCCTTTAGTCTGTGGACAAAGGCCTGAGAGCCCCAGGGCAAACCACTGGTATAAACTCAAGAGTCCAAAAGCTGAAGAACTTGGAGTCTGATGTTTGAGGGCAGGAGGCATCCAGCATGGGAGAAAGATGAAGGCCAGAAGACTCAATTAAGTCCTTCCAACTTCTGCCCACTTTATTCTAACTGTGCTGACAGCTGATTAGATAGTGCCTACCCAAATTGAGCATGGGTCTGCCTCTTCCCATCCACTGAGTCAAATGCTTATCTCCTTTGGCAACACCTTCACAAACACACCCAGGAACAATACTTTGCATCCTTCAATCCAATCAAGTTGACACTCAGTATTAACCATCTCACCCCTCCCCTCCCCTCCCTTCCCCTTCCTCCCCTCCCCTCCCCTCCCCACTCTCCCTCCCTCCCTCCCCTTCTTCCTCTCCATAATGTACTCTTGTTTCCACCACCTCTTAATACTAACTGCTTTCATCTAACTTCCTTCTTCCCACCCACTAGGAATTTTAAATTACATTTGAGACAGTAAATAATTGCGGTTCCAATTTTGAGAGTCACATGCCTTTTCCTTGCTTTCTATGGAGCAGAGTTGGATTTCCTTTCTCCTTCCTGTCATCCTAAATTCCCCCCTTTACCCTTATGGGGAAGAAGCTTTCAGACAAGACATAATAAAATCTTAGTTTGCCTTGCAGAGTTCTACTCTCAAAAACTGGAAAGCCCCAAAGTTTGCCAGATCAGATGTTGAGTCTATAGGGGTACCAGTGTTTAGAACTCTGAGGATTTCACTCTGCCCTCCTAGAATAGAGTTATGTCTCCAAATCTACCCTTCCTACAGTCTTATTTCCATAAAACATATAACTCCATCTGTAATTTGTCAGGCCAATATCTGGGAGTTATTTTCTATTCTTCTCTTTCTCTTGCACACCAGAAGTAATTCTTTAGCAGAACTTGGCAGTTTCGACTTCAGAATATGCCCTGAATCTGACCATTTCTCACACCTTTCATAAATACAACACTAGTCCAAGCCAACCTTCTCTTATCTGCATGTTCTTCTTGTCCTCACCTTGGTCTTCTTAAATTTATTCCCATCAGGAGCCAGAGCGATTCTATTAAAAAGTAAGGTCAAGCCCCTACTCTTTAAAATCCTTTAGTGGTTCCACACTGCACTACAATTAAGAGCCAAAGTTGCTGCCCTGGCCTAGGACATTAATAAACGATCAGCCCTCAGTCCTGCATTGCTGCTTCTTGAACACACTGGGGTGCTGCATATTGGGGCATTTGTTCTTCCTTTATCGCAGGCACCCATGATCTTTCTTCAGGCCTTGCCTCAAATGTCTGCTTCTCGGTGGGCCCTTTGTCACTCTGTTTAAAATGATATCCTCTGCCCCTGCTCCTCATGTAACTGCACCAGAGCAATCTGGTTCAACTTTTATGTATTAGTGTTGTGAGTTGTTTCTCAGTTGCCATGGACTCTCAGGTCATGCAACCTGAGCATGCCCAGATGAAGAAAGTGTGCAACCACAGGGGGATCCTAAGTGCTCAGACTGAGGAGCAGGGACTGAATTGAGAAGTGGACACCGCATAGCAGGATCTGGCATCCAATCACATGGAGCCATGGCACCACCCCATGGCAGGATCCAATTAGATCATGACTGCTGGTATCACCTCATTGAAAGATCCAATTGGATCACACCTCATTACGTTATGCTTATAAACCCTGACCCAACCCCCAGCACATGGAGATGTATTTGAGCATTTCCTCCTTTCTCCTTGCCAGTAGACTCCAAATAAAGCTTTTCTTTTCTGAAATGCCAATCCAATGGTATCAGCCTCTATGTTCATTGGGCAGCATGCTCATTGATTGCTTGGTATAACACTTGCTATTTCCCCTCCCTGTCTGCTTTTCCTTTACAGCACTTGAACCATTCATTATATTGTATCTTTTACCTATTTATTATTTATTTACTCAATATTTTATTTCTTGTTTGTCCTCCTTCACCAGGATGTAAGTTCTATGACAATAGTCATTTTTTTTCGCATTGTTTGCTGTTCTCATCAGAACTGAAAACACTACTTACCACATCAAAACCACAAAGAAAAATTTGTTGAATGAAGGAATCATTATACAACAATTTAAAACTCACAAGAGATACCAAGCACATGCAAAATAAAGAATATAGTATTATGAACCTCTTATACCAATGATTCAGATTCAATAACGATCATCATTCTGTCATTCTCATGTCATCCAGCAGTCTCCCTATCACTTAATAACTGAGTGGAGACTCAATTGTTATTTATTTTTTAAAGCTTTTTTCAGATAAAATTACATATATGGAAATGCATAAATGTTATCAGTACAATTTTTGACTAATGTCTGTACTTAGGCAAACTATACCTCTATCATGATTATAATACATTTTCATCTGCCTACAAAGTTCACTGATGTCCCTTCCAATGAAATGGGAAAAGTTCCCTTATCCCCCTTGCAGGGCGTGCAGTGGGGGTCTGGCTCACTTCTTCAGTGCCCTGCAGCTCAAACCCCTAGGGGAGCATGCAGATGGGCAGGTTGTGGGGAGCGTGGGCTCCGACCCCACAGCAACGTCTAGGGTTGAGTGTTTACAGCTTCTGAAGCCCCAGTGGGCATGTGTTACAGTGTACTCTTTGAGTTTAGCTGTCCACAGGTGGCTTGTGTTAATCAGCTCAATTAGACCCTCTGCCTTATCACAAGGACAGAGGGCTTTCTGTATCAGAGGTTCTTGCCTTAGTGTACTGGAAAAATCGGATCACACATGAGCTTGGAGAATGAGTGCAAAGTTTAGTAAATGGTGAAGGTAGCTCTGAGGAGATGGATGGGGAGCCAGAAGAGGTATGGAGTGGGAAGGTGGTCTTCCCCTGGAGTTGGGCCGCTCAGCTGTCAGGCTTTCCTCCAACCACTCTCAGTCAAATTTCCCAAAGTGTCCACATTGTTCCCCTATGGATGGCCTGCCAGCATCTGTATGTTCTTCTGCTGCTGTGTGCGTCTCATTGTCCAGCTGTTTGTGTCTCTGCCTGATAGGGTCTCGGGGTTTTTATAGGCACAGGATGGGGGGCATGGCAGGCCAGGGTGGTTTTGGAAAATGCAACATTTGGGTGTGAAAAGAGAAGTGCCTGTCCTCACCTAGGTTTGTGAGCACAGGCCCAAGGGTAGAGCCCTCACCAGGGGCCTTTCTCTACCAAGCACTTCCCTGGCCCCCTCCTATATCACCAAGGCAATCTCTTCCTGCCATCACCACCATCCCTCGTAGGCAGGTAATGACCATTCTGATTTTTTGCTTACCATAACTTGGTTTTACCTGTTTTAGAGCTTCACGTGAATTGAATCATACAATAGAGATTCTATAATTTTTTTCTCCTGGTCTAGCTTTGAATTTAGGGACCCTTAGTTTCTTTCTGCTATCTTTCACTAAGAATAATATCTATGACATTCATTCATGTTTTGTATGTATTAGTAATAAGTTCCTTTTCATTGCTGGGTAGCATTCAATCTTTTTTTTTTTTTTTGAGACAGAGTCTCACTCTGTCGCCCAGGCTGGAGTGCAGTTGCGCGATCTCGGCTCACTGCAAGCTCCACCCCCTGGGTTCACGCCATTCTCCTGCCTCAGCCTCCCTAGTAGCTGGGACTACAGGCGCCCGCCACCACGCCCAGCTAATTTTTTGTATTTTTAGTAGAGACGGGGTTTCACCGTGTTAGCCAGGATGGTCTCAATCTCCTGACTTCGTGATCCGCCCACCTGGGCCTCCCAAAGTGCTGGGATTACAGGCGTGAGCCACCGCGCTCTGCCGCATTCAGTCTTATGAGTATATGGCAATTTGTCATTCCATTCTCCCAGTGATAGTTATTTGTCATTGTTTTATGGCCCAGCACAGGGTCTATATAGCTGAATGCTTCATGGGCAATTGAAATAATGTTTTTGGCTGTTGATCAAAAGTTGCTACATATATATTATTGTACAAGTCTCTTTTTTTGAACATATGTTTTTATTTCTCTTAGATAAATAATTAGGAGTAGCATTGTTAGACCAAGGTGTTGGTGTATGATTAACTCTACAACAAATGCCAAATATATCTACAAAGTAGTTGTAGAACTCTACTTTTTTATTAGTAATGTTTTATGCTTTTCATTTGTATTTCTCCAATGGCAAATGATATTGAACATTTTTTTATGTGCCACTAGTTATTTATTTGATAAGTGTCTATTGTAAGAGGTTTTTATATATTCTAGATATAAGGCCTTCGTCAGCTATATGTTTTGTGGTTATTTCCTCCTAGTCTGTGGTTTGCTGTTAATTTTTTAAATGATATCTCTTGATAAGCAATTTTTAATTTTGAGAAAGTGTATTTATTTTTCTGTGGTTTTTTTTCTACTTTCTGTATAAGAAGTTTTGACTACAGGGACATTTTTCTGTTTCCTTTTAAAAGTGTTATGATGATGTTGTCTTTAACATTTAGAACTCTGCTTCACTGCAGCATGATTTTTGTATATGGTGTGAAATAGGGATGGGGGTTATTTATTGATTTTTTTATTTGGATGTCCAGTTGTCCCAACGCCGTTTGTTGAAAAGATTTTCCTTTCTGGTTTGAATTGCTTTGCAATCATTGTAAAATATCAATTAACTGTGGTAAGTGTGGGTCTATTTCTGGGCTCTGTAAAGTATTCCGGTAACCTATTTGTCTATTTGTATTCCAAGTCCAGATGGATTTGTATAGCTTTATAATAAATCTTGTAGTCAAATGGTATATTTTTTTGACTTTGTTTTTCTTTTGAAAGATTGTTTTGGGTATACTAGGTCCTTTGTATTTCCGTATAAATTTTGGAAATACCTTATTAGTTTCTATAAAAATTTCTCACTGGGATTATGATTAATATTGTTTTATGGCTCAACATATGGTCTATTTAGCTGAATGTAGGCATGCACTTGAAAAGCAATGTATTCTACAGTTTGAGAATATAGTGGCTATAAATGTTAACAATTTCAAGGTGGTTGATAGTCTAATAGTTTTGGCGATTACCAAGGAGTAGTACAAAAATTTCCATTTGGTTCTGATGCTTGTTCTGTTGCTTCAAACTTTTTATTTATTTATTTATTTATTTATTACTTTTAGCAGGCCTTGAATTTTTGTTTGGAAAGGCAGACAATGCCATGGTTTTGGCCTCTGTGTGCATTGGGCAGCAAGCCCATTGACTGTTATAACACTTGGTATTAATGTATGGGATAAAAGGAACTGCAGGAGTAGGCTTTTTGCAATGTAGTTGTAAGGTGTTGGATAAGAAGTGTCCTATAGTCCTATGGTTAGGTCTCAATCTTTTCGTGTGCCTATGCCTTGCGGCTGTGAGCTTCACAGGTGCTTCTCAATTCTTATTTTCTTCACCCCGTTTGGTGGAACAGGATGGCTACAGGAGGCTGAAGTTGGTTATTTTCCTTCACCCAAGTCAGTTAGGTTTTAGTCACACCCTCGTCTTCCAGATTGTGGTAAAATAGTTTATCTCGATGACAGGTCTTGGGATTCTCTGTATCCACCTGTCTCTCCACGCAGTTTGTCCTACGACTTCATTTCTCTGATGAATTGAAGAAGAACTGCCGATTTTTCAGCTCATTTAGTTTTTTTACTCATTGTTAGGATGGGTTGATGACTTGTAAAATCCTTACACATTAGACTGGAAATTGGAAGTTGCCATTATTTTTCAAATACCTTTTTCTGTCTCATTCTCTTTCCTGGCTTTTTAGGACTTCAGTTGCACATAGCTTGGATCACTTTGTATTGTCTACATGTCTCTTAGTTTTCTGTCCATCTTTTTTTTCTCAATCTTTTTTTTTCTATTCTGGAGATTGGATAATTATTATTGATATATTCTCAATTTCACTGATCTTCAGCTGCCATGGATCTTATGTTTAGCCCACCCAGGGAATGTTTTATTCTGTTAATAGTTATTACAACTTCTGGTTCTAGAATTTTTTAAATTTGGTTGTGTTTTATAGTTTCAGTTTCTTTGCTGAAATAGCCCATGTGATTGTTCCAAATGATTGCTCACTCACCAGAAACAAATCTTTCTTGAATGTGTTTAAAACAGTTGCTTTAAAGTCTTTGCTAATTCCAGTTTCTGGTTCATCTTAGGGTAGTTTCTGTTGACTGGTTTTTCCCTTGAGTATGGGTAACTTTTCTAATTTTTTTTTGCATGTGAAGTAATTTTTAATTGGATTTAACATAAACGATACAGTGTAGGTACTCTAGATTCTATTATTATTTTCTCCTGTTGCCATTGCTGTTGTTATCGAGTCAGTTAATTAGGCTGGACTCTACTCTCAATTCTATCTCTTTTGTCTTGGGAACTAGCTCTGTTGTTTCAGCTCCAAGCTGCTGTTATTGTTTTTGTTGTTTTGTTTTATTTATTGCTAAGTTTCCTGGATCCTCCCTACCCTCTTCTTAAGCATATATAGATTAAAAGTTAGCCAAGGATTAAAATGAATTTTATCTTTGGGGCTCAGCACCTCAGTGGCTCCTCTTCCTCCTTTTCTGGATTTAATCCTCACCCCAAATTTATGGTTGTTTTGTCAGCCCCTAACTCTTCTTTGACACCTCAAGCCAATAAGTCTGTGGTACAAATCTGTGGTACATCTGAGCAGTGGACAGTCTGAGAAGTTCATTCAAGAAAAAGATTGGAAAATTACGAATCTTACCCTTACTCTTCAGTTTTTGAGGACAGACTCTTTTTCAGTATCTACCTGGTTTCTCTGGTGCCTTCATATATACATACACACACAGTAGTCCCTCTTTACCCAGGATTTTGCTTTCTGTGGCTTCAGTTACTTACAGTCAGCCTCAGTCTGAAAATATTGAATGAAAAATTCCGGAAATAAACCATTCACACATTTTAAATTGCATGCTGTTCTGAGTAGCATGATGAAATCTCGTGCCATTCTACTATGTCCTCCCTGGGATGTGAATCATCCCTTTGGGCAGAGTGTCCACACTGTATACACTACTTACATGTTAGTCATTGACATGTCTGCTTCTGACATCCAGCCATTGACATCATCATGGCTTGCTGTTCCAGGACTTCCTGAAGTGGATGATCCTTCCAGTGTATTGTCAGAAAATCAGCAGTAACCTAATAAATACATCACAATGCCTATGTCATTTGCCTCACTTCATCTCATCACACAGACATTTTATCTCACACTGTCACACAAAGAAGAGTGATACAATAAAATATTTTCAGAAAGAGAGAGACCACATCCACATAACTTTTGTTACTGTATATTATGATTGTTCTATGTTATTGTTGTTAATCTTACTGTACTTAATTTATAAATTAAACCTTATCATAAGTATGTATGTATAGGCAAACACATAGTATATGTAGGTTTTAGTACTATTTGTGTTTTCAGGCATCCAGTAGAGGTCTTGGAATATATCCCTCATGGATGGGAGGGACTACTACAGTAGTCCCTCAGATGAGGTCATACTGGAGTAAGGTGGGGTTGGACCTTAATCCAATATGAGGGAAATCCAATCCAAGAAGACAGAATTCTTACTCAAAGAAGAGGAAAATGTAGACACAGACACAGAGGGAAGAAGGCCATGTGAAGACAGAGGGAGAGATTAGAGTTACACAGCCACAATCTAGGGAATGCCTGGGGCTATCATCAGTGGGAAGAGGCAGAGAATGCTCCCTTTCTAGAGGCTTTGGAGGGAGCATAGCCCTGCCAACACCTTGATTTTGAACTTCTAGCCTCCAGAACGGTGAGATAATACATTTCTGTCACTTAAGCCATGCAGTTTGTGGCACATTGTTAAAGCATCCCTAGGACATTTATACACACGCACACACATGCACACACACATACACATGCACATACACATAAACACATACACAAACATACACACACATAAACATACACAGATGCATAGTTATACTGCATAAATATATGTAAGCTTTTTTCCAGATTCTAAATTATACAGGAAGGTTAATCTGACCAATTTATTCTCCACTATCCCATGGTTATTTGAAGTAAGCTTTCAGTTACCATATTACTTTCTAATAGAATGCTAATATTTATAATCTGTATTAGAAACATAGATTGTACTGCTGCTTGTATCAGAACCTTAGAAGTTTATTACTATGTGGTGACCTTGGGAGCAAGTACATGTCTCATCAAATTGTGACATTCCCAGTTGGTTAAGAAAACTTGAAGCAAACTCACCTTCTCATTATTTAGTATTGATTTCCAATTGGCAAAATATCTATTTGCCTTTTACTAAGAATGAATTTTGTCTGATAGATTGTGAATATACATCAAATAATAAAATGGAGAGAAATGATATGAACCAATGTTCATATCTTGTATTTCTTGATTCATCTGAGTAACATTAAATAACATGTATAACATGATGTCACAGTTCTGGGAAAAATAATAGTATTATGAGGTTATATCCAAGTAGGGGGAGTGTGCTATGATTTGAATGTTTTCGTCACCTCCAAAGATGCGTGTTGAAACTTGATCCCTAGAGAGGTGTGGCCTTTTGGAAGCTGTTTAGGTCATGAGGGCTCCACTCTCATGAATAGATTGATGACATTATAAAAGGACATACGGAGGGAATTTAGCCCCCTTTTGACTGTTCTGTCCTTTCCACCATGTGAAGACACAGCCTTCCTGTCTTCTGGAGGATGTAGCATTTCAAGGTACGATCTTGGAAGCAGAGAGCCGCCCTTACTGAATGATGGCACCTTGCTCTTGAACTTCACAGTGTCCAGAGCCATAAGAGATAAATTTCTGTCCTTCGTTAATGACCCAGTTTGTGGTACTCTGTTATACCAGCAAGAGCAGACTAAGGCAGGGAGATAGACAATAACAAATAAGAAATAAAAAGAAAAAAAATCATGTTGTAATAAGTGATGTGACTATAATAAAACAAGAGAATGTGCAAGAGAGTGATTGTGGGGATTTAATTTGTGTCTGAATGGGTGTGTGTTGGAGAACCCCAGGATATTGTCCACATAGGCTTTGGTGTCAGAGGCACCCCAGAGTTGTGCAATGCAGCAGCTTTAGCTGGGTGGCCACTTTCTACTGTGTGGTCAGAGAAGATGGCTTTGAATGGTAACATTATTCTGTAGCTTTAATGAGATGAGGGAGCTAGCTTTGCAAAGCTTAATGAGAATAGACTATACAGAATTAGGAAAAGCTGGTACAAATTTTCATTGTGGCTGAAATGGAATGAGTGAATGAAGGGAGTCTACACCAGGACTAGATTATGTAAGAGTTTAGATTTTATTCCAAGTATGATTAAAAGCCCTTTGAAGGCTTAATGCAAAAGTTATTGAACCTGATTTGTAATTTTAAAAGATTCTTCTTTTTGCTTAGGATTGTCTTGGCTTTTCAGGCTCTTTTTTGGTTCCATATGAAATTTAAAGTAGTTTTTTCTAATTCTGTGAAGAAAGTCAACGGTAGCTTGATGGGGATAGCATTGAATATACACTGTAGAATACCATGCAGCCGCAAAAAAGGATGAGTTCACATCCTTTGCCGGGACATGGATGAAGCTGGAAACCATCATTCTCGGCAAACTAATACAGGAACAGAAAACCAAATACCGCATATTCTCACTCATAAGTGGGAGTTGAACAATGAAGACACATGGACACAGGGAGGGGAACATCACACAATAGGGCCTTTTGGAGGATTGGGGGCTAGGGGAGGGATAGCATTAGGACAAATACCTAATGTAGGTGATGGGTTGATGGGTGCAGCCAGCCACCATGGCATGTGTATACCTATGTAACAAACTTGCATATTCTGCACATGTATCCCAGAAATTAAAGTATAATAAAAAATTTAAAAAACAGATTATTCTTTTTAAGATTCCATAGGTGAGAACATGCAGTATCTGTCTTTCTGTGTTTGGCTTATTTCATTCAGCATAATGTCTTCCAGGTTCATCTAGAAAGCTGAACTCATAAAAGCAGAGAATTAGAATGGTGATTTCCAGAGGCTAGTGGTTATGTCAGGGGAATGAGGAAAGAGGAGATATTGGTTAAGGGGTACAAAGTTTTGGTTAGACAGTTTTATGATCAAGTTTTATGATTTGGTTAGTAAGTTTTATGATCTATTGTTGCATAGCACAGTGACTATAGTTAACAGCAATGTGCATTTCAAAATTGCTAAAAGAGTAGATTTTAAATCTTCTCATCACAAAAATATGACAATTGAGGTGACGAACATGTTAATTAGATTGATTTAATTATTCTACTATATATATTGAAAAATTACATTATATCTAATATATACAATCATTATTTTTCAGTTTAGGAAAAAGGATTCTTCTGACCAGTTTGTGGACAGGAATGCAGTGTAGCTGGTGGGACAAACATAGACACTGGGGTGGGGAGATGAGCTAGAAGGACATTGCAGGCATGCTAATGAGTGTTGATGTGATCTGAGAGCCAGTTATGCAGCTAGTCTTCATCTTGAAAACAGCCTAAAAGATTTCCAAAAGCAAAAGGAACAAATTCTAGGCTATTCAGTGGTCTCTGAGGCAATAGATCATTGACTCCAATCTAAGTCCCCAGAATAAATATTGCATGCCAGAAAGCAATGCCTTTATATTTAGCTTTATTTTAATCAATTCCATAGTCCAGCTAAAATAATTATTTGTCACTTCCTAAACTTGTATCGTATTTTCCAGTTTTGTACTTCTGCACATGACACTTCTTCCTGTTTGAAATGTATTTCCTTTATCACTGAAACATTTATTTTTTGAGATCTTAATCAAATGCTACCAAAGTCATTTTTTCTTCCTCTCGTTTCTGATTCAATTTTATCTATTATATGTTTCAAGCTGTATGTTGTTTGTTAATTTAGTGTAATTACTGCTTGTTTGTTGGCAAGTACTATGAACAGCCTGTGAATTTATACTAATTACAAGCTATTAATAACAAGTTAACAAGTTACAGTTTCATGGACACTGTTCTGCAACTCCATGGACCCAGGAGACATGAGACTCCTGGGTCAGAGACAAATGGCCTTAATACATATGACATTGCAAACAACATGGACTTCATGTTTTGTTGATTCTTCTTGTTCCTCAAGTCCAATGGGATTAAAAAACAGAAGCCCAATTGGATATTGTGCATTCTAGGGCTTTGTGTTACAGCTGACAAGCCCCAAATGTAGGAGATCTGAATCTTATATAAAGTGCTGTAAATAAGCCTTTCAGCTTGTTTTGCTCCAGAGGAAGACAATATATTTATCATACTGGACAATCAGCAAACTTGACCTCTGGTCTCTGCATCTTGCAATTGTTGTTCGCTCTACAAACATCCTTGAAAAGATAGTCTGAGACGAAAAGGTGGTTACTGCTTCTGTTAGCACAATATACAGAATCATGAACAAGCTGTGGAAAATTGTCTCCCAATATCTTTAATGAAAGAATCGAGACCTATATATGCTTATACCACCCGGGTCCCTAGTCCAATGCCTATATGATTAGGGGAGCAATACAATACATATTGAGTAAATGAGAGGCCTGATAAATTACCTATTCCTATGTCTGCATCTTCTCAAATCCTGTTAATATAGATTAATACCAATTTAGTATATTATACAAACTTGTTTTTTAAAAGATTTACATGCTGTACTGCTGTCAGTTAAACTACTTTTGGGACTATAGATTGTGGGAAAATTGGATTTTCAGATATTCACTAAAATATTGCAGTCTTAAAGCATGAGATAGACAACTGAGAGATTTACCTTAACCAGAAGCTAGGAATTCTAGGACAAGACAGCTCAGAAATTGTTTCTGGGATAAGGGTAAATGTGGGAGCAGAGAGAAGAGTATCCATTAGCTAGGGAGCAAGCAGGTACAGTTGTTCAAAAAGGAAACCCCACATTCTCGGGTTCCCAGCCTCAACAGCTGAGAAACTCTGAAGCTTAGCTCTGCACTGTCTCTACTCTAAAGGGAATTTTGTTCAGGGCAATTATTCATTGTGAGAGGTTGTCTAATGCATTGCAGGGCACATGGCATTCCTCATTCTCAGGCCCTCTGTGCCAGCAGAGCTCCCCAGGTAGTATTCATTGCATGTATTTATCAAAAAAATACCTCTCAGCCAAAACAAAATAAAATGAGACAATATGCCATAAGGGGGTAATATTGTCCCCGGTCAAGAACAGTAGGTGAGATGAAAAGATGTCAAGTTGATGGACTGTGTGTCAAGATCAAGGTAAATTCTAATGTTATATGGGAACAGCTACTGAACTTGTGGGCACTGGCTTGCTGGACAGAATATTATTCTCCTTGAGGTGAACCTCACAGATACTATCAAGATTTCACATAGATGCCAATTTCCCCATGAAACCATTAAATTCTCTATATCTGATTTATAATTTCTAATCTAATGGCATCTATTTATTTATTAAAAATGTTTGTTGGGTCACTACTTTGTGCTAGATACTCGTTCTACATGTTGGGATGGGGCATTAGATAAGAAAATGTCTCTAGTTTCATGGAATTTACCTTGTTAGGAGCAGATAAATAACACAATTAAAACAGGTAGTTTGATGTAGTTACAAGTCTTTAAAGAATATAGGGCTGAGATAGTACCATTAAGAAGAGGGTAGTACCATGAAAGACAGGAAGTGTTCTCATAGGAGGTGATAATAAAATAAAAATATGAAAGATGAGAAGAGGTTGGACCTGGGAAGAGATAGTGGGAGCCTGCTCCAGAGAGAAGGAAGAACAAAGGTGCTGAAGACAAAAACAAGCATGTTATTAAAATACTAACTAGTCATTGATTGGGATGGTGATGGTTATTATTTCTCAAGCCTTTACAAGGACTCCATTACCTCATTCAATCCTCACAGCAACTCTGCAAGATATGTATACTTACTAATTTAGAGATGTGTAATGTGGAGAGGTTCAGTCACTTTACTGAGGGATTTGGATCCCAAACCAAGTCATTTTGATAGCAGATGATACTGTATACTGGATCCACTTCAGCCCATTTTTGACTTACTGATGTGTTTTGTGGTTCTATCTTGCCTTCTAGGTATATTCTGAGTTTTATAAAAGATAGTATATTTATCAGCCATAACAAAATACCATAAACTGGGGGACTTAAATGTCGAGAATTTATTTCTCATGGTTCTGGAGCCTGAGAAGTCCAAGGTCAAGGTGCAGGTCCATTTGGTTCCTGGTGATGATCCTCTTTCTGGCTTGTTGATGGCTGCCTTTTTGCTGTGTCCTCACATGGTGGAGAAAGAGGGAGAGCTATGATCTGTTCCTCTTCTCATATGCTCACTAATCCCACCATAAGGGTGCTACCCTCCTGTCCTCATCTAAACCTAATTACCTTCCAAATACTCCTCCTCCAAATATCATCACATTGGGGAAAGGGCTTCAACATAAGAATTTTGGGGAGACACAGTCAGTCCATAATAGATAGAACCACACATTGTATGTATTGGATATTCCCTAAAATACTTATCAACCAATGCTGAAGCAATGCTACTTGAATGAACAAATGATGCCAATTTCATTCAAATACAGACCTACATCTTGAAGTCAGTTAAATCCTAGCTTTAAATATATTCCATTTTTGTTTTCTCTTCTGGATCACCCTTATGCTAACCCATTTTGTCTAGCTAATTCCCACTTAGCTTTCAGGTTTCAGCTTAGCTGTCAGCTTTCCAGGAAGCCCTGGGTTCACTGCCCCTCTCAGGTGCTTCCATAGCACACTGTATATTTACTTCTTATCCAATTTCTTATCTTTTTCTCCCCCCTGAGTTTGTAAGCTCCCTGAAAACCATCACCATCACATTACTAATGTGTGGTGGTGCAGTATTTGGCACATAGTAATTGTTTAATAATTGTTATATTAAATTGATAGATGATCCGTGGCAAGTTACCTGCTCTCTGAACTTCAGTTTCCTCATCTGTAACCTGTGAATAATTAACTTCACGCAGTTAAGAAAGTTCAGTGAACTGATAGATATGTGTGTACTGTTGTTTCCTTTTTCCCACTTGTTCATCATCCACCATTTATTTATTCTCTTTTGAAGTTTTTTACCTTACTTTCAACACACCTTATGATTTAGCTACCTAAAAGGGTTAAGTAAACTGTGGCAGGTGATTTCAAAATGGATCTGTCTTTCTAGAACATAGCTGGAATTCTGTAAATGCCAGGTTAAAACAGGACAGTGATTTTTTTTTTGTCTGAAGATGACCTTTTATCACACTAAAGATAGAGGCAATAGATTTTTCCACATCCTGTGTAAAAGTTTATAACTGCACTAACATTAAATTATTTGATATGCCTAAGTTGAATTAGCAAAAGGTTAAATATATGGTTAGAGTAACAATAATTTTCAATCAGAAAACCAGATCACATTGTCTGACAAGCATAAGCATATTTATTGGGATAGTTGGATATAATCTTTGAAAATGCGACTATTCCAGAAAATCTTAAGTGGTATGAATAGGTGAGCCTGAATCTAGGGGATTTCGAGGTTCATCATTATTTCCATTCCACATTTATTTATTTATTTTACCAAGCTCCTTGAAGAAAATGCAATATATCTGTAAATACAAATGTATGTATAAATATGTTTTACTATTAAATAATGGGATATATATGGAGTACTTGGTCATTATATTTTAATTTTTTTTTTTTTTTTTTGAGACGGAGTCTTGCTCTGTCGCCCAGGCTGGAGTGCAGTGGCAGGATCTCTGCTCACTGCAAGCTCTGCCTCCTGGGTTCGCGCCATTCTCCTGCCTCAGCCTCCCAAGTAGCTGGGACTACAGGCGACCGCTACCATGCCCTGCTAATTTTTGTATTTTTAGTAGAGACGGGGTTTCATTGTGTTAGTCAGGATGGTCTCGATCTCCTGACCTCATGGTCCACCCGCCTCGGCCTCCCAAAGTGCTGGGATTACAGGTGTGAGCCACCGTGCCCGGCCATATTTTAATTTTTAAATTTTTAGTTTTATCAAGGTAATATAATACTTAATATTAAAACACCAAGCTTACTCGAAATAACACCTCCCTCCCCACAACTCTTGATCTCTTTTTACAAAGGCAAAAACTTTCAACTTTCTTGCTGTTGCTTCTGATATTTACATTCATATTAAACAACATGTAAATGTTATTATTTCTTGATTATCGATTTTAGATTTTATTTGCTTCCAGTTATGGTGGCCAATGATATGCCTCTCGTATACCACCTCATTCCTTTACCAACTCCCTCCTCATTGTCTTGATGTATCTGTATTACAGTTTTCATTTACACCATTAGTCAATTTCACATGATCATTATTACGTGAATACCATTGATAGGTTTCTTTCTGGCACAGCCTTTTGTTGTTTTCTGAAATCAATGGCTTTCTCTCTCTCTTCTCATTTGCTTAGTTTTCTTTTTATCTCTCTCTTTTAGCCACCAAATACTTAACAGGCCAATAATTTTCCAAGTATTCAAACAAACCCATTAACGCACAATCTTTTGTTTTCCCTGGAAACCTCCTGCTGTGGGCCTCTCCCCGGCTCCTGCCTGGGATGCTTGCTCCTGATGTTGCTGCACAGCTGTTGTTCTGGGACTTCCCACTCTGTAGCCCCAGTGTTCGAAATCCTTGGACTTAAATCCCAGGTTGTCCTCTCTTGGTTTTCTACCTCGTTTTGCTATAGTACATCTTATTGTAGCTTCATGAGGAAGGGATCATCGATGATACATTTCTTTTCATCATTGCATGCCTCAAAATGTCTTCATTTTACACTTGAAACTTGGTTGACAGTGGAGTGGGTTCAAAATTCTAGGTTGAAAATAATTTTCCCTCAAAATTTTGACATTATTGATCCATTGCTTCTGTTGAGAATTCTGTCTAGGGCCACTCTGATCTTTGCAGATAATGTTTGTTCTAACTAAAATACATATATCAAAATAAATTTGTATATATATGTATGCACATATATATCGTATATGTAAACTTTTCATTTTGAAATAATGTAAGCTTACGAAAAAGATGCCAAAATAGTAAAAATAATTTTTCCACATACGTCGCCCAGATTCTCTGAATGTTACCAACTTAAAAAATATATTTGTAATTAGTCTATTTGTCAATGTCTCTTTCTACTGACATGCATATTATTATTCATTTTGAACAATTTGAGAGTAAGTTGCAGATATGATGCCCCTTTTCTCTTAAATGCTTCAGTTTGTATTTTCTAAAATCAAGGGCATTCTTTTACCCCAGTTGCATTTTCTAGATAAGGAAACAAATTTTGATGTAATACTCTTATCTAATCTACAGATTGTTTATTTTGTAGCAAAAAAAAAAAAAAAAAAATCCCTGATCCAGGACGTGTCCAGGATGAGACACAGCATTATTGCTTCGTACCCAGCATTCAGCGTCAGTTTTCTTTACTCCCGTTTGTTTAGTCTGGAAAAGTTCCATGAGCTGAAATTTCACAATAATGTGCTGGACAATCTGTGGGCCCTTTTGTTTTGAAGATTTGTGCTCTTCAGTTGGAGTTTTTTTTTTTCTTAAATTAAATTTCAAAAATTATTTTCTTAATTTCTCTGCCTTTGTTTTCTCTGCTCTCTCTCTTTCTGGAACATCTATTAGTGGGATGTTGGATGTTCTGATCTGATGCTCAAATTTTCTTATTTCTCTCTCCATTTTTTGTTTTGGTCTTTTTCTTCTAGTTTCTGGTAGATTCTCTTTGTTCTATCTTCTATCATCTCTATTTTTTAAAATTTCAGTTGATTGAATTTTTAATTTCCAAGAGAGTTTTCTTCTTTTTCTGATTGCTTCTTTTCTCCAGCAGTCTGTTCTTGCTAATGTTTGTTAGATGTAATATCTTAATATCTTCTCTTTTTT
The DNA here is from genome assembly GCF_029281585.2 of Gorilla gorilla gorilla. NCBI lineage: Eukaryota > Metazoa > Chordata > Mammalia > Primates > Hominidae > Gorilla > Gorilla gorilla. The sequence continues at coordinate 28,000,120 of NC_073232.2, forward strand.
CTCTGATTTTTTTTATATCTCTTCTTGCAAGCTGTAGCTATTTTTTTAAAAAGTCTCTTTTTCTGCTGGTTTGATTTGGTCTGTATGTTTCAAGTCAGAGGCTCTATCAGGATCCTGGTGGGTAATAGTTTTCATTCTCAGGCAAGGTGATGGAAAGGCTTCTTTAAAGGGTCTGTTTGCAGGGTTTAGGGTAAACAACCCATAGATGGTAAAACAAAATAAACAAAAAAAAACACACAGAAGTTAGCAGTAGTGAGTCCCTCTTACTGCTGTAGGCCTAAATGGTAAGAGGAGGGAGAAATTAATGGGACTTAGAGCACTATGGTTGCCACTGGAGAAGAAAGCTGCCTGAAAGTAGCTACAGTTGTTTTTAAACAATACTACTATATTGTTTAATAAAAGGATATGACTATAGCCAAACTGGCTTAGCAGGGAGAGAGACTTCACTCTTCTCTTGCAATCCCTGGCTGGGGCCTCTCCTTAACGTAATCTACCTGGGAACCAGAACTCCAGGGCCTGGCTCCTGCATTCTCTAGGGCTCAGCCTCCTGGGTCACGGTTCAGGGTAGAGAAGGAAGTGGGGGTGCTCTGGAGAGACACATAGAGAATATCCAGCACAAAGCCTTCTTCAAATAGTAATCATCTTTGGCTAGCTACTCATTTGTGAATGAGATGCAATTAAAAGCTAATTGGAGAGTCTAGGATTTCTTGGAGGCCAATCTTTGGGAGAATAGAGGGAGAAAGGGTTAGAATCAAGTACATCGGCCTGAGTGTGCTGAGTTAGGAAGAGGTCTGAGAGAATCTAATATTTGTATATAGACTTTTTATCACATCCTACTTCTTACATTTTTATTTTATTTTAGAGACCAGGTCTTTCTCTGTTGCCCAGACTAGAGTGAAGTGGTACAATCACAGCTCACTGCAACCTTTAACTCCTGGTCTCAAGTGATCCTCTTGCCTCAGCCCCCTGAGTAGCTGGGATTACAAGCATGTGCCAGCATACCTAACTAATTAAAAATTTTTTTTTAGAGATAGGGTCTTGCTATGTTGCCCAGGCTGGCCTCAAACTCCTGGCCTCAAGCAATTCTCCCAACTTGACCTCCCAACATGGTGGGATTATAGGCGTGAGCCACTGTGCCTAACCTAAAGTCCAGATTTTTATTCCTGCAACTCAACTCTGCTTTCCAAGGTACTGCTGCCTCCAATTACTGGAATGCTCAGGATTCCCATGAGACAAATATCTTTTTGTCTTCCTCTTCTCTGCTAAGCTATTTACAATTTTTCCATCAACTTTCTATGTTTCAAAATTTCACTGGGATCTATTTTATGCTATCTTCTTTCCTAATCTCTGTACTTTTCATTTATATCTTTTTTATCTCTTATCCTCAGAGGCTTAGGAATCAAAGAGAGTATCTTCTATTTAACTAAAATTCCTAGGCATTTTTATAAGTCATCCCGGGAGAATGTAAATTTTATAAATTGACTTAGAGAGAATTGAATAAATTAAGAAACAATGATTACTAGCAATTTCGTCACAAAATATGTATTTAAGTAGAAAGTCACTAATCTGAAAACTGTATGGTACAATGAAAAATACTGTTTTGTAGTTATCATATAGAGGACTTATTATTATATACAATTTTGGTCATTTTCTTGTTATTTGAAAAGAAGCTCAAACAATGTGTAGTGTTATTGTTTTTAACATTGGAGTCAATCATTGACGGGAATGTGTGTAGGTTCCTTACCTCTTATTTTGCCCTTTCTCTGGCAAAAGTTGCTAATACACTAAAAGCACAAAGATGAAGGAGAAAGAAGCAAAGGGTCCGAATTACCCATCCTTAAATGATTAAGAATTTGCTGCACCAGATTCTTCAAAAAAAAAAATCTGCCCAAGGTCCATTTTAATCAAACATATTTATAACTCAGTCCTTACATTTGTAATTTAACAATTGAGTTAGTTTCATTTAACTGGCAGCAGATGGTGCGTGATTATTGCCTTCTTAATAAAAAAGTGCCTGTCAATACTTGTTAAATATAGATTCAGCCAAGGGTTCCTGCAACTGCTTGGGTTTTCATTAATATTGTTTATTTAATTTGAATTTGGCAATTAAAATGTGTAGGAATTCCATAAATTACATATGCATTATGCATCTTGGCACCGCAGCTGCGAAATGAAGAAGTTTGATAGTGAATTCTTCTGGAAATAAAACTTATTTTTGCTAGTTTAAATTCAAAAATAAAATGGTCCCTGTGTAAACACAGGCAGAAGCTTGCATATTTAAAAACTGATTATGTTTGTGAAATGCTGCCCTTAAGCATGGAGCCCAGGCAGACTTTGCAGCCTGCGCGTCGACTCTGGCGTGCTCTCCAGTTAGATGGACCACAAGCATAGAGACACGGCAAGCACAGTCTCCCTTACCAAAGAAGCAGCAGTTGGAACTGAAATGCTATTTTCACTCTTCAGAAAGTGTAACTACATTTTTTAAAAGGCAAATTATCATCCGTCAAGTACCTAAGGCTGTTGAGAAGAATTTAGGTTCATTTTTAATGGACTCCTTTGGTGGGAACTGGAGTAACTGCAATATCATTTGGAAGTTTGCAGGATGGAGTGAATGTTTGGGTAGAATCCATTGCATTATGTATTGCAGGAAAAACAATGCAAGTCATTTTGTCTCAGTTTCTTTCTTTCTTTCTTTTTTTTTTTTTGATGAGCGTTGAGTGTTTTAGAGGTTTTTGTTTATTTGTTCGTTTTGAGCCCTTTGCCTCTCCCGTGGTTCATTGTTCATCTTCGTGATATTTTTCAGGGAAATCTCAGGCATGGGCCTGGGGTGGTCCCTGCTGAAGCTTCCTTTCCTCCCTCCGGGGCTCAATTGATTTTCACTCTGGATCCATTACCTTCCTGTCGGCTTCCGAGAGCTCATCGCTCATTCTTCTCATAACTTAGATGCCTCTTTCTTCAATTTAGAAAAATAGTTTTTGCCGTGATTTGTTTTTTCAAGAAAGTTTTTAGAAATTTTTTTTCTTTGGTGGTGTGTGTAAATGTCTTTAAGTTCTAGAATCAAATAGGAATAGACATAGAAAAATATATGGAAAGGTTGCAAAGACGGTTGTATCTTAGCTAAAACAACTTGCCAGGAAAGCACTGCGTAAATCTTGGAGTCTTCTAGGGCTTGGGTCCCTCCATAAGAGTTGGCCTGACACAAATTAGGGCAGTTAATAGGTTCACTTGTATATAGTTTTTGTAGAAAACTAGCAATTGAATATCAGCAATTTTATGTAGTTCAATGTGACATTTGAATTTTTTAAAATTAGAATTAACAGGACTTGATAAGTTATTAGTGGCAAAAGAAGAAAGAGCTAAGTGATTTTGATAAATGTTGATCTTTGGTGCTTCTCTTGAATTAGAGTTCATGGTAACTAATGTTAATATAGACAACAGTCATCACATATGAATCTTTGTTTCAGGCACAATTCTATATATAATATATATGTATGTATATATGAACAATATACATTACATATGTATACAAATATATAAACAATATATATACTTGTATATTATATATACTAGTATATAAGTATATAAATATATATACTTCATATATTATTATACATTATGTATGCTTATATATATACTTATATATAATATGTATAATATACTTACAATATATAAACAATATAATATAAAGTTAAATATACAAACAATATATTATATATACTTATATATAAACAATAGATAATATATGCTCGTATAATATGTAAACATCATGATATATAAATATCTATACTAAACTATACATTATATATGTTTATAAATATATATTCTAACATATATTATATTTATATTAATATATACTAACAATATATAGTATACATATATAAATATATACGAACAACATATATATAAATATATATGAACTGTACATATATTTTATATATTCTCCAAATACTCAATATGGAATGTATTATTATGGAGCAGGAAAGGGCAGATCAGAGAGGTTCATTCACTTCCCCAGTTTACTTAGCTAAAAGCTGGTGGAAGGTTCATGATCAGGCTGTCTGCTCCAGAGTCAGTTCTGTCAGCCCTGCATCATTCCTCTGGGGGCTCTTAATGTTGTCTTACTATTATCCAGTTTTCCCTATTACTCCCCCCTCATCTTCTATAGACCCATTTTATACATATCCTTTCTCCTCGAACCTCTAGTACCTCCTCTCCAGTACTCACACTCAGCTTATGAGTTTGCTTTCTATATCTCTAAGCAAATTGAGGGAATGCAGGCTGGGCACGGTGGCTCACACCTGTAATCCCAGCACTTTGGGAGGCCAGGGCAGGCAGATCACTTGAGGTCAGGAGTTCGAGACCATCCTGGCCAACACGGTGAAACCCTGTCTCTACTAAAAATACAAAAATTAGCTGGGCATGGTGGTGCATGCTTATAATCCCAGCTGCTTGGGAGGCTGAGGCAGGAGAATTGCTTGAACCTGCGAGGTGGAGGTTGTACGAGACAAGATTGAGCCAATGCACTCCAGCTTGGGCCACAGAGCATGACTCCATAAGAAAAAAAAAAAGAGAGAGAGAGCGAGAGAGGGAGAGAATGTCCGTAATCACCACCACTATTACCTACCGACCTGCCTAAATCTGTGTTTGTATGCTTTGTCTCATCTTCAGTGAATATAGATAAACTGCCCTGTGGGCACTAGAGTACATCTCCTTTCACCCACTCAAGGATAATCCTTCAGCAGTTTTCTCCTGTTTCGCATTCTCAATTTTTACCATTCTTCTGGGTTATTCCCATAGCCATGTAGTAATTACTTTACTCTTAAAAGAAGCAGCATCTTCAACCCATGTCTTCTTTTCAGCTACTCTTCCACTTTTTTCTCCTACTGTGATGAAACTCTTGAGTTGTTGAGTGAAATAAGCCAGGCACAGAAAGATACATTCCACATGTTCTCACTCATATGTGGAAGCTAAAACAGTTGATTTCATAAAGGTAGTATAGAGTAGTGGTTACTAGAGGTGGGGATGGATTGGGGAAAGGGGAATAGCCAGAGGCTGGTGAAGGGATACAGAAGTACAGCTAGATAGGAGAAAGTCCTAGTGTTCTATAGTACTATAGGGTGACTATAATTTACAACAATCTATTGTATATTTTCAAATAGCTAGAAGAGCGAATTTTGAATGTTTTCAACAAAAAAGTTATAAGAGCTGTAATGCTAATTACCCTGATTTGATCATTACACATTTGATCATTACACATTGTATACATGTATTGAAACATCACATTTTATTCCATAAATGTGTACATTAAAAATATTATCATGGCGATTAAAAATATTATCATAGCAATAAAAAAACTGTTTGGAAAGAGTTACCTATAATAATTTCCCCAAATTCCTCTCCTCCCATTTAATCTACTCCAAGTAGGCTTTTTTGGCTGCTCTTGACAAAGTCACTAATAACCTTTACATCATTGCTATACGCAATGGCTGGTTAGTTTCTTAATCTCTTGGCTGCATTTGTCATGACATAGTTGATCACTGTCTTTCTTCCCTCCCCTCCCCTCTGCTTCCCTTCCCTTCCCCCTTCACTTCCCTTCTCCCTTCCCCCTTTCCGTTCTCTTTCCTTTCTGTCTCTCTCTGTCTTTCTTTCCTTTTCTTGTACAGGGTTCTTTTCTCACTCTGTTATCCAGGCCGAAGTGCAGTGGTGTGATCATTGCTCACTGCAGCCTTGAACTCCTGAGCTCAAATGATCCTCCCGCTTCAGCCTCTCCAGTAGCTGAGACTACAGGCATGCGGCACCATGCCTGGCTAATTAAAAACTTTTTTTTCTTTTTTTTTGTAAAGACAGGATCTCACTGTGTTGCCCAGACTGGTCTCAAATTCCTGGCCTCAAGTGATCCTCCTGCCTTGGCCTCCCAAAGTGCTGGGGTAACAGGCATGAGCCACCTTGCCCAGCTGAATTCCTTTCTTAATTTAGTTTCTAGAACCCCATACTCTCCTGGCTTTCATCCTGCTTCCCCGACCTCTCCACCACTTTTGCTTTTTGTCTTTCTGGCCTCTAAACACTGGAGTAACTCATGAATTCGGTTTCTATCTCCTCTCACTGCCTTGGTGCTCTTAATCCTGTATCATGGCTTTCAATTCTGTTGGTATCCACTGTCCTTGTGTACCTCTTGTGTATCCCCTTTTTCTGTGTACCATTTCAGATCCTCACTGCCTTTTGTTCCAGCTCTGTGCCTATTGTTTGCTTGCTTTGCCTCCTCTCTCTATTTATGTCACCTGGGAACGTTTCTGATTATGCCACGCAGCCACACTTGTGCAGCCCAGCAGAGACGTTAACACTAATAGAAGGTGAAACCTGGTGGATAAATTCCTTTTTCTCACATTTTGTCTCTCCCATGACAGGCATTTTCACCATTCCATACCTGGTGCTTCGTGTTTTTTACTCCTTCACAATTGTTCTAAGAACGGGAGTGAGCAAAGAAGGCCATTCCCATGTTCCTGTGAAATACACCAAATACAGCTTTAAGGAAAATATTACATATCCTATTATTAGATTCCAGAATTGTCAACAACAATCATATTCTTCTGGTTAGATGCTCTCTCTAAATATCTTTTGTGTTACATTCCATGAACTGTACACTTTTGTATTGTTTCATAGCATCTTCTCTTCATAAGCATGTTTCTATAACATGTCCACACATAATAAATGATGATATTTTTTTCTTTCTAACTCCACTTTCTTCTTTCTCAACTCTTACAGATATAGTGTCTTTAATATAGGTGCAATTCCAACTTCTTTTGGTGATTTATCTTTACATATTGAATCTTTCTGGTCTTTCTCCCATTTCAGCTTGTTTTTGTGAATTATCTGCCTTAAACTTACCTTTCAATGGCTTGCGAGTGTCTCCGACCCACGCTTTGTCATCTCAACCTCATGGCACAGACATCATATATTCTCTGACTTTAGATTTTATTCAACTGTAACTCTGAGAACTCCAAACAGATCTGGGCCTTTAAATGATGGAAGCAAAAGTAGCTTAGGGGAAAATGGAATGGTGAATAGACTGAGAAAGACCAGACATGTCTTTGTTTATCACTAAAGGGCAAAATAAAAAAAAAAATCATTTTTTATTTATTTGAAGATCTTCCTGTTCTCTTTCAAGCTTTTGAAACTCAATTCTATGAAGTTTTGCAATAACAATAAGCAGCTTATCCTGTTCTCCCTTCCCCTCACTCCTGCCTCTTCACTTCTGCTGGAGGACGAAGGTTAAAGGCCAAGTACAAAAGCAAATGTCAAGGCGTTGCACATCACCAAGATTTAATCACAACATTTGGCATATTCCATGTCTGATTTGTTTGTCTAGCTTCTATCTTTAAGCCTACCATGCCAGGTCCTCCATATGTCGTGTGGAGGGATAAGAGTTTTCGCCATTTGTTAGATAACAAAAGACGTGTAATTCCACTTCTCTTTTTTTCTAAACACACACCTACATGGACGCACAATTTATTTCATTTATTCATCCTCACATATTTCTTGAATGAATCACCTTAACATTAGAGTGTCACTCTTCTGATGTTGCCAAGTTGTTCAGACCTTACAACTTTCATATTTCCTTATATGCCAATTTTTTTTCTTTCTCTGTGTAATTATTATTTTTTGGTGCCACTTTTCCCTAGATGCCTTTGTCAAAAATGGACTCTCCAAACATTACCAACAAAACCTAATGATAAGACTAAGCTGATTGTATGCTTATTATGGAAAAGGAGAATGCTAAGTCACGAAGCTTTGGCAGTGTGTCACAGGAGGAAAGATAAGGTCAGTTATATCGAGAATTAGACATTTGAGTTAAGGCAGGTCTTTCAGTGCAAGGACTTGAGTAGAATTGGAACAGTTCTACTGATATAACAGTTCAGAATTGATAGAAACAGCCAGATGAGGATTTTGAGGCAAAAATTTGAAGTATTTTAGAATGAAAATTCAAGGACAGTCCTGGAAGAGTAAGGAAGTGCTAATGAAGACGTAATCTGTGGCTTTGGTTTCAATATCTAGGATGGATGTTGAAGGTGACAACCTTGGTCTCACCTTCTACTTTATGCACATTCTTGAAGAACTTAAATGTCTAAAAATGTGCATTTTTTGGCATTCTTATCATGAACATGGAGATCATAATTTTCTTTCCACTGATGGGTATTTCCTAGTGTGGAATTTCAAAACACTGGTCTCTTTGATTGATTTTGTTGTGTTGTCAAGATATCCCTAATATATGAAACAATTTTACCTTTTAGCCTATTGCCATTTTTACAATGCCATTTATGGCTGCCATCCAAAAGTTTGCACACGCAATCCGCTTGAATTAGTGTCCCAGTCTTCATTTTTAATTTTTATTTTACTTTAATTTCTGGGATACATGCACAGAATGTGCAGGTTTGTCATATAGGTATACTTGTGCCACAGTGGTTTGCTGCATCTATCAACCCATCATCTAGGTTTTGACCTCTGCATGCATTAGGTTTTTGTTCTAATGCTCTCCCTCCCACTGGCCCCCACCTCCCAACAGGCCCTGATGTGTGATGTTCCCCTCCCTGTGTCCATGTATTTTCATTGTTCACCTCCCACTTATGAGTGAGAATATGTGGTGTTTGCTCTTCTGTTCCTGAAGGATTATAAATCATTCTACTATAAAGACACATGCACATGTATGTTTATTGCAGCACTATTTACAATAGCAAACACTTGGAACCAACCCAAATGCCCATCAGTGATAGACTAGATAAAGAAAATGGGGCACATATACACCATGGAATACTATGCAGCCACAAAAAAGGATGAGATCATATCCTTTGCAGGGACATGGATGAAGCTGGAAACCATCATTCTCAGCAAAGTAACTGAGTCTTCATTTTTATGCTTTGGGGAAGTTTCACACTAGTTAAGTGAATGGTTCCTTTCTTGTGCTATAGGCATTAAAAAATACATTCTTACATGTGCAATGGTGAGAGGTCCTTCCATATGACTTATACCTCATGGTTCTATTTCTGCTCTTTGGAACAACAGAGAACAAGGCTCAGCCTTCCTTTATAACTGTGTGATTTTCCTTAATTCATCTCTTCTTCTGCTGAACTTTTTTTTTTATCTTAGAACAAACATTTGGGTCACTTTGCCATCTTGATTGTTCTCTTGCTCTCTCTTTGAAATGCTTCACAATGTCAATGTTTCTCCCTAAGCAGAATACTCAGAACTAAACACAATTCTCAAAGTATTCCTGGTCACTCTCCGTGAGGAGCAGAACTATAGCTTCCTTGGTCCTAGGTACTATTTGTGAAACAAAAGATTGATTTACAGGTTGGCATGGTGGCTCACGCCTGCAATCCCAGCACATTGGGAGGCCGAGATGGGTGGATCAGTTGAGGCCAGGAGTTTGAGACCAGCCTGGCCAATATGGTGAAACCCAGTCTCTACTAAAAATACAAAAATTAGCCATGCATGGTGGCGCATACCACTCAGCTACTTCGGAGGCTGAGGCAGGAGAATTGCTTGAACCTGGGAGGTGGAGATTGCAATGAGTTGAGATCATGCCACTGCACTCCAGCCTGGGTGACAGAGTGAGACTCTGTCTCAAAAAATGAAAAAAATAATTTGCTTTTTCCTAGATGCCATATCACACATTAAATCATCTAATGTTAATATCAAAAAAGACCCAGGAGTTTTGCCCAAGTGTTGCTGTGAGGCCACATGTGTTTCATATGCAGTAATACAGTCTAGGGGTTAAACACAGTCTTAGGATTGTTAAGATTTGGACCTTGGCTCTATTCACTACCAGTTGTGCAAGTCTAGACAACTAATTAAGTCTTTGACCCTTAGTTTTTGAAATTTGAAAATAAAATGAAAAATCTACCTATTTCTTTGGATATTGTGAGGATTCATGCATGATAAGTCCTGAGACCAGTGCCTGGCACAGAACAGAAGCCTGATAAAAGTATTAGCATTTATTATATTTTAGGTAGCTCTATTTTTCAAAATGAAAATAGCCTTTTATTATAAAAATGATAAAAGTAAGTTACTTTAAACGTCAATCTATAATAAAAAGAATAAAGAAAATGTAAAATTTTATTCCCCAGAGATTACCACTCTCAGAATTGTGCTCATCATGTTTCAGACCTTTCTGCATGTCTACACACATACATTTGCAAAATTTTATAAAAGTAAATACTACACATGATGTCTTGCATACTATTTATTTTATGAATACCTTTCACGTCAATTTTTACTGATCACAGAAGTCAGTAACTTTTTTCTAATAGCATAGATAACAAATACTTTATTTAGCCTTGTGAGCCACATGCAGCCTATATTGTATATAGTCCTTTTGTTTTGTTGTTCTTGTTTGTTTTATGGTACTTTAAATATATAAAAACTATTTCTTAGCTTGCATGCTATATAGAAACAGGACACAGGCCAAATTTTGCCTGCAGCCCATAGCATGGCAATCCCTCATCTATGTTATGATTTTTCAATAACTAAATTGGATACATATATCATATTCATAAACTTTTCAACTATTTACATTTTCCCTATTTTAAGAAACTCTGGGATAAAAATTTTATATAAGTTTTTGAAAAATTTTGCTCTCTCCTTAGAGAAAATTTTAGAAGTGGAATTACTGGAATAAATTTTGATACATATTGAAACTATCTTTGAAGCTAGGTATATAATACATTAAAGTAAGAGCCTGATTCTGTCATCTAAATTATTATTCATTGTCTGTAGCTTCTAGTTATTGGAGAATGTCTTCAGAAGTTCTACATCTAATCTTTTTGTGAGGGCAGCAGAATAGTGTCCACTTTTACATCGACAGCATGTATTTCAGAATTGTTTGAAACTTTTTAAACAAGTACTGAATTCTAAATAACTGTAGTTAAAGCAAACATACATTTAAAAAATCTAAATCCTGGCCGGGCGTGGTGGCTCACGCCTGTAATCCTAGCACTTTGGGAGGCCATGGCGGGCGATCATAAGATCAGGAGCTCAAGACTATCCTGGCTAACACGGTGAAACCCCCTCTCTACTGAAAATACAAAAAAATTACCCGGGCGTGGTGGTGGGCCCTTGTAGTCCCAGCTACTCGGGAGGCTGAAACAGGAGAATGGCGTGAACCCAGGAGGTGGAGCTTGCAGTGAGCCGAGATCGCGCCACTGCACTCCAGCCTGGGTGACAGAGCGAGACTCTATCTCAAAAAAAAAAAAAAAAAAAAAAAAAAAAAATGTAAATCCTAATAATGTCAGAGATCATCAAAAGATGAGCTGCAATGAGTCTTCAATTTATTAATGTATTAAAAAATTTTCTTTTTTAATGACTCACACACGTTCTTTGAACTATTGTGAAATATTTTCCTGGTCTGCAGTTTGTGGAGACCCCATTGTTTGTTTGTTGGGAGTACTTCCTCTTTGGGTCTACCCTGTCATGCCCTGGGGATACATTGATGAAGAAGATCTCACCCTTGTCCTCAGTTCTAGTGGGGAGCAGCCGAGCAGGTCAATATAACGCATTCTGATAATCAGCAGGAGATTCATACAAGCCAAGACTTTATTTGTATGGCAAACATATTCAAGCCCCTATCAGCTTCGAGATTCTGCAAAGATGCCTAACCGAACTCTTTAGGCTATCTTAATGCCCTGGAAGGTCTGAACTGATTTGGAGGCACTAATTATGACACTGCCATCTACCCAATGGATGCAGACAGAGCTAACTTTATGGATAAATGAAAGTCTTAGACTTGTATGGATTGAACAGAAAACTAAAAATGTAGACGGATCCATTTCAATTAAGTAAGCTCCCAGCAATAGTGGCTCTGAATTCTGAGACCAGAGTATGAATTTTCTGTTTAACAGTTAAAATGAATGGGAAGGATAAACAAAATCAGCATATTTTGATATTGAGAGAAATTTTCGAAAGTGATATTTCAAGAACATTGTGAAAGCATCATTATCTTAAGAAACTCTATGATGGCCAGGCGCGGTGGCTCACGCCCGTAATCCCAGCACTTTGGGAGGCCAAGGCGGGTTGATCACGAGGTCAGGAGATGGAGACCATTGTGGCCAACATGGTGAAACCCTGTCTCTACTGAAAATACAAAAATTAGCTGGGCATGGTGGCACCTGCTTGTAATCCCAGCTACTTGGGAGGCTGAGGCAGGAGAATTGCTTAAACCAGGGAGGAGGAGGTTGCAGTGAGCCGAGATCATGCCACTGCACTCCAGCCTGGCAAGAGAGGGAGACTCTGTGTGAAAACAAAAAAACAAAAAACTCTATGATTCTGTTCTTTTGGCTTGGTGAATTTCTGGTTTCAAGGGCTGGCTGCATTTTGTGTACAGAGTAACATGTCACTCAGTGGAGATAAATCTTTCAGAAGTTTTTGAAAATATTGCTCTAGGTGTGTTGTTATCACTGAATATGTCACCTTCCGTATCAAAGAGACAAAATGAGTTCTGGTGTTAAACAGATGGGTATTGTAGGAGCTGTGATGGGATGAAATCAAACTTTCTTCCTGTGATCTATTTCAGCCTTTGAGACTGTATTTCATCACTTGAAAATAAGTCTGGTGCCATCTAAGTGTCTCCCCTGAGCCAGAAGCCGCATTCTTACTACTAACTCTGACTTTCCTTGTTACTATGGGAAATTAGATTTTATACTGTGCTATCTTGTAATATAAAATTTTAAACATTTTCTTTATATTTTAATTTCTTTATATTTTAATTTCTTTATATTTTAATTGAAATTATATTACAATATTTGATAAAATAAAAAATCATACTTGTTACCTGAAAATTATCTGTAAGCCTACAATTTGGTTGAAATTTTGGAAGATAGTAATGACAGCATCTTCTGCTTCTGGAATTGCACCTGCAGAGGTGACAGGTTTTTATAGTGTTGTTGATTTTTTCTAAATAAAGTATTCTCTGTATCTTCAACAGAGTTTCAGATAAGTTTTTAGTATAGGTTGAACCTATTAAAGCACATATTTTATAGAACTAACTCATATGCTGTTCTTTAAAGTTTACTGTTAATTCCATGAAGTAGGAGCAAGATTGTAATTAGGTCTGTATGCCCAGCACCCCTGAATGCCTGATAAATAATATATATTTAACAACTCTTATTTGGAACAATGGAGCTATATTAGAGCTGCATATGTGATTTAGCTATAAAAATGAAACAATTGCAAGAAGACCAGGATGAGATTCTTTTCAATTATTTGGAACGCCTTTTCAACATTTCATACACTTGCGTGAATTTCACTTTAAGTAGGATTCCTTTTCTAAACAAGGCATCAGTCATTGCCAATGTTAAAGATTTCCTAAACTGCCAGCTTTGTTTGGTGTAGAGTTTTACCTGGGAATATCTATCATACTAAATCAGAGAGTGTTCTTCCCCTGTGTACCATTCATAATTTGATACAGAATTAAATAAGTGAGGTAAACTCAGATAAAGTAATCTTGTAGGTGGCTGCTTTCTCTTGTTTCCCATCCCAGCGGTTATATAGGTGTGCAGTCTCAGATTGTGGGAACTCTGGGGTGTCTTTCATTTAAGCCTGCTTGCTGTTTTGGCATGAGATCCCAATGCTTACACTTGAGCATCATGTATGCTAATTTCTCTTCTTCTATGATCTATGGGTTGATGAACACTGGCTGGTTGCTCAGCCTCAATTGTGTGATTCCCCACCCATTCTTGCCCCCACCCTGTTCATAATGAGAACAACTATTACATAGACTACACCCTAAATGGAGAAGAACCTATTTCTTCCATCTTGCATTTGTTGTATTTCTTAGGTTCTCTACCACCTTGTTCTATTAAAGAACCACTTTTAAATTCCAACAGAGACATTTTACTTCCAACAATCAGACTACGATTTCCTATGACTTTCCAACAATACCGTCAGGCTGCTGTCAGCATTCTCATTATAATTTGCTGAAAATTTATCTTACATAAAACATTCTTTTAAGTAGCTTTATATTAAAAATCATGAGGTAGTTGGTGGTTTAATGATAATTTTTAGAAAATATGTCTTTAAATTTAATAATTTTAGAATAAAGCTTTCTTAAAACAAATTGAGTAGAGAAAGAGTAGACGTTAGAAAAGATCTGTGTTAAAATATACATTTTCCCCCTTAAGTTCAAAATTTATACTTTATTAAATTCAAAATTAACATCAAATATAATAAAACAAAATAAACTGTACACATTAGTTCAGACATTTTTGATTGACAGGAAGAGAAAATCAGTCACAAAATCAGCTTGTGTAAGTGAAGAATCTCGGGTATAAATTCAGCTTTAGGCATAGCTGTATTTAGAGGCTTATGCAGGGTCAATAGGAATTTATTCATCTTCGTCTCTTGACTCAGCTAGCATCTGTGTTTGCCTCACTCTCAGAGTCTTCCCAAAAGGTGCCCAGGAGGGCCACTGGAAGATCTGGCCACATTGTCTTAGTTTAGCCAGGGGAGAGCACCTCTTCTATGATAGTTTCTGACACCTGGGAACTGCTCCTCCTTTGCCTCCCTTGGGTCACATGCTTATCTCTGAACCAATCACCAAGGCCAGGAAGATGCATAGACCTGACTGCTCTTGACTAAGACTTGTGCTAACACCTCCAACTCCTGTGAAACCACGTAGGGGTTTAAAACCAGCTTGGGTGGTTTCTCAAAGAAAAACATCAGTATGTTATTGCCAAAAGGAGAAATATGCGCTGGAGAGGTACTCAAATAAACAAATAAAAAATGCCACTGATAATTAGAGGCAATCATGTTTATAATATAACATTTATTCATTTGTGTGTACGTTTAATGAATATTTATTGGGCACCAATATGTGGTGAATAATATATACTTAGCAGTGGAGATAAAAATATAAAACATAATATAAAGCCCTTATAGGTTCCTCACAGCACTATTGACAAAAGCAAAGACAGGGAATCACCCTATGTGCTCATCAACAGCAGATTGGTTAAAGAAAATGTACATATACACCGTGGAATAGTAAGCAGCCAGTAAAAAGAAGGAATTCATGTCCTTTGTAACAATATGAATGCAGCTGGAGGCCATTATCCCTAAGCAAATTAAGGCAGAAACAGAAAATCAAATACTGCATGTTCTCACTTATTAGTGGGAGCTAAACATTGGGTATTCGTGGACATAAAGATGACAACAGTAGACACTGGAGACTACCATAGGAGGGAGGGAGGGGGCAGGGTTAAAAAACTATTAGGTATTATGCTTATTACCTGGGTGGTAAAATCATTCATACCCCAAATCTTAGTGTCATACAATACACCCATGTAACAAATCTGCACATGCACTCCCAAGCCTAAAATAAAAACGGAAATTATCAAAAATACAATAAATAAAGCTCTAAAGAGGTCACAGTTTTGAAGTAGGGACTGGACACTGAAGCCAACCATCAAGATGCAGTCTATAGCAGAAAGGTAAGCTGGCTACTATGGAAACAAACAAACAAAGTGGGAGGTAGCAGAAGTCAGGAATGGTTTTCTGAGGATGTTATGATAGTTGAGCCTTGAGGAATGAGCAGGAGTTATTCAGGCAGATAACTTAGAAGAAGATATAGAAGGCAATGCAAGCAGCCTCCCTAATGTTAAAACGCTTCGATTAATGAATCCTCGGCAGTTTCATAGTAATTATTGTGATATTGGCCCAATGCAACTTCCTTTTGCTTTATGTCAATGGTAACTCAGTGCTAATTCAATATTCAAATTATTTATGGGTATTTCTGAAGATATTTGCCCTGTTTTTAAAAGAAGGTTTTCAGCTTCATAAGCCCCTCCAATTTTTTTCTTTCCAGTGACCTCAATAAATAAATGGATGAAAAAGGGATAAGTTGAAAGGTGAACTTGGAGCCAAAATAAGGGGTATTCTGACCCCTTCTGCTTTGACAATAGCCTCTGCTCTCACAAAGGCCATGCTTTTGACTGGAGAAGGATTCGTCTCTTGAGACTGCTCAACAGAGGGCCACAGAGGAACCCTCACACCAGATCCATCCCTGTATGGGATAGCCAGTGACAGAGCTCCCGGGGCTGGCATGCCAAATGAGGCACTGATTTATTCATATACTGGCCCGATTCATTACATTTTGGTGCCTGGTGAAAGAAGAACTGGGCCATTCCTGAGCCATTCCATTGTTAACATTTTGATTCATCAATATAGGGATGGAGTGAATTAAAAAAAAAATCTAGGGAGGCAGAGGTGAGCAGATCACAAGGTCAGGAATTTGAGACCAGCCTGGCCAATATGGTGAAACCCTGTCTCTACTAAAAATACAAAAATTAGCCAGCGTGGTGGCACGCACCTGTAGTCCCAGCTACTTCGGAGGCTGAGGCAGTAGAATCGCTTGAACCTGGGAGGTGGAGGTTGCAGTGAGCTGAGATCACGCCACTGCACTCCAGCCTGGGCGACAGAGTGAGACTCTGTCTCGAAAAACAAAAAAACAAAAAAACGCAAAAACAAAAAACAAAACAAAACAAAAAACTAAAAATGAAAGCTCCTGACAACTAGAGAGGGGTCAGAGAAGCTTTGGGAAGGGTTAGCATCAAGCCATAGTTGAACAGTTGGGGAAGCAGAAGCCCAGCGTACGCTGCTGACATTCCCAGTAGTATATGATACAGCAAATCATCTTACTTTGAGAGTTATCTTCATTCCCAGTAAATTCATGAAAGTGTTAGAACCCTATATATCCACAGGGTTTATATACCCCTCTTATATATGGCTTCCACCAATTTAGAGAATCTGCTAATCCATGCTTAGGTATTTAGAGAACCTGCTAATCCATGCTTACTAGAAGCTGTCATAAAAATTCTGTGTCTATAAAGGAAGAGCAAATGCCCTGTCCCTTAGGTGAGGCACTGAAAGAACTGCACACTACATGTGACTCAGTGGAGGTGAGCTGCTAGTGCTCTGAATTAAGATAGTGAAGATATATTGATGTCTTCTTGACTGAAAAAAAATTTCTAGAGTTCTCTGCTTATTGGAATAAATAAGTCAATACATCTTCCATATTGATAGCTGTATGGGGGCTTTGCCAATGTATTCAGTAAAGAAACTATGATTGGGAGAGCACCTGTTTTCAGAGTCACAATCTGATTATGCTTTCAGTAATCCTCCATTATTTTTCAAAACCCATTCAAGTTTTGGAGCAAGGCCAGCAAATAGTTGTTCTCTTGAGAAATAGCTATTGGGTTCAGATAGAGACTAAACTCCTCACCATGAGGCACTAATGATCTTGCAACTTGAGCTGCTCAAAATAAATGGAATGTAATAAGATACACCAAGCTATAAATTTGAGTGTGCCAAGCAGCACTCCATCATCAATGGAGTGATACAAGGTTCAGTAAAACAGTATATACCAGTCTTAAACAGGCCATGAAGTCTCAAATAAATTCCAAAAGCAGATAGCTCACACTCCCAGGACATCTGTACAAAATGCCTTATCACTTACATATGTTTTTGCTTTCTAAATTTTTCACTTTTATGTTTTTTTAATTTCTTTTTTTATTTTCTGGTTTTGCACTGAATGGCATGGCTATCAGAGAAATGTCATCTGTGTAATACTGGGTCTTTGAGATATTTTGATTCTAGTTTTAGAAACTAGTATTTTATTTGCATGCATTCTTGTTTGATGCAGAATTTAAAACATATTCATTAGGGGCTGTTGGGAATAAACACTCTCAGATTTCTAAAAAATTTAATTTATTTAATTTTATTTGTTTTAAGTTCTGGGGTACATGTGCAGGGTATGCAGGTTTGTTATGTAGGTAAACGTGTGCCATGGTGGTTTGTTGCACCTGTCAACCCATCACCTAAGTATTAAGCTCCATTTGCATTAGTTATTTTTGCTGATGCTTTTCCTCCCACTATCCACTCCAACAGGCCCCAGTGTGTGTTGTTCCCTTCCCTGTGTCCGTGTGTTTTCATCATTCAGCTCCCACTTATAAGTGAGAACATGCAGTGTTTGGTTTTCTGTTGCTGGGTTAGTTTGCTGAGGATAATGGCTTCCAGATCTGCTCGGGTCCTGCAAAGGACATGATCTCATTCCTTTTTATGGTTGCATAGGATTCCATGGTGTATATGTACCACATTTTCTTTATCCAGTCTGTCATTGATGGGCATTTCAGTTGATTCCATGTCTTTGGTATTGTGAATAACATTCTCAGTTTTTAGTTGTCCCCAAATTTCTTAATTTTGTTCCCTATTCTGACTAAACACTTAGTTTGCTGCTCAGTTTAAGTCCAAGTGTAATTTTTTTATCATCCCTATGGAAACGTAATTCCACCATCTGCTTGCTTGCATTGTTCTTGTTGAGAAGTTAATTGCTGGTCTAAATAATATTTCTTTGTAGGTAATATGTTTTGTCTCTCCAATTGATTTTAAGAATTTTTATTTTCTTGGTAATTTTTCTGTTTAACTACAAAGTATCTAGCCGAATATGTTTTAAATTTATTCTGCACTCTGATTCTTAGAGTGCATGTTTTCTTAATTTCTGAAAAATTTATATTTTCATTAATTCCATTTATATATTAATAGAGTATCATTTATTAATAATATATTCATATTATTCACATATTATATATTATTCATATAAGTCATATATTATTTATATATCAATTAATATATTGATGATCATATAATTTATAATTAATATATATATTTTTATATATAATTAATATATATTGCCCCTCCCTATTTTCTCCTTAATCTCCCCCGTCAACTTTATGTAGTCATGTAGTCATATGTTAGATCTGTCATTCTATGTTCCAGGTTTCTTTCTGTTTTTTTTTTTTTTGAGATGGAGCTTCACTTTTGTTGCCCAGGCTGGAGTGCAATGGTGAGATCTTGGCTCACTGCATCCTCTGCCTCCTGGGTTCAAGCGATTCTACCTCAACCCCCAAGTAGCTGGGAATACAGGCATCTGCCACCATGCCCAGCTAATTTTTCGTATTTTTTAATACAGATGGGGTTCACCACGTTGGCCAGGCTGATCTCGAACTCCTGACCTCAGGTGATCCACCCGCCCTGGCCTCCCAAAGTGTTGAGATTACGGGCACGAGGCACAGTGCCAGGCTTAGGTCCCAGGTTTCTTAAACTATATATGCTTAATATTTTCTATACATCTCTATTGCCTTTCATGTAATTTATTTGTATCTACCTTGCAATTTATTAAATGCTATATTCACGTCGATTTTTTTCTGTATTCACTTCTATTTTTTCTTTGTTATTTTTCTTTTCTATAGTTATATTTTTAATTATTCTTTAACAAAATCGCAGTTGGTTATTTTGTTAGTTTATTGTTCATTGTGCATAATTTTACAATTTAATCTTTTAGAATATTTGATAGTTAATTTATATTCTCTATCTCACAATGCCAGTGGACAACTTTGAGTGTCTACTTCTGCCTCTGCTCGTTTGATTGTTTTGCCTCTGAGTCATAGAGGCTTCCTTCCTGTATGCCAGTTAATTTTTCACTTGAGCTCTTATTTAGATGATCATAATTTATAGGAGTTCTGAAGTGCCTTGTTGAAGGTGCCAGGAATTTTTCCATAGCAAATTCTTCCTCTGGCTTTATGCAAAGATATTCGTTCTAATTCTTCATTTATGTGGGTTCAAGTCCTTTTATCACAGTTCCCAGTTCATCTTTTAAGATTTAGGGGTCTGGATTTCTTTTATCTGCAAATGTGTCTTCAGGCTTTAGTCATCATTTCTTCTTGCATCTCAAACCTTTATTCAATGCTTATTTTACATTAATCCTGGAATTTTCTTTAAAATATTCTTGAACATGATGTTTTAGTAATAAACTCTCTTTTGTGTTGCCTCTATATCCTCCAATCTCCTTTTCAGCTTTGGAAATTGGCTTTATATTTTGCAAGCTCAGCACTTGGTTATATATTTAAGAGCATTTTGTATCCCATTCCATCCAACATATAGCTTTTCTGTAGTCAGATAGTTGGGTTTTTTAAAAATAGAAAATGTAATCAACCATTCTTGCCAAAACTAGAAGTAATGTGTGTACATATTGTGCAAGTGCCTTTATACATACTTCCCTATGTATGAAAATTTTTAATGTCAGGGACATGGCTTTATTATTCATTGTATCTCTTCTGTCTTCCTTTTACCTATCTCCAATATGTAGCATAAAATAGTTGCTCATTTTCTTTTCTTTTTGAGATGAAGTTTTGCTCTGTCACCCAGGCTGGAGTGAAGTGTCGCAGTCTTGGCTCACTGCAACTTCTGCCTCCCAGGTTCAAGCTATTCTCCTGCCTCTGCATCCTGAGTAGCTGGGATTACAGGTGTGCGCCACCTTACCTATCTCATTTTTGTATTTTTAGTAGAGACGGGATTTGGCCATACTGGCCAGGGTGGTCTCGAACTCCTGACCTCAAGTGATCTGCCTGCCTCAGCCTCCTAAAGTGCTGGAATTACAGACGTAAGCCACTGCACCCAGCCTGAACATTAGTTTTTAAAGTAAAAAAGGGAACAATAAAGGAGGAAACATCAGACGTAATGACAATGTTTATGAAGCAGCCAGCACAGTGTTAGGGCGCTAGAATCCAATCAGACTTTTTTCCTCTTCCTCAATAAACTGCATCAAAACAACCCTAGGTGCTATCAGTATTTCTTTATTCCTTGCCCCTTCTGATACATTTAGAGAAAAAGTGATAAAGATTTATCAGTGGAAAATAATTTTATCTTTTGGAAACAAAATATAAATTTGTCTTATAAAATATTATACTAGTGGATGATACTGAGTTACTTTGGGAGCCACATTCCAGTTCGTTTCTTGTCTAAATGATGAATGACACTTGAAACACCGTAGAGAAATGTTATTTTTAGTAGGTAGTAACAGTTAATAAAGCAGTTTACAGGCTGAAACTAGGCAATAAACAGCTATGACAGCAACAAAATATGTGAATTGTTTTTCCAAATGAAAAATGTTATGAGACCTGAATTTAGAATAAGGATGTAAAATTGAAATGTTGCTATTTCTTCACATGCTTCCTTACATTCTTTTGTTTCTTTTCTCTCTTCTTCCCTCTTTATTCTTTTTTATTTCTTTCTTTTTCTCTTTCTTCCTCCTTTCCTTCCTTTCTTTCTTAAAGAGGAAAACTTGACATGACTTTTCTCCTGATATAATCGCTGACTTGTTTAGTGTTGAGGGGAGATGGGGTGTATTGCCACTGTAATACAAAATTGCAGTTTCAAAACCTAAAGGGTCTTTAAAAAGAGTTAGACATGGAAAAGCAACACTGAACATAAGAATTGTATATCTTTTACCTAGTGGCATTTAAAATTTTCACATCTTTATTGCATTATTTACATGTGCCTAGCAAAGTTGATATGATGGTAATCCCTCATTAATTTCATTTAATTAACAATTGAATTGAATTGTTTGAGCAACTGCTATCTGCCAGGATAGTGTGCTACTATGCTGGTACCTGGGGATTCAATAGTGAAAAAGTCAAAATCCTGCTGCATCCTTTTTTTTTTAATTTTCACACTGAAACAGAAGAAATTTAATAGGTTAACAATCATATATTTAAGGGGAAAAAACAAGCAAATATCTGATTTTTTCAAAGTCAGATATATTTATTGTAATATTTTGCCATCTTATAAAATTTTACTATGTGTAGTTAAGATGCACAATATGATGTTATGGAATACATATAGAATATAAGAAGGTTACTATAGTGAGGCAAATAGACATATTCAGCATCTCACCGTTACTCATTTGTGTGTATGGGTATGGAAATATCAGCTAAAATCTTCTCATTCAGCATGAACCCCATATACAGTATAATTGTATTACCTATAGTACTCATGCTGTACATTAGATTTTTTTTTTTTGTTTTGAGATAGAGTCTTGCTCTATTGCCAGGCTGGAGTGCAGTGGCATGATCTCTGCTCACTGCAACCTCCGCCTCCCAGGTTCAAGTGATTCTCCTTCCTCAGCCTCCTGAGTAGCTGGGATTACAGGTGCACACCACCACGTCCGGCTGATTTTGTATTTTTAGTAGAGATGGGGTTTCACCATGTTGATCAGGCTGGTCTTGAACTTCTGCCCCCACGATCCGCCCGCCTCAACCTCCCAAAGTGCTGGGATTATATGTACATTAGATCTTTGCACTTGCTCACAAGCCAAGATATGGAAACAACCTAAGTGTCCATTGAGAGATGAATGGATAAAGAAATTGTGGTAGATATATACAATGAAATATTATTTGGCCCTTGAAAAGAGCAAGATTTTGGCATTTGCAACAATGTAAATGAGCCTGGGTGGAGGACACAATGCTAAGTGAAATAAGCCAGACACACAGAGAAAATATTGCATAATCTCATTTATATGTGGAGTCTAAAAATCAAATATACAGATGTAGAAAACAAATCAGTGTTTATCAGGATCAGGGGAAGAAAATGGGGAAATGTAGCTCATAGGATACAACGTAGCATGTATGTAGAATGAACAAGTCTAGAGATCTAATGCACAGTCTGCTGCATTCTCATAGGATAGTGAAGAAATCACATGAGGAGACAATGACCATACTGGACCTTCAGGTGCTAAGAATGAGTATTGAAGGCTACGAGAGAACCTAGGAATGAAATGTAACTCAGCCTGGGTAAATCAGCCAAGATATCTTAGAGGAAGTCTCCTAAGATGAAGAATGAAGAATAATGATTAACCTGGTGATTGGGGTGGGGAAGGGATTTCAGATCTGGAGTTGAGAGATGGCAGGTTTAGAAAACTGCCAGCACAGTCGCTCAGTAAGGCTGTGGTGGAGAGCATAGGGAAGCATTGAGCCTTGCAGGGTAAGCTGTGTTTGTAAGCTACATTCAGAGTATGACAGTTCTACTGATTTCAGAGGGAAATAGATAGGAGTGGATTTGTGGTTTAGAATGATCACTCTACTCTAAGACTAGGAAATGAGTTGTGAGTACCAGAAACATGCTGAGATGAGAATTGATAGAGTCTTCAACAGAAATATGGAAAATACCAGACAGGGTGATTAATAGGCAGGATAGGTGAGAGTAGTCCAGGAACAATCTAGAGGTTCCTTACTTGCGTAATTGGACAGAAGAAGATACCATTCATTGAAATATGGAACATGGGAGTAAGAGCTGGTTGGTGGTGGGGGAAAGGAAAATGAGTTTAGTTTTCTATAAAAGTAGATGTGTTAATTAGGGGTGTGTGTGTGTGTGTGTGTGTGTGTCTGTGTGTGTGTACTCAGGAAGAAGTGCATATCAGGATTGTAGAAGAGATTGAGGAAACAAAAATAAAGAGATCTTACTTGAAATCATGAGAGTGAAGAGAGAGCCTAGAAAAAACTTATAATCTTAGGAGAAAGGAGAACTTAAAATGGAACTATAAGGATAGTCAACATTTAAGGGACAAGCAAAGAAAAAGAGGTAGATGAAGGATTTATTAGTATTTGTTTGCAAAACAGAGAGGTAAGAAGAATAAATGTCTGAAACAGGGCTGAAGCACAGTGCAACAAAATGTTAGATTATGTGGAGTGCTCAGAGGTAAGGCAGAATTGTGGATTCCTGTCCCCCTGCCCCCCCAGAATCCAGAATGTCTACACAAAATGTATATACATAGTTTTTCCCCTGCAATATGGGTAATTCTTAGAACATTTTAAAAAATGCTCAGATGCCTTTTCTGCCCCTGGTCTGTGGTCCTTTCCACTCTGCATTCTCTGGTTATTTTTGCCTCTTGTGGTTACACTGCAGAAATTAAAATAAAATAGTTGAAAAAGAACTTTAACATCCCCTTAAGAAATCAAATATAAAGCAATGTATAGAACATTCAACATCACATAATTTCTATAATATTCACGCTCATAAGATTATGTAATTATTATGTCTGTGTGATCTCAACTTCAATATATTGTTCATTCTGAATATGCATCCTGAAATCACGTGTTTCACTTGTAAAAGTAAATCGTGATGAATTGACAGGTGAATTCTTGTGCTATAGAAGAGGGAACACTGTTCTTAGCAGCAGGATATTTGAGCTCTAATTTCTTATACCAACTTATTGTATTTTCTCACATATATCTCATAACTTCCTTGGGTTGAAGTTACATGATTTATAAAATAATAACATCCAATGTCCCCTCAACTTTTAAAAATCTGTGGTTCTTAATTTATCTCAAGAAGCACTTACTAGCACCCATGGGCTATAGACAAACAAACAAACAAAAGAAAATAAAAACAAGCAAGGTGAGTCTTCTATTTCATAATAATGGATAAGCATTTTATTTTCATAGAGCAATTCTAATAATTGGGTCTGAAATTTTGAATATGTTTTAGTGTCCACAATAATGTTCTAAATTACACAAATGTGATTGAGTATAGGAATTAAGACAGAGCGTTTTTATGTAATTTATAGCTTTATTGTGGTTGCCTCTCCCCTGCTATTTATTTAGCTGGCCTTTATTTTTTACAAATGTCTTTCAGGAGATAGCAAGACCATAAAGGCTTAAATTGTGTAAATATGGCATACAGGGGGCAATAATCATCTATAGTTAGCTAGATAAAGAACCAGCGTAATTACTCAAGTTAAATATTTCCTAAAGTCACTCCTCTGAAAGAGCAAATTAACTACCTGGGGAGTAATTTGTTAGAGTTGCAGGTAGTTACCAATAGTATCCAGTTATAAGAAGCAAATCTGGGAAAGGAAGAATAGAGAAATAAAAGAATGTTTCCAATGATGGACTTACTTATTACAACTGCTTGATCTCTAATAGACAATACCAAGTAATGCTCTTCTTCCTGGACAGAATGTTGGCATTCCCCATGAACGAAGCTTTTTGTTTCCTTTGGATTGCCTGTGTTTTCAATTCTACACTGGCTCAGCAAGGGACAGAAAGCTTTCAGTGTGACAATGGAGTCTCCTTGCCTCCTGACAGCATTTGTGACTTCACAGATCAGTGTGGGGATAGCAGTGATGAACGGCACTGTAAGTGACATTCTCCTTTCTCCAATTTCAATTCCCTGTACAGCCTGAAATGAGGGCGTCTAAGCAGTCTGGGAGATTTGGCTAGATACTTGGCTCTGTATGCATTGTGTCTTGTATACCTTTAGTGTAGCTCAGAAACTAAGATATATTGTTTACTAAAGAGATGAGTCCATATAAAAAATTATCAAATCATGAAGATATTCACCTGATGGAATATATTTTTCAGTCAGTTTTTACTGATTATGAAGAAGGAGTGCTAAACAAAGATATAGCTTTTGATGTTATGTGAGTGAAACAAAATTTAAAAGAACTCATTAATGCAGCTGTAAAATGCTATGATGGAGATCAACAGCTTACGTGTGAATTTAATGTGGAAATATTTGAAATGAATTTTAGATTGGTTGGGTAGATTTTATTTTCATTTACAGAACACTACTATCAAGTGGGTTGGTACCAATTGCACGTGGGATACAACTCTGGCTTTTGTCCTTTGATTTCAGAGTAGTAGAAGGGCACAAGCTTCAGAGAACGCAAGACCTAGATTTATGTCCTGGATGAGTCATCCAGGACCCAAATCTCGTGTGATCTTGAACTTTATTTTATTATAAGAGGTCATGAAATGAGATAAAGCAACTCTCACAGGTGGGAAAATGCCCCATGGCATACTGGGAGAACACTAAGGAACAGGAAGAAGTTTACCAAGGGAAGACGTGTGTAACGACATGTACCTTCCTGTCATTTCTATTGCAATATGCAATCTTCAGGGTTCACCATCTTTCAGCAATGGAGACTAGTGTCATTCTTACACATATTCACCCTTCATAAACCACATTTTCATAAAATTACCAGGGGCTCATTGAGGGTTCACAGTAGCTATTGGTGCAGTTAATTACCCAGAGGCACGAATTCTATTATTGTAGGTCACTTAACTCAAACATATATCTTCTTTTTTTTTATTCAGATAAAATATCAATTCATGTTTACAGAATTCATTCTCTTCTGCTAAAATAAGGTTCTACATATTTGATTTTGCCATTGTTTACCTTCCATTTATATATTCAGTTGCTATTACATTAAAACCAGAAGAGTGATTACTGAAGAACTTTTTTCTCTGTAGAATGAAACAGGCTAATAGTATTTTTCTCTTAGTTTGGGATAGCTGTCATGCTGTTACTACTCAGTAACCATTCAATACCAAGTTCAGCCAAGGGCAAAGATTCATTTATATTTGTCCAATTTCCCCAGAGATGCTAACTGTGGGCTTGTTGCCCCTTGCTCTGGACTGTCTGGAAGAGCCCTTACTGTTCCTTGATGAGCAGCAAAGAGGAATGACTTGGCTGGTTTGACAAGCAGTGCCAAGTCCCTTCCATTATAAATCTCTATGAAGCTTCCTTCAGTACCCTGGCTGTGATAACATGCATGGTCCTGCTTCAGAGAAAAGGTTAACGTGAAGAAATGGAAAGCTGCTGAATAGGAAAGGTCTTGGCTGCATGAAAAATTCTAATAACATACAGCCTTAGAAGGAAGTGAAGGCATAGATCTGTCGAATAAACAGATTTCATTTTAAATGTTACATGGAGAGGTCACCTTTTGGACTTCTTGCTTTTCATTTTCATTTCTGAGAAGTTTCCACTTTGGCATTTTATTTAAAATGTGGGTGAGAATCTGCAGATAAAAATTGAGCATCACTTTAAAGCATGAATTTCTTTTGTATATCACACTAGAAGAAACTATTGTGAAGAATAGCAATGGCCAAGCAATTTCACTCATGGAAACTTGTGATGCTAAACTTATAGATTAGATTTTTTTAAAACTAGCTTTATAAGGATTTACAGTAGCCACATTAAAAAAAAGTCTCCTTTAACATCCAACTTGTGTGACCTTTAAAGAAATAGATTAATATGTCAACTTTTCTGAATAAAATTGACATAGCTGAAGTTAAATTTCTGATGCCTCCGGTGCTATTAATACATTTTTGAAAATAAGTTCTTGGACAGGGATGCAAGATGGCCGCCACCACAGGCTTCGGAGTAAAAGTCCCTCTCAATTTCCGACTGTTGGAAAAACTTGAAGGCCAGAAAGGAGTAGATGGCACGGTTAGCTAGGGTCTAGAAGATGATGAAGATTTGACATTTACAAGACGGACAGGAATGATAATTGGACCTCTAAGAACAATTTATGAAAACCAAATATAGGCTGGGCGCGGTGGCTCACGCCTGTAATCCCAGCACTTTGGGAGGCCGAGGCGGGTGGATCACGAGGTCAGGAGATCGAGACCATCCTGGCTCACGGTGAAACCCCGTCTCTATTAAAAATACAAAAAATTATCAGGGCGTGGTGGCAGGTGCCTGCAGTCCCAGCTACTTGGGAGGCTGAGGCAGGAGAATGGTGTGAACCCGGGGTGTGGAACTTGCAGTGAGCCAAGATTGCGCCACTGCACTCCAGCCTGGGCGACAGAGCAAGACTCCGTCTCAAAAAAAAAAAAAAAAAAAAAAAGGAAAGCCAAATATACAGCCTTAAAATAGAATGTGGACCTAAATACTCAGAAGCACCGCCCATTGTGAGATTTGTAAAAAAAATTAATATGAATGGAGTTAATAGCTTTGATGGCATGGTGGATTCAAGAGCCATGTCAGTGCTAGCAAAATTGCAGAATTCATATACCATCAAAGTTGTCTTGCAAGAGCGTTGGTGCCTAATGATGTCTAAAGAAAATAAACAGTATTACAGCAATTAATCAAAAAGAAAAACCACAGGCCCTTCCCCTTTCCCCCCATTCAATTTAAGTAGGCTTCATTTTCCATAGTAGTACATTTTCTAGATATGTCTTGTAGACCTCAAAGTACTGGAAAGGAAGCTCCCATTCAAAGGAAATTTATCTTAACATACTGTAAATGATACTTTTTTTGTCCATTTGAAATATATAAGTTGTGCTATAATAAATCATCCTGACAAGTGTAACCACTGTCCATGTAGTTGAACTTCTGGGATCAAGGAAGTGTATTTAAATTGATTCCCATCATAACTGGTGGGGCACATCTAACTCAACTGTGAAAAGACACATCACACAATCACCTTGCTGCTGATTACATGGCCTGGGGTCTCTGCCTTCTCCCCTTACCCTCCTGCCTTCCACCTTCCGTGCAACAACAGCCCTCTAGCCCAGGGGGGCTTGTTAGAGTAGATGTGAAGGTTTCAGGTTGCAGCCTGTAGGACTGCAGCTGGGTGTGTGGGGTGCTTTGCCTGCACCCCTGGTTTCTTTAACTCTTAAATGATGCCCCTTCCAAGCCATCATCCTGTTCCCGTGCTCCTCTACTCCTGCCCTTGGCTGAAGCATAGGTTGTAACCCCTCTGCTCCCCTCTGAGATTGGCCTTCGGTAAGGAATTCAGGGCTTTTGGCATATCTTCTCTCCCCCACCTTTATCGAGGGGTGATGCTTTTTCTTCCCTCCTCAAGTTCCTTTTTGCACTATCACCACCGAACACCTTCTATGATACTTCCTTGCTTAGGCCAGAAGCCATCAGGTAAGGTTGGAAAGAATCTCTGACCTCCCTTGATTAGTTTTGGGACCGTACTTACTCTTCACCAGCCTGGTAAATGAAGATTGGGTCCTCAGCCCTGCCACCCTCTGCTCTCATCAGCTGATGCATTGTTGTTAACTCAGGTTTTGATAAGGTGAAAAGAATAGTCACCAGGGTTACTTAGGTCAGCCAGCTCTCGGAGTCTTTGGTGGTTGAACGTGGAGAAAGGCCACATGAAGACACTTGTAAGCACACGTGATCTCTCTGAATTGTTTTACTTGCCTGTAATTGCTTTTGTTTTTAAAAATTGAAGAAGTTTTAAACAGGGCTTTCATTTGCTCATCCTTGCAATCCATTGGGGTCTAGTTTGGAATCTGACAACTGAAACAAAAAGAAACTTGAATCCGGTGCATGCCTTGGTTTTGGTGCTGCTGCTGCTTCTCAAGATCCTCGGCAGGAATTAAGAAAGAAGCTGGTGTGGACAGCAGATCCCCGAAATTGGCGGGCTTGACCTCCTGGCAAATTGCTTTGTCTTTCCACTTTCTGTTCAGGACCACTAAATGATGAAATGTGGGTGTATACAGAATTAAAAGAAATTCATTGTGTACTAAAGTTTTTTGTTTTTTTTTTTTTAGTATTTGTGTAAAACCACTTTTTGAAGCAGCAACTATCAAGTCTGAAAAGCAATTGATGTTTCCATTAATCTTTTTCTTGGGGAAAACCTTAGTTCTAAGGATTTGATATCCTGTAAGTGAAGTTTAACATAACAGTATTCCACACGCAGTCTTTTTATTGTCAGACTATTGCCTGACTTCAATATAATAAAAAAAACCTGTGCATTAAAAAAAAGAAAATAAGTTCTTATTTTACATGAACTTCTTTTTTAGAATATGTAAACCTTTTATTTTTACTCAGTATTGTTTTAAGAAATTAGAAAAAAAACTGAGTCCTCAAGATTACATAAATTCCATTTTCACATGATTTTAAGCACTTAACATATAGTGAACTAAAAAAGTAATTTGTAGGTCTAATAACTGTTTGGGTCTAGTGTTGATGAGAATCCCTCTTTTAGGACCTATTAACATGCTTATCAAGGGAAATATAAGTTGTGCTACTGGTCTGTGTAATTTTTTTAAAAAAATTTTTAAATGATTTAAAAATAGCTTTTAAGTCATATTTTTAAAAAAGTATAAGTGTTACATTGCTTCTGTGCTGACTCACATTGGCTAGTCTTCATTCTCTTTTATTATTTTTATTTTTACTTTTTATCAATATTACTTTTAATTGACAAGTTATAATTGTATACAATTATGGGGTACACAGTCATAATATAAGTATATAATGTGGAATGATTAAATCAAGCAAAGTAATCCATTGCTTTGCAAAGCATTGGAAATCCATTTGCAAGTCCATTGCCTCACTTATCATTTTTTTTGTGACAAGACATTGAAATTTACTCTTAGTTATTTTGAAATATACAATACATTAATATTGACTGTAGTCACCCTGTTGTGCAATAGATCTCAGAATTTACTCTGCTTGTCTATCTGAAACTTTGTGACTTTTATTATCTTCCCATTATTGCCACCTATACCCCAGTGTCTGGTAATCATCATTTTATTTTCTGCTTCTCTAAGTTCAGTGATTTTAGTTTCCACGTGTAGTGAGTAGTGAGTAGTGTGGTATTTGTCTTTTGGTGCCTGGCTTGTTTTACTTAGCATAATGTCCTTCAGATTCATTCGTGTTGTCATGAATGACAGGATTTCCTTCTTTTTATGGCTGATAGTGTTTCACTGTGTGTACATACCACATTTTCTTTATGTATCCATTGATGTACACTTAAATTGATTCTACATCTTGGCGATTGTGAATAGTACTGCAATAAACATAGGAGTGCAGATATCCCCTCAATAAACTGATTTTCTCTTCTTCAGAAATATACCTAGAATTGGGATTGATGGATCATATGGTATCTTAATTTTTAATATTTGAGAAAGCTCTGTATATTTTTCCATAATGACAATACTAATTTACATTCACACCAACAATGTACAAGAGATCCCTTATTTCTGTATTCTGCCAGCACTTGTTGTCTTTCATCTATTTTTGATAAAAGCCATTCTAACAGATATGAGATTATATCTCATTGTGGTTGTAATTTGCATTTCCTAAGATTAGTAATACTGAGCATTTTTTTAATGTACCTATTGAACATTTGTATGTCTTCTTTTGAGTAATATCTGCTAAGATCCTTTGCCCACTTTTAAATCAGGATATTATTTTCTTGCTGTGAAGTTGCTTGAGCTCCTTATATATTCTGAATATCAACCATTATCAGATGTGTGCTTTACAAATATTGTTTTAGCATTCTGTGGATTTTGTCTTTACTTTGTTAATTGTCATCTTTGCTGTGCAGAAGCTTTTTAGTTTGATGCAGTCCGATTTGTATATTTTTGCATTTGTTGCCTGGGCTTTTGGGGACATAGCCAAAAACAGTTGCCCATACCAATGTCATGGAGCTTTTCTCCATCTTTGCTTTTACAGGTAGAAGTTTTATAGTTTAAGGTCTTATATTTAAGTCTTTAATCCATTTCAAATTGATTATTTTACATGATGTGATTTAAGGGTCCAGTTTCCTTCATCTGCATATGGGTGTCCAGTTTTTCTAACATTGTTTACTGAGGAGACTCTCCTTTCTCCCTTGTGTGTTCCTGTCACTTTTGCCAAAGTCAATTGACCATCAATGTGTGGGTTGATAGACACTTAATACAGGAACAGAAAACCAAATGCTGCATGTTCTCACTTATAAGTGGGAGCTAAACATGGAATACATATGGACACAAAGAGGGGAACAACAGACATTGGGGACTACTTAAGGGAAGAGGGAGGTGGGTGAGGATTGAAAAACCACCTATTGAGTACTATTCTTATTACCTGGGTAGCAAAATAATCTACACAAACCCCCATGACACACAACTTACCTATATAACAAACTTGCGCATGTACCCTTGAACCTAAAATTAGAGTTAAAAAAAGTGTTGCTTTATTTCTGGGCTTTCTAGCTTGTTCTGTTGGTCTATGTGTCTATTTTTGCTGGTCTATTTTTATGTTTTGATTATAGTTGCTTTACAGTATATTTTGAAACCAGATAGTGTAATGCCTCCAGCTTTGTTCTTTTTGCTCAAGATTGTTTTGGCTACTTGGAATCTTTTGTGATTTCATATGAATTTAAGTTTTTTTTCTATTTCTGTGAAAATTACATTGGAATTTTGATAGGGATTGCATTAAATCTGTACATCGCTTTGAGTGCTATGGGCATTTTGACAATATTAATTTTTTAAATCCATGAATATGGAATACATTTCCATGTAATTGTGTTTCCTTCAGTTTAATTCTCGGTGTTTTATAGTTTTCAGTATGCAGATATTTCACCTTGTTAATTAAATTTATACCTAAGTATTATACTTTATATGTTGCTATTGTAAATGGGATTTTTTCTAGATTTTTTTGGATGGTTTCTTATTAGTATATAGAAAAACGATTGATTTTTGTATGTTGCTTTTGTATCCTTCAATGTTACTGAATTTTTTATTAGTTTTAACAGTTTTTTGTTAAGTCTTTTGGGTTTGTGCATATAAGATTATGTCATCTGCAAACAGGTACACTTTTACTTCTTTCTTTCTGACCTGAATTCCTTTTATTTCTTTCTCTTGCCTAAATATTCTGGCTAGGACTTCCAGTTCTATGCTGAAAATTGGTGGTGAGAATAGGTATTTTTGTTTTGTCCCTGATCTTAGAAAAAAAAGTTTTTAACATTTCGCTGTTAAGTATGATGTTTGCTACCTGTTGGTCATATGGCTTTTATCGTATTCTGTCTGTAAGTAATCTGTTGAAAGATTTTATTATAAAAGGATTTTGAATTTTTCAGATGCTTTCTCTGAATCTATTGAGATGATTATATGGTTTTTATCCTTCATTCTGTTAATGTGGTGTATCACATTAATTGATTTGCATAAGTTGAACCATACTTACAGTCCTAAGCTAAATCCCACTTGATCATGCTGAATGATTCTTTCAATGTGTTGTTGAACTCAGTTTGCAAATATTTTGTTGAAAATGTTTGCATCTGTGTTCATCAGGAATATTGGCTTGCAACTTTTATCCTTTAAGTGCCCCCGTCTGGCTTTATTATCAAGGTAACGCTGGTCTCATAAAATGACTTTTTACCTATTCAGCCACTCTTTGTCTTTTGATGAATTCAGTAGATTTACATTCAAGGAAATGATTGATAGGTAATTAATTACATTTATTAGTTGCTGGCGCCATCAAGGTGCCAGCAGATTCAGTGTCTGGTGCCCTCTGCTTGGTCTGCAGACGGCTGCCTTCTTATTGAGACCTCACATAGTACCGAGACAGATCACCTCTCCCGTGGCTGTTCTTGAGAGGGCAGTCATCCAGTCCTGAAGGCACCATCCTCATGATCTCGTAACTTCCCCAAGGCCCCACCTTCCAA
Organism: Gorilla gorilla gorilla; assembly: GCF_029281585.2. Taxonomy (NCBI): domain Eukaryota; kingdom Metazoa; phylum Chordata; class Mammalia; order Primates; family Hominidae; genus Gorilla; species Gorilla gorilla. The sequence continues at coordinate 28,033,163 of NC_073232.2, forward strand.
TATTATCACATTGGGAATTAGGGTTTTAAATATGAATTTGAGGGGACACACACATTCAGCTTATAGTATCACAGAATTATGTATGCAAGAAATCTAAAAATAAATATGTAGAGCCTATCTGAAGAATATCAGAAAAAACACAGATGTGCAGAAAAAAGACTCATGACAAGACTATGCTTCTTAATGGGATGTTTCAATGGTGTGAATAGGTCCATTTTCATGGAATCAATTCAATTACATTCTAGTACAAAATCTAGCAAGGATAAACTTTGGAACCTGACAAAGTGTCTTCAAAGTTTATCTAGAAAAATGAGAGATAAATAGCTAGCAAGAGGGAGAAGAAAAAGAGAAAGAATTTTCATTAATAGGTATGATAGTGTAGCATGTAAACTACACCAACATTATGAAAGTTTATAATTAGAAAAGAATGTGATTGTTCAAAATATTAAGCATATGTGTAATATATTTAACAAATAAAGTTGGCCTTCCAAATTAGTTGGGAAAACAAAATAGCTGATAGTAATTTCAGCTGATTTGTATACAGTACTTACTGTATGCCAAGCACTGTTAAATAATCTCCATCCAGTGTCTCGTTTAATTTTTACCAAACACAAACATAGTAGGAATAGTAGTTTTATTGTTGTTCCTATTTTACAGCTTGAGGAAATGAGGCTTAGACTAGGTAAAAGAAAATGCCAGTGGACACAGAGCTGTTCCATGGAGCAGCTGGAATTCACAAACAATTCTATCTGATCCTGAAACATCAATACCAACCACCATACCATGCTGTTTTTATTACATACAACAAATGAATATGAGGCAATTTCATGAAATACATTTCTTATTTGCTCCAGACACCAAAAATTTTTAAAGATAAAATGTTAAATATTAACAATGAAGCCATAATCTTTATTGCCCCTAATAATCAGAAAAGTCAAGGAAAGTTTCTCTTTTTCTTTGATGTGTAATAGATTTTCAAAATATGTTTGTTGAATATTGATATTGAATAAGTATTGCGGTGGGGAAGACCTTTGTAAGTGTTAAATGAAAGAAGAAAACTTTAAAAGTCAGTAAATTAGAATATATAAATTAAAAGTTTCAGTATATCAAAACATTGCAAGTAAAATGAAAGAGGAAAAACGTCTGCAATATAGCACACCAATAATTCTTTTCCAGGTCAATAAATCAAAGATACATTTTTCTTTCACACAGATGTAGGTAAAATTCTTGAAAACAACTCAAACACACAAAAAGAGAAATGATCATGTATGATGAAGTTATCAACTTCACTATTAATTGTAAATCCCAATTGAAAACAAAAAGCTGCCAATATTTTTAAAATAAAATAAATATGAAAAATAAGAAAAGTATGTGCACTCTTGGGAAGGGCATAAGAAGATGGATACTATTTCAGGCAAGAGAATTATAAACTCTACCTTTCTTTGTTTAGTATTTTTATAATATAAAAGAGGATTTAAAAAGTGTTCATGCCCTCTAACTGGTAATTTTACTTTTAGAAATTTATTCTAAGAAACAAAATGAGTTCATGCAAAAAGTCTCCTCACAATACCATTTCATATGGTAGAAATAGGAAGTCATTTAATTTTATGATATTAGGTTAATGTTTAAATAAATTATGATGCATGGATAATGTGGACATCTGTGCAGCCATCTGTCATAATTTTTGATGCTATTTAGAAATGAGAAAGTGTTCATGTTATATTGTTATGAGAAAAACCATGATTACCCATCAATATATGCATTGTACTTAAAAATATAGTATGGCACTGCACATAAAATATGAGCTGGAATTATCTCTGTGTGTTGGGCTTCTATATCACTTTTCTTTTTTGTATATCTTTATGATTTCAACTTTTCTAAAATAGCATCTGTTGTTTTTGGGGTTTTGTTTTGTTTTTTGAGATGGATTCTTGCTCTGTTGCCCAGGCTGGAGTGCAGTGGCATGATCTCGGCTCACTGCAACCTCTGCCTCCCGGTTCAAGCGATTCTCCTGCCTCAACCTCCCGAGTAGCTGGGACTACAGATGCATGTCACTATACACATCTAATTTTTTTGTATTTTTCTTAGTAGAGATGGGGTTTCACTGTGTTGGCCAGGCTGGTCTTGAACTCCTGACCTCAAGTGATCTGCCCACTGTGGCCTCCCAAAGTGCTGGGATTATAGGCGTGAGCCACTGCACTGGCCCTCTGCATCTATTTTTTTTTTTATAATGAAGATAAAATTATATTTTAAAATGATCTAATAAACAGCCTTCCTATTAGTAATTGTGCTTATTTTAGAAATGAAAGCAAGATAATATTAGGCATATATGCGATGTAAGATGATTCATTTTCTTTCTTTCTCATTTCTATGTTTTTTCAAACTAATGAAAAAGGTTTTCTGTTGTTGTTGTTGTTTTTGCAGATGTTATTTTTTAATCAGAGTAATGAAATTGAGAATTTGCAAGTAAAATAATTTGTCAAAGTTATATTAGCAAAGGCAGTCAATATCGGCAAGAAAAGTGTTTATGTAGCAGGGTTAAATCGTGCGTTGTCTAGTCCTATTTGAGTTCAGAGTCTGGCACTTTTCCTTCCCCATCACAACTGCCCATCTGGGTGCCAATCTTTTTATTTTGCTTTGGAGCATAGTGTCTGGGCTCTCTTCTGTGTGTTTGTGTGCATGTGCTTGTGTGTGTACCCACCAGTATCCACCGATGTTTCTGGTGTTGAGCCTTCTGCCCCATGAAGATGTTTTATGTACGTTATGTTACAGCAGTAAGAGGAGCTCGTTGTGGTTCCTCTGTGCCGGTGTTTCTTTGAAGGCAGCAACTTGTCTGCAGGTTTGAGCTCAGCTTCCCTGCTGCTCCCTGATGCTGGCCTAGAAGTTGCTTAACTTAACCATCGACACAAGGTGAACACAGTTCCTTTTTGATCTATTTTCCGGAAATCAGGTCCTTTTTTCTCTCTCCGGTCCCTTCCCCCAATCTACCTCCTGCAAAGTCATGCCTATCTTTCCTGCCCTCTTCTCAGACCCCTTACCCTTGCCTGGCCTCCCAGGGATGGGGTCTTCTCACTCTCCCATTACGGTTTTCCAATTCTAATTCTATGGAGTTAAGCCTATGCCCTCTGTTATTCAGACATATTAACTATTCAAGGACCAATTCTTAGTCAAAATTGGATAGTCTATTTTTCCTTGTGTTTCATTTATAATGGTTCTAACTTTCCTAGAGGCAATGACCAGAGAGAGGTCACAGAGTAGAAGGTGAAGAAAAAAGAAAAACACTGTTTTTAAGATTTCAAGGTTTGTCAGCAAAGTTATCTACCTTGAAGATTCTAGAGTGTCAAAGCAGCCTTATATCATGTGCAGCAGCACTATTCACAACAGCGAAGACATGGAATCAGCCTAAATGCCCATCAATGACAGACTGGATTAAGAAAATGTGAAATACTATGTAGCCATAAAAAGGAATGTGATCATGTCGTTTTCAGGGACATGGATGGAGCTGGAAGCCATTATCCTCAACAAACTAACACAGTAACAGAAAACCAAACACCACATGTTCTCACTTATAAGTGTGACCTGAGCAATGAGATCACATGGACACAGGGAGGGGAACAACACACACTGGGGCCTGTCAGAGGGTGGGGGGTCATCAGGAGGGAGAGCATCAGGAAGAATAGCTAATGGATGCTGGGCTTAATACCTAGGTGATGGGATGATCTGTGCAGCAAACCACCATGGGACACGTTTACCTATGTAATAAACTCACACTTCCTGCACATGTAACCCTGAACTTAAAATAAAAGTTGAAAATAAAAAAAAAAAGAAGAAAAGAAATATTGCATTATAGTACAATTGGATATATAAACAATAGAATTGAGAAAACAGAAATAAATCCTTACATTTATGGTCAAACAACAACAACAACAGCAACACCACACTGAACTCCTTGTCGAAACTTTTACTGATGTAGATTCTGAAAATTTTCCAGTGAACAAGGTATAGCAAATGAAATTTACAAGTACTTACTTGTAACTAGTATTTCAATGGTATGAATGTTTATTGGGAATTTTATCATTTATTTTAGTTAAAATAAACATACCTACTAAAGCTTTTTATTTTTTCTATCCTATCTTTTCTCCTTCCTTCAATGCCATTTTATTACTATTTATTCAACGCTTTTTATTTCTATGCTATCTTTTCTTCTTCCCTCAATGCTATTTTTCTTCCAAGAGAGTTAATTTTAGTCTTGCTCCCATGGATGGACTTCAGAGAGACCTTGAACTGGGTAGGTCTTTTTTTTTTTCCTTTTGGGATGTATGTCTATTAGATTCCTTCTGTTATTTTGAAAACACTCTTCATAAAACACTTTTTATGTCAAATAATACTATTAGGAACTTTTCAGTCTTGTCAATTGTTGTATGACTTAGATGCTGGTGTATAGAGTGGTATAACAGAAATCATTTTCTTTAATATATTTTGGTGTCTATAATTGCTTCCCAGTTGTAGACTGTTTTGTGTCATAATGGGCAATGGAAAAGTAAAGGAAAAGATGAACCATAAGTAATGTGGATTGTTCTTTCATCTCTGGGTGTGATGTACAAAACTGGCAGTGCTTCCTGTCTGTGAACACACGAAAGCATTGAACTGAGGAAGTGTTCTCAGCGTATTCTGAAAATTGGCTGCACAGTGACTCTTCTAGGGGGAATCTAAAACTTTACCAGAATTTTATTTTAACCCATCTTATAGGGTTTCTTATCACAATTCCAATAAAAGATGCCTTGTATCAATTAGGGCAAATTTGGTGGGGTCATGTACCCTAGTGAGATTTTAATTTTAAAAAAGAATTATTTCTGTATGAAATTATACCATTCTTCCAGAGCTGCAAACAGTTTCTCTAGTATTTTAAGGAGCTCATGAAAATGCAAAATAGTAACCCCATTCCATCAGGAAATTAACCTAGTTCTCCCACTTCTAGAAGACTGATTGGCAATTAGAGTGAATAAACATTTAATAGACTGGGTGGTAGTACTGGTTTACTGACTGACTTAGTGAATGGAGGAATATTCAGTTGCACTATTTTCTTTCACCATGGAATTGGATAAAACTACTCAGTCTTGCAATGTAGTCTGCTCGTATTTTGTGGCTCAAGTATGCAAATTGATATCACACAAGAAGAATATTCAGTTTGTGAGCTCCCTTTGAAGATTTCAAAGACAACTGGCAACATCAAATGGTGAATCGTTTCTTCCAAAGCAAAATGTCTTCTGAGCCCATATCTGTACATAGATAGAACCCCTGCCATGCCTGTCATCCCATGTACATTTTTCTGCTTATAAGCAAAAATGTTTGTAAATAAACATCATTTCTTCATGCACTTGTTGACACTTTAAGCTTTGCTAGGAATTCTGAGAGAAGCCTGACATTCTGTTTTGAAAGCTATCAAATTTATGAAGGCAAAGACCTTGAATCACAGCTTTTAAATAAGTTTCCATCAGAGAAATATGAATAGAATATAATGTTCTCTACTACTCAGAAATAATTGTGACTTTCCGCTGGGTAAGTCTTGAAATGCTTGATTGAATTTGGAAAAGAAATTTTACTTATTTTGAGAGAAATTGAAAACCTATTTGGGAAAAAAAATGACAGGAGTTCATTTGTTCATGAATTAGCTTAATGAAAAATTTGTCCATGCAAGAGATTAAACTTTCTATTTAGGGCCCTGTATTTATCCTTACAGAAACTACTGAAAAGCCATTACATCTTCTGGCCAAATTGCTACTCTGGAATAGAGAATTATTGTAAACAGCCATACGACACTTCTAATACTTGAGTGAATACTGCTGTAAGCTGGAGTGAATGCTATACCTTGTTAATATTTCTGCAAATATCATCAGACATCTGCAAACACTGAAGACCTCCTTTGAAGGTTACGAATCCTCAGGCAATAATAAAGTTGAAACATGGTCTGGTAATCCTTTTTTCGTTGATGTAGATACCATTGATGACACAATCCTTGCCAAAGATGTTCTCAAGACTTGAGGATAAAGGCAACTGTATATGACAAGAATCCAACTGAAGGAATATTGGATAATTCTGGTGTGAGCTCTAACAGTACTCATTGAATTCACTATAGTATACCTTTGTGACTTAGAGTTTTTCTTGTTTATGTGGCAATGAAAATATTAAAATTAATTCAATGTAAAAGATAACAAATATATCCTTGATAAACACTAGTTAGTACTTCTAAATCAGCAAGCCAAATAGTAGCAGTCTTTCACTGACATTTATTCTTGAGAATTATGACATTTTACTTTCATTTAATTGGAATATTTTGGATTCATTTCATTCTTTTCAGGAACTGGCTGCTAATTTTTACATTAATTGAGAGTAAGGGAAATTATTCTTTATGAAAATATTTTTGTATGTTATCTAAATGAAGTAAATGGTTTTCCAGAACAATACAATGAATTGTATGTACAATTTTGTGACAATGTAATACATAGTGTGTTAGTCCATTTTGTGTTGCTATCCTAGAATCTTTCAGACTAGGTAATTTATTAAAAAAAAAGTTTGATCTGGCACATGGCTCTGCAGGCTGCAGAAGCATGACACCAGCATCTGCTTGGCTTCTGGTAAGGAAGCTTCTACTTATGGCAGAAGGCAATGGGGGAGCAGGTGTGTCACGTTGTGAGACAGGAAACAAGGGAGAAGAGAAGGTGCGAAGCTCCTTTAAACAACCAGCTCATTTGTGAACTAACAGGGAGAACTCACTCATTACCATGGGGAGGGCACCAAGCCATTCATAGGGGATTCACCTCCATGACCCAAACACCTCCTACCAGGCTCCACCTCTAACACTGGGGATCACATTTCAACGTGAGATTTGGAGGGGTCACACATCCAAACCGTATCACATAGCTTTACTCAAAAAGGGATAAAACACACTGACAAACTTGGAAAAGAAGGAAACCACCTCAACATAATAAAAGCCATATATGAGAAACCCACAGCTAACATCACACTTGATGGTGAAAGACTGAAAGACTTTCCTTTAAGATCAGGAGCAAGACAGGAATGCCCATTTTTATCACTTCTATTTGGCATAGTTTTGAAAGTTTTAGACAGTGTAATCAGGCAAGAAAAATTTAAAGGCATTCAAATTGGAAAGGAAGAAGTAGAAGTATCTCTGTTCATAGACAACATGATCTTAAATGTAGATTCTATTTTTAAAAAACCTGTTAGAACCAGTTAAAAAACTCAGCAAAGTTGCAGGATGCAAAACAAACACACAAAACTCAGTTGCATTTTAGTACACTAATGATGAACAGTCTGAAAATGAAATGAATAAACCAATTTCATTTACAATAGCATCAAGAATAATAAAATACTGAGGAATAAAGTAGACTAAAGAGACAGAAATCTTTTATACTGAAAACTATGTCATTGTTGAAAGACATTTACAAAGATATAAATGGAAAAGATATTCTGTGTCCATAGATTGGAAGATTTAATATTGCTAACATTTCAGTACTACTGAAAGCAATCTACAGATTCAGTGCAATCTCAGTCAAAATTTCAATAATTTTTCTTCTGTAAAAGTAGTAAAATTTATCCTGAAATTCATATGGAATCTCAAGGAACCTCAAATAACCAATAAATAAATAAATAAATAAATAAATAAATAAATAAATAAATAAATACCTGGGAAAAGAAGAAAGTAAGAGGTCTAACACTTCCTGATTTCAAACCTTATTAAAAAGCTGTAGTACCTGAGTGTGGTATTGACATAAAGACAGCCATCTAGACCATGGAATAGAATAGAGAGCCCAGAAATAAACCTTCAAATATATGGTCAAGTGAGTTTTGAGAAGGGACCCAAGACCAATGGGGAAAGGACAGTCTTTTCAACAAAGGTGGTGGGAAAATTGGGTAGCCACAAGCAAAATAATTGGAGTTGGACCCTTACCTTATACCATATACAACAAGGTACCTCAAAATGGATTGAAGACCTAACAGTAAGAGCTAAACTGTAAAACTTCGTAACATAGGAGAAAAGCTTCATAATATTAGATGTGGTAAAGATTTATTCAATATGACACCAACAGCACAGGCAACAAAACAGATACATTGACTTCACTGAAATTAAAAACTTCTATTTGTCAAAGGACAGTATCAACAGAGTGAAAAGGCAATCCACAGAGTAGTAGAAAATATTTGCAAATCATACATCTGATAAAAGATTGATATCAGAATGTGAAAAGAACGACAGCTCAGCAACAATGACAAAAAAATAAATAAGCTAATTAAAAAATGAAGAAAGACCTTGAATAGACATTTCTCAAAAAAGATATATAAATGTCCAATAAGCACATGAAAAGATACTCAACATTGTTCATCATTAGGGAAATACAAATAAAAACCACAATGAGATACCACTTCACACCCATTGTGATGGCTATTATAACCATCCAAAAAATCTCCTAGAAAATAATGTATTTAGGAAGATTAGCAGAAATTGGAACACTCGTGCTTTTCTGGTGGGAATGTAAAATGTTGTAGCCACTTTGGAAAACAGATGGCAATTCCTCAAAATATTAGAAGTAGAATTACCATATGATATAGCATTTTCACTTCTTGATATATACCCCAAGGAAACCAAAGTAGGGAATCAAACAAGTATTTGTACACCCATGTTCACAGCAGTGTTGTTCACAATAGCCCAAAGCTGAAAACCACTCAAGTGTCCATTGACAGATGAATGGATAAACAAAATTTTATATGCCATGACATAGATCAACCTTGAAGACGTTATGCTAAGTGAAATAAGCAACTCACATACACAGAGAAAAACATACACTATATGATTCCTCTTATATGAGTTACCTACAATACTCTAATTCATAGAGACAGAAGGTAGAATTGTGGTTGCCAGGGGTTGAGTAGGGAGAAATGGAAAGGTGGTGTTTAATGGGTACAAAGTTTCAGTTTTGCAAGATGGAATGGCTTCTGGGGATAGATGATGGTGGTGGTTGCTTAACAATGTGAATATACTGAATACCACAGAACTACACACTTAAAAATGGTTAAAATTACATGCCTGTAATTCCAACACTTTGGGAAGCCGAGGCTGGTGGATTGCTTGAACCCAGGAATTCAAGATTAGCCTGAGTAACATGGCAAAACACCATCTCTACAAAATGCAAAAAATTAGCCAGGTGTGGTCTTGTGCACCTGTAGTTCCAGCTACTTGGGAGGCTGAGATGAGAGGATCACTTGAGCCTGGGGAGGTCAAGACCACAATAAGCCATGATTGCACCATCACACTCCGGCCTAGGTGACAGAGCAAGACCCTGTCTCAAAAAAAAAAAAGTTTATTTAATGTATATTTTACTACAGTAATGAAACAAGAGTAGGACTCTGATGGGAAGACTACAACTGTGCCTTATAGAACCTGTAAGAGGAAGAAAAATGTACATCATTAATATTGACCCGGGGAAAATTTTGAAATAAGTGTGGTTTCTATCTCATCTCTTCCCTTGCTAGATTTTTCATAATTCTTACATTGTGTTCTGTCTTCTAAGAACATTATGTTGTGTTGCTTTACCCAGACCATACTTTGCAGAGTTAATCCTGAGTTCTGGATTATCTGAGTTTCTTCACCATTACTACATTGAAAACGTATCCTACTCATTCCCATTTTTTCAAAATCATGCCTCAAGCTGATTGTCACTTTGGCATATTGTTTAATATTTTTCTTTCCTTGCGATAGTTTACTGAGAATGATGATTTCCAATTTCATCCATGTCCCTACAAAGGACATGAACTCATCATTTTTTATGGCTACATAGTATTCCATGGTGTATATGTGCCACATTTTCTTAATCCAGTCTATCATTGTTGGACATTTGGGTTGGTTCCAAATGTTCTCACTCATAGGTGGGAATTGAACAATGAGAACACATGGACACAGGAAGGGGAACATCACACTCTGGGGACTGTTGTGGGGTGGGGGGAGAGGGGAGGGATAGCATTAGGAGATATACCTAATGCTAAATGACGAGTTAGTGGGTGCAGCACACCAGCATGGCACATGTATACATATGTAACTAACCTGCACATTGTGCACATGTACCCTAAAACTTAAAGTATAATAATAATAAAATAAAAAAAATTTAAAAAATCTTTTTCTTTCCTTTATCATGTTAAAGATCAAAACTATGAGGAATTCTTTAGGGGTTCTATAATGAGAGAATCTGACGATGTGGAACCCAAACTCAGGAGATAATTGTGGCTTCCAAGCAACCTTTCAATCCTCCCTCTGACTGCAGTATATCTGACCTTTGGGATTATAAAATTGAAAACAAAGTGATACGTTGCACAAGTTCAAAAAGTCCAGGAACTTGGATTCCACTGATAAGTTCCTGTATAGCACTCCTAATTGTTCATTATGTTGTCCAACTGTGGCGTTATTAATTCAAACTATTTAGTGATGGCTGTAATCTACGTTGTGACAGATTTTATTACAGCAGATAGTTTCAGACTTGAATGTGGATGTGTGGCATATGGAGTTAAAAGGTAAACCAGCTGCAATTCAAGGAAAATTATTCAAATTGTTTAAAATGTACAATTCTCTACTGGGGAAAATGAGTATTTAGAAAATTTTCTGATGTATTTTTGAGTCATCTGGCAGTTATTAGAAGTTCAGGATTGCTTTTTTTTTGGTAAGAATTAATTGAAAACCTGTGCTCATTAGATTCATTTTATAACAAAAAGAACCCCTGTTGAGACTATTTAGATGAAAAAATGTTTTATTTAGCTATTTTTAGTTGGGAGTGGCAGGACACACCTGTAATCCCAGCTACTCTGGAGGCTGAGGTAGGAGAATCACTTTAACCAGGAGGTGGAGGTTGTGGCAAGCCAAGATTGCACCACTGCACTTCAGCCTGGGCGACAGAAAGAAACTCTGTCTCAAAAAAAAAAAAAAAAAATTCAGAGGTGAGCTGGTGCTGTTAAACATCCATCATTTATTTTATTGAATTGTAGCTGCTTCATGCGGAGCAGGACTAACTCATAGGTAGTGCACCTGGAGCCATGCTTGCGGGGTGTTGGCAACTGCAGTTATATCCATTGTTATTTACGTGCAAATTAAGGAGCAGATTAATGCAAATTGAGGGGCAGACTATTTAGAAATCCCTAGAAAAGGGCCGGGTGCGGTTGTTCATGCCTGTAATCCCAGCACTTTGGGAGACCGAGGCAGGTGGATCACCTGAGGTCAGGAGTTCGAGACCAGCCTGACCAACATGGAGAAACCTCGTCTCTACTAAAAATACAAAATTAGCCAGGCATGTTGGTGCATGCCTGTAATCCCAGCTACTTGGGAGGCTGAGGCAGGAGAATTGCTGGAACCCAGAAGGCAGAAGTTGTGGTGAGCCAAGATCGTGCCATTGGACTCCAGCCTGGGCAACAAGAGCAAAAGGCTGTCTCAAAAAAAAAAAAAAAAAAAAAAAAAGGGAAGAAAGAAAGAGAAAGAAAGCAAGCGAGAAAGAAAGAAAGAAATCTCTAGAAAGGGAGTGGTAACTTTTGGGTCATTGCCATGGCATTTGGAAACTGTCATGGCACTAGTGGGAGTGTCTTATGCTAATGAGCAATGAGAGCAGCTAGGGATTGTTTTTGTAGCTATCTGCTGGTTTCTGCCGGCTTCTTCACTTCATCCCGACTGGACCAGATCCTATTTTGGTCAGCAGAGTTGTGACCAGAAAACAAGTCCTATCATTCCCCTACCTCAAAAGGACCATCTTTACAGTTGCTGAGGAACACAACCTGGGGAGGGACCATTTGTGGTTGAGATCATCTATTTTTGTAATGTGACATTCATAGACATTACATGGGTAGGTATTGTGAACAACCATGTGCTCCAGTTCTTCTGTTTCTCCTTAGTCTCTTGGATCTTGGATCACCCAGAGAAAGAGTCAGAAATGTCTTTATTGTGATTGAAAACACTAAACTTTCCTCAAACACAGATTCAATGATGAGGTGCTGTACTTAATTTCAGGAGTATGTCTCAGCCACTGACGGTTGAGTTTCCATCAGAGCGTCTCTGTGATTTGATCTGCCCAAACCTGAAATTCTGATATGCCTGCATGGCACGAAGATGGAAGCTGAGTTTTAAGATGTAACCTTAATAATAATTCCTTATATGTTATGGTACCTAAGAGTTGTAAGGTACAATGGTCTCTTGCTATCCATGGATAGCAAGTCTGTGATATAAAATAATATATTTGCATATAACCTATACATATCCTCCTGTATACTTTAAATCATCTTTAGACAATTTATAATACCTCAGACAATGTAAATATTAATACTGTGTAAATAGTTGGTATTCTTTAGGCAATAACAAGAAAAAATCTGTACGCGTTAAGTCCAGATGCAATTTTTTTCCAAATATTTTTATCTGCCATTGATTGAATCCAAAGATGAGGAATCCATAGACGCAGAGGGCCAACTGCATTTTTATATGTATTGTATCATAGATCTTCATAGCAATTGCTTGAGAGACACAGGACAGGATGTTATTGTTCTAATTTTGCAAGTGAAGAAAAGGCTTGCTATGGTTGAATAGTTAAGCTGAGACAGTTAGTTAATAAGAATGAAAATCAGGATTAGGTCCTCAGTCTTCTGATCCTATGTCGTGTGGCATTCTTTCTATTAGAACACACTGTTTTCGTTGTGGTAACTTATTAGAATATTGGATGTATAAAAAGCTTTACATTAATAAAGTAGACTTAGACTTATAAGGAATAATCTTTATGTTGACATGTCATTTGTTGCTAAACTTTATTTTTCTGCTATTGTCTTATTTTTTAAAAAGCTATACACAGTTGTGAAAAACAACTTTTCTTCTTTCTCATTAGGTTTGAATTATGAAAGATGTGATTTTGAGGATGGTCTCTGTCATATGACTCAAGATCAGAGTCTGCAACCTAGTTGGACAAAGAGAAATGGGATGACTGGTCTATCACCTCCATTTTATGATCACAATGGTGATGTGTCTGGTAAATGCTTTAAATTTATTTTCTCCCCTCTCTCCCTTCCTCCTTTCCTTCCTTCCCTCCCTTCCTTCCTCGTTCTTTCCCACCTCCCTTTCTTCCGTTCCCCACCACATGTTTAATTAGGGAAGCAGAATCTTGTCTGATATTTACATATTTGTGGTTAAAATGTCTAATTTTATGCATTCTTTAACCAGTTTCAAAATATTTATGATTTTAAAATATCACATCAGATTCTCATAATTGGGTTCTTTGGATTCCAATAGGTCTATTTAGAGAATAATTGGGATTTTCCAGTTTTTCTTATTCTTTATGGAAATTGTAAAACATAAATGGGACAATATACCTAGATTAATTAGTCAAATTACTTTTATTTTGCTTGGACTGATTTCAGCTCTGTCTAGTACCACTTGTTTAATCAAGTTGACTAGAAAGTTCTGCTGAACTGCTCTCTAGACTTTGAGGTAGCTCTGGAGCCAGAAATTTCTTCATTTATTAACTGATAAACTCCATTCATTCAACATTGCGTACCGGGTGTTTAAGATGTATTAGGGAGCAAAAATGGACTCCATGCCTGCCCTCATCTAATAGGTTTACACGTGGTAGAAAAAGAGGTAACACATTTCCTTGCATAACTAAAAGCTAGTTATTTTTATAAGTGATACTTCCCTCAAATAAATTCAATTAAATGTTAAAATATGGTTTTTGCCCTGGAGGTAATTTGAAACAAGAAAATGTTCAGGCATTGGATGTTAGTTTGGCAGTGTTTTCATAAATATTACACATGCAGATTAGACTCCCTGGTCTGTCCCTCCCTAGCTGTAAAATCTTAAATTAAGTTTTGAGCCTTAGTTTTCACAATTTTAAGAGGGGAAATAATGATGCTAAATTTTTAGGATGGTTATTTTAAGAACTAAATGAAAAATTGTTGATAGAGCTTATAGAAAACCTGGCACTCAAAAATTGATGTTTAGTCAATTTCTGAATAATTTTGGTGTTGCTAATGTTACTTCTATATTGATAAGATGGAGTTTCTTAATTTGTTTGGCTTTAATGTCAAAAATTACTTTTGTTTAGAATTCTTAACCATTTTTAGGAATCAGCCAGTTTTATTACCAAAAAGGGTCCAGCTTCACAAATAGTAACAAGCACTAACTGCAATATAGGAAACTTTTATTACAGATTTAGTTATGTTAGATGGTGATATTGAATCTTGCTCCTAACCTAACGGCCATTGCAGTCTTACAGATTGCGATTCCATATGTCTCTCCTTTGTTTCTTTATTTTTACTCAAAAGGTTTTTCACAGCACGTATTTATTTACTGTAGACTTTTGTTTGTCGGTGGCTCTTACTGAATTCCTCTTGCTTGCCTCCTTACTGTGGAGTTAAATAGCTTCAGAAGACACTGTGCTTCCCAATTTTCTTCTCTCTCTCTTTCCTTTCTGCCATTTTCCCTCATTTTTTTTCATGTACATTTTTAATTGCCTAGTCAAGAGGTAAAATGGGGCAATTCACATCAAAACTGAGGTGTTGTATAGGCAGATACCATAGAACGATATCATCTGGGTTGACTTAAAATCTCTGGAGTCAGACGAGATGGGTTTGAATCCTAGCCCTGCTAATCAGCTAGTAGTCTCAGTTTCCTTATCTGTAAAACAGAGATAATAATAATGCAAGCTGCATAGGAAAAAAAGACAAAATATTGCCTGCATAACTAATCGAAGGCTGGTAACTTTGGTAATAGTCATGCATCTCTTACAAATACAATTGAATATTAACATGTAAGTAGTCTCTAGCAATAATTTTAAGTAAGCAAGTGTTCTGGCTGTAGATATTAGCTGTTGGAACATATTTATAGAAAAATGGTCTGAATCCTGTCTTTACTCAAAAATTCTCATTTCATAAGTATTAACCAAATTTTTGATTAACTTACTCTTGAAATGATTTGCCAGTGCTCCAAAATTATATTTTTCATTATGTAATCAATGCCTTGAGTGGCAAGTTTGAGAATCCATTAGAACATTAAAAACATCACTGTTGTCAATATTTGAAGTCTAGTAAAGCTCAGGGAAAGAAGGATTAAAATGTAGTACTGATTTTTAAAAGAATGTAACATTGCGTATAGATAAAATTGTAGTACTACAACAAAACCAAATACATCTTTGTAAGGATGGTGAAACTACTTTTAAAGATGGGAATGCAAATATGAAAGTTTTAAGTAATTCTGGAGTTCAGTTGATATTAAAGGTGAAAAAGGGGTTTTTAAATGTGTAGTTCACTTTAAGTCTATCAAAGATTAAAAAACAATTTATTTGAAAAATATTTCCCATTATGCCACAGATTATTATTTCCTAATTTGGGCATTTTAAATCAGTTTTAAATGAGAATATTAGAGCTTTTGTTATTCTGATCAATTGTTAGATCTAAAATTCATATATTATGAAACATGTACACTATTAAACACCATCCGATATTTTTATTTTGTTCTATAGTGTTCACATATATTGGTTCTATAATCTTTATATATTATAAGCCCTACAAATCAATGTTATAATATTTGCTTTAGACAGCATTAAAAATAGATTTAAAAGAAGATATTCTTTTATCATATTTATTATTTGCAGCTCTCTTTATTTCTTCTACCTATCTGAGTTTGTCTCTGGTATCATTTCTCTTCAGCTTGAAGAAATTCCTTTAGTATTTCTTGTAGTGCAGTTCTGCTGGTGATAAATTATGTTAGTTTTTCCCCCTGAAAATGTTTTTATTTTGCCTTCATTCTTGAAATGTTTTCCTACTGGATATATATTTTTTCATGGTCTTTTTTTTTTCTTTTAGTGCTTTAAAGACATTATTTTGCTGTCTTCACCTAGTTTCTACTGTGATATCCACAATTTCTTTTTTTTTTTTTCTGTGTTTAATATCTTTGTTGTTTTGATGCTTTCAAAATTTGGTCTTTATTTTTGGATTTCAGCATGAACATTTTAAATTTTATCGTACTTATGTTAACTAAACTTCTTGAATATGAAATGTATGCTGTCTGCCAATTTTGAAAAGTATTTTGCTCTTGTTTATTCAGGTATTTCTTCTGTCCCATTCTCTCTTTCATTTCCCTTTTGTATTTCAATCATCAGTGTGTTAGTCTGTAAGTCTAACATGCTGTTAGGTGAAATCTCTGTGTATATTTTGATTTTGTTTTCTGTTTTTCAGAGTGCATAATTTCAATAGATCTGTCTTCAAGTTCTGTGATTTTTTTCCCTTGTTACCTTCATTCTACTGATAATCCTATCCAGTGATTTAAAAAGAAATCAAGTATAGATGCTCCTCATATTATAATAGGATTATGTCTCAATAAATCCATCGTAAATTGAAAATGCATTTAATACACCCAACCTACTGAGAATCATAGCTTAGCCTAGCCTACCTTAAACTTGCCAAGAACATATACATTAGCCTACGGTTGGGTCAAATCATCTAACACAAAGCCTATTTCATAGTAAGTATTGAATACCTCCTGTAATTTATTGCATATTGTACTGAAAGTGAAAAATAGAGTGGTCGTGTCCCTCTAAAGATATATCACTTTTTCACCATCATAAAGCAGAAAAATCCTAAGTGGAACCATTGTAAGTCAGGGATTGCCTGCATTGTATTCTTCAATTCTAAAATTTTTAATTGGTTGTTTTAGTTTAAAAAAGTTCTCTGGAGATGAGGTTCTCCATGTTGGCCAGGTTGGTCTCAAACTCCTGGCCTCAGGTGATCTCCCCGCCTCAGCATCCCAAAGTGGTGGGATTATAGGCGTGAGTCACCAGGTCCAACCTCAAATGACAAACTTTTGTATGCTGTTGGCAGCAGTCAAAATATCAATTCAATTCCTCTAGGCTTAGCTGCTAGAAGGGCTCCCTACACATGCATGTTTCCATTTTGGCCAGAGACTTGGACAGAGATTATTCATAGAACAGGGGGCACTCATTTTTTTTTGTTCTGGCTCTCTTCTTTATAGAATTTCTTTTTTTCTATCATACCTAGCTATTCCAGGCTGCCCTTCCTGGTTTCTCAGGCCCAGGAGAGAGCAGTCCTTCTCTCAGAGTTTTTGCCTTGCACTCCATCTGCAGCTGCAGCCGGACCCTATGCCAAAGGCTGACAGAATTGAATTTGCTGTGATCCCTTCACTTAAGTTCCCTATCCCTTAAAAATAATGCCTCCTCTCTTTATCTCAAAGTCCTCTTGTGGTACCAGCTTATAGATTTTTCTTGTTTTTCTAACGTAATCATTATGTTCATCACTGAGTTTCCCAGCTGAGTGAACACCAGCATCTCCTAAGCTGCTCTATGTTGCCCTTTCTGAAGGGCATAATCCATTCCCAAGTAATAGGTAGGCTCCGCTACATACAGGGTAAGTTGGGTTCTTTTATTAAGAAGAAACTGTGAAAGACCAAACATGGAGACAAGAATCCCACATTCTCAATCTCTAGATTACATTTCTGCAGCCTCTGTCTGAATATCTGTTTATTTTTAAATCAGTGAAAATTTAATGTTCATTTATTGCTTTCTATATTTACTTTGAAAACTCTTTACTGAACATCTGTATTGCTCCGTATGCTCTTCCAGGACCTGAAGATATAAAAGTGAACAAGAATGCAGCTCTTGTCTGTGGTGAACTTGCAATCTGGTGATAGAGACATAAACCGTATACACGTACTTATGATTACATATTAAAAGTTAGAAAAAAGCAACTAGCAACCATTTTCTTATCTGCATGTACACATTTCAAAGCTCACAATGTGACAAGGATACGATGTGTGTGTTTTCCAGATGTTGCTTGGGAGCATCTATATTGTTTGTAATCTGAGAAATTTCCATCAAACAACTCATCTATTCCAGGCATCTGCATGCTCTTCGTTGAAAAGGCTGATAGTAAATATTTTAGGCTTTTTGGGCCATATGGTCCATGTCCCAAAAACTCAACTCTGCCGTCTACACTATAAAAACAGTCATATATACACAATACATAAAGCATGGCTGTGTTATGTTAACCTTTTATTTATGAACATGGAAATGTATAATTAATATCATTGTTACATGTTTAAAAATATTTATTTTTTGAATTTTTTAATGATTTAAACATGTAAAAACCCTTCTTAACTCATAGGATATGCGAAATTAGGTGGCAGGTGGATTTGTTTGTGGGTTACAGTTTGCTGCCCCCGTGTCTGTTCACAATAAACATTAATTGAGCATTTTATATATGACACTATTCAATATTGGACATAAATGAATAAAGAATATAATTCTTCCTCTAAGAACACAGATACATTATAATCTTAATTTTAGTGCCCAGTGTTCACATTTATAGCAAACAAAAGTGAAGCAAACTTTATTTCTGTATCAGAATCAGCTTTATTATGCTATTATTTAAACATGTGTCTGAACTTTCAATTAAGGGGGTAATTTTTTTATAGTAGTCAATCCTCTTTCTTTAAAATAAATACTTTTAGTATTTATTTGTACTGAGAGTACAAACAAGATGTGTTAACGAAATGGAATTACAGTGTCTTTTTTTCACTTACCTCCCCCCCTTTTTTTTTCTGGTTAGACAGAGTCTCACTCTGTCGCTCAGGCTGGAGTGCAGTGGCATGATCTCGTCTCACTGCAACCTCCCGCTCCCGGATTCAAGCAATTCTCCTGCCTCAGGCCCTTGAGTAGCTGGGATTACAGGCATGTGCCACCATGCCCGGCTAATCCTTATATTTTTATTAGAGATGGGATTTCACCATGTTGGCCAGACTGGTCTTGAACTCCTGACCTCAAGTGATCTGCCCACCTTGGCCTCCCAAAGTGCTGGAATTACAGGCGTGAGCCACCACACCAGGCCTCTTAACCCATTTTTAATATGGTAGTTGTGTTATTTTAAAAGTAAAAATATTAAAATAAAAATGTATTATAAATGTATATTTATGTTGTTAGATTTATATATGCTGATTATTATTGTTAATTTTAATGCAAAAGCTTTTATTAATTCCAGTGTGTAAGACATCATGATAATGTTGTTAAGATAATAAAGACTACAGGCTTATCATCCCTTATCCAAAAATCTGAAATCCAAAGTGCTCCGAAATTGGAAACTTTTTGAGGGCAAATATGATGCCACAAGTGGAAAATTCCACACCTGACGCCTTTGGTTTCTGATGGTTTAATGTGCAGAGACTTTGTTTTATGCGCAAAATTATTTTAAAACCTTGTACAAAATTACCTTCAGGTTAGGTGAATAAGGTGTATATGAAACATAAATGAATTTTATGTTTAGACTTGTGTCCCATCTCTAATGTATGTGCAAATATTCCAAAATCTGAAAAAATCTGAAATCCAAAACACTTCTGGTCCCAAGCATTTTAGGTAAGAGATACTGAACCTGTATTAAGTTACAGGCTATATATCAAGGTGTTTGTGATCTCTTTGAGACACATGTTTGGGAATAAAACAATTACTTATTGGGAGAAAGAAAAAGGTACAAAATTTGGGTTTGAATAAATTTCTCTGAGACTAGATACAAACTCTGACTCCAGAAAGCGAAAGAGCATTTGAGAAAATAGTTGAAAGATGAGCAGTATTTCAATGGATGGAGAGATGAGAGAAATGGTATTTCAAATGGAAAGAACCACATAAGGACCAGGTGGAGATAGTTGCTGTGTTCAGGCGATGACATAGAAGTCTACTATGACTAGAAATGACTGGAAACAAAGAAGATAGGCTAACAGTGTATGTTGTGAATGTCAAGAATTATGTCCGCCAAAGGTTACTGATTTTGCTCACCTGAACTGTTTCCTTGCCTTCTTTTTCTTCCTATACCCAAACTCCTTCACAGTTGACAATCCTATTTCTGCCACTGTCCAACCAGGCTGCAGAAATGAGAGACATTGATGGATGTTATGGCAGTGGTTGAGGAATAGTGTAAGGAATTTCAAGGGCATGCATATTTGGTGCTTAATGATTCCTTCTGTCTCAAGCAGTATTTTCCAGAGAGCTTTAGTTTCTTGCACAAATTCTTTCATTGTTAAGCTAATAATGCCAAGGTCCTTGATGTCTGTGTGTTTGTGTGTGTGCATGAATTTGAAATGGGTGAACTGTATGAGATTTTCATAGTCACTCAACAATCTTGGCATCTTTTGTGTATTGGATAATATATTTGTTCTATTTTTCCATTTATTTCAAATTCAGAATTATATGTCAGTGATGGAATCATAGTTGACAACTTAGATACTTATTTGAATTAACTGATACCATATCAATGAAATTTTGCAATGGAATATTAATAGTCAAGCTGTCAGATATCTTAGAGTATTGATGAGAGCTAAAAATGATACATTCTCTAATTTCTCTATTGAAAAATAGAAATATTTTTCTATGCATCATTTGCTTTTCATTTGGCAGCAAATTTATTTTTATAGGCAGATGGCTTGATTATTTGTTAAATTTATAGATGGATATATTCTTCAAATTAATTTAGACACAATTAAAAAAATTCACACTCAACAGAAGTACATAAAAATCCTATAATAGTATATTAAAATAAATATACAAATTTCAAAAGATACATCTTTTGAACCATGATAATTTGACTGAGATTCTGTCAAATGAGGGTGACCATGATATTTTACTAATGAAATTGGTTTGAATATACCCAGTAGATGTCAATTTTCTGCATATGAACTCTGGGAACTATGATGAACGCTCACTTTGATTTTAAGTATCTTTCAAGTGAATTAGTCCAGGAAGCTTAAAGAGACTCAAACTACTTTAGGCTTTACAGATTTTGATCAATACCGTGGAATATTGTAAATGGAAAAAGAGAATCAAATTATTGTCTACCTAATTGTGGCAGGCAGATGATAAAATCTGCCCCCGTCCCCAATTTCCTATCCTCTGGTTATTCAATCAAAGACTCATCTGGCCACAGCTATGAAGAGATTTTGTAAATGGGTTACTAATCAACTGACTTCAAAATCGCAAGATTATCTTGGACTGTTCAAGTGGGCTCAGTGTAATCACATGAGCCCTTAAAAGCAGAAGTGGAAGGCAGGAGAGCTAAGGCAGAAGGGAAGATTAGAGAGATTTGAAGTTTGAGGACTTGACCTGCATTGCTGGCTTTGGAAATGAAGAAAGGGGATCACAAGAAAGTAATACAGGGGCCTCTAAAAGTGGAGAACAATCACTGGTTAACAGCCAGCAAAGACACTGGTTTGTGACAGATTACCAGGCTTTATGTTTAGCAGGGTTTCCTAAGCAAAACACAAATTCCGTAAATCTACAGAATTAGATAAATTTTAAATGTAAATGTTTTTAAAATTCCTTTAGGTTAACAAAAAGAAATGTCTGCCATTTTCTTCATAGTGCACACCCAATTCAGGCCAAGGCATTTGAGAAATCTCAATAATAGAGACAGTCAGGAGGAAACTATTTTAAGTACTGAGAAATTATTAATGCTGACCCTAAAGGGTGCCCTGATTCAAGAGTTTGGAGTTCTGAATCATCATGTTTAGAAAAGAACACTAGAGAGGGACAATTTTCAAACAAGATGATATGGATACTTTCTAACAGGTGTCTAAAGTCCTTGTTTTTACAGTAGACTCTAAATCTACTATAAATCTAAATACACTAAATAAAGTATACTTAATAGGTATTGTAGAGTAACTGATGACCTGCTGGAGTGACACATCAGTTAAGGGTTCCCGCTCCAGATTCAGACAGGTACAGATTTCTTCCCAGCTCCTCTACCACCTACCAGTTGTTTAACCTTGTTAACTGATTTTTACATTAGTTAAGTCTTAGTTTTTTCATTTCTAAACTGAGAGATGATGATAATGATAATAAAATTCACTTAATTATACTATTTTCTAAGTCATGCATTGTTTTCATTCTTCAAACCTCAAAGCAAAACTCATAAAGTAATTTTATTTCCCTTCTTACATGAAAACATATTTGTAGTTCTTGATGCTATTATTATGAAGTTTTAATGAGATAATTCATAAAAGTTTCTAGCAAAAAAATGGTACATAGTAAATGGTTAATAAACGTCAGCTATTATCGTTAGGATTTAAATTCTTTTTATTTTTTTTTGAATTTTATATTTTATTTATTTATTTATTTTTTATTATACTTTAAGTTCTAGGGTACATGTGCACAATGTGCAGGTTTGTTACATATGTATACATGTGCCATGTTGGTGTGCTGCACTCATTCACTTCTATTATAAGAGAGTGTTAAGACTTTGTCATATCTTTTTTTGCATCTATTGACATGGTCGTTTGTTTTTTGTTCTTTACTTCATCAATATGGTGTTTGTATTGATTGATTTTTATGTGTTGAACCAATTTTGCATTCCTAGGATGAATTCCACTTGACCATGGCGAAAAATTTTTAAAATGTGTTGCTTGATGTATATTCATCGGTTATGTTGGTCTCTTGTTTGCTTTTCTTGTGATGTCTTTGTCTGGTTTTGGTTTATTAAGGTAATCGTGGCCTTATAGAATGAGTTGGGAAGTGTTTCTTCCTCTTTTGTTTTTTATAAGAGTTTGTGAAGTATTAGTGTTAATCATTTAAATGTTTCGTATAATTTACTAGTAAGCCTTTTGTGCTGGAGCATTTGTTTGTGGAAAGATTTTTGATTACTGATTTACTCTCTTGTTACAGTCTATTTGGATTTTTTATTTCTTCTTGAATTGGCTTTGGTAGTTTGTGTCTTTCTGAATATTTGTCTATCTCTTCTAGGTTATCTAATTTGGTAGTATGAAATTATTCATAGTATTCCCTTGTAATTCTTTTTATTTATGTAAGGTTAGAAGTTCTGAACCTTGTTCACTCTTCATTTTAGTAAATTGAGTTTTTAATTTTATTTTTTCTTGGTTCATCTAGTGAAAAGTTTGTCAGTTTTATTGATCTTTCCAAGAACTTTTGTTTCTTAATTTTTTTTATTGTTTTTGTATTTTCTATTTTATTTATTTCTTCTCTAATTTTCCTCCTCTGCTTGCTTTGGGTTTAGTTTTCTCTTCCTTTAGCTTCTTATTGTTAATGTTGAGATCTTTCCTTTTTTAAATTTAGGCATTTACAGCTATACATTTCTTACCAAGCACTGAAATAACAGCATCCCAACCATTTTTATATGTTGAATTTTTATTTTCATTTATTTAAGGTATTTTCTAACATCTCTTGCGATTTCTTCTTTAGCCTATTGGTTATTTAGGGGACTGTTATTTAATTCTACGTATTTGTGAATTTTTCTGATTTCATTCTGTTATTAATTTAAATCATTCTGTTATATCTGGAGAACATACTTGTATGATTTGTTTGCTCTTAAATATATTCAGATTTGTTTTCTGACCTAAAATATTATCTCTCTTGGAGAATTTTCTGTGTGTAGTTTAGAAGCATGTGCATTCTTTTGTTATTGGGTGGAGCAAGTGTGCCATATGTATCTGTTAGGTCTAGTTGGTTTATAGAATTGCTCAAGTTTTCTATTTTCTTGCTGATCTATCAAATAGTTCTATTTATTTTTGAAAGTAGAATATTAGAGTCTCCAACTATTATTGTTAAATGGTCTACATTTCAATTATTTTAGCTTTTGCTTCACATATTTCAAGGCTCTGTTTTTACGTGCAGAGATGTTTATAGTTTTTATATATTCTTGATTGGTTGACCCATTTGTCATTATAAAATGCCCTGCTTTGTCTCCAGTAAGAATTCTGTCTTCTGTCCAGGGTAATCAGGCAAGAGAAAGAAAGAAAGCATATTCAGATAGGACGAGAGGAAGTCAAATTATCTTTGTTTGCAGCGGACATGATCCTATATCTAGAAAACCCCGTTGTCTCAGCCCAAAAGCTCCTTAAGCTGATAAGCAACTTCAGCAATCTCAGGATACAAAATCAATGTGCAAAAATTGCTAGCACTCCTATATGCCAACATCTGGCAAGTAGAGAACCAAATTATGGATGAACTTCCGTTCACAGTTGCTACAAAGAGAATAAAACACTGAGGAATATAGTTAACAAGGGAAATGAAGGACCTCTTCAAGGAGAGCTACAAACTACTGCTGAAAGAAATCAGAGAAGACACAAAGAAATGGAAAAACATTCCATGCTCATGGGTAGGAGGATGCAGTATTGTAAAAATGGCCATACTGACCAAAGTAATTTATAGATTTAATGCTATTCCCATTAAACTACCATTGGCATTCTTCACAAAATTGGAAGGAACTGTTTTAAAATTAGTATATAACCCAAAAGAGGTCTCATAGGCAAGACACTCCTAAACAAAAAGAACAAAACTGGAGGCATCATGCTACCCAACTTCAAACTATACTATAAGGCTACAGTAACCCAAACAGCATGGTACTGGTTCAGAAACAGACACATAGACAAATGGAACATAATAGAGAACTCAGAATTAAGACCACACATCTACAACCATCTGAACTTTGACAAACCTGACAAAAACAAGCTATGGGGAAAGGATTCCCTATTTAACAAATGGTGCTGGGAGAACTGGCTACCCATATGCAAAAAATTGAAACTGGACCCCTTCCTTACACTTTATACAAAAATTAATTCAAGATGGACTAAAGACTTACATGTAAAACCTAAAACTATAAACATTCTAGAAGAAAATCTGGGCAATAACATTCATGACATAGACACAAGCAGAGATTTCATGATGAAAGCACTGAAAGCAATAGCACCAAAAGCAAAAAATGACAAATAGGATCTAATTAAACTAAAGAGCTTCTGCACAGCGAAAGAAACTATCATCAGAGTGAACAGAAAACCTACAGAACGGGAGAAAATGTTTTCAGTCTATTCATCCAGCAAAGGTCTAATATCCAGAGTCTACCAGAAACTTAAATTTTCAGGAAAAAAACAAACAACCCCATTAAAAAGTGGGCAAAGGACATGAACAGACACTTCTCAAAGAAAACATTCGTGTGGCCCACAAACATATGAAAAAAACCTCAACATCACTGATTAGTAGAGAAATGCAAATCAAAACCACAATGAGATTACCATCTCACACCAGTCAGAATAGCGATTATTAAAAAGTCAAGAAACAACAGATGCTAGCCAGGATGCAGAGAAAAAGGAATGCTTTACATAGTGGGTGAGAATGTAAATTAGTTCAACCATTGTGGAAGACAGTGTGGCAATTCCTCAAAGATCTAGAACTGGAAATACCATTTGATTCAGCAATCCCATTACTGGGTATATACCCAAATAAATATAAATGATTCTATTATAAAGACACATACATGCATATGTTCATTGGAGCACTGTTCACAATAGCAAAGACATGGAATCAACCCAAATGCCCATCAATGATAGACTGGATAAAGCAAATGTGGTATATATACACCATGGAATTTTATGCAGCCATAAAAAGGAATGAGATCATGTCCTTTGCAGGGACACGGATAAAGCTGGACACTGTTATCCTCAGCAAACTAGTGCTGGAACAGAAAACCAAATACCACATGTTCTCACTTATAAGTGGGAACTGAATGATGAGAACACGTGGACACATGGCAGGGAACAACAGACGCTGGGACCTGTCAGGATGGGAGAGGGGAGGTAGAGCATCAGGAAGAATACCTAATGGATGCTGGGCTTAATACCTGGGTGATGGATTGATCTGTGCAGCAAACCACCATGGCACACGTTTACCTCTGTAACAAACCTGCACATCCTGCAAGTGTACCCCAGAACTTAAAATAAAAGTTGAAAAGAAAAGAAAGAAAATCATTCTTCTGAATTTCATATAGCGATTTCAGCTTTCTTTTGGTTATTGTTTATATAGTATGTCTTTTATACCCTTTTACTTTTAACCTTTTTCTGTAGTTGAATCTAAAATGTGTCTCTTGTAGACAGCATATGGTTAGATCATGTTTTTATACAATGTGCCAACTTCTTACTTTTGATTTAAGAATTTAATGTATTTGCATATTATATAATTATGATTATACCTATCATCAGAGCGATAGGTTGTTTGTTGCCATTTTGCTACTTGTTTTCTATATGACTTATTTTTTTTCTTATTACTCTATTCCTCCATTACTACCTTATTTTGTTAAATAGATATTTTCTAGTGTATTATATTAATATCCTTTTCTTTTTTTACTATATATTTTTGAATTATTTTATTAGTTGTTGCCCTAGGGATTACATTTAACATTTTAATTTACAACAACTTAGGTTGGATTAATGCCAATGTAATTTTAATAATATACAAAAAATTTGATCTTATATAATTCTGTTCACTTCTTCTTTATGCTGTTATTGCCACAAATTACATCATTACATATTGTGCCCATAACCTAAGTTATTATTATTGATTTTTATCAGTTATATAATTGATTATAATAATTATTGATTATATAATATCTACCTCTTTATTGATATTCTCTATTTTATGACACATTATTCTTATGATTTCTGTAGTTCTTTATATATGGTTTTCCTTAGCTCTTTGAAAACATTTGACATAGCTGATTTAAAGTCTTTGTCTAATAAGTCTGGTCTTTCTCAGAGACATTGTGTATTGATTGCTTTGCTTTTTTTCTCTCTGCATGGGAGATATCTTCTTGTTTCTTTGCATTTCTCACTTTAAAAAAAACCTAGACATTTAAAACAATATACTCTTGGACCTCTGGAAATCAGATGCTCACTCTCCCAAAAACTCCCACACATTTGCTTCTGTTACTGTTTGTTGTAGTTATAGTTGTTTTGTTTGTTGTTAATTTAGTGACTTTACTGAGAGTCTCTTAGATGTCACTGTCTTAGTCAATTTTGGCTGCTAGAACAAAATGCCATAAACTGAGTAGATTATAAACAATGGAAATTTTTTTCTCACGGTTCTATAGGCTGGGAAGTCCAAGATCAAGGTACTGGCAGATTCAAGTGTCTGATGAAGGACCACTTCCTGGTTCATAAGACAGTACTATCCTGCTGTGTTCTCACATGGTGGAAGGGGCAAAGCAAATCTCGAGGCCTTATT
Organism: Gorilla gorilla gorilla; assembly: GCF_029281585.2. Classification (NCBI taxonomy): domain Eukaryota; kingdom Metazoa; phylum Chordata; class Mammalia; order Primates; family Hominidae; genus Gorilla; species Gorilla gorilla. The sequence continues at coordinate 28,060,249 of NC_073232.2, forward strand.
TTATAAAGGAGTTAAATCCATCCATGAGGACTCTACCTTCAGGATCTACTCACTTCCCAAAAGTCTCATCTTCAAAGATTATGTTTCCACATGTGAAAGTGTGTGTGTGCAGGGGCACAAACTTTCAGACAAAAGCAGCCTGGGACCAATAAATCTCTATGTTTTGCTGAGGCACTCTGTGTGTATGTTGGGGTGCACTTTCCATGCTCATCCAGGCAGCTGATAACTCTGCATTAGTTTCCATTTTCTGCTTTCATAGACCCTCAATATCAGCCAGATGTTAGGGCTTAGGGTCTTTTCAGGTATTTCCAGAGCATGTGCACAGCCCTACACATGCACATGTCTGGCTAGATTTGCAGGAATATGTTGGAACTTTTTAAACTCCCTATTGATGTCTCATTCTATTAGTTTATTATTTTCAGTAACTCTTACACACTGCCTCAGGTGACTATGAAGTTATAACACTTGCTGGTAATTGTTTTCAACAAACCCCTTTTGTAGAAAAAGCATTTTATACTGAGCAAGCTATTATTATGTCAATTTCAGATGGCATTTTAATTGTGGTCTTTCAGAGAACCAAAAGACAGGTCAAATAATACAATTATTTGAGAATGAGGCTTTGAAAAAGGTCTAGCACCATTTTACTCATTCTTGTGGCTGCCAGGCTTCACATGAATTGCAAGCTGGTATTTTTCAAAGTTAAATGTGAAACCGGAGAGTGGACAATGAGACTAGGGCAAGTTAAAGCCCATAAAACTCACCATTTTTTAAAACTGAGATTTAGCCATTTGTTGAATAAAAGCCCTCCAAATTACCAAAAAGCTTTGGCTAATTTCCAGAGTTCCAGACAAGTTGATTCTGACATTTTTGCCAGTTTTAAAATTCATTTTGTGGGGGGAAAAGTTTCAGAGATCTCTATTCTGGTGTTTTCATTAACAATACTCTTGTGGTTTATTATATATTTTATGATCTCCTAAAGGGACTCATATAGCCCTTTGTCACTGAAGTCAGACATAAGTTGATATGGCAGCATCCATGTACAACTTGTAGTAATGATAAGGGATTACTATTTTAGGGTATTCTTTAAGTGATACCATTTTAGCAAATATTACCTGGTTCTGTTGAGCTTGCTAGCTCAATAAATTGGTATGAGTCAAAACTTATGATTCAAAGGAAACAGAATTTAATAAATAGACAGAAATTATCAACTTGAAGAGGTTTGTATCTAAGACTACTATTTGCTCTCTATTATCCGAACTAAACTATATTTTTGTCAGAAATTAGTGCACTTTCATATTTCTATAAGTTTTGACATGTTAACATTTGCTTCAAGCCTTGGATCTTGTTTTGATGATCCATTTCTACAGCCTGATTTTTTTTTTTAATGTTCTTGAGAACTGATATTATCTCACTGTTAAAATGCTCCTTTTTTGAATTCCTTTGAGCCAATTGGTTACTCTGTAGCATGCAACAGGATTTATGTCTCTCCTACTCACATTCAGGTCCATTAATCTCTCAGAACGTGGGAAATGGAGGAAGTACAAAGCTGCCCATCAATGGTTGAGGAAAGTGAGACCAAAAATTCTACCTTATCTTTCCTGAAGATCAAGGTTGATGGGATTCACTGCCAAAGTTATTGGATTTAGCTCTCAAACCTTGATTCATGGTTTTCGTTGCTTTCATATTTTATATACCTCCTTTTTTGTCATAAAACTTGGGATTTCATCCCAATACTTAACCAGTAACTGAGAAAAAGTATTTTTAAAAGTCCTCTAACATAAACATTTAAGACTATAAGTGAAATTATGCTATTTATGTTATTTTGTCATTTTAACAATTAACTATTTGTCACAAGATTATGTTACATATGTGTTTCAAAGACTATGCATTGACTTTCATGAATGCAGGCACAACGTGGGAATTTAAGTATCATGTAAACAAGCTGTAATGAGGATGGTGTAGAGATTAATAGAGATATATGATGATAATGGTGATTATGTGTTTGCATGTGATATGTGTATTACTAGGCTGCTAAAGGAAGTGCAAGAGGTTTATAGAGAGAATATTCAATATAAACTTTGTTGTTCAAGAGCTTCATGCAGTCTATTCTGGCTGGTTAGAGCTGTAGTAAAGGGGAGTGTTAAATGAGGGAATGGTCATGTGGAGAAAAGTTATGCTGTCAAAGATTTGCCTTTTTCTGTTAAACTCATAAACAGCCATGATGAAAAATGTTCTCTGGAAAGCCAGGGAACTTTCTATAAAGTGATTCTCTAGGGAACACCTCCATCTGTGAATTAAAGAAATTCTATACTCATACTAAAGGAGCAAGGTAAAATTAAGTACACACTAAAAAAAATTGCGATTGTCACTAAGTTAAAATTAAACATAGAAAACAGATATTGCCACTGGGTGCATTTTGAACAATTTTTTCCCCATACAAAGAAAAAAGTTTATTACTAGAAAAAATGTCAAAAGATATCAAGCTGTTTCTGAATTTAAGCCTTTACTTTCTACTATAACCTGAAGATTAACCTTTATTGAATATTTGATAAAATACAGAATAATTTGTAGTGCCATAACACATACCAAATGACAAAGTTTTTATTTATAAAACACTCTGTTTAAATATTTAAATAATTTATTCATGTGTGAGTTGAAAAATATCACTGAAAAATGCTACTTTTATTATTTAATAACTTAATGTGTCAAATCTGATTTTTAATATCAAGCTTTTAAAAATAAATATGAATAATTTAGGTAATATCCTTGACAAATAAAAATAATTTTTCTGTTTATCTCAGGGATTCTTTTTAGTAGTTGAATATTTATAAACAATAATTTAGAGCCGACTGAATGCTATTACCGTTTGCATTGCTAATAGTATTATTTAAACCTAAAATAATATATGCATATGGCTTATTATGCTTATTTGATTATTCACTTGCTAAACATTTGTTTACCTGCTGCAAGAGCCAACTAATGATAGTCCACTTGCATCACCATGATACCCGCTCTTCATCTAAATTGTGTTTACATAATAATTCCAGTAAGTATATTCTTAGAATAATTGTGTTATTAGTTACTTCAGTTATGTCTCTGACTATATTCATAAGCAATCATTAATATCACTGTTTGCAGCTTAATTAGGATGCAATTTTGGAATAGGAGTAGGGAAGAGAGGTTTCTTCCTTAGGTCTCATAATTTTACTATTGATTCTTTTAATGATGTAACAATTAGATTTTATTTCCAATCTGGCTTTAAAATACCACTGAATAACTTAGGTAGCTATGTCATCATAGACATCATCATCATATTTCTCATTCCTTTTGACAAAGAGAAGCACATGAAACAGAGTGGCAGAAAACAATGGTTCTCAGATTATATGCTAGAACTCACATAAAGCATCACAGAAAATCTATGAGAGCCCAGGGAATGCTCAACATTTATTTTACAGGCTTCTAAACCATGAGAGTCCACTGGTTTTATGCATACTGCAGTGCATTTGAAAGCATCTGGGCTCAGAGTTGTTTTCCTTAATCCTAGGAAAAGCTGGGACTATCTGATCCAACTGTTTCTGAACAAAAGCACAGTGAGCGATGATCTCTTCTAAAGCTGTATGAGTTGAAGAAGGAAGAAAGAAACATGAAAAGTGGCTCATCAGCCAGAAACAGGTTTATTTTAAAGAATGAACCTGAGAGGGGCCTCTGGCCGAGTTAGGTCAAGAGCCCTCTCTCTTACAGACGAAGAGTATTTTAGGGTTCAGGATGGGTGAGCTTATCACAGGCTCAGAATGTTTCTGTGTCTCTTTGTCTTGCTTATCTGGGAGGGAGAGTTTTGTGTCTGTTCCCATACATCTTTCTGCAGCTGCAGGCATACCCCCCAAGTCTGCTTTTAGCTTCCCTATCTTAGTGAACCTAAAGAGAAAGGAATGTGCTTATTAGGGTCCACTGTTTTACTTGGGCCCATTGTATGAGTGTGAAGTTTGGTCTTTACACCATACAGCTGTCTTATCTGTATTTTACTGTCTGCTCTTTCTAGCTGCCTGTTGTTAGAAGTGATTTCTTTGAAATGCGTAAGGTTAGAAAGGGAGCTGAAACTTAAAATGGTGGTGTTTGTCCAAGATGATGGCACTCCTGCTCTGTCAAAAGTCTTCATCGAATTGCTTATTTTGGTAGGCAGTCCTAATAGTATAATGTTTTCCCTAGATAGCATCTCTGCAGGGATGTACCTTTCTATGTTAAATGTGATAAATCGGGTTGCGAACTGTAGCCCATAATCATATTATAGGGAGTATATAATTGCAATTAGCTATGTCACTGGGCAACATAAAGAAGTAAAAATATCAGATGGTTTGCAAAAGTAAATGATGTGGTTAAATTATTTGTTCTTTAAACAAAAAAAAATATTAATCTAGTGAGGACGTGGGCCTGAATTATCACTTGGCGTCTTAAATTCACCAGTGATCACTCTGAATCTAACACGATGTCTCATTTCTTTTTTTTTTTTTTAAGTTTTGTAGGTACATAGTAGATGTGTATATTTATGGGGTACATGAGATGTTTTGATACAGGTATCCAATGCATAATAATCACATCATGGAGAATGGGGTACCCATCCCCTAAGCATTGATCTTTTATGTTACAAACAATCCAATCACGCTCTTTTAGTTATTTTTGAATGTACAGTGAAATTATTATTGACTATAGTCATCCCATTGTGCTATCAAATAGTAGGTCTTATTCATTCTTTCTATTTTTTTTTTGTACCCTGTCTCTTCTTTCTGATAGCTCACTTCCTCTCACTGGTTTCCAGAGTGGATTCTATTTCCTCAAGTTTAAGAAGCAGAGTTTTCCTTCCAACAAATGATCAACATGACTGCCAGGTATTTGAAAGCACACAGCATTTTAAATATTTTGTCACATTTGGGGACTTCTTTATCATAATTGTTTGGGTACTAATTGTCTTTCACAGATTACATTTTATTACTTCTCCTGCCAAGTGAGTGGCAATTTAACGGTTGGGCTTCAAACTGCATGTGGAGGTCCTATTCAGCATTTATGGCAAAACACAGCTGCAGTCCCAAATCAGTGGGAGAGAAATGTCATCAAAATCCAGAGTTCACAGAGATTTCAGGTATGTGTGTTCTATTTTGTAACTATGGCCTTGAAGAAAAATAAGATACAGATCTTTAACACCAGGTGAACTAAAAGTAAGGCGACTGTCCTAGTTTGCCAGGGACTGAGGGATTTCCCAGGACTTTCAAATGCTGAAAGTGGACATCTCAGGCAATTTGGGATGGCTAGTCACCCTAAAAGACACTTTTACAATAAGGTTTTGAATTTTGTGTATTAAAACTAAAGTTGGTGTATTTTAAGACATACTAATATATCAGTAAAATATAACCTTTTAATTTTCTCCTAATTTCTTGAACCCCCTCCATTTTCCTCTCTACTTTTCTTACTGCTCCAACTTCCTCTTTCCTTTCATTTCTTTTTCCTTCCAGACTTTTCTCATGCTTTTGAGAAAAGGGAATGCTGGGTAATGAGGAAGGAGACTGTTTAAATACTTATTCCAAATGCTGTTGAAGTAGAATAATTGTCATATTCATTTCATAGATAAACTTAACACAGCCTTTATTTTCTAAAGTAATTTAGAGAATTAAAGCCAATGCAAGCCTGTAAAACACAAACTTATTTATGCAGCCTAATAAAACTTATGCATGGTTGAAATGATAATCTAATGATTATTACCAGTTCTTGAAGAATTATTGCGTATTTTAACATTTGGGACAATCAAACAAAATTTTCCTGTTAAACATGAGATTTTAAAGCATTTTATTCCTTAAAACTTTCTAATCCTGCTCTGAGTCAATTTAACCCAAGTTGGTTTTTTTTATCATCTGTTATTAGAATGATATAATAATTTCATAAATTTGATATAAATCAAATCATTTGTTATATGGTAGATTTAGCACTTTCTTAAATATAGAGATTAAATTGGATTGAATTTTACCTTCGATTCTTTTGAGTGTCTAAGAGGAAAAGAATGGCTAAATGAACAGGATATTCATTGTAAAAGTTGAATTATAAGATATAGGAATGGCATAGTTTCTTAATTGATTGGTCATAAATCACTATAATTTGGAATTTTCAGGCTTCAATAAACTTAATGAGGATCAAAAGAAGGCTACAAAAAATCCCTTAACAGATGGTTAAATGACACCCGTATGGCACGACTTCAGAGAAACTCCCATTGGAAACACTAACCAGAGACTGAGACTGTACTCTGTTGAAGTCAAATATCAGTGTTGGGGGTGTGGGTGGTTAGAAAGTCATCTTAAGCCATCAGGCACTTAAGTCTTTCTATCAACAATTCATTCATTCACTTAAGAAAGATTAATTTGGGGCTCTTGGATGTGGTAGGTACAATGAAGGGAAGGTTCCCTATACCATGTTAAGGGAAGATGATTGATAGGTATGGGGAGGGGATACTATGTGTCCCTGGGCCCTGAAGACATCTGTGGCTTTCAAGGGTTGTGGTATGCAGAATGAGTACCCCCGAACACCAATAATGTATTTAATTTGCTGTGGATGCTCAAGTGTTATTAACCGCTGGAGAAGTTATTTTATTTCTTAAACTTCTCTTCTTAATTCCCTGTGTCTGCTTGTTGTCTCAACAACGACAACAAAAGCAACAAAACCAGGCCAAGATTGTGTTTATGGGGATTGAGTCACATCGAGTAGACTCTGAAGGATGATCTTGCTGAAGTTCCATCTCTCTCCGTTCTTGCAGAGATTTAATAAGTGAGATGAGAATCTTATCTATGGGTCAACTCCATCATTATTTACACATCTTTTTGACCTTTGAAACAGAGCTGATGGTATGGGAGTCTTAAACTACTTTTGCCAAGCTTTGTGCCTTCTTAGACCTGTCTATGTTTTTCGGTCAAGGTCTCTATAAGAAGCATAAGATATTAGAGTGTTCAGTAGAGCTGGAACTTGCTATATCTTGTAGGTCAAACCTTTCAAAATAACGTCCTTGTTTTGCTCAGCTTCCTATTCTCAAGTGATACATCCTGAGTTCTGATGATTAAATATGTGCAGTAGATCAATAAAAAAACGTAAAACTCCAGAATATGTAATATCCAGGGTGATTTGGCTGTAGCTGAGACAGCAAGGTTATTCACTTGAGTGCTTTAAATGTACCAGTGGCTTCAACTAAAGCAGATGCGTGTGCAATATATTAATTTTATATCCCAAAATACGTTATTGCTGATGTGAAAACAGTGTGTTTACCTTAAAGGCTTTGCAAAAATTAGGAGACCATACGACTCTCTCGGGATCCTTCGGCTACACCAGCCTTTTCGGATTGCAGGTATGCTTTAGTTCTATCCTGTCAGCAAGTGAGCAGATGTTCATTTGCTTTTGTTTGGTGGGCCACAGAGAAGTGCTGTGCTTGTAAAACAGCCTGCCACCATCTAATAACTCACTCCTGAAAAGATTTTGTGAGGGGCTTATTCGAGGGAATTCTGTAATCAGAGTCTCCAGACAGCATCTGCTGCCTCCAGAACTTACAAGCCTCTGAGAATTATTTCATTGTCTGCCATTTCCTTTCCATGCTGGCTTCTAATAGCTTAAAAGCCATGCATCCTTCCTTTAAAAATGTCCAAATAGGAGATTTCGGTCCCAGCTGGATCCCAGCTTAGCACGGGCTTTGGAGAAAGCCTCTGCAGCTGACTCTCACCTGGGGGCTTTATCACCTCCATCTGTGAAGGACTAGGTCTCTCCTTTAATGAAATTGAAGCAGGTTAACTTCTGAGGGAATGCTGCTGCATACACAAGGATTGCTATTTATCTACTTAGCAAAGACGGAAGCATTTCAGAGAGTTTCTGAAGATATTTAAGGAATAACAACAACTAAAATTTCTTTAGCACTTACTATGTGTAAGGCACTATGTTTACTTCTTTGGATACATAATTTTATTGACCCTTCACAAAAATCCTCTAAGGTAGAAAGATGATTTACTTCATAATTCACTGAGAATTACAAACTTTAGAGAGTTAAATAACCTACTAAATCCCATACCAGCTTAGACTCTAGGGTAGTTTGATTTCAGATCTCAATTACTGAGTCACTGAGCCATAATAATGTTTTTATTATGTTAAAGCATTACAGGGATTTGGAATACATAGGGGAAAAAAAAGCCCAACCTCTAGTTTGGTCAAATCTGAAGTGTATGACTCATTAAATATTCTTTTGTCTGCTGTGCTGGGTAAAACAACAATTTTAGGCATTGCATGCTGCTGATTAATCGCAATCACATTTTTAAAAAATTGCAGACAGAAGCAATTAATTTTACTGTTGTCCTAAAATGTTCAAGGAGACAAAGAATAAAACGAACTAAACATACAGTAGAAATGTAGTCCCCAATTCAGGTGAAACCTTCTTTTGTCAGAGGCATTAGTACCAGAGTGATGCCATCTTGAGTGAGGGCTAGGAAGATGAGCTTGCTGTGTTGCATTTCCAGAAAGCTAGGTATTCCTAGCCTCTAGATGTTTACTGTTAAGGGACCAGATTGATAACATTTACTAAACAGGCCTGGACTTGGGAGTGTCCTGGTATCCCGATACATTGAGAACAAAATCATTCCTAATTTTACTTTAAAGATAATAATGTCAATTCTTGCAAAACACAGTAATTAAGAAAATTAATCCTTTATCACAAAAGATTGTAGCAGAGCACATCTCCCCATGATCTTTTTTTATCCTGTGTATAAACAAGTATTGTACCCAGGGTGGACGCGTTCCTCCTCTTACTTTCGGGAACACCCTGCTCTGTCTATTGAGTGGCCATTCTTTTATCCCTCTACTTTCTTAAGAAACTTGCTTTCACTTTATGAACATTCTCTCAATTCTTTCTTGCACAAGATCCAAGACCCTCTCTTGACGTCTGGATCGGGACTTCTTTTCGGTAACACTTTCACTCCTTTTTGTTGTTGTTCTTGAAGGAAGCTCATGTAACGGTTTTATGGGTAAGAAGGAATGAATACTATACCTTACTACTAAGTATATCACTGACTATAATTTTCGCGTTGAATGTCTGGATTGTTAAACTAAATGAACAATCATTGCCTTAAGTATAAAAAGATACTGAAGCATTTTTAACATGCTATTATTTACTTTTCATTTCTTTGATATTTCATCGAGAAATGCTGGAGTTCTCAGCAGCCTCCTATTTAGAAAGAATAGAATTTATTAATAAAGACAAAAGATGAGCTTTGCATTAAAAAATGTAAATTTTAATCTTAACTCTTAAAATTCTACCCTCACTCTTCAAAATCATTATGCGAGGTATTTTCCCTTTTCATTCAATAATATTTATGATAACATATGATGAGGAAATAATTACTCTCATCATTTTGTGTCTCAAATGTTTGCTTGGGAAATAAGTGGAATGTATACTACTAATTAAGAAAACTCTTACATAATACATATAACCGTAAGTGTTTTTAATGTTTATACTCACTCTGAAGCAGCCTCGTTGTCTGGGGCTATACCTGAGGTTCATTGTTTCATGCCAAGGAAATCAAAGACGTGAATATACAAGGAGTGAGGTTAAGAATGGAGGTTTAATAGGTGAAAGAAAGAGAAGAGCTCTCTCCTGCAGAGAGAGGGGTCCTGAATGGGTTTCCAGTCCATGGCGAAATGCAGGGGGTTTTATAGATGAGCTTGAGGAAGCGGTGTCTGATTTACATAGGGCACTAAAGATTGGTCAGACTAGGTGTTTTATTTGCATAAGGCACAAAAAACTGATTGGGGTAGGTGTGCCGTTTGCATAGGGCACAAAAAGCTGGCCTTTCCCACACTAATATTTTATTATGCAAATGTGTTCTCTAACTGGCTGGTGCCATGTTGCCCGTTTCTTTACTGTGCATGTGGTAATAAAAGGGAAGACGAAGCTTCTATATTGGTTATGCCTGGCCCCCAGGTAGCCTTTTTTTATTGGCACAACTGCCGGCATTCACCCGTGCAGGCTTCCAGTTTGCTTATCTATGTTTACAGCTCGATTTTTCAGGCTGCTATTTGTTATAAAAAGTAATTTATTGGGCTGCTTTTTGGTAAAAGGGAAGCCTTGCCAAGGACTCTTTTACCCTCACTATCTGCCTAAATAATTTCTTTCTAGCTCCTGTATCAATGCCATCCAGATAGTATTATCCATCGGTCATCACCCTTTCCTCTAACATTTAAATCAAGTGGCTTGAGTGCTGACCGCTTACGTCTATTCAGAGGTCATCCATCTTCTCTTAAAACGTTTGGGGTGAAAGGAATTTGTTTCATGTTCACTGTTGGATTAGTGCAGGCCGTACCTGAATTCTGTGGTATAGGAACTCCATGATCTCTCCTATGATCCACTTTTATTTTGCTGCTTTGCTCCTTTATATATATATATATATATTTTTTTTTTATTCTCCAACATTATTAAAATGAGGTGGGTGTTTGGGAAATAATCTTGCTGATGTTTTGGAGAAAACAAAGAATGTTAGATACTACTTTTTCTAAAAGTAAAACTACCATACACCAACACAGCTCTGACCTGGACCCTCCATAGAACATATATATATATATATATTTATTTTTTTTTTTTTCCAAGATGGAATCTCACTCAGTCACCCAGGTTGGCATAGAGTGGCACCATCTCAGATTGCAACCTCTGCCTCCTGGGCTCAAGCGATTCTCCTGCCTCAGCCTCCCGAGGCTGGGATTACAGGTGTGTACCACCACACCTAGCTAATTTTTGTATTTTTAATTGAGATGGGGTTTTGCCATGTTGGCCATGCTAGTCTCGAACTCCTGACCTCAGGTGATCCTCCCGCCTTGGCCTCCCAAAGTATTGGGATTATAGGTGTGAGCCACCATAATAATAATTTTTTTTCTTTTTTTTAATCATCCTGGGGTTCCACTTTCTTTAGCTAATTTTCCAGATTCTAACCCAAATCCTTGTCAACTCTTTTCATTTAAATCTGTCTAGCTAGACTATTTAATTATGCCTGATGTGTCTTGTGTTTTACAGCCACATAGACCCATTGGTAAATTTCCCTCCACTTCGAGAAACAGTTATTTTCCTAAGGAAAATGTTCCTTCCTGCTAGGCTAGTGGACTCAAATGGCAGCGAATTTTCAAAATAACGTTTCATCAGTTATACCAAGTTAACATGTAATTTAACAGAATCAAATAAACATATAATATCTATGGCAAACTCTAATGAGGAGAGGATTACAGCAAGAAAGTAATTTAAAAGCTACTTCAGTAGTCCAGGGTGAGGAGATGGGAGAGGAAATAAGAATGAAAGGAAAATAGGGATTAATGGAGCTTATCTCATTGGAAATGAGAATGGAGGAGAAAGGGACTCTCAAGGTCATTTTGGAGTTTTGAGCATGGGAGAAGCAGCATTCTTCTGGTACCACTGTCAGGAAATGAAAGGACAAAGTGTTTTGAATTATAAATGACTTGTGTCATCTGAGTGAAAATGTCCAGCAGGCTGTGGAAACTGGGGAGGAGAGTTCAGGAGAGAGATTAACATTTGTTATGTAAGTTTCTGATTTATCAGCCCGGAAGATGAATGGTGTTTTTTTTTGGTGAGGAGTGTGGAGAAAAAAAACCAGAGACATGTGATACAGTTAACACTTACTTCTACTTCTTTTTTAAACTATGGTGACTGCAGGCGTATCCTTAACTCAGCAACAGCTAGGGACTATCTCTATGAAAAAGCTTTCAGAAAGAATAAAATGTTAATTTGTAAAGAATAGATTTTTACCTACAAACACACAATTCATATAACAGCTTAAATATTTTAATAACTATGTTACAATAGCAGTAGTGAACATTATTTAATGCTAACTATATACTAGGTGCTGTTTTACATGTTCACAACTCATTTTTCCTTATCCTGTAGGCTATCATTTTATCATTACATTGTACAAAGAAGAAAACTGAGGTACAGAGATGTTAAATAAGTTCTCCAAGGTCCTGTTGCTATTAAGTGTTATAGCAAGGAACTGAATCCAAATAGTTTGATTTGAAATACATATCTATATATTCAAAATATATATAATATGTAATAAATATATAACATATATCTATATTATGAATAGATATTTTGAATCAAACTACTTGGATATATATAATATATGTAATTATATTATATATAACCAACTTGGGTATGTATATTGTATTATGCATATATTATATATTATAATAATATATAATATAATAATTACATATTATATAATTTATATAATATAATTAATACTTGTATATTATATAAAATATATAGCATATGTATATCATTATATAATATATAATATTGATATTATAATATATAAAATATATAATATGTATATTGTATTATATATAATCTGTATATATAATACATGATTTTATGTATATATACATATGTACATATGCAAAATATATACAATACATATACTATAGGTACACATATGTATATAATGATATAGGTATATTATACATATATGTATATATAATATATATTCTATAATATATACATTATATCACATATAATATATATATTATAATATGTATATTATATTATTATATATCCAACTTGGATACATATGGAATAAATTTATAATATATAAATGTTATATCTCTACTTGGAGATATATCTGTAACATATTTGTATATATTACAAATTTATTAATATATATTAATATATAATATATATTATATATAATCTCCAAGTAGTTTGATTAAAAATATCTGTATATAATATATGTTAATTTATATTATATGTTATAATATAATTATAACATTATATATCTATATTATAATGTTTTAATTATAAAGTATATTTAATTATAATCTATATTATAATATAATTATAACATAACATATGGTATAACATATATTATATATCATATATGATATATAATATAAATTATATAATATATATTATATAACTACTTATATGATATAAAAAATATATTTTTTGAAAAAATATCTTTTGAATCAAACTACTTGGTTTCAGATCCTAGCTATATCTTGGATTCAGATTCTAGCCATACTTTTAATCACTATGTTATACTGCCTTTGTATAAAACTATCTCTACACAGTAATCTTTGCCAGGCCTTTGCAAAATGGTTCTATTTTCTAAGTAGTTACACTTATTTTTGTATAAAGAAAATACGACTTTCTTAGGACTACCTATTGACAGATTTTTCTATAGGTTGTGGATGTTTCTCAGTGGACTTTTAATAGAGTGATAGGGAGAATATGGCTTGAAAGGAAATATATTGGTACAGCGTATTGTACAGGGATGAAAGAATTTCCCATAGAAAAACGATCTGTTATGTTTTGCTGCATCCGGATCAATTGTAAACCTAAAAATCTGGGCTAACTTCTTGAAAAATAAAATGTTTATGTTGTAAACAAGGTTGAATAATGCACATGTGTTCATCACATCCATGAACAAAGCCTCTGACATCAGTGATACTCATTAATAAGGGTGGGATAATGTCTGCCATCAACATGCCAATTTTCTATCGATTTAGTTAATTAGAAAATCGGAGACTGGCTTCTTTTTAAGTTTCTCAGATCAATCATACCAGAGTATCTTTTCTTAGTGGTGTCTTGGGCGGGCTCCACATCCTAATGTCACGTTCAGTCATTTCTTCTTCTTCCTTTTTTTTGAGAACAAGTCTTGCTCTGTCACCTGGGCTGGAGTGTAGTGGTGCGATCTCTGCTCACTGCAACCTGCGTCTCCCGGTTCAAGCAATTTTCCTGTCTTAGCCTCCTGAGTATATGGGATTATAGGTGCCCGCCACCATGCCCAGCTAATTTTTTGTATTTTTAGTAGAGACGGGGTTTCACCATGTTTGCCAGGCTGGTCTAGAACTCCTGACCTCAAGTGATTCACCTGCCTTAGCCTCCCAAAGTGCTGGGATTACAGGCGTGAGGCACTGTGACAGGCCACGTTCAGTCATTTTAACAATAAGTCACAGAACAATCATTTCCAGTCGATGTTTAGATAATGGCAGAAAATGTGCAATAGGATAGCATGAGGATGACATCTAAGGCAAGAGTCGATAAGATTTAGAGAACCGGCCAGGTACGGTGGCTCAAGCCTGTAATCCCAGCACTTTGGGAGCTCGAGGCGGGCAAATCACAAGGTCAGGAGGTCGAGACCATCCTAGCTAACACGGTGAAACCCTGTCTCTATTAAAAATACAAAAAATTAGCCGGGCGCGGTGGTGGGCGCCTGTAGTCCCAGCTACTCGGGAGGCTGAGGCAGGAGAATGGCATGAATGTGGGAGGCGGAGCTTGCAGATCGTGCCACTGCACTCCGGCCTGGGTGAAAGAGCGAGACTCCGTCTCAAAAAAAAAAAAAAAAAAAAAAAATGATTTAGAGAACCAAAGGGGAAGATGGGACACAATTGCAAAATGCCAAGAACTGGAGCTCAGGTTGGAGCATGGATCCAAAAGCAGGTAAATGCGAAACAGTAGGAACACATAGAAACTGAACATAGGAGATGGTTGTAGGGAAAAATCTAGGTGAGTATTGCTGCATTTCACTATCATGTTACCTATCCTATGCCAGACATTTGAGATACAGTGATGACCCTGCATTTCTTTATTTTTGAGAATGTTTGCTTTGATTTCTTTGCACCTGGAATTGGCATGGTCACCCAAGTGCTTCTAGAGAGTGACATGCTTCCTATTGCAGGCTCTCTTTTATAACACTGTGAGACAGTGATGTTCCTTGCCTTATGTTTTTGTTTTGTTTTGTTTTTCTTGTGCAGGTTGTTTTTGAAGGTCAAATGGCTTCAACGTATGAACAGGATGAAGTCATTGCTATTGATGATATATCTTTCAGTTCAGGCTGCTTGCCTGCCAATGGTAGGAACTTTTTCTCTCATTTTGATCTTTACTGTGTTTAAAGATTTCAGTGCAATTTAAACATTGTGATGACTTTAATCTGCTGTTTATTTTTGTCTGATGTTTTCATGTGGGATATTTTTCGTTCTAATACATTGTATAACAGTGACTGGATCTATACTGGGAGTGAAGTTTGGCTGTTTTTCACTGACTGATGCTGTAAAGAACTGAATGGGATAATTTTGTCTCAAACTTGAAATCTTGTAGCAATGTTTACAACGGCTAAAGTTAAATCTTAAAAAGAGAACTCTGTGCCTTCTAGGAGACTGGGAGAAAACTAGCCTCCATAGACTTGAAATTGTCTTCTTGGACAATTGGTTTGATTATTCTGCTGAAAGATACAAAATAGAGGTATTAGTTATAATCTATTTTCTATTTTGACACATCAATAAACTACATATATCAGATATAAATTTTTATTTATATTGTTCCTTTGATTATATTAACTAATATTCTATTCTTCATTTATATTATTCCAAAAACAATTCAATATTAAAATTAGAATAGCATAAAATATCAGGCTTAATCCAATAATAAAAAAGAGTCAGTCATATTGAAACCCATATATTTCAGGGTTTTAAGAATTTTGTTATATTGTGGCATGATATAACAGAATAAAGAAGGTATTTTGTAGATAAAGCTTCTGAATTCAATTTGGTACAAAGATATAGTTGTTGTGGTAAATGATATTTAAAGACAGGAAGAGATGTCTTCATCTACTTAAGAAAGACCATAGGATCTTGATATTGTGCTTGGTTTTTGAAAAGTTTTATTTTATTTTTAATTGACACATAATTGTATATATTTGTGGGATACCATGTGATGTTAAATACATGTATCCATTGTGTAATGATTAAATCAGGGTATTTAACTTATTGGTTATTCCAAAAATTTATCTTTTCTTTGTAGTAAGAACATTTGAAATTCTCTCTTTTAGTTATTTTGAAATAATATAATATTGTTAACTATACTGTGTAATAGAAAACCAGAATTTATTCCTCCAATCTCTCGGTAATTTCATACCCATTGACCAGTTTCTATACACACACCGTCCACGCTATCCTCCCCAGCCTCTGGTAACCACTATTCTACACTGTACTTCTATAAGATAGGCTTTTGAAAATTTTGCAGATGAGTAAGATAATGTGGTATTTGTTTTCCTGTGTCTGTCTTATTTTGTTTAATATATTCCAGATTCATCCATATTGTCACAAATGATAGGCTTTTATTCCTTTTATAGTTAAATAAAAAAGAATTCTATTGCATGTATATTACCACATTTTCTTTATCCATTTGTCCATTGATGGACACTTAGGATGATTTCATATCTTGGCTATTGTAAGTAGTTCTGCAGTAAACATGGGAATGCAAAAATCTCTTTGACAGAGATTGAATTCGTATCTCTTTGATTTCATTTTCTTTGGATAAATACTCAGAAGTGGGATTGCTGAGTCATTTGGTACTTCTATTTTCAACTTTTTGAGGAACCTCCATAATGTTCTATATGAGTGTACTAATCTACATTTCTACCAACAGTATATAAGTATTCCCATTTATCCACATCCAAACCAGCATTTATTAACTTTGACTTTTTGATAGTAGCCATTCTGACAAGTATGAGATGATATCTTATTGTGGTTTTAATTTGCATTTCCCTGATGATGAATGATGCTGATAATTTTTTTCATATTCTATTTATTGGTCATTTTTCTGAGAAATAGCTATTGAGGTTTTGTGTCCATTTTCAAATTTTGATTATTTGAAAATGTGTTGTTTTGAGTTTCTTATATATTCTGAGTATTGACCCCTTATTAGATGCACAGTTTGCAAACATTGCTTCTGATCCTGTAGGTTGTCTCTTCACTCATTTGTTTCCTTTGTTGTACAGAAGATTTTTAGTTTGATGTGATCTCATTTTTTTAAAAGGACTGGTTTTATTTATTTGTTTATTTATTCTATGAGTGAAATATTTTACATATTTATGGGGTACATGTGAGTTTGTTACATGCATAGAATGTATTCAGCCTCCCTTTATATTCTCTTCCCACCCACTCACCCTTCACAGCTTCTAGTATCTATCATTCTATTCTCTATTTCCATGAGATCAATTTGTTTTCAGCTCTCACATATGAGTGAGAGGTTGTTAGTTATTTATTAAATGTTTACTAGAATTTAGTAGTGAAGCCATCAGGTTCTGGGTTGTTCTTTGGTGGGAGACATTTTGTTACTGATTCGATCTGTTCAGATTTTCTATTTCTTCAACTTTAGTAGGTTTTATGTGTCCAGGAATTTATCTATTTCTTCTAGGTTTTCCAGTTTATGGTTGTTCATAATGGTCTTTTATCCTTTGTATTTCTGTGCAACCAGTCATAATATCTCCATTTTCATCTCTCATTTTATTTGAATCTTCTATCTTTTTTCCCTTAATCCAGCTATTGTTTGTCAATTTTGTTTATCTTTTTTAAAAAAACAACTTTTTGCTTTGTTGTCTTTGGTATTGCTTTGTTTAGTTTCTATTTCATTTAGGTCTGCTCTGATCTTTATTATTTATTTCCTTCTACCAATTTGGGGTTTAGTTTCTTCCTGTGTTTTCTAATTCCTTGAAGTACACATTAGGTTGTTTGAGCTCTGTCTAATATTTTGATGTAAGCATTTATTGCTATAAACTCCTCTCTTAGAATTGGTTTTGCTGTATTCTTTAAGTTTTGGTAGGTTGTTTCTCCATCTTTATTTGTCTCAAGGAATATTTAAATGTTCTATTTAATTTCATCATTGGCTTATTTTGTTTTTCAAGAGTATGATTAATTTTCATGTATTTGTGTAGTTTCCAAAGTTCATTTCATTGTTGAATTCTAGTTTTATTCCGTTTTGGCTGGAAAAGATAATCACTATGATTCTGACTTTTAAAAAATGGTTGAGGCTTGTTTTGCGGCCTAACATTTGATATATCCTGGAGAAAATTCCATGTGCTGATGGGAAAATGTGTATTTTGTAATTATCGAGCAGAATGTTCTGCAAATATATTTTAGGTTTATTTGATCTAGAGTTCATTTTAAATATCATGTTTCTTTGTTCATTTTCTGTCTGAATTATCCATCCATTGCTGAAAGTAGGGAGTTAAAATCCCTTGCTATTATTGTATTGCAGTCTATCTATTTCTATACATCTAATAATGTTTGCTTCATATATTGGGAGGTCTAGTTTTGGGTGAATATATATTTACAAGTATTTTATCCTTTTTCTAAATGGATCCCTTTATCATTATATTACGACCATCATTATCCATTTTTTCAGTTTTCAAATTAAAGTCTATTTTATCTGATATAGTTATAGCTACTGCTGGTCTCTTTTGGTTTCTATTTGCATGAAATATTTTTCTTGCATTCCTTTACTTTCTCAGTCTATGGGTATTTTACAGGTGATGTGAGTCTCTTCTAGGCAGCATATAATTTGGTCTTTTTTTTTTAATCTACTCATCCACTCTATATATTTTGAAAATTTAATCCATTTACATTTAATGTTATTATTAACAGATAAGGCCCTACTCCTTTCATTTTAGTCATTATTTTCTGGTTATTTTGTAGAAATTTATTTCTTTCTTCTCTTGTTGTTTATCTTTGTGGTTTGGTGGTTTTCTATAGTGGTAAACTTTGATTCTTTTCTATTTCTCATTTGTTTATCTGCTGTAATTTTTTCTCTGTGGTTACCATGGGGTTTACATATAAAAAATCTTATAGAAGACTATTTTAAACTGATAACAACTTAAATTTGGTTGCATGCAAATATTCTGGAATTTTACTGTCCTCCCACAATTTGTCTTTGACTTTTGGTAATATGATTATAATGTGTCTTAAAGAGGACATCTTTACATTGAATCTAAGGTAGACTTTGGGCTTTGTGGATATGGATGTTCATATTTGTCCCAAGGCTTGGGAGGTTTTTAACTATTATTTTAATAAGTAAGATTACTGTGCCTTTCTTCATCTTTTCTCCCTCTGGAAATTGTATAATGCAAAACTTTGTCTGCTTAATGGTTTCCCATAGGTCACATAGGCTTTGCTTGCTGTTTTTCATTCTCTCTTCTTTTTTTCCCTCCTAAGCTATTTCAAAGACTTGTCTTCAAGTTCAGAAAATCCTTGTTCTACTAGTGTGTTACTGACATCCTCAATTGTATTTTTTGTTTCATTTGTTGATATCCTCAGCTACAAGATCCCTGTCTTATAAATGATATCTCTTTGTTCAATTAATTATTGAGCTCTTGAATTGTTTTTTCTAATTTTATTGAATTGTGTATATTCTCTTTTATTTCATTGAGTTACCTTAAAATTATTATTTTGAATTCCTTTTTGGGCAATATATAGATTTCCATTTTGGGTGGGGGTCAGGTACTGGAGAGTTATTGTGTTTCTTTGGTGGTATCATGTTTCTTTGCTTTTCTGTATTTCTTCTTTCCCTATGTTGATATCTGTGCAACTGGTGGAATAATTGCTCCTTCCAATTTTATAGAATGGCTTTCAGGGGGAAATATTTTCACCTGTGCTTTAGAGTATTGGTTAGATAGGGTACCTTTACTACACCTGTGCTTTAGAGTATTGGTTAGGTAGGGTACACTGACTTTGGTTCCAGTTGGGCACAGTAGTGTAGTCTCAGAGCAATTTCTTCAGCTGTAGTCAACATCAGTAATACCTGAAGGTGTCTCATTGGCTTAGGTTATAGGAGTTTGTGCAGCTCCTTGGACAAGCTTCCCCACTGGGGGTGGGGATGCTGGGCTGTTCTGAATGCCAAGTGTGCATGAGAGCTGTTCTGTTACTGGGTCAAGCGTTACCTCCCTGTCGGGGACAGAAGTGTTGGGCTGTTTTGTGTATTGAGGGTTTGTCAGGGCTGCTCCACTACCGGGTTGGGTGTGGCTTCTTTGCTGATGTTCATGGTGCCAGACTGCTTCACACACAAGGATGCATGAGGACTGCTCTATCTCCGGGTCAGTCATGACCTCCCTGGTTGGCAAGATTGCCTATAATTTGGGGGTAAAGACATCTCATAAGCTTGGCCACTGGGGTTGCAGCAGTACCACTAGGTATAGGCTTCAAATAGCTGGGATGGTGTGCTGCAGCCACTTGAATTTGAAGATTGGAATGCCTCCTGGCAATTTATTCACAGAAGTAGATAGCTATAGCTTCTTGGATGGAGAATGGCACACTACCACGTGGGAGCACAGTGTAGTGCCAGCAGATCCTCATGGATGGGGAGATGCAGTGGCTACTGGATCCCAGAGAAAGATGCACTCTAGTCATGGCTCCAGTCCCAAGATAGCACTTTATAGCAGCAATGTAGATCATAGGAAGAGAAGGCACAATGTGCGCTCCTTCTTTGGAGCAGCATAACCATGTCAACTTCTGGCAGTGACCTTAGACTGGGCTTAGGGCCTGTGATGACTGCAGAGTTCTGTAGCATCAAAAACTGTGGCAACTGATCTTTGATGGGGGATGCTGGGGGCCTCCTGCTTACCTTTTCTTTGCAAGGATAATTACTTCTGATTCTGAACCTCTCCCAACTGGGGAGACAGGGCAGTAAAGATAGGGTATTTTCTTCCATTTTCTATGAATCCATTCTGAGTCCCCATGCTCTACAGGGTCACTGCTATTCCCCTGCAACACTCTGGTGCTTTCCCTCAGCTGCTGTTGTCAAAATGTGCTTGTTTATTCATTGTTTTAGTCCTTTTTAGTGGAGGGAAAATACATTAAGCGTCTCTAGTCAGTTGTCTTGCTAACATCACTCCAGTCCGTGCTTGGGTTTTTAACATCCCTTCTGTTAGCATAAGAACTTATGGATAGATGTTTCTTGCCACATAGACCAAGCCTGGGTTTTGTAGAAGCTGGTGACAGCTGCTTCTAACACTGGAACATGTAAAGTTCTCGTTTGCTTTTGTATTTTTAGTGCTCAGCATTTATCAGGTGAGAAATCACTATATGCTACACTTAAAAGTATATCAATTGAAATAGAGAACTTTAAGGGACCAGATTATAACACCCCTGCCTCAAACCTGGAAGTAAATAATTAAGGTGTCATCCTCAATGCTGTTTCACTATTAGAAAATAACATTTATTGGACTTATCAAAAGGGATGCAATTTATCAATAGAGAATATATGGCTAACTGAAGGCAATGCAGCCTCTACTGCTGACTGCTTTGTTATTTAAAATCTTCTCTAATACCCCCTCTTCTGTTACTTTGCATGGTATTCCTGGGTCCAGAGTAAAGCCAGCTTAGTTTTAATGAGACATCTGGTTCTTGACCCTGATCCCTTCAGCAATGTCTTTATATATCTCAATTTTATAGTTTCTGCAGAGGTCAGGGTCTGTCAAACAAAATGATCCCTGATCATTTTGTACTAGTGTTATTCATTGACTGGTCTGGCTAATCACATTCAAAGGAGAAAAAGGCAAGGAAATCACCTATTGGCTGGACTTTCCTACTGTAGGGAAGTTAGGAATTGGTTGCTGCCATTGAAACTGTATTTGCATTACAAATTTACAAACACATATGCTTGGGTGATGCTTGGGAATTTAGATGGCCTGTAATAAGATTTTGCTATCATTTTAGATATAAATTTCTCTCTATCTTTTTCTCTGGGAACCAAAGCCATTTCCCTACTTACCCATGAACTATATACTGGGACAAAGACCAAGTAGATGAGCCATCATATATATTCAGAAGACAAATGTCAGATGTGTAGTAAGTATTTAAAAAGACTCTATAAAATCACTACAGAAGTACAAAAGCAATCATAGTACAAGTGAGATTTCAGAAAGATGAATATTCAAAGGAAAATTGTGATCCAATAGAAAAACATGAGCATTTTCAATTTTTAAGGTAATTGTTCTAGACATCATTATAACCATAATGTATTTGAGGTGGTGTGGAGAAGAAATTTACTAAAGAAGAGGCATCAATAAATGTTAAGACTCATTTATTGTCTGAGCCTTTCACATGAATATGACATTTATATAACATGACAAGCTTTGGGACTGGAGAGGAGGACTTTGAAATCTAAGACTGAAGTTATCAATGCATATGGAAAGTAGACCTACACGTATGACAGAGAGCAATAAGCTGAATATCATGAACCAAGATGTTTGCACACTTTCAAAGATAAATACTTGTGTTGAAGCAACATTGGGGATTTAGATGAACTACAACCCTATTTTTAGGCTTTGCGTTTTATGGGGCATTGCAAACAATGTCATCTCCTGGGAATGCTGCAAAGGAAGTAGTTTTCTTATGGAGAAAGCCAGGATTCAGATGAGGTCACCTGGTATGTTCTTTGAAGATGAGGACACAGAGAGTTGTTACTGTTTTTGTTTTTCAAGTAAAATAAGGATTGAGGGCATATTTACATTTTTGGGAGGAAAACACAGCAGCATGAAAATTAATAATAGAGGAAAAACATAAAGCATTATGGGATGAGATTGGCACTTGGCTGGGGCTGCACTTTGTAAATGGCAGAAATGTGAGAGATTGTAAAATTAAGTAGCATTAAATTGCCAAATGGGACTCTCTAGCCAAGTTCAGGCACTGTCATAACAGACTAAACCTAGTTAATCATCAGAATCACATCGGGGAGTGATTGATTCTGGGCTTCACTCCAGTGATAGATGGGAATCACTGTAAATGGAGCCTGAATTTTAAATAAGATTCTCAGGATTTTTTTTTTTTTTATTTTATGAAGCCAGTAGAGCTCAGGCTTAAAAACAGGACTAGCATTTGGGAACCACAAGGTCTGGTATCCTGCTGATGATTGTACTTGGGGCAGAGTCCCAGCTAACTAGAATGAGTAGTTTTAGTCTCACGCAATCCTGGTGGTGGTGGTTGGGGCAGGGGTGGAGGGAGCATCGGAGACATGCCGTTCAGCATCTTCTGGACATCGTCATCAGAAAATCCTATACCTATGGAGGATAGGGATAGGGCTTCTTGGATTTGGATGCAAGAAAACAGGGAAGTTTGCTTAAATCACTTAAGGAAATGGAGGAGATAATTATGGAAAAGGTTCATCACCCCCAATACTGTTAGAGTCGGGGACCAAGGAATTTATTTTTTTGTATCTGCCTTACTACCTTACGCTTGTCACTTTACGGCTATAAGATGACCGTTAAAGGCCTGTACATCTCAAATTTTGGGCAGGAAGAAGGTAGAAATAAGAAGGGGCAATGTTTTTGGCCATATCATTGGCTTGACTCTTTTATCTGGATAACTTTAGTTGCTAGGCAGGCTAACAAAACTGAATATTTAGCTTTTAGCCTTTGGAATAGAGGTAAGTAAGGAGAACAGATTTATGAGTGGAATAAGCAAATATATTTGCTACAGAAACTGAAAATCAACAATGTTTAGGAAGTAAACTCCAATTTTCTTTCAAAATCTGTTCCCTCTCGTTCATTCCCTGTTTTAGTCATTGGCAGTTGTTTTTTCTCACTCAAAAAGTTAAGAGTAATTTTTACATATTCTTCTCTTTTTTTCACCTTTATATCAATTTGGCTAAAAAATATTATTGAGGGAATGTCCTACCTTATTTCTTAAATTTTCTCCTCTTATTTATTACTATTATTTATCCAACCCTGACTTTGTTCCAGCCCACATTTTTTTTCCCCATGGGATATTTTTTTTCTTCCAATTTTAATGTATTCTACTCAACAATCTACTTCCAACAGATTATACTTTATAACAGACACCTATGGCCAGGTCTCCACTTCTCATAGATCCATCAATAAGTCTTACTGCCTCCAGGACAGAATTCAAATATTTTATCATGATATTATCTCCTCACGATACTGCTCTTTTTCAGTAGTCCAATGTCCTCCTTCACAATTCCCCCAAGAATCCCATACTCTGGTCAAAACAAATTACTTGTGAGTTCAGCAACACAGTGTCCTCTAATTCTTGGGTATTATGCAAACCTCCTTTCCTCTGCCCGAAAGCCTCATTCCATGACTTTTCTTTTTCTTCTTCTTCTCATTTTTCCTCTCCTTCATCCTCTCCCTATCCTCCCCACCTTCTCTTCCCTCTTTTCTCCCCATTCCTCTCCCCTCTGTCCTCCTCCTACATTTCTCCTCCCTCCTTCCTCCACCTCCCTTGCCTTCTTCCTCTCCTTTCCTTTTTCTTCCTTCTTCTCCCTTCTGCCTTCTTTGATCCTTCCTTTTCTTTCTTTCTTTCTTTTTTTTCTTTGTTTTTGATATGTCCTTCCACCATTTATGCTCAGGTTTCTGAGCAAAAGTTTCTTGTGAGTTGAGGTTTCTTGTGCAGGGAATTTTCCCCTATAGACTATCCCTCCACATTGCCACTACCACCCCCTACACACACACACACACACACACACACACACACACACACAGACACACGTGTATTGATTTATCCCCATGACTAAATTCTAAGTGCCTTGAGGCATAGTTCCTACCCTGTCTAATTCATTTGTGGACCCTAGAACAGAACAAGCACTTAATAAATATAGATTGACCAAATGATTGAACAAAGAACATGTGCAGTTATTCAAATGCCAAATATTTGAGATTTTGGATTATTTCTTCTTCCTTGTGAGATACATATGCTCTATTCCATAAAAAAGCAGATTTAAATAAAATATCAGGGGAAGATGTTTTTAACAGTACTTACATTTGTGCTAAGAATATTGTATTATTTCTAGGTTTTTGTTTTAGTATGAAAAATGAAGCTAAGTCCTCAAACTATATAATGAGGCTTTATTGAAGAAGAATTAATCTGGGCCAAGCATTTCTCATATTTTAATAGACATAAAGGTACTTTTGCCATATTATAACAGAAATATTGTATTTAGAAATGAATGGACTTAAAGAAAATGAGTGGACTTAAGTTCTAACATAGCCGTCTTGTGGTAAGTCTTTTTGGTTTATAGAAATGATTGTTTAGGAGGCTGAGGTGGGCAGATCACTTGAGGTCAGGAGTTCAACACCAGCCTGGCCAACATGATGAAACCCCATCTCTACTAAAAATACAAAAATTAGCTGGGCATGATGGCGTGCAGCTGTAATCCCAGCTACTCCAGAGGGTTGAACCTGGGAGGTGGAGGTTGCAGTGAGCTGAGATGGCACCACTGCACTCCAGCCTGGGTGACAAAAAAAGACTCTGTCCTGGAAAAAAAAATGATATTTAGATTTCCTAAAAAGACTTCTTTTCACATACGTGGGCCACTATGCACCTGCCCTACACACCCCAGGGCTAGTATATTATTAGTCTATTATGGCTGCCATAACAAAGTACCTCAGACTGTGTTACTCAAACAATAGAAATTTATTTTTTCTTGATTATTGAGGCCAGACATCCAAGTTCAAAATGTCAGCAGGATTGATTGAGTTTTGTGTCCTTTCTTCTTGGCTTATAGATGGCTGTTTTCTCCCTGTGTCTTCACATGGTCATTCTATACCTGACTATGACCTAAACTCTAGTTTAAGTACACCAGCCATATTGGATTAGGGCCGCTCTGGTTACCTCATTTTACCTTAGTTAGCTCTATAAAGGCTGTATTTCCAAATACAGTCACTTTCAGTAGTACTTTGGGTTAACAGTTCAACATAGGAATTTTGGGAGGCATGATTTAGCCCATAATAACCAAGTTCCAGACAACTAGAAACAGCTTCTATGTTCTAGGGCCTGCTGACATCATTAAAACTAGCCAGTCCTAGGCTTGCTTACCCTTCCTCCCCTGCTTCTTCTCCTAGAAACCAGAAGAAAGTTTCTTACCCACATTTCACTCCTCTTCCTCTGCCTCCTGACTGATGCTGGGACTTTCCCACGTGCTCCCTCTTCTTGGAGAGGAGGTGTCTAGAGACACCCAAGAGGAGGTCTATACTCTGGGTGACCAAATAATCTGTATAACAGACCCCCATGACACGAATTTACCTATATAACAAACCCACATATGTACCCCGAAGTTAAAATAAAAGCTTTTTTTTAAAAGTAAAAAACAACTCATAGAGCTGAATACTGGAAAATAGGAACTTTACCATATGTAAATTTATAAATAAATTTGAAAATGAAATGACCAACTTTTAAAGTTGAAAAATTCTGAGATGAGGAAGTTTATAATATATGGCTTATTTATTATACTGTTATTTATGAAAATGAAACTATTATTTTACCATATATATTTCTCTTTACTATAAAAATATATCATGAGGTCAGGAGTTTGAGACCAACCTGGGCAACATGGTGAAACCCTGTATCTACTAAAAATATAAAAACTAGCCAGGTGTGGTGGCACATACCTGTAATCCCAGCTACTGGGGAGGCTGAGACGGGAGAATCTCTTGAACCCAGGAGGCAGAGGTTGCAGTGAGCTGAGATCATGGCACTGCACTCCAGCCTGGGTGACAGGGTGAGATCCTATCTCAAACAAAAGAAAAAAGAAAAAAATACATATAAGCTATTTTATTTATAAAACTGCTTAGTATTAGGTATTTTCACAGTTTCTGAACACTTTGCAAGTTGGACAATAAAACTAATTTTTAATATGAAAGAAATTGTTTAGCCTATTTTCAGATTTTCAAACAATACCGTTCTAACCTCTGCCCCTTCCAAGATATGAAATTTTATTGTACATTTATTGAAAAGAGGATCACTTTAGATTTTACCAAAGTAGCTAGTATGAAAAAAAATCAAGCCTTGCTATTGTGATTAAATAAGAACATGTTTAATCACTGATTCTTGAATAACACTGATTCTTAAAGAAACAGCTGATTATAATTTTGTATAATGATTTCATGCTGTGGCTCACAATCAGAATATTTTGAATATTCTGTGAATATTTTTAGATTGGTTTTTCAGGACTTTGCCTAAGTCTTATTTGTAAAGCCCTCAAATATACCAATCATCCCTTTATTAGAATCTGAATGATGCATATATATTATCCAGTTAAATAACTAAGGACCTTTTTTATTTTAGTAGCTTCCAGTTTTCTTTTAAGAGACAGTAACTGTTCCTTCCTTGAAATCCACTACAAATAAGGATAACTGACACATTGTCTAAAACCTCTGGAGTAAAAACTGGATGTCAATTATAACTTTTACCACAATGGCCTTGAGACTTGGACTTCGTTTTCTACCCTCTGAGAGAGTCTGGACAATTTCATTTAATCTGTTTGTGCAAGATAAGATTTGAAGGATGGCAGGCCCTAGACATGTGACTTCAGTGGTACAGACACCTTGAAATGGTTGGCAAAGCCTTATTCCACTAGTCATGTATCATTGATGGAGGATTTGAAAACCCCTAAAATAATATTGTACTGCCAGATTGTGGTACAATGTAAGAATAAGAGAAAGAGAGTTGGGCACAGTGGCTCACACCTGTAATCACAGCACTTTGGGAGGCTGAGGTGGGCAGATCACCTGAGGTCAGGAGTTCGAGACCAGCCTCAACCTGGCCAACATGACGAAACCCTATCTCTACTAAAAATACAAAAATTAGCCAGGCGTGGTGGCGGGCCCCTGTAGTCCCAGCTACTGGGGAGGCTGAGGCAGGAGAATCGCTTGAACCTGAGAGGCAGAGGTTGCAGTGAGCCGAGATTGTGCCACTGCACTCCAGCCTGGGCAACAGAGTGAGACTCTGTCTCAAAAAAAAAGAAAGAAAGAAAGAGTGAGAGGAGAGAGGGAAGAAGGGAGAATTAATATGAGTATAAATAACTGACATCTTTAAATAGCTTTGAGCTCTGGGATTGAATGCACTAAAATAAAAAGAGCTGTCCAGATTTATTAATTGACAATTTATGCATACCAGGCCAAAATACTTACTCATATACCACTGGTTTTATGGTTGTAAATTCCAGTTTTCAGGCCAAAGGTAGTTAAAGTGGTAGACACTGGTGAAAGAAATGTAATACATTTGACAAAAGCTACGTTTTTAATTCCATGCAATTTGTACTCAACTGTTTTGCTATTTTTGTTTATAGTACTTCTGGGTTTTTTTTTTGTCTTGTGTAAATAGTGATGAATTAGAGATAATATACAACATTTAACTGAACTATGACCAATATTTAGTTATGTAGCTCTAGGGACAGAAGATTTGTAGCTATTACATGAATCTACAAAAATTACAGTTTTAATTGTTTCGTGGTAATCGTTATTGTGCAATCTTAGCTTCGTTTATTGCCAACATTCCCTTAATTGCATATGCAGCTTTGTTTTCAGTGCATCTTACATTCAAGAGGATTTGCATATCCATCATTTCTAAACTCCCATTATGAGAAACCAGATTGTGGATGCATTCATAAATCATTTCCATAACCAATTGCTTCAGTTTTATCACAAATAAAAGTGAACATGATGTATATTGAGTCTACAATGTTTTAAAATTTTTCATCAGGTTGTTCTTAGGCCATTTATTCATTTATCAAACAAGTATACATTGAGCACCTATTATGCCAATAAGTTTTTTAGATAGTCGTGTGATAGCGGTGAAAAAGCAAATAGTAATCATTGCGTTCACCAAGCTTACAATTTAGTCAGGGAGAAAAATGATACTAAGCAAATAAATAAAAAATATACTTTATGTCAAGTGGTGATATTTGCTATGGAGAACAGTAAAACAAAAAACTGTGATAAGAAGTTCTAGAAATGAGGATGAGATTGTGATGTTTAAATAGTCAGTATGGTCACATTAAAACATATAATCTGAGAAAAATAGCCAAACAATAGAGGAAATAAGCCATGTGAATATTAGATATGTTGACAAAAAGAGTCAAGCTCTGTAAAATATTAAAAGAGATTTATTCTGAGCCAAACATGAGTGATCAATGGCTTATGACACAGTCCTCAGGAGATCCTGAGAACAGGTGCCCAAGGTGGTTGGGCTACAAGTTAGTTTTACACAATTTGGGGAGACATAAAATATCAATCAATGAATGCAAGATGTACATTGGTTGAGTTTAGAAAGGCAGAACAACTGGAAGAGGGGGCTTCCAGGTCATAGGTGGATTCATAGATTTTCTGGTTGACCATTGGTTATTATCTGAAGACCTGGAATCAATAGAAAGTAATGTCTACAATAAGAGCTCATAGAGGCCAAGGTTTTATCATGTAGATGAAGCCTCCAGATAGCAAGCTTCAGAGAAAATAGACTGTAGATGTTTCTTATCATACTTAGTTTGTTCTACCAGTAATTGCAAAAGGGAGGAGGGTATAATGAGGCATGTCTGGCTTCACTTTCCCATCATGGCCTGAACTGGTTTTACAGGTTAACTTCGGAATGTCTATAGATGAGAGGAGGAGTCCATTCAGATGGTTGGGGGCTTAGGATTTAATTTTTTTATTTATATATCCAGCTATAAATGCAGAGGCCTTGAGGAAAGAGGCCTTGGTTTATATGAGGAAGGTCATAGTAAGGCATTGATGTTTACTTCATGTAGGATGAAAACCCATGGAAGGGCTTTAAGCAGAGGAGACATGATCTGACTCTCAAGATTATAGTGGAGCAGGGACAAGGACAGAAAGACAAATTAAGAAGTTACTAAGATGATCAGGAAAGAGATGATGTTTCCTGAGCCAGAGTTGGTAGTAGTAGTGGAGGTCGTAAGATGTAGTTGGATTCTGGATGTGTTTTATTGATAATGCAGAAATTTGCTGATGGATTGCATGTTTGGTGAGAGAGAGAGAAAGAGATGAGTCATGGAAGACCCCAAATTTCTCTCCTTAGCTAGAAGGATGGAGTTTCATTAACTGGGATAAGAAAGGCTGTGGGAAGAGAAAGTTTACGTTGAGAAAAATCAGAAGTTTATTGAGATAGTAACCGCCCAAGGGGTTCACCTTGCCAGCTGCCTGGGCAGAGCCAATTCATCAAGATGGGAATTGCAATAGAGAAAGAGTAATTCATGCAGAGCCGGCTATGTGGGAGACTGGAGTTATATTATCACGCAAATCAGTCTCGCTGAGCATTCAGGGATCAGAGTTTTTAAGGATAACTTGGTGGGTGGGGGGAAGCCAGTGAGCCAGGAGTGCTGACTGGTCAGAGATGAAATCATAGGAAGTCGGAGCTGTCTTCTTGTGCTCAGTCGGTTCCTGGGTTGAGGCCACAAGATCAGATGAGCCAATTTATTGACCTGGATGGTGCCAGTTGATCCATCAAGTGCAGGTTCTGTGAAATATGTCAAGCACTGATCTTAGAAGCAGTTTAGGGAGGGTCAGAATCTTGTAGCCTCCAGCTGCATGACTCCTAAACTATAATTTCTATTCTTGTGGCTAATGTTAGTCCTACAAAGGCAATCTAGTCCCCAGTCAAGAAAGAGGTCTGCTTTGGGAAAGGGCTGTTACCATCCTTGTTTAAACTATAAACTAAGTTCCTCCCAAAGTTAGTCCAATCTCCACCCAGGAATGAGCAAGGACAGCTTGGAAGTTAGAAACAAGATGGAGTCGATTAAATTAGATCTCTTTCACTGTCTCAGTCATACTTTTGCAAAGGTGGTTTCAAGATTTATACCTATTTCTGTGACCCGAGGGAAGAGGCTTAAGTCAGTATCAGGATACTGCTGGAGTGTAGAGTTGGAGCCCACAAAAATTTTGGGCCTGAGGTATAATTTTATGAGTCACCAGCATTTAGGAAAGGGTTTAATAGCATGTGACTAGGTGATATTAACAAGGTTGTGGGTGTGTAGAGAGGAGAAGAGATGGAGGGCCTGAGCTTCCAGGCAGTCTCATGTTGAGCAGATGAGGGAAAACCACAAGAGAGACTGAGAAAAAAAATAGGTGGTAACACAATCAGAAAACCAGAAAAGAGTTTTATGCAAAAGCCTGGTGAAGAAAATATTTCAAGAAAAAGGGAGGGATCAGCACTGTCCAATATTACTGATATGTCAAATATGTTGATGAAAAAAATTAAATATGAGATTTAGCAATATAGAGGTCAATCTTGATATATGCAGTTTCAGGGGAGTGGTAAAGGTGATGAAAAAACAAACAAACAAATAAGGAATAAAATACTGATCCATGCTACAACATGGATGAACCTCAAAAACATTTTGCTGAGTGAAAGGAACCAAGCACAAAGGCTACAGCCTGCATGATTCCATTTATGTGAAATAGCAGAGTCGGCAAATCCATAGAGATAGAAAGCAGATGTAGTGGCTGCCAGGGTAGGGGGGAGAAGAGAGAATGGTGAAGTGACTGATGGGTACAGGTGATGAAAATGTCTTGGAATTAGGTAGTTTGATGATTGCACAACATTTCAAATTTAATAAAAGCCACTGACTTGTACACTTTTTTGTTGTTGTTGTTGAAGCAGAGTTTCGCTCTTGTTGCCCAAGCTGGAGTGCAGTGGCACGATCTCAGTTCACTAGAACCCTGCCTCCCGGGTTCAATTGATTCTCCTGTCTCAGCCTCCTGAGTAGCTGGGACTACAGGCATGCAACACCACACCTGGCTAATTTTTGTATTTTTAGTAGAGACGGAGTTTCGCCATGTTGGCCAGGCTGATCTTGAACTCCTGACCTCAGGTGATCCACCTGCCTCAGCCTCCCAAAATGCTGGGATTACAGGTGTGAGCCACTGTGCCCGGCCTTTTTTTTTTTGAGTTGGACTCTCACTCTGTTGCCCAGGCTAAAGTGCAGTGGTGCGATCTCGGCTCACTGCAACCTCCGCCTCCTGGGTTCAAGCAATTCTCCTGCCTCAGATTTCCTAGCTGGGATTACAGGCGTGTGCCACCATGCCTTGCTAATTTTTGTATTTTTAGTAGAGATGGGGTTTCACCATGTTGGCCAGGCTGGTCTCGAACTCCTGAACACAAGTGATCCACCTGCCTTGGCCTCCCAAGTGCTGGGATTACAGTTGTGAGCCACTGTGCCCAGCCTACTTGTACACTTTTAAATAGATAAAATGGAAATGGTTAATGATATGTTTTGTGAAGTTTATCTCAATTAAAAAAAACTGTTATTGACATAGGTTCAAGAGAGAATAGGAGGGGAAAGAACTGGTGTTGGAGTCAGTGTGAGAATAGGCAGAACTTTGAGAAGTTAGTTGGAGAAGGTTGTCGGATCAGGAGAATGTTTTTCTAAGATGGATGAAGTTTTGGCCATTTAGGTCCTGAAGGAAATGATCTTGTAGAGAAAGAGAACACATCGTTGTAAATGAGAGGAGAGGAAATTGGCAGCATGATTCCTTAAATAGCCGAGCAGAGATGAAATTTCTGTCTAAATGGAAGACGTCATCCAGAGAAGGGCATGGAGAGCTGACCCGCTCCTACAGGGGGCAAAGCATGTGGACAGTTGGCCAGTGAGATCGATGATGGGACTTGTAAAGTTTTCTTCTGATTTCTCTCATTTTCCCAATGAAATGTGAAGCAAGGTGGTGAGCTGAGAATGACAATAGGGAAGGAAGAGCTGGAAGTTAAAAGAGGGAATAGAAAGCTTTGAATAGTTGTCTAGGAATGCGGAAAAGGAAAGAATGAGGGTCACCCTGATGCCGTGGAGTGAGTAGTCATGAATACGAAGTCATTTCAGTCTGCATGATTGTGGACAAAGTGAAATCTGCATGATTTCTTCTCTCAATCAGCTGCACAGATACAGGCTAGAGTAAGTGAAGGGATGTATTTTCTAGAGTTTTTGCCATGAGAGTATGGAGAAGTATGAGCATGGCCAGGGAGTGATTGCTTGTCTGACATCTCTAATAAAGGAAATGAAGACAAGATAGGTGAGGGAAATAACTGAAAAGAATTTAGGATCCTGGGCTTGTAGAACCTGGCGCAGCTGAAATATTGTTAGAGTAGAGATATGAAAAGAAGTGAGCTGGACAGATAGGGATGATGGTTGGGGAGTGGACCACTTGAAATGAAGACAAGGAAACGTTATCATCATTAGTAATGGTAATACTCCTTTTGAAGAGTGGTGGCAAAGGTTGTTTTTCATCAAAGTTCTCCTTCAAAGTCATCAATAAGAAGAGATCAAGAAACGGAGAAGAAAATAAAAGTGAATATTTACATGACAGAGAATGACAGTGAGCTCAGAGCTAGAATCTTCAGGTGTTGAGGGGCAGGGCATCCTCAGGGGTCACCTACAGTGTCTGTAGGTGATTGTAACAAGCTGGAACAGTGAGGGGTGCCATTTGACATGAGAGTCAAAGCTTGGGTATTTAGGAAGGTCAGAGGGAGAATTGTCTGCAAGTGGTATGGTCAGGAAGGACTCCTAGTCTACCTTCAAGTCTTATACTGGGGGGCTTGGGGAAAAGAAAACAAAAACACAGGCACAATTTTTTTTTGGTTTTTTTGAGATGGAGTCTCGCTCTGTCACCCAGGGTGGAGTGAAGTGGCGTGATCTTTGCTCACTGCAACCTCCACCTCCTGGGTTCAAGCAATTCTCCTGCCTCAGCCTCCCTAGTAGCTGGGATTATGGATGCATGCCACCACGCCCAGATAATTTTTGTATTTTTAATAGAGACGGGGTTTCACCATGTTGGCCAGGCTCATCTTGAACTCCTGACCTCAGGTGATCCACCCTCCTTGGCCTCCCAAAGGCCAGCCCATGCCTGGGATTACAGGTGTGAGCCACCATGGCCGGCCAACAGGCACAATTTGAGAAAGCTCCAGAGAAAGCAGTTCCAGGGAAGATCCACCTTCCAGGTTTAAGGGGACACCGTATCTTGTATTGGACACATGTACAACTGTCCTTCAAATAGTAGACTCTGAGTTCCAACATTAGGGCAATTTTTTTACTCCTATGAAGGATTGGCTTTGGGGCTTGCCTGTCATTATGGAGATATGATTAAAATTCTGAAACATTGGCATAGTTGTTTTGTTCTGTTTTTCTCTGTCTCTATTTGAGTGGGGTGTGTGTGTGTGTGTGTGTGTGTGTGTGTGTGTGTGTGTGGGAGAGAGAGAGAGAGAGAGAGAGAGATAGGGTTACCTAAAGGGCGATGATACCATAAAGAGAAATTGGTTACAGAGTGCTTTGTAGAATGAGTATTAACATTAAAGCAAAATACTTGAGTCTTTCCAGTTGCACCTGCATTTCACTTCTTGCCAATCTTTAAATTTAACAGATGGAATTTTACTGTGTCAAGAAGCATTGAATGCTGAGCGGGAGCTATGTCATCCAGATACAGATCTCTGCAGATTTGGTGCTACAGATGAAGAGTTGAGATGTAAGTGTTAAATTGAGATATTCACTTTTCTGGTATATATGCAATATGTGAGACTCAGAGACCACTCACAGGAAAGTGCACATGCCAACCTTTGTTGACATTAATGTCCTAGTTTTAGCTGGAGTGTTATTGGGAGGCTGTGGTGGTTTATACTAAATACATCAATTTAAGGCGATGTCATTTTGTGAAACAAACTAAAGCCATTGTGGAATGATATGCAATGTTTCTTCTGTAAAATTTCAGTGTGATTATGAATAGTAAATAATTTAAACTAACTAATCTAATCCCATAAAGTAGGTAAGGTAAAATATAAAGCCATTTTAAAAATTGTTGACTGGGTATGGTGGCTCATGCCTGTAATCCCAGCACTTTGGGAGGCCGGGATGAGAGGATTGCTTGAGGCCAAGAGCTCAAAATTGGCCTGGTCAATATAGCAAGATGTCATCTCTACCAAAAAAAAAAAAAAAAGAATTACCTGAGCATGGCGGCATGCACCTGTGGTCCTAGCTACTTGGGAGGCTGAGGCTGGAAGATTGCTTGAGCCCAGGAGTTTGAGGCTACGGTGGGCTATGATTGCACCACTGCATTTGGCCTGGGTGGCAGAACAAGACCCTGTCTCTTAAAAAAATTAAAACATATTGTGACTGAAGTGGTGACACATACAAGAAAAACTAGGGATCTCCTTTTTTTATGGCAGTGGGTCACATTTGAGAGGATATTGTACATGTGGATCAACTGAGAAATTTTTGCAAAATGGAGTTGCTGGTACACTCTAAGGCTTATTGAATCCCAACTTCCAGATATAAATTAGTGTGTGCTGATGTGTATGTGTGTATATAAGCCTTTTGGTTGATTACAACACATAATTTGGTTAAGCAGCCACTCTAGCAGACTAATAGTCCACCAAGATCTTTTTCTCCCGTTTAGTGTGTCAGGCCTGTGGGTTTGAATTTGACATGTGTGAGTGGACGTCAGAAGCATCTGCTGGCCAAATATCCTGGATGCGCACAAAAGCGAGAGAGATCCTTGCATTCGAATCCACACCTCAGCAGGATCAAGGAGGTGATGATGAAGGTAGAAAAAAAAATAATGTCTTTTATGTATTACTTTCAGAATTCTGCTTTATGGTGACTAGTTATAAGACATTACATAGGAGGCCTTGGTGAATATACTGAGTATATTTTATTGAAAATACATTCTGCCATAGGAGCCAAAGGTGAAAATAACAATTATGTTTCCAACAGTGTAAAATAAGAATTATACTAGGTTAACAATATTTTTAAGTTTTATTATTTCCTTCAGGATTTCTTATCGTGTGAACAGAAAGTATTAAAAGGCTTTTTTTTTTTTTTTTTTGAGACGGAGTCTCACTCTGTCACCCAGGCTGGAATGCAGTGGTGAGATCTCGGCTCACTGCAACCCCCGCCTCCTGGGTTCAAGTGATTCTCCTGTCTCAGCCTCCCAAGTAGCTGGGACTACAGGCACGTGCTACCATGCCTGGCTAATTTTTGAATTTTTAGTAGAGACAGGAATTCACCATGTTGGCTAGGCTGGTATCAAACTCCTGACCTCAAGTGATCCACCCACCTTAGCCTCCTGAAGTGCTGAGATTACAGGTGTGAGCCATCATGCCCGGCCAAGTCTGCCAGCTCTTTCTCTCTCTTTCTTTCTTTCTTTTTCTTTTTCTTTCTTTCTTTCTTTCTTCCTTCCTTTCTTTCTTTCTTTCTTTCTTTCTTTCTTTCTTTCTTTCTTTCTTTCTTTCTTTTTCTTTCTTTCTTTTTCTTTCTTTCTTTCTTTCTTTCTTCCTTTCTTTCTTTCTTTCTTCCTTTCTTTCTTTCTTCCTTCCTTCTTTCTTTCTTTCTTTTTCTCTTTCTTTCAACACTGCTCTGTTGTCAATGAGTTTCTTCCTCTTGCTAACATATTAATTTGTATTTTCCGTTTACTTTTATTCTTTTTGCTTTTTTTCTTTCTTCCTTTTCTTGGAGGGGTGAGTATTGTTACATTTTTATTTTTATTTTTTTCACTGATCTGGAAGCTTTAATTTATATATCTTATTGTTATGACTATTCTTAATTTTTAGGGTATATTCTTTGTATGACATTTCTTTAACAAAACCTAAAGTGCTCTACTATTTCTGCCTTCTTGAACATGAGAAAGACCAAACTACCATTTAATTATTTTTTGGTCCTGAGTTACAGTTGAACATTTTAAAGAGTTTTAAAGTCAATATCTTGTTATGATACTTGTAATTATTAAGTTTATATATTTCATTATTTTTCTTACTCACCATTGTTTTTTAGATTTTATGCTTTCCTTCTTGGTTCCCTTATCCCCTTGCAAAGGTTGACTCTTTAATCAATTTTTCTTTTATTTAGGAAAGATCTGTGGTGATGAGCTCCCATAGTACCTGTAAACTTAAAATGTTTTAAAATTGTTCTCACTTCGAAATAATAATTTATCTGGTCATACAATTTTAGAATTTTTTTTTAATTTCTAAGTACAGGGTGATTTTCCCTCTTTAGCTCCTGATATGTGCTGTAGTGATGGAGAAGTCTGAGTGCGTGTAATGGTTTTTAGTTTAATGCAGATTTTAAAAACGTTTCTTTATCTTTGTTATTTGAAAATTTCAGTATGATGAGTGCAGGAATGAGTATATGTTTAATTTTTAATGCTCAGAATGCGCACATATCATCACTTGCAGAAATTATGTTATTCTATTCAAGTAATTCTCTCTTACTCCCTCTAATCTTTACATCTTGAGTTTCTATTAAACACAACTAATGTTCACACTCCATAACCTGACTCCTCCTTTTTATTTTCTGTATAATTTACTCTATTTTGAGTTACATTTCATGGCTTCTGGTACATGAATTTCCTCTTTGACACTATGGCCAGTCTAGGTTATATTCTGCCTATTGGGCATTTAATTTAAAGTCTTAATTTATTTTTGTTTTAAGTGTATACTTGCTAATATTTTCTTATTTATTTCCTAGTGTATCTTAATATGTTTTTAATAGAATGTATTAGAATTGTATGAAATTTAATTTCTTTTTTGTACAATTTATAAATGTAATTCGTTTTTGCTGTCTTTAGCATTATATTTATATATTTTACTGTGCAGATTATTATTTTTTATTTTTTTATTTTTTGGGGGTAGCAGTAATATTATTATTATGGTTATTTATTTTATTTAAGTTCCAGGCTACGTGTGCAGGATGTGCAGGTTTGTTACATAAGTAAACATGTGCTGTGGTGGTTGGCTGCACCTATCAACCCATTACCTAGGTATTAAGACCAGCGTGCATTAGCTATTTATCCCAATGATCTCCCTCCCCTCACCCCTCAACAGGCCTCAGTGTGTGTTGTTCCCCTTCCCCGTGTCTGTGTTCAATTTGTTCAGCTCCCACATATAAGTGAGAACATGTGGTGCTTGGCTTTCTGTTCCAGCATTAGTTTGCTCAGGATAATGGCTTCCAGCTCCATCCATGCTCCTGCAAAGGACATGATCTCATTCCTTTTTATGGATGCATAGTATTCCATGGTGTATATGTACCACATTTCCTTTATCCAGTCTATCATTGATGGGCATTTGGGTTGATTCCATGTCTTTGCTATTGTGAATAGTGTACAGACTATTTTAAAAAAGATTAATAGACTTTACTTTTTAGAATTACTCTTTTCAAACTTCTTTTTGCCTTGCAGGTGCCTTGTAATTTTTTGTTGAAAGTCAGACATGATTTACTGTGCAAAAGACATTAATGTAAATAGTGTAAGCTTTTACATTACGTTTATCCAGTTAAGGATCATATTATGCTTAGTATTTGCTGTATCTGTAAATATCTGAGGCTAAAATTTGGTCTCATGTTCTTGTTTTTGTCTTTCTTGTTGTATATGGGTTTCCTTAGAGACTTCTTTTTAAGTAAACATCAGAGACGTGCAGCAGTTTCAGTAGCATGAAGAAGTATTTCAGACTTTATTTTTGAAAATGAAGTTGTAAAATTATAGAAATCTTTTTATAAATCTGCGTTGTCATTGTTATTAAGTTCAAGAACAGCTCAAATTGGTTTTAAATATCAGATGGGGAAAAATTTATATACAATATCTTTATGTAAAACAAAATCCATAGGTGACGTTTAAAAGGACTGTAGATATCTCATACCTCTATGTGGCTTGGTAAGAAAGAAGGCATTTTAAGTTGTATTTCCTAAAACTATAAAGGATTTTCTACAAAAAGTAAATCAAAAAATCATCCAGAGGGGCAAGAATTCTGGGAAGGATGAAGAGAAATTCTTGATTAAAAAAAGGATTGAATTGTGATATTTAAAAGAAAATGACAATAATTTGGTGGTGTAGCAATTTGTATATGTAGGTTTCTTTTATAGGAATCTTGAATTTTTACAAAAGGGTATTATCAAATTTTGATTATAGAAATTAGGAGATTTCTCTACATATTGGAAATAATATATAAAAATGAAAACCTGTTATTTGCAGTTGATGTAATCATTTGAAAACACTCTATCCTTTTAAGTAAAATATTTGTGTTTTAAGTCTGGTTTTGAAAACTTCAGAAATGTAATAGTTTTAGTCAGACAGAAAGAAGCTAATGTTTTCCTAAATTGCTTCTTTTTTCTTTTATCTTTCAGGTTATTATGTATGGGTAGGCGCTAAGCATGCTTTCACTCTTAACCATTTAGACAGCAGGGCTTACCTGAATAGCTCTGTGTGTCATTGCCTGGGCAAGAGCTGTCATCTTCAATTCTATTATGCTATGGAAAGCAGTGTCCTGAGAGTAAGACTGTATAATAATAAGGTAAGAAGAAAGTTGCATTTATTTCAAATTCATTGAATCAATGAAGTTTCTAACTCTTGGCAACTTGTGTTTCGATTTCTCAGTTGCACATAGGCTTTTATTCTTTAACTTGACTATTTGGTATACTTTTAAAAAGAATGGTTAAGAAACTAGCATAGGGGACACTCTCATGTATAAAAGTTAATGTGATAACTTGCCCAATATTATTCCATAAAGTTTTCAAAATTCATGGAAGTATATTAAAGAAACTATAGATCTAATAAAAATGGGATAGCTGAGATTCTGTATTGTGAGCTCTCTACTGAAGCTCTGATGTGATCTGTTTTGGACATTACATCTATATATCATTAGAACTATAAATATAATGGTTAAAACTTACTTGTTTGGGTAGCAGTAGACATAATTTTTAAGACTGGTAATTATTGATTAATATTGAACAATGGCACACTGGGTAGAGTGAGTCCATTCTTCTTCTCTCTCTCCTTGTCCAGTATGCTCAATGAGTTCTAAAGTGTAAAGCTGGGTGAGTACTCCAATTAGTATAACAGATAAAAACAAACTGACAGCTGATTCCATAGTATAGGAAAACACCCTGCTTTTTCTACTCTTACGCACTCAGCACTCCCAATATCTCACTTCTGACACCAGATGCATGTTTTTTTTCCAACACAGCAATTCAGTTCTCTAGTGGACACCAACTGAGTGTCCTTTGATTTGCCTCAATTCTGACACTGCTACCTGAAGATAGTACAGATTCCGAAGGTTGAGGTCTCAGGCCCACAAGACTACCCCTACTTCAGATGTCAATCACAAGCTTCCTATTGTGCCTCTTACCTACCAGCTATAAATTGGAGTTCCCATGACCCCCTTCTTAGGTTTGATAATTTGCTAGGATGGCTCACAGAATTCAGGAAAACACTTCACTCATGTTACCCATTTATTATTAAAAATGTAGGTGAACAACCATATGGAAGAGATGAATAGGGCAAAGTATGTGGGAAGAGGGGTGGTGCTTCGCTTCCATGCATTCCCGGGTGTGTACCCTCTAGGAACCAAAATGCGTTCAGCAATCTAGAAGCTCTCTGAAACCTGTACTTCAGGAATTTTTATAGAGGATTTGTCACATAGGTATGATCAATTATTAGCTCAATCTCCAGCCCCTCTCTTCTTCCCCAAAGAGGTGGGGCTGAAAGTTCCAAGCTTCTAATCATAGCTTGATCTTTCTGGTGATGAGTCCCATAAGATTCTATTAACATCCCTATTTATTAGGAAATTAACAGGTTTTTGGGAACTGTCTGCCAGAAACTGGAGATGAATAAATATATTCGTAATAAATAATATATAATGTATAATTATATGTAATATAATATATAACAAATAATATATTTATTATTTTATGTATCCAGATTTATATGATTCACATAATTACATCTATATGTATGTGAGATATCTATAGATATATATCTCTACACATCCATATAGATATAAATATATAGATAGATAAATATGGATGTCATATATATATATATCACATATCTGTAGATATGTGGATGTGATTGATATATATATATATCTCCCCACACATCCATATACACACATATAGATATATAAAGTAATATACATATGTATATAAATTCTTTTTTAATTGGATGAGATATAATTTTCCTGGCGTTCTGGAACTTGTTATGTTTTTGTGTTTTTTGCAATAGTACTTTGTAGTCACTGCCCTGCAATCTATTTAATATATTTCATTCCATTTGGTAAGGTGTGGGGGGGAGGAAGAAAAGGGGACAACATCTCCCTATCCTTCCTGCAGCATTACAAACTGTCCAGATACGTGGGATCAATTTTACCAAAAAGGAAGAGAGAAAAAATTTAACTGTATCCATGTATGTTCCACCATTCATGCCTGAATATTTCAGTTGCTGTCACCTGTGCTGTTTGAACCAATCCCAGCAAGCCTCCATGCAATCTACAACATTCTATAATTTCCAACTCCTTCTTCAATAAAGCCATCGTAGAGAAATTCTAGAATAATTTTGATGAGTTTAAATTATAGTTAAAATGGTTAAATTATATATGTGGGCCTATGGTAATGCTTTTCAGATGACAGATAATTAATTATTTCATTAAAATTGAATGAATTTTTAGCCTAAATTTAAGTGGAAATTTGTATTATAATATGGTCTAATCCTGAGGATTATTTTAATCTGCTGTGAAAATTAGTGATGTATTTTAAAAGTTTCAATGCATGTAGAATGGAATTGTGTATTTAATTATGAATGTGAGTAAGTATTGTGTATGTAATTATGAATGTGTATATGTATTATGTAATTATGAATGTGTGTATTTAGTATGTATGTAATTATGAATGTATATAGATTGGAATTACTGAAAATGAGCCATGCCATTCTTCCGGTGGCTTTAGAACCATACAAGAAAAGAGTGAAAACAAATTGGCTTCAAGTGTTACATCATATAAAAATGACGTTAGATACCACACATCATTAACTCTATTAATCAGTAATACAGTTATCAAGATTCTGTCTCTCATATTATAAGAAAAGAAGTTAATCATAGGGAAATGATCTAGTGTATTAACCAGAACCAAATGGATGTACATCTTAGAGATTGTTGACTGATGTTTGATTTGTTAGTATCCTGTGAGGTGTCCTGTCTTTTCTGACACTATTTGCTATCCTCTACATATATGTTACTCACTGATGCAAAATCTGCATCAAAGTACATTTAAGTCCCAAGTCAATGTTTTATCACACACTTAAAAGGACTCCAAACCTTTCATTTAAAAAAGTAGCTCTTGATGAAAATGATGATTTACATCTTTCCATGAACAGAATGCTGTTTTGTGTTGTGAATATCTATTACTCTATAAATGTGAGGAGGTAAGCCAAGAAATATCTAGCAAGAATGCTGAAGGTTGTTTTCTTTATTTCCAGAGGACATTAGAACTTGAGAAGTGAAAAACTCAGGTGAAGGCAAGTTGTTAAATAAAAAGTTCACTCTTTAGAATCAGCTCAAGTGTGTAGCAATTCTAGTTTGTACCATCTAACCATTCTTGGGTTAGATCTGCGTCCATGATCTATAAAATAATACTCATGGCAACAGCCTACTTTTGTTCTGTGTAGGGTTTCCATGTAATTATTTACCAAGAAATTTACATGTAATTTTTCTTTACAACCAAATTTACTTGTAATTCTTTACCAAATTACATGGTCTTATTCCTAGATGCGATCAAAAGTAGTGAAACTCAACAACATTGACTTTGGTACCCTTGATTTCTTCACTGGAAGAGAAAAGCATAGACTGGCATCTTTAAGAGATAGAGTGTTAATAAATATGTTAAATATTTTTCTTGAAAGGTAAATCGGCATTATTGATCCTGCACCGGCGGAGCAAAGATGTATTTTTAAAAAAAATATTTACTGATTTCAAGATAAAAGTAGAACATCACTTGAAAAGCTTTGCTGAGTTGGAGATTTCTTTTTTACATTAACACCTGTGAAAAGTAACTAGAAAGTGGAAGAGTAAGAACAGAAATAAAATGAAAGCTGATTTCACTTAGAATAAATTCTTTTTACAAAACATTGCTAGTGCCATCAGACTGGAAAATGTATAGAAAAACCTAGATCTCATTCACTGTGTACTATGAACTTGGCTTATGAAAAACTATTTAAGTTTGGAAAGAACACTGCTCACTTTTCAAAAATGTAAGTGCACCCATCTTCAGGGGGAGCAGAGGGGAATCAATTAGTAACTGTTGAAAAAGAGCACAATAGCTCTAAATTATTCTCATAAAATGAAAATGGGGGAAAGTGGTGAATGCAATTTGCCAAGAGGTGTCACTAAAAGTATCTGTGTAGGGTGTAAGTGTTTTGATGCTAAATAACTGAAGTTGTGTAAGAAATAAGCAGAAGAAAAATTAGTTGCTTGTCTCAACTTTTTATAACTCCAGTTCATCCTGATCCGCCATGAAAGCTATCAGCCGAAAATATGTCCACCCCATGTGCTTCATTGTCTTGTGGAAATCTTCACAGTTGATATGAATAAGTAATGAAGTAAATTGTAATGGATTTAGACTATCTTCTGAAATATTTAGGTCTTGGAAATTTGGAGTAGGCATCTGAGGGTGCAGGACTAAGTTGAAAGTAGA
The DNA here is from genome assembly GCF_029281585.2 of Gorilla gorilla gorilla. Taxonomy (NCBI): domain Eukaryota; kingdom Metazoa; phylum Chordata; class Mammalia; order Primates; family Hominidae; genus Gorilla; species Gorilla gorilla. The sequence goes on from NC_073232.2 coordinate 28,103,324, forward strand.
TTCATGTTTAGAAAATCTTGGGCATGCATAAAATATGTGAGGCTGAGTGAGGACACAAATATTGATATCACTTATCATTTGGATTAAAACAAGATGTTGCCTTTCAGGGCCGTTTTCTATCTCATGCTAGAAAATGGGACAGAGCCAGGCTCAGAGCTCAACCTGAGACATAATTATGTCAATCTTCACATTTTTACCATATTGTTACCTAAAAATTCGTGCATTCTATATGTAAACATTATGAACAATTTGGTCTATTTTTGGGAAGAAATGTGAATTTGAATGTCTAATAAAATGTAAATAAAAATAAGATTTCAGAGCATAAAAGCATCATCATAAATCATAAAGACCAATGCCATACATGCCGTAGACAAAACTTTGAGTACCTTATAGACTTTTTTATTTTATTTAGTTTTTTTGAGACAGATTCATGCTCTGTCGCCCAGGCTGGAGTGTAGTGGTGGCATCTTGGCTCACTGCAACCTGCGCCTCCCAGGTTCAAGTTATTCTCCTGCCTCAGCCTCCTGAGTAGCTGGGATTACAGGCAGCCACCACCACGCCTGGCTAATTTTTGTATTTTTAGTAGAGATGGAGTTTCACCATAGACTTTTATTGAGCTTCTTACATTCAATACATGTTTTGAATGCAGTAAAGGCTTGTTACTACACTCATAGCATGTAGTAACAATTTTACATAGATTTTGCAATCTGAAAAATGACCATTGTACAGGTACATGACATAGATTTCTCTAAAAGATGTAAATAGGCCTTTGATAGAATGATCAAATTAAGAATATAATTTTCAGAATGTAACTGTATTGTTTGGAACTTGGACCAAATGTTTCCACAGGAAAAAATATTTAGTATAAATTGAAATTGTGCAGAAAATGCATCTGACAACATTTTTAACCTTTATATTGTTTGCCTGTAATCTTTTTCTTTTCTAGTACCATGGCAATATTACAAAATGTAATAATGTTATTGAGATCAACATTTAAATTGCTGATCTTATTAACTGTTATTTAGAATTTTATTTTTGAAACGCAGTACTGTTTTTTTAAAGATTTCATCCAAATTTTTGTTCCATCCTAATACTGTTTATCTACAAAAAGCAGCTTTACTACATAAACATGCTTCATTTTCTCATTTTTTAATGATATTCAGCTTTTTCAATTTTGCTACTAAGACTTTAGATTTCCTAGTACTTTATATCATACAGGTAAGGTAATACCTACTAAAATGTAATTAAAAGAGCATGTATGTAAATGTGAAGATTAGAATATGGGTAATGAGTGATGTCTTTCTCTTCAAATCAAAGGAGGAAGAAATATTTTGGACATACAATGTATCAACTCACAGCCAATGGGTGAAAGCAGATGTGTTAATACCAGAAGATCTGAAGACATTTAAGGTATGAAAGAAAAAAAAAAGTATTTTTTTCTCATGGTTTAAGTTTTAGCTTTGCAGTAATAAATTGATCATGCACTGCTAAAGTTAAATTAGCATTCAAGTTAGGGATGCATGCTTGTATATTTGGGGAGAGTGATTGCTTACTTTTTAAATTGTACCTTTTCCTTCTGAGACCAAATTTCCCATGGCGGGGGAAATAGAGTGTATCCACTCTTGTTCACAGCTTCCTCATTCTCCACAGCCTTCCTTTCTTGCTCCCCAGCACCATGCTTTGCCCCAGGGAAACAAATTGCATTATGAAGTAGATAAATAGTAAACTGGTATTGAAACTTAGTAGAGTATAGGCAAAAGTTTTGAATGCAATAATTCATATCTTTATAACACATGGATAGCTCTATGTACACCAAGAAACATATGAAACATACATAGGCTCAATAGGAATGCTGTCTCTTAAAAAATTAAATTGATATTTTGTGTTGTATTAGGTTGGTGCAAATGTAATTGCAGCTTTTGCCATTGTGGCTTTTGCCATTGCTTTTAATGGCCAAAACCTCAATTATTTTTGCACCAACATGATATACGGAATGCGTACGTTTATTTATGCTGGAGTGTGAGTATAAAATGATGATACTGATTATATGTGTGGGTTATGAAATTTCATTTCTTTATAGTGATATTCCATTTATACATCCTATAACAGCCTATTGAGTTAACGTTTTGACACTATTTAATTTTCATAGGCTGATATCTGTTTTTATAACTTCTCAGGTACTAAACAAGTTTCTTTTTTTATAAACTGAAGATTAAATTTTGTTTTAACTCAAAGATAAAACAAAGTAAAATGTAAAGAAAATGAATTTGATAGTTATTCCAGGTTCTCAAGTGGATATGTAATGTAATTAGCTGTTCAATAATTATAGGCCTTTGAGATCTAAGTTTAAAACCATCAATTTTTGAACCTCAAATTGATATCATTTCTGCATTTCTGATCTCTTGCTGCTATGAAAATATACAGCTATACATTAATAATTTTTACATGTATGATATTCATTATGGGAAAAGTATGTAGCAGCATACAAAGTTTTCTTATTGTTGGATATGATTTAAATTTAATATTATTTTCTAAACCAAATTATTAGACATATTTGCAAACTGAAAATCTGACCTTAAGTAATTATTAATGAACAAACAAATATATATCCCTCGTATTTTGTTTGTTTGAAATGGAGTCTTGCTCTGTCACCCAGGCTGGAGTGCAGTGGTGGGATTTTGTCTCACTGCAGCTTCCACCTCCTGGGCTCAAGCAATTCTCTTGCGTTAGCCTCCCAAGCAGCTGGGACTACAGGCATGTGCCACCATGCCCAGCTAATTTTTTATATTTTTAGTAGAGATGGGTTTTATCATATTGGCCAGGCTGGTCTCGAACTCCTGACCTCAAGTGATTCACCTCCTTGGCCTCACAAAGTGCTGGGATTACAGGTGTGAGTCATCGCACCTGACCTATCCCTCGTGTTTTGAAAAGAAAATCTATTCAGAAAATTTAAGCTGGATGAAACTGAAGGAAGTCAATTTTAATTCTTAGTATCTGGCTGGAATTTTAACCACATTTAGTGCTGTTTAATAGAACTTTCTGCCTAATGGAAATGCTTTATATCTGATGTCCAGTATGGTAGCCACTGATTACATGAGGCTATTGAACAATTGAAATTTGGCTACTATGACTGAGGGAACTAAATTTTATTTTATTTTCATTAATTTGAATTGAAATAGTCCTCTGTAGCTCATGGCTAATGTTTTGGACAGCAAATAATTAGTTATCTGTGATACAGTCAGCTATTTATACTTCTGCACTTTTGGTGTTAAGTAATAATTGCTCTTGGTAGAAACTCAAGGAATGCTAATACTTTGACATTATCTTACACTTGACCAGCAATGTGTGGTTGTTTCATTTGCTAATATTGCTTATCTCCAGAAAAGCTAGCAATTCAATTGGTGACAACAAAATTTATTTACTTTAATTGACACTTCTTTTCTCATTAAAGAAATTACTCTTTTATGTAAGTTGAATAGAGTTTTATGTTTATTCCCTTACATTTTTTTATTCCTATATTGTGTCTGTTTCCGTTTGCCTGATATTTTTCTTCATGTATTCAAATACTAATTTCACTAGTTAAAAAATAAGTCAGATGCAGTTACAGCTCTTGTTCTATAAGTAATGACAATACTTCTTATTTTCCTTGAAAATGAAAGAAAGAGAGCTGTAAAGATGATGACCAAGTAACAAGTTTGCAGTCAGGGACATTTTTGATAGTTAAGTGGGATGCTTGTGTTTTGCCTGATCCTGGGAGGTTTCTCTGAGCCTTTAGTGGAGCAAATGTTTCCATCAGTTTTTTTTTTTTTTTTTTTTTTTTTTTTTTTTTTTTTTAGTACTTTAAGTTTTAGGGCACATGTGCACAACGTGCAGGTTTGTTACATCAGTCGTATGAGCATGGGTTGAGCTTATCAAACAGGAACTTTGTTATATATTGCCTTGGTTGCTTTAAACACTTTTTCTCAATAACTACTTTGTCTTTATCAACCTTCTTTAGTTTTTTGTCTTATTAAGGAGATTGCAAACTCATAAATTAATCTTTTTCTTCCTAAAGATTATTTTTGAAGGGATTCTTTTGAGCCAGAGAAGTTTTATTGGGCTTGATCACCTCTGGGTCTATGCCTGTGGACAGACCCAATCCAGAAAGCTTTGCTCTGCAGACGAATTCCCTTGCGCTAGTGGCCAGTGCATCGCCAAAGAATCTGTCTGTGACTCTCGGCAGGACTGCTCCGATGAGAGTGATGAAGACCCAGCAACTTGCTGTAAGTGAGTGAATGACTTACTAGTTTGCATGCTCTAATTCAAGACTGTTAGTTGGATTTAAAACAGTCTTTGTTTCTATCAAGGCAAAGGAAAGTCATATGTATGAAATGTGATAAATATGCATTATCGCTCTGAAACTATTAGTACTATGCCTTCAGGGATGTCTATTTTAACTTAATGTTTTGGTGCTTGTTGCAAAGTCTGCAACATCTCTCAATTTATTCTACAAATGAATAGTTGTGAGTATTGTTGGTTGGGTGTGCGAATGTGTGTGCTTTGTTTAAAGAGAAGATGGGTGGTAGAAGGAAACTTTTTGTACCTTTGCCTTGGAGGCATATAGTATGGGTTGCTAACTTTTATTGTGTATGCTTTTTTCCTCTCTAATCAATCATCTTGGAAGCTGTAGCTGGGAGGGATGAGTAGGAGGAGGGCGGCCCTTCCTCCAGGGCAGCTACCGTGATTGTAGAAATCACTTCAGCCATCATGGCTGCCCTGGAGGAAGGGCCGCTCTCCTCTTACTTGCCTAGAAAACACTTCAGGCAGCCGGGTGCAATGGCTCACACCTGTAATCCCAGCACTTTGGGAGGCCGAGGCAGGCAGATCACGAGGTCAGGAGTTCAAGACCAGCCTGGCCAACAAAGTGAAACCCCCGTCTCTACTAAAAATACAAAAAATTAGCCAGGCGTGGTGGTGGGCACCTGTAATCACAGCTAATTGGGAGGCTGAGGTAGGAGAACTGCCTGAACATGGGAGGTGGAGGTTGCCGTGAGCTGAGATCAGGCCATTGCACTCCAGCCCAGGCGACAGTGTGAGACTCCGTCTGAAAAAAAAAAAAAAAAAAGAAAAGAAATCACTTCAGCCATGAGTGGCGTTTGGGAGGGCCAAAGTGCCCCGACACCTTTCTTTCAGGCCTTTTCTGAAGAGTCTTTTATAGAAGTGATGACAAGAGATCCCATTACTATTCAAGCATAGTCATAGTTCAACAAAAATGTAATTTAATTTACAATCCACAGGATGATTCTCATATGAGGTAATTTAGCAACTGAGATCCCTGTGTCTCTTTAGAAAACATGAATTCCAAGGATATGAATCCAATTTCTGTATCACAAACAGGTGGTTTTTAAAAGATATTAAAAATTTGACGTTTATTTTACTGCAGTGTCTTATTTTAGTGAGATGTTTTGTTGAGCAGAGGTGAAAATATTGTAATAAGATAAATGCCACCTTTTAAGTGAAAAGCTCTGTATAATTGGTTTCTCTTGGGAAGCTTGGATTTTATTAAGAGCAATGCGGAGGGACACAGGAGAAAGGAGATGAGAAAGTAAGGCTAAAATCCCCTTCTGCCATGTTCATCAACAGCAATCCAGTTAATACTTCAGACTCCTAGCTTTAAACCAAGTAATCGGCTAACCAGTGTGAGCTCAACGGAGCTTTTGGGCTGCTCTCTTCTTTTGTTCAAAACAAACGATGTAAGAGCAATTTATTTACTCCAATGTATGTGAAGTTTCTATGTTTTATTTAAATTTTTTACAGACAATTTGCTTCATTTCTGTTGGGGAAACATTTCTTTCTAACAGTTTCTATAATTCTTAATGTCAATAACTGAAGGAAAATATATTTCCTTTCTTTCCACGTATATAATTTTTTTTTTTTTTTTTTTTTTGAGACAGAGTCTCACTCTGTCACCCAGGCTGGAGTGCAATGGCATGATCTCGGCTCACTACAACCTCCACTTCCCGGGTTCAAGTGATTCTCCTGTCTTGGCCTCCAGAGTAGCTGGGATTACAAGCATGTGCCACCACACCCAGATAATTTTTGTATTTTTAGTAGTGACAGGTTTCATCATGTTGGCTAGGCTAGTCTTGAACTCCTGATCTCAGGTGATCCACTGGCCTCAGCCTCCCAAAGTGCTGGGATTACAGGCATGAGCCTCTGCACCTGGGCACTTGTATATTTGGAAGCTTAGCTTTTTCCCCTCCATTGTTTTCCCCATAGTAAATCATACTTTATGTTCACCTTTAAAAAATTGTTTAGCATTTGATTTTTGACATATTTTCTCATTTATTGAAGTTTCATTGATTATGTATATGACATTTTTCCAATTCAGTAGATCTTGATGCCATATTCTGCTATTTTCTTTGGGTGAATGCAGGAATGGGTAATTGTGTTTCTCAACAAAAACAGTGTTACTTATTAGTCTTTTAAGTTTTTAAATAGTGTAACCTCATTTGTCCAAAGAAAACCTGTCATGTTTGCATGATTGAGATTGACTTGATATAGGGAATATGTCATAAAAATGTAGCCATATTGCATACAGTATATATGTGTATTCATGTATTTTGATACCAAAATGAGTGTTTCATGTAAATATATATACAATTATATATGCTGTGAAATTGTATAGATTTGGATTATTAGAATCGATATAAATTTACACTATTTGCTGCACTAAAGTATTTAATTTATTTGTGCATATAGACACGTGCATATGTATATTCTTGCAAAATAAAAGAGGCTTTCCTTTGAAATTTAAAACCATATTGAAACATTTTACACATACGAAAACATTTGTATTTTACAAATTTGAATTTGTAATATCAAGTTTTTTTCATAAACGATTCTTCCATGTTCATGAAGCACAAGAAAAATACCTTTATATCTTTTTTTTATTGCACTTTAGAATGAATCTCTAGGAGGGTATAGCTTGTGCAGGCAGTTTGAATAGCACCAGGAATACTTACCAAATTCTGGAGGAGAATGGGTAAATATGAACTCGTGAGGATTGTCAGTTGGTATTCCACAGCCAGTGTGCTTTTCCCCAAAGGCAGACTCACTCAGGTCTTCTCTCATTGTCAAGTTGCCCTTACTTTTAGGTATTATTTTAATATATGGCATAACATAGCCTCCAGACCGGTGGCTTTACAAAATCAGTTAATAAAAACGGCCTGTGGGTTTTGCTGCAACAGCAGACTCCATGGACCAGAGCATCAGCATTACCTGGGAACTTAGTGGAAATGCAGAACCTCAGGCCCTGGCCCAGCCTTACAGAACCAAAAGCTACATGGAACAAGGTCCCAGGTGACTTGTCTGCATATGAAACTTTGAGAACCACTGTACCAAAGAGGCTTCAGGAAGGAAGACAGCTAGGGGAAGAAACAGATGGCATCTAAAAAAATTGATAAAAACTAAAGGCAAACAAGTCAGAGTTCTCTCAGGGTAGTAGCAAAAACTCTCTTTACTTTGCTAGTCCTTAAGAGCATCAATATTAATAAAATATTTATAATGTGTATTTGTAATGTATATTAACACAATATTTATAATATAATCCTGTTAGGATCTAATATATTCTCATTAAATGAAATATTCCCCATTCATTTCCCATACATAGCTTTCTTTCTTATTTCACAGAGAGCTGATTAACTTCTGGAGGATTCATAAAATATTTTACTTTTCATGATCCAGAATTTTTCCAAGCTGCACAATGAAATTCTTCCTTGTCTGCTCATATGCTGTAGTGGTTAAATATGCAAGAGAAAGCTTTGTCATGATCTTAAAATATTACTTTAACTGATGAACTCTGAGTAAAATTTCTCTAAAACCAAACAATAGATTTTTGATGTTTATTAACATAATCCTGTATTAAATGAGGGCAGTTAAGATTAAAATATATCTGCACCCTCATGTTCATTGCAGCATTATTCAAAATATCCAGCCAAAACAACTGAAGTCTCTGAGAATGGATCAAACAAGTGGGGTGTGTGTGTGTGTGTATGTGTGTGTGTGTGTGTGTGTGTATAAAATGTATATGTGTTCACAATGGAATATTATTCAGCAATAATGAAGAAAAAAACTTGCTATTTGTGACAATGATGAGCCTGGAGGGGATTATGCAAAGTGAAATAACCCAGACAGAGAAAGACAAATACAGCACAATCTCACTTATACATGGAATCTAAAAAAGTTGAATTTGTAGAAACAGAGAGTAGAATGGCAGTTGTCTAGGGCTGAGGCCTGGCCGAAATGGGGAGGTGTTGGTCAAAAGATACAAATTTTCACTTACAAGATGAATAAGTTCTGGGAGTCTAGTGTACAGCCTGGTGACCATAGTTAATAACACTGTATTGTATACTTGAAATTTGCTGAGAGTAGATCTGATCACACACACAAAAGGTAACTATATGATGAAATGATGCTAATTAGCTTTACTGTGGTAATCCTTTCACTATGTATATGTATATCAAAACATTACATTGCGTACCTTAGTTACAATTTTATTTGTCACTTATACATCAATAAAGCTTAAAAAATTAATACATATATATGCAATATGTTTTAAAAATCTCTATCAAAATAATTAAAATACAACATGCCAAACATGTCCAAAGATACACGTTGGATCCCTGAACAGTTTATACATGAAATAGGTCTAATTTTCAGACACACGCTACAACATGGATGAACCTTGAAGACGTTAAGTGAAATAAGCCAGAGACAAAAGGACACTTATTGTTTGGTCCCAGTTATATGAAGCACCTAAAGTAGGCAAACTCATAGAGACAGATAGTAAAATGGTGGTTGCCAGGGTTTGAGGGGAGGGGAGATGGAAATTGTTGCTTAATGGGGGTGGAGATTCAGTTTGGGAATGAAAAAGTTCTGGAGATGGATGGTGGTAATGGTTGTACAACAATGGGAATGTGCCTAATACCATAGAAGCTTACATTAAAAATTGTTAAAATGTTACGTTTATGTCATGTATATTTTACCACAGTAAAATACACATTTGTATTTATATATAACATTTTCAATAACTCATATAGGAAAAAAATATATATATATAGAATCTACTTCACTGTGTTCCAAAAAAGTTGGCATGATAGATATATCTTCAAATCAAAATAGTTCAGGAAATTCCATGAAAAAGGGGTTTTTTAAATTATAGGACTTTAAAAACAATTTTAAATGCTAATATGAATTGTGTACCTTCACAGGGGACGTTGGTATAATAGTCAAATGAAAGAAGTTTAAACCAAGGATCTTGTATGATGCATTAATTTTTACTGTGATATTGTCTCTAGATGTCTTTCATGTAAAAAAAAATGTTGGGCCGGGTGCGGTGGCTCACGCCTGTAATCCCAGCATTTTGGGAGGCTGAGGCGGGTGGATCACGAGGTCAGGAGATCGAGACCATCCTTGCTAACAAAGTGAAACCCCATCTCTACTAAAAATATAAAAAATTAGCCAGGCATTGTGATGGGCGCCTGTAGTCCCAGCTACTCGGGAGGCTGAGGCAGGAGAATGGCATGAACCCGGGAGGTGGAGCTTGCAGTGAGCCAAGGTTGCACCACTACACTCCAGCCTGAGCCTCAGAGCGAGACTCTAACTCAAAAAAAAAAAAAAAAAAAAAAAAAAAAAAAAAAAAAAAGTGGAATGCTGAAACACTTCATGAAGGGAAAGGAAATACCAATATAAAAATATTTAGTGTAGCAATGATCTGTTTGGGTTTCCAATACATATTAACGAAATATTTATAATGTAATCCTGTTAAAATCTAATATATTCTCATTAAATGAAATATTCCCCATTCATTTCCCAAACATAGCTTTTTTTTTCTTATTTCACAGAGAGCTGATTAACTTCTAGAGGATTCATAAAATATTTTACTTTTCATGATCCAGATTTTTTCTCAGCTAAACAATGAAATTCTTTCTTGTCTGCCCATATGCTGCAGTGGTTAAATATGCAAGAGAAAGCTTTGTCATAATCTTAAAATATTACTTTAACTGATGAACTCTGAGTAAAATTTCTCTAAAACTGTGAACAGCACCATATCTCATACTGCCCTTAGAGATGGTGAAGCGTATTCTGTAATCACAGAAAGTTAAAATAAAAGCAACTAAGTAATCAAAATCATTGTTTTAATGAAAGTACTTTATTTATAACATGAATAGATTTTTTTAGATTTTGCAAATGTTTACATTTAACACATATAGTATGATAAGACATTTAATAATTGCCAGAATGCATTTGACTCTCCTGGCTTTCTTCAGATATTTATAAGTTCGCTTTAAAGTTTTTGAATTACACAGGGGAGATATTAATGGAAGAACTTCAATTTAGTTACCGGAATTTGATTTATATTTTACAGTACAGTGAAGTTCTTGAATTTTTAGCTTTAAAAAATATTCTTTTACGTGTACAGGAACACATTAGTAAAAACAGCCAAGCAATTCACCAAGGTTTGTACAGAGGTGGTTGCACCATGTCACCATGTTGCTTTCACACATCTTTATGGTGACGGATTTTGAAAGCTAATTTTCATTTTTTAAAGGATGGTGGTGTTCAGCATTCTGTAAAAAGCACAATGATTGACATTTTTTAACCAATAAAACATCTAGGTAATGAAAGAAATGGTTTGAACTTTTGTCCTAAAGCCAAATTTCAACATTTATACAATCAAAAGTGGCTTTTATCTTGAGAGCTTCTTTCTTTATGTCTTTGCGGTTGAGCGACTAGCTCAATTATGAAGAGTCTGGGTAAGGGTGTGGGATGCATCAGTCATATGGTACTTTCCATTTTCACACTCATCGATCTCATTGCCATTTCACACCATTGCCTTGTTGAGGAAATTAGGATGGTGCCTTCAGCAGCTATCTGCAATGAAGAACATTGCTGTTTGCATGGACTTGTATAGCAATGCATAATTTCCTGCCCTAACAGTGCAATATTGAGTTTATTACCCAAACAGGGACTGAGAGAGGGAAAAGAAGAGATGAAGTATTAATTATTATACTAGGACAACAGGCATGCATTGAGGCAACCCTGGGCCAGGCAAGATATGTGGTCAATCTACCCATGGAAGATTTTGTATTCCAGGGAAATGTGTTCTAGGAATTGGGGGTAACCTTGTAGAGAGGTGGAAGGATTCCTTCGTCAAATCCACAGCCAAGAATTTGGAACTTTGAAGCACATTTCAGAGGCCAAATATGTACTTTGAGTCTTAAATATTTCTATACTCCACCAACTGACAGAACATTTTGGAGGTGGCATAGAAGGTGGCAGAGCTCACAGAGGACCGAGGGATTAAACCAGAGGGTTCTGTGAATGCCCAGGGAGAAAGTCACAGCTTGGTTGTAAGTGCTCAAGATTGTGTCAAAAAACAGAAGGCACTCTCCCCTGGGGAGTAATGTTTTATCAACAGCCATATCCTATAAATTATGTAGACACACCTGAGAAAAGAAAAACATAGCCAAGAGCAATAGATTTCCAGCTAGGTATATGGGCAAACTGCACTTCCTTGTCATATCAGTGCACCATTAGGCGATGTGCAACATGTTTTTATTATTATGCTGTAGTCAACTTTCTTGTTTTTTATTTGTAGGGAAATCCATTTAGAGGGAAAAATAATATTCATTTGTAATGAAAGAAATGCTGTACCAAAATCTATGGATGCTCAAGTCCCTGGAGAACTTGAGCCCCAGGGAAAAGTCAGCTCTTGTATCTGCAGGTTGCACATCCTGCTAATACTATATTTTTGAACCACTATTGGTTGAATCTGCAACAAGGAACCCACAGATATGGAAGACTCACTGTCTATTCTATGACTGTCTAACAAGCATGGCTTTCAGATCTAAAGGTTCAGTTTGCATGTAGAGAAATCGGAAGTGGCATTGTCATTTGCACACCGCACTTTAATGTTTTAAGAGTTGACATGTCAGTGATAAAATATATGGTCATAAAATCAGGTGTCCCTATTACAGAGACTTGAAGATGCTTTGATTATTAAGATATAGTGAGCTTATTTGATATGCTGGTTAAATTGGCCGTATTAAAATTTACAAGTTGAACACAATGGTCAGAAGCAAACCCATGGTGATGGAGTCTTTTTAATTATGAAACAGAGTTCCTGGTTTGAGGAGACTTCAGAGTATGAGCTTTTGGTGTCAGACAGGTTCAAAGTCTAGATGTTCCATTTACTAAAATGTACCACAGGCAAGTTGCTTCATGTTCTGAGTTCCAATTTTCTCTTTTAGGAAATGGTATTTACTATGTAGAATGTAAGAATTAAGGTTAATATATGTAAAATGCCTGCTACATACTTGGAACTCAGTGGTAGTATGGCTGTTTTTATTGTTATTAAAGATGACAGCATGAAGATCTTAGGAATCCTGTCAAAACTATGGGTGTTTTCTGACAACTTAATTCTCCTTTTCTTCCCCACTGTTTGAAAACTGCCTCAGCATAAAGAGGAATATTTAGGAATAAGCTTTTAAATTAACTGTATTAATTTATCCCCGAAAGTACTATCTCAGATAGTCTGATACTATGATTCTTATTTTAGGAAAATGAAATTTAAGCACATAAAAATGAAGTTCTTGAAAGCACAAATCAAGCTATTAGACTTTCTAGTTGAATGCCCAGTCTTATGAAACCATCTATTTTTCTGTCATAAATTTGGTGTCAAAACTGTGAAAGGTGCCTATAAAGTATGCTCCAAACCCCAACTTTCTCTAGAACCAGTTCTTTTATGATAAATAGAGGAAATTAAATGGTTGGCAACTTTTGAGTTATGTATTAAGAGAAGACAGGCTCAGGCTGGGCACAGTGGCTCACGCCTGTAATCCCAGCACTTTGGCAGGCCAAGATGAGCAGATGACTTGAGGTCAGGGGTTTGAGACCAGCCTGGCCAACATATTGAAACACTGTCTGTCCTAAAAATACAAAAAATATCGGAGCATCCTGGCATGTGCCTGTAATCCCAGCTATTTGGGAGGCTGAGGCAGGAGAATTGCTTGAACCCAGGAGGTGGAGATTGCATTGAGACATTGAACTGAGACTGCGCCACTGCACTCCAGCCTGGGCGACAGAGCAAGACTCTGCCTTAAAAAAAAAAAAAAAAAAAGAAAAGAAAAGACAAAAGATAACACCAGCTCAGTTCAGAATATCTAATTTACCTGCAATTCCAAAATAGCTAGGCATTTTTTTTTTGAGAAAGTGTTAGGATAGAATAATAAAATGAATACTGAGATGGTGACCTCAAGTTGTTTGCGTGTCCAGAATTAAATTTCCCCCTTCCCAGTGGATTTGTTTCCTTTAAACTACCATCTCAGCAGGTTTATACTGGGCAAGCAAATTAGTTACTCCCTGAAAAGCTCTGGAGTTCCACCTTGCATCATTAAATACAATGGAGATGGCCAACCAGAATGAAATGTACCAGACTTACAGATAGAAGCATGTGGAAGGGTCATGCCTCGCACAGCACCTGAGATATTGTGTGGGAATGGATAAAGGAAAGCTATTCTGATCATTAGAGAACATTCGCTACCAAGCAGGATAATTTTGCAGGCCTCCTAAGATGATTAGCTAGCGTAGAGCAGTGTTTGCCTGCATGCTCTTCATTTCTCCTCACCTGTTTTCTCTTCCACATGTAACAGCAAAGCATCTCACCTGTGACTTTGAGTCTGGTTTCTGCGGCTGGGAGCCATTTCTCACAGAAGATTCACACTGGAAGCTGGTGAAAGGATTGAATAATGGAGAGCACCACTTTCCTGCAGCTGATCACACAGCAAACATAAATCATGGTAGGACATTTTCCTTTTTAAAAAAAAAATTAGTTTTCTTTCTTGCATGTTGTGGAATGATGATACTGTGTATTTTCATTTTTCTTCTGTAGACTATATACATGGAACTCTGGTTTGTCTTGCTTTAAAACCTCCTGACCAAGTTAATAATTGGTGGGTAATTGAGTTCCCTGAAAGGAGCATTGCTTTCATCGCCAACATGTTTGTTGCTGCAATTTTTATAAGTTGGGTTAAAGGCATAAAGAGGTGGAAAAGTTTTCTTACCATTTTCTCAAGTTGCCCAGAATCAAGTACAGTAGGCTTGCCTTCTTTTTAGAGCAATCCAATTTTTTCAAAACAGGAAGAAAAATAGTCTAATCTTGTTTCTGGGAACTGAGAACAGAGATTTAGCACTATCTGTAAAATAAATTTGCAAATATTTGAATGCAATTTAATCAGTCTTCGGGCTTCTTTATAAAAAACAGTCTTATTCTTCCACATATATATTTTTAACCATCATTCCAGTGTTTACATATCATCTTAAAATAGAGGAACCATAACTACCTGTGGTATTCCAATAAGTGTCTGTGAAACTCCAATAAAACAGAAAGGGTTTGTTCTCTTTTTTCTTTTGTTTTGTTCACATTTATCATCGGATGTCATTCCCCATATACGTTAGCATCGTATTAACTTTACTTTTTAAATGTATATGTTTTAAGTAAAGAGTGTTTTGCCATGTCGCCCAGGCTGATCTCGAACTCCTGGCCTCAAGCAATCCTCTCACCTCAGCCTCCCAAAAGTGCTGGGATTACAAGAGGGAGCCACCACACCTGGCAAACCTTACAATAGCACAACTGTACTTGTACTGTAGATCATCTTTCAACCTCATTGAACATTATCCTATTTGTTTCTTCTTTCAGACTTCCAAAGAATTATACCAAAAATAAGTATTGATCATATTTTTAATTACAGCCATTGGAAATTGGGGTTGGTGGTAATGGGTGAGGGTGCTAGGGGATGGGGTGGGAAAATTCAACCATCCATCTGTTGGCTACAGCCATAAACCTAGTTAATTGTTTAACAGTGTGGTAAGTTCTTAATTTTTGCTTTTGCGCCATGACTCATTTCTTTAACATTTTGTAGCAGACAAAATTAAGTTTAAAGTTTAAAATAGAAAGGGGACTATAAATCACTGGAACTATGTATTAACAGCACATTTTCTCTAAACTCATATAATATTTTACTTCTTTTTCTCTGTTCAAGCCAATTATTAAATACATAGCATAGACGATACCTGGATGCACAAAGATGGATGCCACGATCCCTGCCTTTGAGGTGGTCTCAGTCTGGTAGCTGAAGTAGATAAGCAAGGAATTGCAATCGGTTATGAAGGATGCTTTAAGAGGGATGGAAGGTGATTCAGATGGATTCGAGATGCCTTGTTGAAGGAGATGACTCCTGAACTGAGCACTGAAGGGAAATGAAAAGTAGTCAGGAAGCCAGAAGTAAGGAATTACGGAGAGAAGACAGAACCAAAGAGAGGTGGGAGGGATCATGTCCTAATTGGAGGAAAGAATCCCCAAAGAGGGCAGAAAGATGGGAGTAGTTAGGGATGAAAGACGTGTGTGATTGGACAGGGAGAAGAGAACTGATGAAACAGGAGAGGAAGGAAGGGGACTCTAGAGAGTGCTGAGGAATTGGAAATGTGTCTGCAGGATGATGGTGACCCAGGTAGTCATGTTAAAGCATGTGACCAATCAAATTTGCTCTAAAGGGCTGTTCTGGCTGAGATGAGGGGAATGGAGAGGGTGAAAGGCTGGAGTCAAAAAAACATGGATGTGCTGAAGAAATATCAGTGAGAGATGATGAAGGCCTAAGCCAAGGCAGTGACTCTCAAAGGGAAGCTGTGCGGGCAGTGTGTCATGGTGGTCTGATGTGAGCATACCATAACCAGTTAGGGAAGAGGACGGGCTGCCCAGGGTTCTGTCACGATGTTGACACTGCACCCATGTCTAAATATTAGGGTGCTTCAGTTTTATTAGATAGAAAATAGAGAAAAGAAAAGTATCTTCCCTGTGGAATTGTCATGAGGATTAAATGAAATAACACCTGTGAAGGTTTTTCCATGTAGTAAGATCTCCATAAACATTAATAGATATTTGTTGTCCATTCTAATAAGAAGACTAGGAAAAACACCAGATAAGACAATTAGAAAATATGTTTGTAATTCACCTTTAGTCTCTTGCCATCTTATAATTACTACATAACTATGATTTGCATTAAAAAGATTCTAATAGAGCCCCTGTGTTAGATGTTGAAAGACCCATTCTTTTCCGGTGAGATGAAGAATAGTGAAAGATAACAATATGACTGATAAAACTAGGGGCAGCTGGTCTCACCCAGAGTGTGAGGGACAAAAACACAGTCTTTCTCATTTTAGAAAGGGCCAATAAAATATATATATATATCTGGATCATGGAGTCAACATCTCTTTACCCATGATTGCCATGATCAAACCTTAAAGAGAATCAGTAGTGGTTTTAAACTGCAAGTGAGGAGGAGAATTAAAAAAAATGAAAAAGGACCAGGAAGGGAAAGGAAAGTGAAATGGAAATTTCTGGTAGAGTCAGAGGCAGCCTAATAGTTCCAATATCTAAGAAAGTGGAGTTCTAGTTCATTTTGTTCTTACAGCCTTAAACATATAGATTGCAGCTTTTAAATCTATCTATCTAGCTAGCTAGCTAGCTGAGACAGAGTCTCACTCAGTTGCTCAGGCTGGAGTGCAGTGGTGTGATCTATGCTCACTGCACACTCCACCTCCCAGGTTCAAGCAATTCTCCTGCCTTTTCTTCCCAAGTAGCTGGGACTACAGGTGCACACCACCACGCCCAGCTGGTTTTTTGTTTTTGTATTTTTAGTAGAGCCGGAGGTTTCACCGTGTTGAGGAGGCTGGATATGTTGATATTATGTAGTTTTTGTGTGTATGTAATTAAGCCTCGAATTTCCTTCCTGCCTTTTTTGCTTCGTTTCTACCTTCCTATTCCTACTCTGTTAAATTTTCATCGAAATAGGCAACTCATGTTAATTATGTTCCACTTTTATCTATGTTCATATAGTCACACACAGATATATATATAGTAGATACATACATATTCAAAATTATATGTGTTTGTGTGATTGTTTATTTTATAAGAAATATATTATCTTGTAACTATTGTCCCTATCTTCTTACTAAAGGTAGCTTATGGCAGTTGCTCCAAGTCATTTTTTATGATTTTTTTTTCATTTTTTATGATAAAGTATTGGTTAAATGTAAAATTCAACCATTTTAGTATACAGTTCACTGAGTTCTAACATACACAATTGTGTAACCATCACAAAAATGAAGATATAAAACAATTCTATTCCTGCCCAACACATTGTTCTGTGCCATTATGCACTCAATAATTCTCCCACCTCCCACCACTGACACCAGTGATCTGATTTCTAGCCCTAGTGTATGCCTGTTCCAGAATGTCTTGAAAATGGAATCATATCATATGTAGCATTTTGATTCTGTCTTCTTTCAATTAGCATAAAGGACTTGAGACTCATCCATGTCGCTGGCTTCAGCCACAGTTCCTTCCTTTTTCACTGCTGAATAGTTGGGTCCATTGTGTGGATGAGCCACACTTCATTTATCCACTAACCAGCTGAAGGACACTTAGATTGTTTCCAAATATTGTCAAATATGAGTAAAAACACTATTAAATTTGCATACGTGTTTTTGTCTGGACATAAGTGTTTATTTGGTTTGAGTTCTCTATCCAATGCCTATGTCTTTGTTTTGTTTTTTTTTGTTTTTTTTGTTTTTGCACTCTGGTTGGTGAGAGAACTCTACCATTCCTGACTTTCTGTGACCTTCGGGAAATGTTCCAGCTATTCATTTCAGGTGTTTTTACCCCCAGACTCAGGTAGTTTTCTCCAATCCATGCACACGATCGGTCCTTACATTGCAATTTAGGGGGGACTGTCTGCAGATCTCGGGAGCTTGCTGTCTTTACAAAGCTCCAGTACCTGAAAGGGGCAGCTGGCACTCTGTCTTATGAATTCTACCCATGTGGGTCTCCCCAAAGCACCGACTCTATCTGTTTCAACTTGAGGAGACTACCACACTCCTGTGTTTCCCCTCTGCACAGGCACCTGGAAACTCTGTCTAGGCAGTAAGCTGTGGGAATTACAGGACTTAACTCATTTGTTTCCCCTCTCTCAGAGATCACTATCCTGTGATCTATCACTATCTTACATTCCCATTGTCCTATATTTGACAGTCCATGCTAAATATGCTTTTTTTCTAATATTTTTTTTTTTGCTCGTTTAAGACAGAAGATAAAATCCAGTCTGTGATACTGGATTCATGTTTGTTTATTTAGCTAAATTTATTTGATTTGGATATACCATAATGTATCTAGCTATTCCCCTATCCAGTGACATCAATATCATGACGATGTTTCAAATTTATTCTTGTACACATTTCCTCCTGTAGGATACTTTCAATTTTATGCAATAGATAATAACTAGGAGTGAGACTTCTATATTTTTTAAGCAAGATATGTATTTATATTTTCAATAAACATTTATAGATTCATTTACCCTAAAACTTTAGTATTCAATTTTTAGTGACAAAATAGGACTACTTTTTCCTATTTTCCTACCAGCAAGAGGCATTATAATTCTCCATAAAAATTTCCAATTAATGGGTGTACAATGATTTCTCATATGTAATATTTATTTGCATTTCACTGAAAAATATTTTTTTCAAATGTTTCCAATGTCTCAATTTATTTGGGTTCTTTAATTTTACTAAGTAATATTTTACAGCTTTCGGGGTAGAGATTTTGAAAATCTTTTGCTAATATTTTCCTAGGTTTTTGTGTTACTTTTAAAGAACTTCTGATTTTGATTATTGCTGACATATAGAAATGCATTTTTATAGAAAATATTGACCTTGTATCCAGTGGCCTTGCTAATTTTATTTATCATAGCTAGGAACTTATACATATATATTTTATTTTCTAGGATCACAATTATTTTGTCTGCAAATAATGGCAATTTTATTTCCTTTTTTCTAAATATTAACAGTTCTATCTTCCTTTTGTTGTTTTATGTACTGGACAGAATTTCTAGAATGTGTTGAATAGAACTGGTGGTAGCTGCTAGACTTGTCTTATTTCTCTCTCAGAGGAAAAGCTGTCAATAGTTGAACCTTAAGTGCCATGCTTACTGAAAAGTTGTATTCTTTATCAGATAAAAATGTTCCCTTGTATTCAAGAGTGTGCTTTTTAAAAAAATTAAGAAATTGAATGTATGTTAAAAGTTTTCAGTATTTTTCAGCATCTATTATGATATGATTGTCAGATTATCTTTTTTGTCTATAAGGTAAATTGATTTTTTAAATATTAAACCCCTCTTACACTCCTGAACCAAACCTAATTGGAGTAATTTTATTTATTATTCATTTCTTTATTCTATATGGTAATGCTTGTTTATAACTTTTGCATTTGTGAAAGTTATAGAGACTGGCCTCTAACGTTCTTAAGACATGTAAGGTGTTACTTCTAGGCCAGTGCATTAACAAGGTACCTGTTTTGCAGAAGGTGAGGTTGAGCCAGATGTGAACACTTTAACCCAGGGAGACTATTCACTCTGTCCTTTAATTTTTATATTGTGCTGGTCACATAGCCACTCTGGGGTATGTGGGTGTGTAAGAGTTTTACAATAAACAATTCTGATTACCAGAAGTAAACTCCTTGCCATGACCAGGAATAAAACTGGTAAATTCCACATTTCTCTAACTTGGCTCATTGTTTAGAGCAGGCTGATAGGAAGATAAATCAAGGGACGTGTTTCTAGAAGTCCCTGGGCCTGTGGTCAGAGTTTAGACTCTCTATACCCCTTACCTGCACATATTAATTTTAACGCAATATTGTCAACTTTCTAAATATTTGGTTAAAATTATCATAGGATAGCATTTAGCTTCCAAATCAATGGTCAGTAACTTCATATTTTAATTCTATTATCTTTCCATCTAGAAACATGTTATCTCTTTTCATCTAACCAGAGAGTTTGCAGTCTTTCACAAAGTTTATAATGTTCTTCCTATAAATCATGTCCCTTTTCTGTTAAATTTATTCCTACATTAAAAAAATTAATTTTGCTATCAGGAGTTGGACATTTCTTGCTGTTTATGTATCTGGAAACTTACTGCTAAGTTAAGATAAGTAATTGTGTAATATATCTGTTTCCATTTAGCTTACCAAATTGTCTAAATGATACTGTAATTATAAAAAATGGAATACTTTGGCTTTCTATTTTTACAATTGTATTATTGGTAAAACATGGGAAATTTACTTCTCTTTTTCTATAATGTCTACTAGATATTTTATTTCCTTGACTTCTACACTCACCAGACCTTTAAGATAATATTAGTCTAAGATTATAAATATTGCCTAATATTATCTCTAATTGATAGTTGTGATAGAAATATGTCATTTCCCATTTTAATTAATATTGTTTTATCATTTGCCATTTAGAATGCTATTTATTTTGAGGTTGTTCACTGGTCTTTATTTAATTATTTCCTTTTATTTTAATAAGATTTGTGACTTGAAATTGTTCGCTGGTTTTTCATAGTCTTTTCAACATTTAGATAGGATTCTATGACTTGACACTTTCATTTGTTGATGTAACTGAATATGGAGACCGAGCTCCTAAATTAAACCAAACCTACATTCTTGGAAGGCTCAGATTAATCAAGACACACTATTTTTGGATAACAATTTCAAATTTATTCGACATCATTTTAATTAGAATATTTGTTCCTATGCTCACAAGTGAGATTGCTCTCTAGAGTTTTAAACTTTGTCCTATTTTCATCCGTTTTATTAAAAATTAAAGATATTCTGGCAACCTAATATGAATCAGGGAGCTCTCCATATTTTTCTAAGATCTGAAGTTTCTCGAATAATGTTGCAAATATTTGTTTTTTAAAAATTAAATAGGGAGCCAGGTGCAGTGGCTCATGCCTGAAATCCCAGCACTTTGAAGGGCCAAGGCAGGAGGATTGCTTGAGGCCAGGAGTTTGAGACTCTGCCCCTACAAAAAAATTTAAAAATTTGCTGTATGTGGTAGTGTGCTCCTGTACTCCCAGTGGGAGGCTGAAGCTGGAGGATTGTTTGAACCCAGGAGTTCCAGGCAGCAGTGAGCCATAATCATGCTACTGCACTCTAGCCTAGGTGACAGAGCCAGACCCTGTCTCAGGGAAAAAAAAAAAAAGAAAAGAAAATTAAATTTAACTCAGATGTGGGACCGTACATTTCTCGCTAGATTTTCTTTTCATTACTTTTTCAGTTACTTTTGTTGTCTAAACGATTTATTCAGGCCTTTTGCTTCATTTAGATTTTGGCGTCTTAATGTGTACATGTTCTCACCTTCATTAACTGCTTGTTTGAAATTGTGTATATTCTTTTGAATGACTGGAGGAGTAAGGTCTTTGAATATCGGTTCATTTGTTTTTAGAATTTTGATCATCTTTTTAAAAATATTCATTTGAATTTTACCTAAACCTGAGCATTTTTAGGTGGAAGAATTTTTCAAAATCACCTTTTCCCATTCTTTTCCTTTTTAGGTGAAGCATAGAGAATTTAATGAACTTGCTCACATGCACTGTTTCCATTACCTGTAGTTTGGAATTTGGGGACAGTAATCTTTATCTTTCCAAGTTGGTTTTGAGATTTAAAAACAATATAAACTGGGTTCTATTTTTCCCACTCAAAGATGACACTGCTGACTCACATCCTTGGTTGTTTGGTTAAACATGTGACGGAGTCTATAAAATAATACATTCTAATTCTAAATCCTTTCCTTTGTGTGCAGTCGGCATTGACTTGTATCTAGGAAAATCACTCTCTGAATACGGTATTTTCCAATGAAAATAGTTGGTTTTCCAAATTGCCTATCACTGTGATTATCAAAGGGCAGTATCAGACCTTGACATTGTTGGGTATAGCCTTCCTTGTAAGTCTTCAATATTCAGTGAAACTACCCCAGACAGCAGCTCTGAACCTGTGATCTTTTAAGCTGCTGAGAGATGTTATCCCCTGCAGATTTGCCATGAGCACGTCCGTCGTAGTTAAAATCTAAAAGCGGTGATTTTGTTAATGTTCAGATTAGATCTTTAATTAAGCTTTAATCCCCTCTAGCACAGACAACAATGTCAAACAAGTAAGACCCGGGAGAAACTAAAATTCATTCCATAAGCTCATATCCTTCGGTACTTTGTGAAGAAACTAAAAAGTAAAGCTCTTGTGGGTATTTCATAAGGGCGTGTTGAATATCTAATTGTCAGCTTAGAAGCTTCATTTAATTTGATGTCAAACTCTATGACATAAATGAAGCCAACAGAAATGTTTGTTTAGGTGATTTGGATCAAGAGCTTGTTTTAATTGATTAAATGTTATTTTAGGTATTTAGTGTTATACCGGTATAAATGCTATTTGTTATCTACAAACCATAATAGTAAATATGTAAAAAATGTATTTTTCTTTAATTGATAGTTTAGCATGTGCAAGGATAAGATTGTGGAGCAAAGAACAGCGAAGTGTGTAAGAGAACTTGCATCCCTATGACTTTCCCTTTGTTTTTTCAGGATCGTTTATTTATTTGGAGGCACAGCGCTCCCCCGGGGTGGCCAAGCTTGGAAGTCCTGTTCTTACAAAATTGCTCACTGCCTCTACCCCATGTCAGGTAATCAACTGTTCTGAATTTCCACTGGCCATTCTGTGGTTGTAAGTCGCTGAGCTTGGGTTACTCTGCTAGTAATTGCCCGCCATGTTTTACTAGCACTTTAATGATGAATTAAGAGATTTACATGCGCTATTTCAACACAAAATGCTACGTCCTTCTAGAATACCATTTGTAACACGTAACTGGCACCATTCTTTTGAGGGCTATTAAAGCTTTCTGTTATTTTATATTCTTTTCACACAGTCATTTCAATAATCTAAAGCTGTGGATACGTGTTGCCAAAATTTTTGGCCAACAATGTACATTGAGAAAAATAAAGTCAGTTAAATAAGTGTTTGTTGAAAGAAAGACAAATGGAAATGATTATATTTACTGAAATTTGAGTTTTTTAAATGAGTCCTCTGGTGACAGGCAAACACAAACTAAGGAATGAAATACCCATTTTATTTCAGCAGCATATTAGAGAGGACGGACTAGTTAGACTTGGTTCAAGTCTCTTTTGCCACTTTCTAACTGTGGCTCAGACAAATTGTATATTCCTTTTGAGACGCAGTGTCTACACCAGAAACATACATGATTGTATGCATTAAATGTCAGCGTTTACATTGGAAGCATACACGATTATATGTAATAATGTCAAGGATTAAAATGTGATTAAATAAAGCACCTGGCAAAATATTTGGTACATAGTAGGTAAACAATGTTTGTACCAAACATTGGTATATATGTACCAAATATAATGTTAATTCAGTAAACATAATTCCTTTGCTTTCCATAAAAGTAACACCTAAATCAGAGGTCTGTATTCAGCTTGTCTTATTTTCAGTCCTTTTGAGAGCTCCAACATGCCTCTCGGCCCTTAGGATTTCAGCTAATTTTTTCGTCTTTACTTATCAGAAAATAATGAAGAGATCAGTAGTGCCACACAGTAAATTCATTGCCTGTAAGCGTAGTGTTAGAGCAGTTTACTCGGGCATTCCTGGTGATAAATGACATATTATTCCGAGGTATAAACCTAATTATACTTTCAGTTTGGTATAAGTCTAAGTGGGAGTGCCCTGAGTTCTTAATAGTGGTGTCCATAGATACTTTCTTTTAAAGTCCTAAAGATACTTTCTTTTCCTTTCTTTTGTTTTTTTTTCTTCCCATTTCTTTGTGAGAATAAGAATTAAAGCAAATGCCTGGTCTCCATTTCCATTTTATCCAAATGCCTTTTACCCATTCCCACCTCTTTATTTTCATTAAATCCTATAAGACAGACAGAAAAAGAGAAAGATAGATATAGAATTTTTTTTTTTTGAGGGGAAACTCCAGAAGCACTTGTTCTTTGAAAGTACAAGCTAACTTAGATTTAATTCAAGGTCATACATTAAAGTGATGAGATCACAAATGTTAGATATATAGAAAAAATTGAATGTAAAGGAATATGATGTGTTAATTCTGCCTGCTTTACAGAAATTTGAAGATATTAAGAGTGTATTAGAAATTCCTATGACTCACCTAGAGTCACTGAGAAATCATATGCATGTATATGATTTTAAAAGGTAATCTACCTTTCCCATCATTGTATGCTTCCTGATAGCCATTGATTTGTGGTCACTGGGATTGAGTTTCAGTTTATCATTGTTTCCACTTGAGGACACTTAATTTTTGCTTAAATTGGTAACTTAGTTGGGGTTGGGGTGTTATTTAGGTGGGGTCTCAGTGAAAATGCTGTCATGGACATTTTGGGTGCTTGGTAGTTTATCTCAAAACCAAGGCTTCGATCTCTAAAGGCTATGGATACTGACTTAATGGTTTGCCTTGGTTTTTGAAAAACTGAGACTGTTTCAAGGAGCCACTGCAGACTGCCAGAAGAGATATTTGTTTTTCACGCTTTTCTCTATGTGCTTGAATTTTAGGAGTCTTTGAGTTAGCAGGAAGGATATTTGAGTTACTTTGTAATGCTTTCCAGTTTAGGAAGTAGGAGTAGACTGTAGGAGAATGTTATTGATAGTCTGAGATACACATAGCTAAGGTTCTCAGGATTTTTCTAAGACTACAATATGAATTTTTTAAATAAGTTTGTGGCAATATGTGATATTTTCTTTTTCTTTCTTTTTTTTTTTTTTTTTTTCCTGAGACAGAATCTCACTCTGTCGCCCAGGCTGGAGTGAAGTGGCGCAATCTGGGCTCACTGCAAGCTCCTGCCTCAGCCTCCTGAGTAGCTGGGACTACAGGTGCCCACCATCACTCCCGGCTAATTTTTTGTATTTTTAGTAGAGTCGGGGTTTCACCATGTTAGCCAGGATGGTCTTGATCTCCTGACCTCGTGATTCACCCACCTTGGCCTCCCAAAGTGCTGGGATTACAGGCGTGAGCCCACCGCACCCGGTTGATATTTTCTTACATAAAAGTTACAGAATAAGCAAACAAAATGAATTCTTACCTTCTTGGGTAACTGGAAAATCTAGCCAATCCTCCGAATTGGAGCGTATTGATAATAGTGCTTTCATGGAACCAATGTTCTTCATTATAAGGTAGTAGAGTCAAGCAGTGAGATAACCAGTGTGGGGTACTTTGATATGATTAAAGCCTTCATTTTCTGAAATTATATGGTTTTTTTCCCTACATAATCCTAGCAGACTAATACAGTTAAGAATTTTTTCTTTTTTTGAAAGGACTTTAAAGCAACTTGAGCTTTCTCGTGAGTTGCCATTTCTAACAGCATGATTTTAGGGCCATTTTGCATGGATTACCTTGTACTTTATATGTGGCCAACACATGGCATCAGCATGGACAATTGTTCCTGCAGCTAATCATTGTTCACGATGCGGACTTTAATTTATGCTTCAAAAGTCCTTTCAGCCACTAGTGGAAAATTGGCATTTTTCTTTGAAATACAAGATAGGACAAACAGAACACGAGGGAGCCCAAAGCTATTCTATCTTACTGCTGTTGAAATGCTGTTACTGTTTACAATTAACTAGGAAATGTAAAGTATGAAGGGGATTAATGTGGGTACTAATATTTTCTGAGTTTTCATATTTGAGTTACTGTGTAAGTAACATAATCTCTTACTTTTAGGACTTCACAATTAAATACAGGAAGATGGATAATATGAAGCTTTTGTTTTCAAAGTTAGTTTGTATGTTCATCTATTGATCTTTCTTTTGTTTTTAATTCTCCAACTTGTTTTGCAATTACATTAATATTCCTTCAGTAAAAGATAATTCATAGATTGTTTTACAAATATGAACGAGAAAGTCAGGACAAAGTTGAAACCAGAGATAGGTTGGACCCCAAAGTAAAGTTTATGAGGGCCAGCCTGCACATTTGAGTCTGCCAATGCAGAGAGGGCCACATGTGGTTCAGATTCGAGGAAGTAAAAATAAATAAACAAAACTGAAAATAATTCTTCTGAGACTTCTCCCGAGTGCTTGCTATATTACCAAAGTAAACATTATACGTACGATGCAACACATATATATTGCTTATCCACTGTGTATTGATCACAGTCCTCGATGCAGGGAATATAATGACAACAACCTAAACACATGCTTGCTCTAACAAAATGTTGTTTAGTGGGGGATACTGACAGCAATTCAGTGTAAAATGCTGCAAGCTACAAGAGGGTGAGTCCAGTATAATAATAACACTCTACAAATCTCTCTCAAAGAGTTTTAAAAGGCCAAGTCTTACAATGTCCCCAAAGTAGGACAATGAACTGCAGTCAAAGAACAATTTAGAAAAAAAGTAATTTTGGATCATGTCCTGCAATGATGCAGTTGTGCTCTATTCCCTGGTCATTGTGTTTAATCCAAAGATCAATGTTAGAATAGCTGATGGATTCTAGAGGAAGCGACAGTCTACAGAGGAAAGGGCGAGCAGGTGCTCTCTCCAATCTGTATATCAAAGCACATAAAGATTAATAATTTAAACCGGAAAAACAGATTCTGTTTTATTGAAGATTCTAAACCTCAACATAAGCTTGTTCAGGAAAAGAATGCCTAGGAAAAAGCATAATTGACTAGGAGCCATAAAAATCACTATGGTAATGGTGAGGGATGTGTGTGTGTGTCTGTGTGTTTATGTATGTGATGAATGATCCCCTCTTTCAATATATACTTATTCCCAGCTGAATTTTGAGGAGCTATAGATATCTTAGCTTGTTTTTTTTTTCTTTTCTCCCATTTATTTTTTTGCTTTTTTGGCTATTCTTGTCCTTCTGTATCTTCGAATTCTAGATCTTATAAAGGTGCAGCAAGTGTGGCAATAAGCAGACTGAGGAAGGCATAAAGGGTCTGATGTGAAGCAGAGAAGGCAGAGGTGGCTGAGGGTTTGGAGTAAAATCGAGAATGGCCATGAAGATCTGACCAAGGAGCTCTGAGATTGAGAAGGAATTAGAACAAAGTCCATAGGGAAGTTGAGAAAATTGGCAGAAAATTTGAAGAGGAGGGTTTCAACAGGAGATGATCAAAATTAAAAAAAAAAAGAAACAAAACAGAAAAATAAGGAAGAATTCATTTTGAACTTCTGAATCATGACCTTGGGTGTCCCAGACTGAAGTATCAGAGAGCCCAAGGTCCCAGAGGCACTGTACAGACACGAGAGCCAATGGAACTAAGACTTTCACCCCCTCTCCAGCTTAGGTACTCATCCATATGCAGTAACTGGTGTAAATCACCAGATGTTCTTTCCTTTGGTAGTAAAATATATGATTTAATGTATACGTATATATTTTTTAAAATAGAAATAATTTAAAATCATAAGAATACAATTAAAAATGAAATAATTGGAGCTTCCATTTTTATCTTCAATATTCAAAAAGAACTGCTTTGTTGGAAACTTTTTTAACCACATGAAATTCTCATGAATGCAGTGATTCAAAGTCTTGAATAGTCATACTATATATAAAATCTGCCTCAATGGAGACCCAAGAAAAATAAAAGCAAGCCCTTTTCATTAACATTTTACTTAACTTCTTTCGAATGAATCAGGCATGCATCAAGAAAATTTCCTTTAAAAATGATCAAGTAGTAAATAAAATTTGAATGTTTGGTGTAATTTTCACTTACATGCTTTGCAGACCTGTTTAATGCAACATTCTGGGATGATGGACAATGTTCCCTATGTTAAGTATAGTACTACTAGCTACATAGAGCTATTGAGCATTTAAAACAACTGAGAGGCTGGGCGCAGTGGCTCTGGCCTGTAATCCCAACACTTTGGGAGGCCGAGGCAGGCGGATCACGAGGTCAGGAGATCGAGATCATCCTGGCCAACATGGTAAAACCCCATCTCTACTAAAAATACAAAAATTAGCTGGGCGTGGTGGCACATGCCTGTAGTCCCAGCTACTCTGGAGGCTGAGGCAGGAGAATCACTTGAACCCAGGAAGTGGAGGCTGCAGTGAGCCGTGATCATGCCACTGCACTCCAGCCTGGGCAACAGAGTGAAACTCTGTCTCAAGAACAACAACAACAACAACAACAAAAACAAAACCATAACTGAGAAAATGAATTTTTCACTTTGTTTAATTTTAATTAATTTAAATTTAATAGCCACACTATTTTCACAATTTTGTAGTTATGCTCATTATAATTAAGTGTTCATTTTCTTTTGCCACTCTTCCTCCAAAAGACTCAAAGTTTCCTAAGGACCTGTAATGCCTTATACATTTTTTTGACATAGAATAGATTATCTTTCTTCCTCTCTTTCCTCTCTCTCTCTCTGTTACTTTCTCTCTATATATATTTCTGAATGTTTATAAGCATTTACTGACAGTCTACTCATTTCTTTCTTCTTTTATTTTAATGCAATTAACTGAATACTTAGAAAATACAAATTACTATAATAAGTTCTGTGAGGAATTTATGACACGTTTCATGATTTGGAGTTTAAGGTTTAGTGTTCTGCTACTGGCATGTACCAGGTTGAGAGGCACAGAGTTTCCATACTTGAGTACTGCTTATGTGAAGTCACAGCTTGTATCAATAACTTAAAATTGGTCATTAGAGAAATTCAAATCAAAACCACAATGAGATATCATCTCACACCAGTCAGAATGGCCATTATTAAAATGTCAAAAAATAACATGCCGGCAAGGTTGTGGAGAAAAAAGTATGCTTATACACTGTTAATAGGAGTGTAGATTAGTTCAACCATTGCAGAAAGCAGTATGGCAACTCCCCAAAGAGCTAAAAGCAGAACTACTATTCCACCCAGCAATCCCATTACTGGGTACGTATACCCACAGTAATAGAAATTTTTCTACTGTAGGTCAGGTGCAGTGGCTCACGCCTGTAATCCCAGTACTTTGGGCAGCTGAGGTGGGTGGAGTGCTTGAGTCCAGGAGTTTAAGACCAGTCTGGGTAACATGGTGAAACCCTCATCTCTACTAAAAAGTAAAAAAAAAATTAGCTGGGTGTGGTGGTGCAAGCCTGTAGTCCCAATTACTGAGAAGGCTGAGGTGGGAGAATTACCTGAGCTCAGGAGTTTGAGGCTGCAGTGAGCCGTGATCATGCCACTGCACTCCAGCCTGAACAACTGGAGTGAAACCCTGTCTAAAAAAAAAAAAAAAAAAAAAAAGACATCATTCTGTCATAAAGATACATTCACATGTATGTGAATGGTCATTGCAGTGCTATTTACAATAGCAAGGATATGGAATCAACCTAGATGCCCATGAATGACAGATTGGATAAAGAAAGAGTGGTACATATGTACTGCGGAATATGCAGCCATAAAAAAAGAATAAGATCATGTCTTTTGTGGGAACATGGATGGAGCTGGAGGCCATTATCCTTAGCAAACTAACACAGGAAGAGAAAACCGAATACCGCATGTTCTCACTTACAATTTGGGAGCTAAATAATAAGAACAATGAACACAAAGAAGGAAACAACAGACACAGGGGTCTACTTTAGTGGGGGAGGGTGGAGGAGGGAGAGGAGCAGAAAAGATAACTATTGGGTACAATGCTTAGTACCTGGGTGACGAAATAATCTGTACAAGTCCCCGTGACACGTGTTTGCCTATGTAACAAATCTTCACATGTACCCCGAACCTAAAATAAAAGTAAAAAGGAAAAACAATGAATTAAAAAAATTTGTGGGCTGTATCAATAACTTTTGTTCAGTGATTTCACCCTCAAAAATTCAAAAGATAATGGAACATTCCTTGGTATTTAATAACTTAAGAATTTAAGTCTGCATAATGCAAATTCTATAAAAAAAGTAAATTAAATATAAGTTCTGAGCTCTTATCCCATTGACTATGGATCCCATTGGCATTTATACTTAATACACTATTAAAATAACTTCACACTGGTGATGTACTGAGTGACAGTTTGACAGCTCAAAATTCTGATGGGACATGCACATCTCTTGTACAACTAGGTTTAAAGCTCTGTTTTGCATGTTTATAAGCTTGGGACATAGTGGAACTTACAGCAGGGATCTAAAATGTAATCGCAGTTGAGAAACATGAATCCTCTCTTTCTATGGAATTTAATTAAACATTTCCATTATTTTTGTTTCTAACTCACCTGTCAAGGTGTGAATTAAGGTAAGCACAGTAATAAAATCTGAAATGAAATAAACAATCAGAATTTTTAAATCAGGTGGTCACAATTAAGTAGACATTGATAAAAATGTGTACCAAATAGAATGCTTGGTGTTTTAAAATGAACAATTTTTTTAAAAAAGCATTTAAAACATTTTTTTTTTGGTCAACATTCATCACTGGAATTGGGTCCCAACAGTGAAATACATGGCTTGCCTATATATACACTAGTATCTGTCCATGTATCAGTATAAAAGCACAATGATGAATGGGAAAACATTTTTAAAAAAGAATTTAAAATATAATGAACCTGAAAAAATGTCACTGAATCTAAAGAGAAGTATTCCACGTTTGTAGGACCTCATCTTTAAATGTTGGGTTTTTCTTTAAAACATACAGCCTTAGGACCTGTTATATGATAATGAGAAGAAGCAAAAAAATTTGACTGCAGCATATCTGAACTTGTTTTAATGGAGGTTTTGTGGGCATATTTTACAGAATGAATCATCCAAACAACATTGAGGGAATTAATTTTTGCCTCACACAGCTCCAGGTACTTAGAAAGTGCTCAGTAAATATTGGTTGAATCAATAACAGTACGCAATTTCATGTTAGGGCTACTGCTATCAGCACCTGGCATAATCCTCTCTATTCTCTTCACTATGTAGTTAAGCCATCAAACCTTTAGATTGTGTCATTATTGATGGTGAATAGGAAGTGAAATGATTAAGCCTCCCTACCCTCAAAGAATGTTGTCTTACTTGGCTCAATTATTGATGAACAGTATCCTGTGAGCTTCCCCGTTGTTTGTTAATGCTACCACAGAGACTAAATTGATATAAAGTATTAATTACAGTTTTTAAAATTAACCTAAGAAAATAATTTTTAAGGAAAGTTTTTCTTGTTTGAAACATCAAGTATGTATAGTAATACTTGATTTTGTAACGTTGAGTCTCAACGTGTACCTCTCATATTTGTAAGAAGCCAGAGAGAAGGATTCTGGAAACTTCCATGGAAACAGTGGTACTGCCCATGACTGGGTTACACATCTGGGGGAAAGGAGAATTGAGAAGATGATGTTTAACACAGAAGTTGTTTGGAATATATATATATTTTTTTGTTTGTTTGTTTGTTTTGTTTTTTGAGATGGAGTCTCGCTCTTGTTGCCCAGGCTGGAGTGCAATGGCGTGATCTCAGCTCACTGCAACCTCCCCGCCTTCTGGGTTCAAGCGATTCTTCTACCTCAGCCTTCCGAATAGCTGGGATTACACGCACGCACCACCACACCCGGCTAATTTTTGTATTATTAGTGGAGATGGTGTTTCATGCCTGTAATCCCAGCACTTTGGGAGGCCGAGGCAGGCAGATCACCTGAGGTCAGGAATATTTCAAATTATAGGAAAAACTACCAGAGACAGGTCAATGGAATGTTTATATCATTGAAAACATGTTTTCAACAGGTGCAGTTTTGGTATCATTTGTCTCAACATTCAAATCTCTCAGTTTTTACAAGAACGTCTCTAGATGGAAACTTGCAAAAGCAAGGCAAAGTAATCGGATTCTCCGAATCTCAGTGGAGCCACGCAAAAATTGATCTCATTGCAGAAGCGGGAGAATCTACTCTACCTTTTCAGGTAAGCACATACGAAATTAATACAACTCAACAGAAGACACTTATTTAATGCTAATCC
This sequence comes from Gorilla gorilla gorilla, assembly GCF_029281585.2. NCBI lineage: Eukaryota > Metazoa > Chordata > Mammalia > Primates > Hominidae > Gorilla > Gorilla gorilla. The sequence continues at coordinate 28,135,164 of NC_073232.2, forward strand.
TTTCAGATAACAATATAACACACATAGCTCATACCTTTTCAGGTGAGCACATACGAAATTAATACAACTCAACAGAAGACACTTATTTAATGCTATTCCTTTCAGATAAAAAAATAACACACATAGCTCATGAATTTATTCAACATTAATGAAGCAAACACATTCGGAGATCAAACACACGATCTGTGATGAGTAGAGAGGTTGTTTTGACTATGCACTTAAGAATAGTAGCAAAAATAGTAGCAAAGTACTTAAGAATAGTAGCAAAAATGGAGATAAGAAATGAACAAGATGGCAGAGAGAAGAGTAAGTTAAAATGATTTCTAAGTGAAGACGTTGGATTATATGATGTAGTGAAAAAAAATCTGACGTGGGCTGTAATATTTTGATCCTATTGCCTCACTTTCTGCTGCCTGGTAACATTGAGAATGTTATCCACCTTTGGGAACTGGAGGACATTATACAAAGTGAAATAAGCCAGGCACAGAAAGACAAATATGGCAGTTTGTCACTCATGTGTGGGAACTAAAAAGTTGATCTCATGGAGGTAGAGAGGAGAATGGTGGTTACTAGAGGCTGAGAAAGGTGGGGAGGAGGAGGTTAGGAAGGGAGGTTTGTTAATGGTTAAAAAATGTAGTTAGTTAGATAGAAGAAATAAGCTGTAGTGTTTGATAGCACAGTAGGGCAATTATAACAAGTTATTGTGTATTTCAAAATATTTAGGGGATAAGATTTGGAGCGTTCCCAACACATAGAAATGAGAAGTGTGTGAGGTGATGGTATCCTAATTACCTTTATTTGATAGTGACACATTATATGCATGTATCAAAATATCACATTTACCCCATAAATATGTACAACTACTATGTATTAATAAAATATAATAATAAAAGAAGGTAACTGTATCTTGTCAAATGGGTGTTCTAATTTCTACCTTCCTGTATATAAGTCTTCTGGATGACATTTGAAAAGAGCTATTTTGGAAACTAGATTGGATGGAGTGGAATACGGTGGAAAGCACACTGTTTTGGAGTCAGTGGTCTGAGTTTTAGTCTCTGCTCTGCTCATTGGTTGCTAAGTGACTGTGTAAATATTGTCTTTGTGCATCAAATTTCCTAATGTGTGAAAACCAGTGATGATAAAAGGAATACTCCCTGGGAGTCTGAATATTAAAGATAATATAGCTAAAATGGCAGCCATGAACATGGGCTCTGGAAACTTGGGTTCAAGTTAAAGTGTTGGGGGTGGTGGCTCATGCCTGTAATCCCAGCGCTTTGGGAGGCTGAGGTGGGTGGATCACGAGATCAGGAGATCGAGACCATCCTGAGTAACACGGTGAAACCCCACCTCTACAAAAAATACAAAAAATTAGCCGGGCGTGGTGGCACGTGCCTGTAGTCCCAGCTACTCTGGAGGCTGAGGCAGGAGAAGCACTTGAACCTGGGAGGTGGAAGTCCCAGTGAGCCAAGATGGCACCACTGCACTCCAGCCTGGGCAACAGAGTGAGACTCCATCTTAAAAAAACAAAAACAAAAAAGTGTATGATCATAGGGAAGTTACCCAAGCCCTCTATGCCTCTTTCATTAGTGGGGTGTGAGGATAATAGTTGGGGCTTTAAGGTCGTCTCATCCTCATTTCTGAACAAATTAAGATAAATATACAGGTTAAACAGGTAGAGAATACATATTTTGGAGCAGATGGCTTTAGAATGTAGAGTCACTTATTTAAAATAATGCTTGATCTTAGAATAAATAGAATTACCCAGAAGACAACTGACTGTGCTGGAGAAATATAGAGCTCATACTCTAGGTGAAGTCTCTTACCTTTAGCCAGAGATAATATCAGTGTGCATGCCTCCTGAGGACAGGCTGGCTCCCAATAGTGGGTGTTGAATGGGAGAAGAGGATGAATCGAGCTCCCCCAGGTTACTCTTCTAACTTCACAGTCAGGTAAATCTTCCTCCTCCCACGGAGTGAGGGGTAAGTAACAGCAATGTTACTACAGTGAACCGCCTCCCCATGAAAGCAGGAAGACTAGGGCATAAGCATCAACTGTAATCAATTACTGTTCTCTACTTTATACAGTTATTGTGAGGATTATATGGTGTATACTTGTAAAGCACATGGAAGCAAATCTGGCACAAACACAGAATTTAGCTGTTTTATTGCTGTAGTTATTCCTTGGATATTGTCTGGAAATAGTAGACACTCAATAAATGTTAGTGTTCTCTGTTTTAAAAAGGGAATTCCCGCTTGATCAGAACTCTAGGCTCGATCATTAAAGGCTTCTTTACTCAGTGAAGGTCCCCAACGTCCCTTCTCAAAGATCAATTTATTCTGTTCTCATATTTAATGGACAAAGACATCATGAATACTAGCAGCTCTTAATTGGGAAGCATTTGACACAAAGGCTGGTCATAGAATCATTTTGGTGTCAATCTCCATTGAAAGGAGCAGGGCAATGAAATCAGAACAATTTGATCTTTTGCCTCCTGCATTTATATTCTATAGAAAATTGTTTTCATTCAGTTTGCTTTTAGTTGGAATGAAACTCACCAAGAAGATCGTTCAGAGTTTGTCATTAATTGACATATTGAGAAGAAAACAGAATGTCCTTTCTAGTAGTAAGTAATTTAGAAATATGAGTTGAAACACATGCCATTTCTGTCTACAGCTGGAAGCTCTCATGGACCCATCACCATTACTGAAGAGTTTCAGTGAATGCAATTTTGTTTTCTCTTTAATGTTCTCCTTTTTGGATATAGTAATGGTTTTGCTTTGCAGTGCAAATGGAGACTATCCCTTATTATCTGGGGGCATATTAACTAGTTTGTAGATGGGCAGTGGTTTGGTTAGATTTTGTGATTTGGCTGCAATGGATGTGTGAGGGTTTCTAACCCAGCCCTGCTCTTCCCTCTCCCTTCATCCCCCTGCTGGTGGCTCAGCACCTTGTGTTGCTTTTTCTTTCCAATCAGCCTCAATGCTGAGTTCCTTCGAGGCCTCGGTCACATTGAATTCACCCCAGAGAAGCTAAGACTTTTCCTCTGTGCCTCCCCACTTAATCTGCCTATGAGTTGGCTACAGCACACATTTATTTTGGAAACTACAGATGAATAAAAGAAAAATAAGAAAAAAAATCCCCTCACATTTCACTCTCAAGAAGGCCATGACAGCCCTATAATATCCAATCAGCAATTTAGAAAATTAAATTTGGAAAGCAATAAGCTTTTTAAAAATGAGTTTAGAGGCAAAACCCAAGCTGCCCTGAACCACTGTGAGGCCTTTAGGCAGCTGATTTCATGATAGGTTTGATTAAACAGTGCTGCCCCCAATCTCCCAGAGGGTGTCATGTAATAAACACTCTCGGTGTTACGTTACCATTCTCAGCTCTGAGCTATTCACATTTCAAAACTCATCTGGCCCCAAAGACTTTAGATAAGGAACTGTGGACTTGCATTGATGTTCTGCTGTGAATCAGTATGGATTTTATACATACACAATATATAAAAATAGATACACTTGCACAGATACATACATGGTAATATTTAATACAAGAGTATTGCATATATTTACTATTAAATATTTCTAACTAGTAGTTAAAACAGAGAGAAACAAATACCTAAATACAGCTCAGGATTAACTAATGTTAACATTTTGTTTGCTTATAAAGTTTGTTTGCTTATGAAGATGCAACTTTTGTCTTCCTTGTATCTTTCTCCATCCCATTTCTTATCCTCTGCAGAAAAAAAAAGATGCTAATATTATGCTGGCTTTAACCTGATTTCTCTGAGTGTACTTTTAAAGATATGAAAATATACATGAGGATTCTAGCTAGGTACAGTTCTACTTTGTTCTTTTATCGACAACAAATGAAAAAGATATTCTACCTACAAATAGTTAATCTAGCTTTTAAAATATTCAAATATTTAAAGTTTGTCTTCTTGGAAATAGGCTAGGATTTAAGATTAGTAGCCTGAATCATTTAAGGGTGATCTTAGTCATTGTCTAGCTTTCAGTTCCATGTGACTAAGCTCTGAACATATTTATACAGTACAGTGTAATCCAGTCCAAATATTGGAAAGAAGAAAGACATCAAATCATGTGACCTCTGTGTTCCCTTTTAGCCATGAAATTCTGATTCAATGTGGTTCTTTTGATGTCAATTGTAGACAATATAACAGAATACAAATTGCTTTGGGTTTCATAGCAAATAAGCACCCCTAGTTAGGTAGGGCATTTGCTCTTCCTGCTGGCAAAGAATTAGGTTTACTGTTTTCTCTGTAAGAACAGCAAATTAATGACATTTCAATATTCCCTCTATTTATTGTGAGAGTTTATTGGAAAAATTTAGGTCAAAGAGTTAATAGTATTTTTCAAATCTGTTTTAACTTGGCCTGCTCACTTGCTATGTTCAGCTTTTCACACAAATAGATTCTTTTAATATTTCTTTTCCCCCTAACTGTTGTGCTGTTTTAGTATCTGAAGGTGGCACTTTTTCTGAGTAGTCCATTGATTTCAAGTTGCTCTTTCTTCTAGCTTCCCATTAAAATGTAATTGTATCATATTTTAGATTTCATTTTGAAATGAACCTTTTGTGAAATTTCACACAATGATGGATACCATGTTCTCTCTTTATCGGAGTCAATGATACAAATCAATAACAATTTCCTGACATTATTTGACGATTCAGTGAAGGGTAAGATTCATAACACAAAAGTAAAAGGTGATCGAGTCTCCGTAAAGTTGCTGTGTCCTTGGCCTGCTTAATCTAGAGCTGCATGAAATCTTGTTTCTCCAGGCAGCCCTATTCTGCAGCATCCACTAAAGCCCAGTTATCTCTTTATTTCATTAGAGAGATGCAGGATAGTATAATCATTAACGGCTCAGCTTACATATTTTTCTTACTTGACACGTGACATTCAACCAATTACTTCTATTCTCTAATCCTCTGTTTCTTTCACCTTAAAACAAGATGAAAATAGCATCATCTTCACAGGATTAAGACAAGTGAATGTGACTGGCATATAGTAAGTGCTAAATAAAAGGTGGCTGCTGCTCTTATTATTGATACCATCATCATTCTTCAAAAATTAATATATTCCTACTACTCTCTACTCCTTCTTACTATATCTCTATTTTCTCTTGGATTCATATTCATTTTTTGCTCCTGTTTTTTTTTTGAAAACAAGATTTCTATGTTAATTGCGTATTTGTCTGGAAAAGCACCTGAGTTTTGCACTTGTAAAAAGTAATCACTTGATTGTGAACATTTATGAATTTTTGTGGTTCCTAAAAGCAAGAAATTATTTTGTTCATAGAAGGAATAATATAATTGAATAAAACAAAAATCAACAAGATCCCAAAAAACAGTTTTAGAAGAGTGAGTCATCTAATTCAATTTAAAATGTAAATTATCCAATTACCTTGAGAATCTTATCAAATGAGGTTTTCACTCTTCCTCCATCTGTGGTTGAAACAGCTCTTCTGAGTGACCTCTTTCTCACTTACTGATTATCAATTGATGCTGACTGTAGTTCCGAAAGGGAATTGGTCGCAACATTTTATATATATATACACACACACACACACATACATATATATACACGCACACATATATGTCTATGTGTGTATATATATACACGCACACATATATATGTGTGTATATATACACACATATGTGTGTGTATGTGTGTGTATATATACGTATATATCATACAATATATGATATATATACATATATGTGATATATATCATACAATTTATGATATATATACATATATGTGATATATATATCATACAATATATGATATATATACATATATGTGATATATATATCATACAATATATGATGTATACATATATGTGATATATATCATATATGATATACATATGTGATATATATCATATATGATATATATCACATATGTGTGAATATATCATATAATATATGATATATATACATATGTGTGATATATATCATATATGATATATATACATATGTGTGATATATATCATATATGATATATATACATATGTGTGATATATATCATATATGATATATATACATATGTGTGATATATATCATATATGATATATATCACATATGTGTGATATATATCATATATGATATATATCACATATGTGTGATATATATCATATATGATATATACATATGTGTGATATATATCATATATGATATATACATATGTGTGATATATATCATATATGATATATATATATGTGTGATATATATCATATATGATATATATATACATATGTGTGATATATATCATATATGATATATATACATATGTGTGATATATATCATATATGATATATATACATATGTGTGATATATATCATATATGATATATATACATATGTGTGATATATATCATATATGATATATATACATATGTGTGATATATATCATATATGATATATATACATATGTGTGATATATATCATATATGATATATATACATATGTGTGATATATATCATATATGATATATATACATATGTGTGATATATATCATATATGATATATATACATATGTGTGATATATATCATATATGATATATATACATATGTGTGATATATATCATATATGATATATATACATATGTGTGATATATATCATATATGATATATATACATATGTGTGATATATATCATATAATATATGGTATATATACATATGTGTGATATATATCATATAATATATGGTATATATACATAAGTGTGATATATATCATATAATATATGGTATATATACATATGTGATATATCATATATACATATATGTGTATATATATCAGTTTGTTTATATATACATATATACACATATATACACATACATATATACATATATACACATATATACATATACACATATGTACATATATACGTATATATGTATATATCATATATGATATATACATATATGTGTTATATATATCGTATAATATATGTATATATACACATATATGTGATATATATCATATATACATATATGTGTATATATATCAGTTTTTTATATATATACATATATACACATATATACATATATACACATACATATATGCATATATATACATATATATATGTATATATCAGTTTGGTTAAAACCAGCAATAAAAACTAGGAACAGCCAAGGTGATTTTGAAACCATGAGATGGTCATTATTTACAGGTGTAACAGACATTTTTTGAAGGAAATAATTGCTTGTATTTTAAAATTTGTATGATTTTAATTAATCGTAGAATTACAATTTCTAATTGTATAATTATGAATTTAACTATGTAGAAGTAAGCAAGCAAAATATAGATGACCTAATATTATTTTTATTTGGCTTTTGAAGTTGGATTTATCCTTCCATTTTAATATGAATATCTAAAGGAACCTGGTGGGTCCCTTCAGGTAAAATAATGTAACCACATTTTAAAGACTACCTCATGATTTTACTTCACCTCATCCCAGGGCCCACCCATTCCATTCAAATAATGTGAGCATGTACCTCTTTAGGAGCATAGAGAAGTGCCTCAAACTGTCGTTTTTTTCCTCCAGTTTTCTCTGAGTAGCACAGACCTTCAAATATGATGGTCAACAAATGCTTGTCTAATGAGTCTGAAGAATTAAGCATCTATTTTAATTGACATCAATGCAAGATGTATTATAATAATGAATTTAGAAAAACTCTTTCAAAGGTTAAGCTGTCCAAAAAAATCACAGTCACTTAATGGTATTAAACACAACATATTTCTAAAGTACAATACTTGTGTATATTTTACCAAGATCCTTCTTCAAAACCTATGTTATTTTCTGCCTCTGGAATGAAGGCTACATTTCTTAGTTGTTTAAGATTCTACAGAAATCATCTCTAATCAAAATCTTAAAAATTATTATGTACATCACATTAAAATATCAAAAATTGCAAATAAAGCAACAGTCCCTGCTGACCACCCTCATCACCCACCATAGATTTTATCTTGAGTATCTTTAGATACCAGTTTATTTTTACTTCCAGTCCATTTTCTATTTACTTAATATGTATAAATGTACCACATATACTTGGAAATCTAAACCATTGTATGTTTTCAGCCTAAGTAATATTATATTATAATTTTTTCTGTAACTTAATTTTTTTACTCCAAAACACATGTTGAATTTCTTTCCATAATGTCACATGGAGATAGATATTATTTTTAACTGGTATAGTATTTCTCACTATTGATTGATTCATTCACATGTAAGTTCTTTCCTGTCATTTGTCATCAAAACCAGCACTGAAATAAACATTCCTGCACAAGCCTTCATGTGTATACCTTTGAGTGTCTCTCTAGGATAAATGCCAAGGAATTAACTCAATTTTTATAGTCTATGCAATTTTTCTTTTTAACAAATGCTATCTAGTTTCTCTCCAATTGAGCTGTACCAACTCATGGAATTTTCCTCTCCATCTATTATCTGATTAATTTGTTGTTCTCTTAAAATCTTATACTCCGTTAACACCCATCAACATTTTCTAAACACACCATGCACTTTCTCATCTCTGTGTTTTTGCTGCGATTGCTGCCTCAGTTTCTCGAGGTAAAATGTTTTACCCAACAAAATTTGGTATCATGGAGGCTTACTATTACTTCTCCACCAAATCTTTTCCCAAACTCTCATTATTGGCAGAAAGAATGAAGTCTCTTCTTTGAGTCTCCTAGTATCTTATACTTATTTCTTATACAGCATTTATGATGTAGGGTAGTGAATGTATCATACGAAGTGTAGGAGACGAAAAGTAATACTGTTTCCTCACTCATCACAAGGGACATGGCTGGAACCCCTATAACAAAAGAGAGGTTAAAAAGAAAAAAAATAACAAATTTATTAACATTTTATGTGACATAGGGGCCTTCAAAAACAAAGGCCTGAAGACCAGGGAAAACTCTCTATGTTTATGCTTAAGTTCAACAATGAATGGACAATCATGAAGAAATACAAATGGACAGAAAGAATATGATCTCATTGTAATAACTTGGAGAGAACTCAGCAAAGATCTTTATGGGCCTCTCTGTGTAGTGTTTCTTTCATCCAGGTATAGATAGGGTAGGACACCAGTTAAATGAGGTTCTTATGACCTATTTTGAGGAGAAGTAAGCCGGAAAATTCCTTTATGGCTAGCTCTCACAAAGGAAAGAGGGGAAGGCAGAGAGGGACTCCAAGGTGCTATATTTTGGGATAGCATGTTCTGACTCCAAGGTGCTGTATTTTGAGATAGCATGTTCTGAGCTCTGGCACAAGTAAATTTAATGATCCTTGAGATTGGAGACCCTCCTTGAAAGGATAGAAATGTACCTTCTGTCTGTGTCCTGGACTGGTGGTCCACTATGCAGGTTCATAAGATTCCTGGCATAAATTACTTCTTCCTTTCCCTCCTTTCTCTCTCTCTCTCTCTTTTTGTCTTCTTGGAATAACAACATAATATGAGTAATTAACAAGAAAGAAAACAAATTATATCAGTCATTATTCAGCGTTAGAATAAACTAAAATTAAATAGATGTCTCTGAGTGCTTCAGCATATGAATATTATCAACCACTGTATGTGGTTATTGATGTGTGCTTCACTACAGTGAGTATGTTTCTATGTATGTATATAATATATATTGTTTGTATGAATGTATATAATATTTAAATATTTTAATATGGAAATAAATCATTGCCTTCAGCACACTGATTACAAATCAATTCATATCTCAATTAAATTGAGTTGTAAGCCACACAGTTGATTACCCTAAAGAGCTCATTATAAATGCATATGACTCTTAATGGCTCCAGTGAGAAGAGAGCCCTTCACTCGTGATGAATGTTACCACTTTTAATTGAAACAAGGTTACCTTTGGCATTAAGGTACATAAGATGCTGTCAAAGCAGTTATGGTTTTATAAATTTAAATTAGGATGTTCTGGTCAGAACAGTTTTCTAAAATTAGATTGGAGAATGGGACAGATGTAAATAGGGTTCCTCTACACAAAGAAATATGATTGTAAGACATTAGTTTTGTGATGTGTTTTTAACAGTTTTATCTTTCTGTAATTATAGTTAATTTTGGAAGCTACTGTTTTGTCGTCAAATGCTACCGTTGCTCTAGATGACATCAGTGTATCCCAGGAATGTGAAATTTCCTATAAATCACTACCAAGGACCAGTACACAAAGCAAGTGTAAGTTTTTCCTTGTCGTTGTTGCTGTTTTAAACATTGAATTAAGCTCTTCTCAGTATCAAAATATAAAATATATTAGAGTCACGAATACCTAATGCAGGGTGTGGATTATATCACCTGTTCTTGAAACCTAAAATATATATATATTTTTTTTAAAAGGTAAACATCTGGTCTAGTCCTTAGGCCTCTCTTCCAGTAATATGGAAAATATTCTATGTTTGCAGCTGAAATTATTACATCCAAATATTTTAATTATAAATATTATGAAAAAAATTATAATTATTTTGCATATTTAAATACACTTTTATAAATATTCACTTCTCCATTAATTTTATTCAGAACTTCAAATGAGCATGTAATAATATTCATATTTCAGGATCACCCAGGAGTTCAAAAAAAGCAAAAAGGTTGTGTTTGGGAAAATGATGTCAGGCCAACCAAAATTTAAAACTGGACCTTAAAATTCTGTGTTTCTATTCAAAATTTAATATTTTCAAATCACAGATGGAGTTTGTCTAATTCTTTGACTAAATTTTTTGGAGAGAATATCAATTACAGGCCAGAAATGTTGCCATAAAAATGGATCTCATGTAGTCAACTATGTATTTTAAAACCCAATCATTATTTAGATTCTGGGATCATGTACACATTGAAAGAATTTACACTATACCTTCAGTTACTTTCTCTTTCTAGTACTAATTGATGTTTCTCTCTGACCACTCCTACCCTCAGATCTCAATGAATCTGACAATATTAAAAATGTTTTCTGAAAAGTGTCACACTTTATTTTTCTTAATCTGTATCTATGGAAAAGATTTGCGTATGAAAATCAGACATACTGTATATTCCTAAGTTATATTTACTTAAACAACATATTTAGTGAGTGCAACAGTTGTATTCTTACAGGAGCTGAATGGACTAATCAAGAAAAATTTGGGTCACATGATTCTGGATTGAGACGATTAAAGAACTTTTAATTAAAGGTCCTTTATTAAAGACATTTTTCATTCGAGAGAGTGTATATTTCTGGGTGCCAACTTATATTGGGTTAACGTGTATTTACTTTGTTCAGAATGTGTATCCTGCATGCATAATAGACCATTCTAAGCTCTGCGCATGTGTTCATGCAAGTGTGTGTGTGTGTGCATGTGTGCGCGTGTCTGCCTGTGTGTCTGCGTATGTGTGTGTGCATGCCTGTGTGTCCGTGTGTGTGCGTGCATGTGTGCATGTGTGTGTGCATGTGCATGTGTGTGTGCATGCGTGTCTGTGCACATGTGTGTATGATTCTGATAGACACCGAGGAGTGCAGAGCAGCAGATTTAATAATTCATTTAAAGATTCATGAGTTTGGCCAGGCACGGTGGCTCACACCTGCAATCCTAGCACTTTGGGAGGCTGAGCCGGGCGGATCACTTGAGGTCAGGAGTTCAAGACCTGCCTGGCCAACATGGTGAAACCCTGTCTCTACTAAAAATACAAAAAAATTAGCCAGGGCATGGTGGCGGGCACCTGTAGTCCCAGCTACTCGGGAGGCTGAGGCAGGAGAATGGCGTGAACCCAGGAGGCGGAGCTTGCAGTGAGCGGAGATTGCGCCACTGCACTCAAGCCTGGGTGACAGAGCAAAATTCCTCTCAAAAAAAAAAAAAAAAAACGATTCACGAGTTTTTAAGGGTTAAACAGGATTACCTTATTTTTGTTGTTTAATTAAAGATTTTCTTTCTCCTAATTAAATACCACATCACCAGAATCATCATAGCTGAAAAGCATTAAAGTTGACATTGAAGAGCATTCTCTTGTAATGTAGTATTTGGAGGTATAGGGGCAGAAAGGTGTGACAAAAACCTTTCCACACCCATCATAAGGGTCACAGCTGACACTCCGAGAATGAAAGACAGTTTAATGAGAGAAAAGCATAAGAAATTTGTTTGTCAAAGTTTTACTTGACACAGGAGCCTTCAGAAATGAAGATGCAAAGACCCAGAGAAAAGCATGTGCTTTATTTTATTTTTTCGTTTTTATTTGTTTTTCAGCCCCTTTTCCTATTTAGAAAACTGTGTATTTTTCTGCTTAGTTTTGGTGAAGAGCAAACAGCCATTTTGAAATGTGATCGGACAAAAGGGTATGATCCAATGGTAACAGACTGAGCAGGGAAACTTAGCAATGCCTCTGTGTTCAGAGTCTCCTTGACTCCTTTGTGTAGAATTTCTTCCCCCCTGGAAACAGGAAAGGACCCCTCTAGAATGAGGATCTTGTGACCTAATTTCAGGCAAGATAAGCCAGATAATTTCTTTATGACCAGCGCTCACAAAGAAAGGTCAGGGAAGATCAGGGTGACCTTGCTCCTGGGGTACCTCCCAATCTCCTTCAGTTCAAAGTACTTTAGGGCAGCCTTTCCTGAGCACTTACCGAGGCAAAAGTGTGGTTAAAGGTTTTAAATCGTTACTAAAGTTAACCTTAGCAAAAGTTTTTGAGACACTTGATCTTGCTTACGGAGAATTCTTTTCTTAAATTCACTCAGGATTCATGGATATGTGCATCCATCTGAACACCAGATCAGTTGGATAGATAATATACCTAATTAGGACAAATTACATGAATGATTCCTGAAAGATCAATGGATGTACACAAAGGAAAAAAAGGCGTTTCTTATTGTTTTTGCAAATATGTCCAGTAGACAATTATAGGATCTCATTTGTGGAGTTCAGTATTAGTAATGGGCAGAAGTTTATGGAGAGAAGCTGAAAGGAATATTTAAAAACGTGCCATGCTCCATTGACAGTAAATTGTTATATGTATGGAGCAGAATGGCCAAAGGTTTACCCAGACTACCCAGACCCTGTACAGGACTTGAAGTTTTGAAATCTTTAATAGGCATACAAATGGCTGCACCACTTCAAAGCAATCTTAGAGCTGTAGTTTTCTGCTCACAGTCCGCGTGATGAAAATCGCAAGTGCTACTTTGATTTGGCCTTTAATCAAGCTTCTTCTCCTTCAGAATATTTAAAAGCTGGTGTTGATGAAATAATTTTGCATTCTGTTTATTTGTTAAAGGGAGAGAGCCTGTTTTACGCTCTTAATCTCAATTTTGAAGCCAGATTTGTGCCTGGTGAGGATGCAGGTTGTATTTCATCCAGGAAGATACGCGATTTTCCAACTGAGTGCCCAAAGGGAGCACATGAAACTAATTGCTGTGAGTGCATTACTGACTCCTTCGGCAAATATTTATAGGTACATATTTACTCTCTGAACGTAAAGTGCACACTACTCAAGTGAGCATTGTATGTTGAAGACAGTCAGAACAGAGACCTCTGCATGATGGAAATGACTTGCCAGTGAGAACAAGCCAGATTCGCTTTAAACTAGAGGCGATGAATGAAAACGTCCTGCTAACTTTCAGTTTTGCCCTGTTGGAGAATAACATTTGAAACATATGCAGGATAGCGCTCAAAACACAAGAGCAAGGATGTATCTAGCCAGTCATAGAAAAATAAGTAACACATGACATCACTTATATTAGGTATCTATGTAGTCATATTTGTAGAATCAAAGAGTAAAATTGTGGTAACCAGGTTCTGGGAGGAGAGGAAGTGGAAAATTACTAATCAACAGGCATACTTTTTCAGTCAAACAAGATGAATAAGCTCTAGACATCTGCTGTATAACATGGTATCTAAAGTCAATGACAATGTATTGTACACTTAACAATGTGTTGTGGGGGTAGATCTGGCTGGGTGCAGTGGCTCAAGCCTGTAATCCCAGCACTTTGGGAGGCTGAGGCAGGTTGATCACTTGAGGCCAGGAGTTCAAGACCAGCCTGGCCAACATCACAAAACCCCATCTCTACTAAAAATATAAAAATTATCAGGGCATGGTGGCACACACCTGTAATTCCAGCTACTCAGGAGGTGCAGGTTGCAGTGAGCTGAGATCACACCACTGCATTACAGCCTGGGTGACAGAGAGAGACCCTGTCTGCCACCCCCCCATAAAAAAGAGGGTAGATCTTATATTTTCTTATCACAATATATGTATTATAAACATTTCTTTATTAAATTATTTTTAACATCATAATATTCTTATTATCGTAAGCAGTTGCTATTTCAGTACAACTAGCAGTAGAAGACTTTATACTGCTTACAAATGTTATTTCAAATGATAGTGTATCAATAAATAGTTCTATGGTCATAAAACTATAGATCCTGCCTAGTTCTATACATTTTTCCACCTTTAAGAGCCTCCTTTCAGTTTTTCCTTTTCCAGGGCAATGCCTCCATTCTTTCTGCATTCTACTTAAATGATTCTAAAACTATCCTAGCATCCCCGAAAAAGTAATACAGAAGAAGAAGAAAAAAGAAGGTTGTCTGTTGGTGGATAAGCTTTTCCAAAAGTATTTTAATAACTGTGCTATTGAACACAATAAAAAAAGGCAAGAGGAAAGGCAAGAGAAGCATCCCATTTTATTGATTACCCATACCCGAGGTGAAAACCAAGGTGGTTTTGAGTCAAGACAGTGGAGGAACACAGACATTTTCTAGAAGTGTGGTGGCGCAAAGAGTTGGAGAGACTCTTTCCTCTGCATTCAAAACATACATGAGAATGACGAGAAAAATCAGGGCCATTGCTGAGTGCTAATACATTGGCAAGCAGCCATGCTGTGACCCACAAAAAACCTTATGAGCATCTTTTCTATACCAAGAGATTTGGTAAGAAGAAAGTGTGATCATTTCCCTCGAGAAACATAATCTATTACAGAGAGCTCAGAAATAAATCTAAACATAAAAGACCAAATAAGTTTTGACAAAGGCACCAAGAGGACACAGTAGGGAAAAAATAGTCTCGTCAATAAATGGTGCCGGAAAATCTGGACGTTCTCATGCGAAAGAATGAAATTGGACCTTTGTCTTACACCGTACACTTAAATAAATTCAAAATGTAAGAAAGTCCTAAATTTAAGACCTGAAATCATTAAACTCCTAGAAGAGAACATAGGGGAAAAACTCCTTGACATTAGAGTTGGCAATGATTTTTTAATATCACACCAAATGCTCTGGCTACAAAAGCAGAAATAAGTAGTGGGATTACCTCAAACTAAAAAGCTTCTGCACAGTAAAGGAAACACTCAGCAAAATAAAATAGCAACCTGCATATCGTGAAAAATATTTGCAAACCATATATCTGATAAGGGGTTAATATTCAAAATTTATGAAGATTTTATACAACTCAGAAATAGATAAATAGATAAAAAATGGGCAAAAGCCCTGAATAGACATTTCTCCACAGAAGACATAAAAATAATCAACTGGTATGTGAACAGATATTCCACATTTCATTGGCATTAATCATCAGGGAAATACAAATCCAAAACTCTTTTAGATACCTCCTCATATCAATTAGGATAGCTATAATAAAAAAAAGCGTAACACATTTTAGTAAGAGTGTGGAGAAAAGAGTACTCATACTGTTGGTGCAAATGTGAATTGTGCAGCCATTATGGAATACGGTATGGAGGTTTCTTAAGAAATTAGCAATAAAACTACCCTATGATTTAGCAATCTCTCTTTTGGGTGTATACCCAGAAAAAATGAAATTACCACTTCATAAAGCTGTCTGCACTCCCATGTTCGCTGCAGGATTATTCTTGATAGCCAAGATATGAAAACAACCTAAGTGTCTGTTGATGTACAGATAGATAAACTGTGGTATCTAAAAAACAGTGGAATATTATTCAGCCTTAAAAAAAGAGATTCTGCCATTTTTCACATCCTAGGTGAATCTGGAGGAAATTATGCTATGTGAAATAAGCCAAACACAAGAAGGAAAATATTGCATGATCTCAATTATGGGTGGCATCTAAAAATTATATACAGATATAGAGAATGAAACAGTGGTTACCAGAGGCAGGGGCCAAGGGAAGGAAATGGAGATATGTAGATCGGAGGATACGATGTAACAGATATGGAGGAGAAATGTGTCTAGAGATGTAATGTACAACGTGAGGACTACAGTTAATAACACTTGAGGACTACAGTTAATAACAGATTTGAGATTTGAGATTTGATAAATGAGTAAGTTTTAGCTACTCTTGCCACAAAAAAAGAAAAAAAAGGGCAATTATGTGAGATAATGGATAATTTGCCTCACTGTAATAACCATTTTACTATCTATATGTATCCCATAACCTTATGCTGTATATCTTTAATATACATAATAAAATTTGTTTTAAAAATTAAGAAAAGAAGCTTAGTCTATTAGGTAAGAAATGTATCGATTTAATAGTGTTGTAATGATAACTGGAATAGAGATGTAAACAAGTAGCTATTTTAACTCTAGGAAGTTGGAGAATATATTCAATAGAAGGTAGGTAAGTCCTCAGCAGCAATTTTTTTAATTTTATTATTATTATACTTTAGGAATTTCTTAAGATGTTTTCTAGTTTTCTTGCTGTGTAAGAAGAGTGTCTATTGCAAGTTCTGCCAGGGATTAACAGTTCTAGGCCTGTCTCTGATATACATTAAGACTGTTACCAAATGTACATGGTTTAAGATCCTTACCTATATAGTCTTTTAATCAGCAAAACAAATATGAGGTACTATTTTCCTCATTTTACGAACTTTCTTGTCATTTAGTTTCTTATCAGTTAGAATTCCATTTTAAACACAGTCTGCCTCCAAAACCTACATTTTTTTTTTTTTTTTTTGAGACGGAGTCTGTTGCCCAGGCTGGAGTGCAGTGGTGCCATCTGGGCTCACTGCCAGCTCTGCCTCCCGGGTTCACGCCATTCTCCTGCCTCAGCCTCCCGAGTAGCTGGGACAGCAGGCGCCCGCCATCACGCCCGGCTAATTTTTTTTTGTATTTTTTTAGTAGAGACGGGGTTTCACCGTGTTAGCCAGGATGGTCTCGATCTCCTGACCTCGTAATCCGTCCTCCTCAGCCTCCCAAAGTGCTGGGATTACAGGTGTGAGCCACCGCACCCAGCCCAAAACCTACGTTCTTAACTGCAAATCGTATAGCCTTTCTATCCTTTTAAGGTCATCATTACATTGAGAATGATGTTTTTAGAAAATGTGAAAAGTTCCCTACATGAGCAGTTTAAGCAATGGGAAGTTTGAAGCTAATGATCAAAACTTCACTTTTGGAGGAGAAACGATGCCTTTAGTCTCTAATATGTCAAATGGTCACTTAGTAAATGCTGTCGAGAAGTTTAAGGAATGAATGTCTTTAAAAAATAATACTTAATACTTTCTCCTTAGTAATTATTTCTTTAATCACAGTACATTTTATAATCTGAAATGTATTAAATTGCTTTTAATTCTTATAGTGCTTTTCGGGGACTTAAAAGATAATTTTTTAGACATAAAAGGAAAATAAAAGATCACTATTTGGATAATGGACCCACCCTCATAGGGAATTGAATTAGAAAATTAGCAAACGACCTCCAGTTCTCTAAAGTCTTATTTTGAGGGTTTTTTTTTTTGCCTGCTTTTTTGAAAAAACTAATTTTTATACTGTGAATCTGTTTATTCATAGAAATGCTAATTCTTCATCCCATTTTTGTGAATCCTTTCATTAAAGATTCTGGCAATGAGTGGAGGTGAGGTAAAGCCACAGTGAAGAATACAGAGAAGTAGGAGTCTTTGTTTTTTTCTTGTCTTCTTTGCAGCAAAAAGGTTTGAAGGAAGCATGCAAAATTTAGGCTGCGATTCTAATGTTGAACAAATGAGCATATCACTTCTCTTACAGAGACCTTAATTGCTTGAAAAAACAGGGGTTTCTTATAAGGAGGAAAAGGCAATGCCACCCTCAGGATTTCTATTTATGAACTTAAATCCTCCTAAAAAGGACCATTGCTATTCTTGAATTTCAAACATTTAATATTTTAATGCTATTTATTTTAATTTTTCTCACTTTCACAACCATCTTTAACACAATTTACTTTCTTTTTTACATGAGACTGATTATGGCCTACTTCAAACGGGTTATTAAGTTTGCAAAAAATTTAGGTCTTCAGTGCCTTGAAATATTTTCAGATTTTGTAGAAAAAAATAGCAAACATAAATTGCAACCAATTTTGGCAAATGAGAGAACAAGTTATTGGAATTGTTCAAGAACTGTTTGGGATACATAGAGGTTAGGAAGTTTTGCAGAATTTTGATAGCCTTGGATAATTTAATCGAATGTTTCCATACTTATTTATATTATGATATAAAAGTGCAGTTACTTAAAATGTAACCCAGGTGTACAGGTTTTCAAGGAGTCTCTCTCTCTCTGCCAGTTAAAGCACCACACACTGACTATGATGTTAAATTATCTCTGATTTTTATTTATGATAACCGAAGGGCTGAAAAACCTACATAGCATAACAGATACAACATATCTCAACAAAACTTCTCTGGACCTTCAGAAACTCTAAGGGACAGGCTGCAGGGTGAATCACTGTTGGATGTAATTTTTTGCCTGGACATGGCCAAATTACAGTGTATCAGAAAAGTTCAATGCCAGAGTGGATTTTAGACCTGGGATCATGTTGCCATTTATGAGGAACTGGACAAATACTCTGTATGTTTTCATTTAAGGGAATGTTTAACATGATCTGCACATCTTAGCTCTCAAGTCAAACTTGGCATCAGGACAAACCCTAAAAGAAGGCAGATGAGGAGTGAGCTCCAGAGAGCAGAGCCAGTACCTAGGTGTCTTCCCATAGTTCCAGTGTTCTGAAAAGTCCATTTCTCCTGGATGTGTTATTTGATGTTGAGGCCAATCAAAATGCCACCTCATCATTTTTGAAAGCTTATCTTTATTTTTCTTAGATCAAAATTGTTACTCTGAATTGTTTCTTTAGGATAGATCATAAAAAGGGAAATTTGGGGTTTAAGTTTTTTTCTGTTGTTGTTGTTTTGTTTTGTTTTTGAAACAGGGTCTTGCTCTGTTGCCCAGGCTGGGGTGCAGTGGTGCGATCTTGGCTCACTGCAACCTCTGCTTCCCAGATTCAAGTGATTCTCCTGCCTCAGCCTCCCTAGTGGCTAGGCTACAGGTTAGCACCACCGTGCCCAGCTAATTTTTGTATTTTTAGTGGAGATGGGGTTTTGCCATGTTGGCCAGGCTGGTCTCGAACTCCTGACCTCAGGCGATCCACTCACCTTGGCCTCATGAAGTGCTGAGATTGCAGGCATGAGCCGCCATGCCTGGCCTAAATTGTCATTTAATGACATTCAACACATTTTGCCAAATATTTCCCCAAAACATTATGCTAATAAACAATCATATCAACAAAGTAAAACTGTGGCAGTGTGCCTGTGTTTGAAGTCCATTTTGAAATTTACTTTCACTTTTCATGATTATGCAAATACTATTTATAAGTTCCTATTTTTGTGAACAAATACTTTGTTTCCTCAAGACTAAAATAAATAATGCTACTTTATGTAGTGCTTTCTTTCGTTCCAGGAGATAATGTGTATACTGGAAAATGAAGATATTACGTGTCAAATAGTATAAATGGTACATTTTCTCACACCTACATTGTATTAACAGGACATTTATAAACTATTTTGTTCTGGCTGTGCTATGTAATGTAGGCAAGAAAGCCAAAATTTACTTAAGCAGCTCTGTAAGTTGTAAAGACATTTTAATATTTCCAAACAACATTTACTGAGCACTATAATTTATTTCTGTCTAAAACCTATTTAGTCCAAAGTGCATGTACGAATTTTATGAAAAAATTCTAAACAATTTCCTATATTCTACTTTTCGGTCTACTTATGAGAAAAAAAAAAACATGTAAGTCTGTACTGAGTAGTTGAATTCAATGAAACCTTAGCCAAGGTTGAATAGTACAAGGAAAAGGAGTGATTTATTATTTATTTATTTATTCAATCTTAGATGCTGGTTATATATTTTCCTCAAACTAGTATATCTGCTAAATACAGAAATATGTGCATTAGACACTGGCATTTCCACAGCAGAGATGCATAATAGAGGCAAAGTCATTTTATGTGTGTTGATACTTTGCAAGCCATGTATCTTATATACTCAGTATTGACCAAGAATAATTGTATTACTCTGCACTGAGACTTATGTTTTCTTTTATTACATAAATGCATTAAGAGAAGACTTGAATTTCCTATAGCAACTCTCTGCTCTATATGTTTTGAGATGTGTGTGTGTGTGTGTGTGTGTGTGTGCGTGTTAGTCTTTGAATTAGGACTACTTTTTTCAGTGTATTTTCTGAAAAATGTTTCTGAGTAGGCCTTTTTGGCTAGATTGGAGATACTTCATCTTAATTATAATATTAAAGGATTTCTATGATGTGTCTCTCTGTATTATTACAAATTACTTTTAATTTTGTAAGGTCTGGAAAAATGAGCTGCTGTTTTCTATGTTCTATCTTATGTTCTTTTTCCATAGCCCTTAATACAAGGAAAAAAAGTCTGAAAATATACCTACACTTGCTAATTATTGAGTATCTTCCCCTTTTATTAAATGCATATTGGTAAATAAGTCTCTGTAGGGAAAAAAGGCTATCTAGTTATTTTTCCTTAGTAAACTGGATTTCCATTCTCTTCTCATTGTCCTCAAGTTTAAAATCTAGACAACTATTTTCTATTCAGACAAACCCCTCTAGACAGATGTCATTGTGAAAGACCCTAATGGGAGGTTGTTTCTGGTGAAGGCTCATCATTTCTGTGGCATGAAATCAAGAAGTGGAGAAAACGTCCATTCACCCTCATTTATGGAAGTCACTGATCTCCGATAAAGAAAAGTGAAAACTATTTCTATAGTCAGGTAAAATCTGATAAATAACCCGTGCTATTTTGATCAATCTTTGCTGCAGATAATCATGCTGTTAAATTAGGAGAATTCAGGATAGTTGTGAAAATAAGTGATTCTTCTTCCGCTGTTGAAAATTCTATTGAGAATAAAAGTCAGGCATTTAACAAGAAAGACTTTTTCTATAATTATTTAAGATTAAGTTTCAATACATTAGATTATTAATGGTGACTGTGGAGAGAGTGGATTTTTTTTCCGTGTCATACTTTGAGATCGGCTGGAATATTATTTTTTTGACAAGATCGTTGTTCTTCTTCACTCTTAAAATTGTGTTAGAAGTATTACTGGCTTTCCTTTTCTTTTTGTTGCTTATCTGTTGAAACTATTCAGTTCTTCTCTTTTCTCACATGCCACTACTCTTGTTCATTTTGTTTCCATTTTCAGGT
Source organism: Gorilla gorilla gorilla (assembly GCF_029281585.2). Lineage (NCBI taxonomy): Eukaryota > Metazoa > Chordata > Mammalia > Primates > Hominidae > Gorilla > Gorilla gorilla. Next base: position 28,156,586 of record NC_073232.2, read on the forward strand.
TAGCAATGTGTGTGATAGGTAAAAAGGGGGCGTAAAGAGCCTTCCCCACCTAACACTAAGTGTTCCAAGCATGGAAGCAATCGACGTCTCCCTGCCTTGCAGAAACACACCACTGTAGGGAGTGAAATGTACGCTGCTTCTGATGTGATAGAATTATCTCTTTGGGTTATAGGTTTAAAGACACCTAAAAGACCACATAATAATTTAGTTAATTTATGTAGTATAAATACTCACATGCTTACTTTTAAGCACTTACTTTATAGCTGACAGTGTTTGAAGTAAATTTGCATGCACAAACTAATTTATAGCTCTGTAAAATAAGGCATAAAGAGGATTAATATTAGGGCCCTGCTTCCTAGCTGGGGAGAGACTGACCCTTATAATGAGTGAATAAATTATGTACTATTTTTAGAAGGGATGTATGCTGTAGAAAAAAAAATGAGGCAAGGAAAGGGCAATGGGGGAAGGCAAGGGAACTTTGCAATTTCCAAGAGAGTGGTCATAGTACATCTCAGTTACAAGGTGGCATTGTAACAAAGTCTTGAGAAGGTGAGGAAACAAGCTTTGAGATATATCAAAAGAAAAGAAAGAGTGTTCTAAGCAGAAAGAAGGAACTAAGGGATTGGGACAGGAACACATCTGGTGAATATGAACAATAGCAAGGGGACCAATGTGGCTGGAAGAGGTTGATTATAGAGAACAATTACAGGATAATAAGGCTGAGGAAGAGCAGCCCACCTACAGCAATGGTTCCCAACATTGGCTGTGTGTGAGAGACACTCAGAGTTCTTTGCAGCAACATGGATTGAGTTGGAGGCCAGAATCCTAAGCAAATTAACAGAAACGGAAACCAAATACCACATGTTCTCACTCATAAGTGGGAACTAAAACATTGAGTTCATAAATATGGACACAATAGACAATGGACTACTGGAGGGTGGAGAGGTGGGTAGGTTTCAAAACTACCTATTGGGTACTGTGCTCACTACCTGGGTTACGGGATCCGTACTCCAAACCTCAGCATCGTGCAATATTGCCATGTAACAAATATGCACATGTATTCACTATATCTAAAATAAAAGTCGAAATAAAAAGTCTTGAGGCAGGGCTAATTAAATCACAATCTCTAGGGTAGAATCCCGTCATTCACAGTTTTTAAATTATGTGCAGCCAAGGTTGAGGAGCATTTCAGCTGAGGCCTTATGGGTGATTGTAAGGACACTAGCTTTTAAATGAGACTGGGAGTATTTTGAACAGAAGACTTGCAAGATCTGACTTGCCACAATCACTGTGTTTGCTACATTGAAAAGAGATAGAAGGGGGTTATTGATGCCCATCCTCAATGACCACCTGTAACAAGATTGGGTTTATTGATAGTTGCTAAGCAAGGAAAATAGCCTACTAGGAGAAACTGGGACGTGGCTTAACAAGAGGAACTTGTTCTAGGATTTGGACTTGTGTTGGGTCATTTAGAGAAGGGCTCAAGGAAGCAAGAATTTTCTTTTGATTGGATGTTTTCAAGAAATAGGATAATTCTGTAATTGTATATCTGAACAAATTTTATTTAGGAGGTTAGAGAAATTGAACTAAAGTTATAATTGGTTAAAATACAATACTCATGTCAGTCAGGAAAGGGGAATGAATATTTGAGGACTTTCGAGTTTACACTGTAATCTTTTTTTATCTGTGTTCAGAAATGAATAGAGTGGCCTTCTTTTTGTCTGGTTTTATTTCTCAGTCTACGGAGCGACCTTGTTTAATGTTGTTGATATGTGCAAATCTTTATGTTCAACGGAAGATCACTACAGCTCAGCTGTTATTGTCAGTTCAGGTACTAGCAACACCAAAGTCTAGATGACATCACCAGCAAACTGCCAACTGTTGGCCAGTGTCAGAAATGGAAGCAGAAAGAGCAGTTGGGGAGTATTCCAAGGACTGAATAAGGAAATGATGGTGACTTGAGCTAGGTAGGGTGAGAGCAGTAGAGATGGTCAGAAGTGGGCAGATTCTGGATCTATTTTGAAAGCAGGTAAAAGTGAAAAGCTTTGATAGAAATGAATAAATAATATAAAGATAATAAAGCAAATCAAAGAAATCAAACATTGATTCTTCAAAAAGATTGGTAAAATTGACAAACCTTTAACGAAATGGACCTAGGGAGAGAGAGAAAGGTAGAGAGACAGAGAGAGGGAGAGACAAAGAGAGAGAGAAGATTCAAATTACTATAATCAGAAATAAAAGTGTGGACATTACTTTCAATTCTACATAAATAAAAAAGGTTATAAGATTAGAGTACCATATACAAGTACATGCCACAAAATTGGATAACTTGAGTATAATAAACAGATTCCGAGAAATGTAAAACTTACCAAGATTAAAGCACAAAGAAATAGAAAATCTGAATGGACCTACAACTAGCAAAGAGATTTGATGAGTAATGAAAGATCTGCCAACAAAGAAAAGCCCTGAAACTGTCCCATTAGTGTCAGTGGTGAAGTTTGCCAAGTATGTAAAAAAGAACTAAGAACAATCCTCTCAAATTTTTCCAAAAAATTGAAGACAAGGAATATTTTCTAACTTATTCAATGAGGCCAGCATTACCCTGAGACTCAAGCCAGACAGAGACTGCAAAAAAAACTATGAACCTATATCCTTTATGATCATTTATGCAAAATCCTCAACAAAATATTAGCAAACTTATTTCAGAAGCATATGAAAAAGATTATACAACATGACCAAGCGGGATTTTTTTCCTGGAATGCAGGAATGGTTCAACCTAGGAATCTCTGTCTATGTAATGCACCACATTAACAGAATGAAGGAAAGAAAAAAACACGTGATCACCTCAATTGATGCAGAAAAAAACATTTGATACAATTCAATATTTAATTCAGGATAAAAATACTCAACAAACCAGGAATAAAAGGAAACCACCTCAACATAATAAAAGCCATATATGAAAAACTCACAGCTACATTATACTCATTGGTGAAAGACTAAAAGCTTTTCTTCTAAGATCAGGAATAAGGAAAGGATGTCCAACCATATCCATGTTTGCCACTTCTATTCGTAGTACTAGCAAAAGCAATCAGTTTAAAACATAACAAAAAAGAACATAATAGGAATAAAGAAAATGAAATAAAAGTCATACAAATTGGAAACAAAGAAAGAATTTTTATATGTAAATATCCCTGTAAGTTCTACAAAAAACCCTGTTAGAACTAAAAAATGAATTCAACAAAATGTAAAGTTAAAATACAAAAATTGGTTGCATTTCTTTACATTAGCAATGAACCACCCAAAAAGGAAATTAAAAAAGCAATTCTCTTGCAATAACATAAAAAAAATAAAAGTCTTTAGGAATTAAACAAGATGGTGAAAGACTTGTACAATAAAAAATAAAAAACATTTCTGAAATAAATTTTTAAAAATATAGATAATGAAAAGACATTCCATGTTCATAGATCAGAAGACGTAATATTCTTAAGATGTCAGTATCACTCAAAGTGATCTACAGATTCAATATAATCCCTGTTAAAATACCAATCACATTTTTTAGCTGAAATAGAAAGTAAGTTCATATTGAATCTCAAAGAACCCCAAATAGACAAAATAATTCTGAAAAAGAGGAACAAAGTTGGAGGACACACACACCCTGATTTCAAAACTTATTACAAAACTACAGTAAACAAAACAGTATGGTACTGCCAAAAAGACCAATGTATAGATCAGTGGAATAGATTACAGAGTCCAGAAATAAACCCTCACATATATGAACAAGTGTTTTTTTTTTTTTTTTTTTTTGGCAAAGGTACCAACACCATTCAATTGGTAAAATCCAGTATTTTCAATACATGCTGCTGGGAAAACTAGATATCAACTTGTGAAAGTATGAAGTTGGACCCTTACCTAACTTCATATTCAAAAAACTAACTCAAAATCAATCCATAAACTAAATATAAGACCTAAAACTATAAAACTCTTAGAAGAAAATATAGGACAGAAACCTTATGATGCTGTGTCTGTCAGTGATTTAATGGATGACACCAAAGGCACAGGCAACAAAATAAAAAATAGACAAATTGGACTTTATGAGAGCTTTAAAATTTTTTGCAACCTAAAACACTATCAACAGAGTAAAAAGGCAATCCCAAGAAGGGGAGAAACTTTTTGCAAATTATATATCTGATAAGGGATTGATATCCACAATATAGGAGAGAACTTCTAAAACTCAATAATAGACCAACAGCTCAATTCAAAAATAGACAAAATATTTTAATGGACATTTCTCCAAAGAAGACAAAATATTTTAATGGACATTTCTCCAATAAGCATGTGAAAGGATGTCCAACATCACCAACATTAGGGAAATGCAAATCAAAACAATGAGATACCACCTTGCATCCATTAGATTACTACCCAAAAATAATAAAAACCCAAAACAAAACCAAACAAAAAACCAATCCAGAAGTTAACAAGTGTTGGTGAGGATGTGGAAATCAGAACTCTTGTGCACTGTTAGGGAATGTAAAATGGCATAGCTACTGTGGAAGAGGAAAGCAATTCTTCAAAAAAATTAAAAATATAATTACCATATGATTCGGCAATTCCAGTTTTGGGTATATACTCAAAATAATTAAAAGCAAGATCTCAAAGAGATATTTGCACACTCCTGTTCATAGAAACATTATTCACAATAGCTAAAACCTGAAAGTAACCCAATTATTCATTGACTGATGAGTGGATCAGAAAAATGTGGTGAATGCATACAATGGAATGTTATTTAGTCATAACAAGGAAAGAAATTCTGACATACACTACAAAGTGAATAAAACTTGAGGACATGGCCGGGTGCGGTTACTCACACCTGTAATCCTAGCACTTTGGGAGGCTGAGGTAGGTGGATCACCTGAGGTCAGGAGATTGAGACCAACATGGCCAACATGGTGAAATCCCATCTCTACTAAAAATACAAAAATTAGCTGGGAGTGGTGGTGTGCATCTGTAATCCCAGCTACTCAGGAGGCTGAGGCAGGAGAATTGCTTGAACCTGGGAAGCGGAGGTTGTAGTGAGCTGAAATCACTGGTGCCACTGCACTCCAGCCTGGGCAGTAGAGCAAAACTCTGTCCAAAGGGATAAGTAAATAAATGGAAATAAATAAAATTAAAAAAAACTTGAGGACATACTGCTCAGTGAAATAAGCCAGTCACAAAAAGAAGTAATGATATGATTAGACTTATCCGAGGTATAGTGAATAGCCTAAATCTTAGAGACAGAAAGTAGAATGGTAGATTCCTGGGCCTGAGGGAAGAAAGGAGTGGATAATTCTTGTGTGATGGGTACAGATGTCAGTTTTGCGAGATGAAAAGAGTTTTGGACATGGATGTTGGTGATGGTTGTGCAACAATATGAAAGCACTTAATACTCCTAAGTTGTGCACTTAAAATGGTTTAGATAATAATACATTTTATGTTATGTGTATTTTATCACAATAAAGAAAAAGTAGGGGAAAAAGCAAATAAGAAGAGGGCTTGATATACCACTGCTGGTTTAAAGATGTAAGGAGCCACATGAAAAGATATGACAGGTGGGCTTAAGGAGATGAAAGAAATCCTCAGCAGACAGGCAGCAAATAAAACAAGGATCTCAGTCTTGCAGCCACAAGAAACTGAATTCTGCCAACCATCTAAATGAGAATAAGCCAGGAAGTGGATTTCCCCCCACAGCCTCCAGATAGAGCCATCGTACCTTGTACTTTTATTACTACCTTATGAGACCCTAAGCAGACAGCCATGCCATGCCATCCTAGACATCTGACCTACAGAAACTAAGAGATAATAAATGAGTGTTGCAAGTCCCTAGGTTTGTGGTTGTTTGTTACATAGCAATAGAAAACTAATAGAAACTAAAATAAAACAAATGCCCTGGGTATCAATAGAAAACAAATGCACTGGCAGTTACTTTCTTTCAACACTCTAAAAATAACATTCCTTTTCCTTCTGGTTTCCATTGCATCTATTAAAGAGGTCTAATAATTATTCTTTGAAGGTGATTTATGCTTTTTTTTTTCCAGCTGCTTTTAACATTTTTCTCTCTGGAACAGATTTTTGGCAGTTTGGCTAGGGTGTGCCTATGTGGGTTTTCTTTGTATTTGTTCTTTTGTGCTCACAGGGATCCTTGAAATATGGCTTTATATTCTTTTCAGTTTTGAAATTTATTAGACAGATTTTTCAAATATTTCTTCAGCTCCTGGAAATACTGTATGCCCCACAATGAGTTCTGAAAGGAGGCCAACATTATTTCAACAAACGATCAACAATATAATTGTAAGAGGGAATGGGAAGTAGTGATAAAATAACTTACAACATCAGGCATACATAGTCATGAAATAAGATGGAACTATCAAGCCAGGCTCAGTGGCTCACACCTGTAATCTCAGCACTTTGAGAGGCTGAGGCAGGAGGATCACTTAAGCCCAGGAGTTCCAGACCAATCTGGGCAACATGGCAAAACCTCATCTCTACAAAAAATACAAAAATTAGCTGGGCATGGTGGCACATGCCTATAGTCCCAGCTACTCAGAGGCTGAGATGAAAGGATCTCTTGAGCCTGGGAGGTTGAGGCTGCAGTGAGCCATGATCATGCCACTGCATCCAGCCTGGGCAACACAGCGAGACCCCATCTCAAAAAAAAACAAAGAAAAGAAAAATGGAATTATTAAATTGTGCTACAAGACATGGGAATATTAATACAATTGCACTTGATTTGGGTTGTAAAAATGGGTAGCGTTAATATAAATAATTCCTTATATCCTGGAGAGCAGGTTATCTTGGGTAATAAGAGATCCCTGTGAATTTTAAGCAAGCAACTTGAGTTTTAGCTTAAAATATTCATATTTTGGCTCTTTAGGTAATTGAGCTTTTGTCAAGAAGTATAAAACATTTGAGATCATTAGCTTAGTCTGGGGAAAAATATATATATATATACACACACATATATATAATGCAAAGACAATATAAATAAACATTTAACATGACAGAAAAAAATCACATTATTTTAAAAATACATCACTGATATCTGCCTACCCCCAGAGAAAAAATAGTAGGGTCTTTTACGAATCATACATTTTGTTCATCTACATTACTATAGTATACTGTTAATGTGATTATCTAAAAAAATTATATTATTTGTCTAATAACAACCCACCTCATATCACCATAGCACTAACAATCTTCTCATAAATATAAGCATAGTAGTGGGTACTGTTATTAACATGAGCTGACTAATACAATTTCACATTTCAAACGCAATTGTGGGTGCTCCTTAGACACCTTGATGTGCCTAAGTTATATTTACTTTTAAACATAAACATAAAGAAAATAAACATAGGTTATTTGTAAGACTGTAAAAATTTAGTATGAATTAATACACAGTTATTGATTGTATTTTTGTAATATTTTTCATAGCCTATTGAGTCCTCTTTAAGGACTCTTGAGTTACAAGAGTTCCTGGTGAGACTCATTTATCCAGTAACAACAAAACGTTCTCTTCTTTTTCACTGTCAGTCTTTAGTGCTACTCAAGCAGCCTTAATTTCTTCATTATTCCCAGTTTCTAAAATACAATTTCCATAATGACACTGTCAGTCTATTACCATACACGAGCTGTCTGGACACTTCTATACTTTCTGCTTGTGAACTAGATCCCATCCTTTCTTTACTATTCAATGGTGTCTCTCCAGCAAAGCCCACCACTTTTTCCTTGTCTACTGTGTCTTCCCCATGAGGCTAAATAAACATGCTGTTCAATTCTCTTGACCCCTTTTTATATGACAGCTTTCCACCTCATTTCTCAGTTTTCCTTGATAAAGTCTTAGAAAGATGTTGTCAAAAGTTATTCTCTCCTCCAATATTTACTTAAATTGTCTCCATTCAGGCTTTTTCCCCTGTAATCAGGACCCACAAGGGCCTTATATTGTTACATCTAAAAGTCAATTCTTAGCCCTCATCCTGATTTGTACAGTAGTCCACCCTTATCTGCAGTTTTGCCTTCCACAGTCAATCTCAGTCTGAAAATATAAAATGGAAAATTCCAGAAATAAATTCACAAGTTTTAAATTGCACTCCATTCTGAGTAGTGTGATGAAATCCCACGCTGTCCTTATCTGTCCTGCCCAGGATGTGAATCATCCTTTTGTCCAGTGTATTCAGGCGGTCTATGACCCCCCTGCCTGTTAGCCAACTGGATTATCAGATAGAAAAGCAGCATACATAGTGTTCAGGATAATCCAGAGCTTCAGCCATCTACTAGGGGGTCTTGGAAAATATCTCTTGTAAATAAATGGGGATTACTAAAAGCAATATTTGCAGGTAACCACATTTTCCATTTCCTGAAAACATTTTATTCACTTGGCTTTCAAGATGGCAAATTCCCTAGGTATTCCTCAACTTCCTTGATTGTTCCTTCTCATCTTTGCTTCTTTTTCTTTCTGGCTCTGATGTCTAGACCTTAGATCTTTTATCTTCACTACTGTAGAACACTCATCTAGTCTCCAGCTTTAAATGCCGTTGATATGATCGTGTCTCCCAAATTTATATCTCTAGTTTAAACCTCTTCATTGAACTCCAGACTCAGATCTAACTCTCTATTAGACATCTTTCCCTGGATGTTTAATTGGGATCTTAAATTTTTCATACCCACCTGCAAGCTTCTGAGACTTTCCTCCAAACACAGTCTTAGAGTATGCCCGGGGTTAGAAATGACAACACCATTCTTCAGTTTCTACAGGTAAAAACTTTGTACTCATCTTTAACTCCACCCTTTTCCTTATACTCCACATCCAGTCCACAAAGCATAGCCGAATGTGGCTAGAGATGGAAAAACAAAAACAAACAAACAAACAAAAACCCAGTGACACCTGTTCTCACTTTACATTGGGGATTGCTGCCCTAAAGTGTGTTCTTGGTGCTACGCAGCAAGCACATGCAATTTCCCCAGTCCATTCCTTCCCCCGCCCTCAATGAATAACACATTTTTCTTCCGTCTTCTTTGACATCTGTCTTCCACTTCCCTATTCCTAGCCTCAACTGATGATCTGACATACTATTTCACTGAAAAAATAGAAACAACCAGAAAATAACTTTTAGAAGTTCCAGCACCACTTCTACCCACTTGTAAAGTCAGTCTTTTCTCCTGTACCCGAAGTAAACTGTCCGTGTTTCTTTTATGTAGAACCCCTCTCTATTTGCCTGTTCAACAGCATTACTCCTGAAAGTTCTTCTGTCTACCAGTCTTTTCTATAAGAAAGAAAAAAAATGTTTTTGCCTCTCACATCTTAAAAATATCTTCTCTTGATCTAATTTCTCCTTCCTGCTAACATACCATTTTTCTCTCATTTCCTTTACATTTTCCTCCTTTCTTTTATATTACTCAAAAGAATTCACTGTATTCACTTTCTTTAAACTTTCTCTTCTGAATCTCTTTTTAACTCAGTCCAATGAGGCTCTGGCTGTCGCCATTCAACAGAAACTCTTCTTATCCAAGCTACCAGTGACCTAGATCCAGTGACCTATTCTCAATCTTCATTTGACACAGATGGTATCACCCTCCTCCTTCAAATACTTAAACTTGACTTGGCTCCCATGGCATGGGGCACCATTCTTTGTTTTTTTTTTTTTCTCTTATTTTTATGCCTTCTTTTTGTCACTTTGATAATTTTCTAATTTATATCTCCAGCCTAACCTCCTCATGTGAACTCTGGATTCATACATACAGCTCTTGACCTGACATGATCACTTGAATACCTAATAGGAACGGCAAGCGCAACATGTCCAAAATTGAGATTCTGTTTCCCTCAACCACCTCCAAACCTGCCTCCCCACAGTCTTCCCCACTTCATAAATGGTACCTCCATTGTTCCAAATGCTTAGGTTAAAGATTTTGAAATCATTAACTTCTGTTTTTCTCATACTACACCTTTGATATCAATTAATCCTGTCATGTCTGCTTTCAAAGTATCTCCAAAATGGCTTATTTTTTTCTTCATTGCTACCACCCTGAATTAGTCTGTTTTCACACTGCTCTAAAGAACGGCCTGAGGCTGGGTAATTTATAAAGGAAAGAAGTTTAATTGACTCACAGTTCTGCATGGCTTGGGAAGCCTCAGGAAACTCACAATCATGGCAGAAGGTGAAGGGGAAGCAAGGCACGTCTTATATGCTGGCAGGAGAGAGAGAGAATGAAAGGAGAAGCACAACTTTTAAACCATCAGCTCTCATGAGAATTCACTCACTATAACGAGAACAGCATGGGGGGAAATCACCCCCATGATCCAATCTTGTCCCCCCAGGTCCCTCCCTCAACATGTGAGAATTACAATTCAAGATGAGATTTTGGTGGGAACACAGAGCCAAACCATATCACACCTTGACCTCGAATTGTCATTTCTTGTCTGGATTTTTGCAGTATTCTTCCCCTTCCTTTTTTGTCCTCCACTGTCTTCAGTAAAGTCAGATGTTGTCACATCTCTGCTTAAAACATCCCAATTGGTTCCCATCTCATTCAAAATCATAGCCAAAAAAATTGAAGTGACTGTCTAATATAATATCTTATTATTCTACCCTCACTCATTGTCCTTGTGACACCCTGGTCTCTGAATACATCTGAAACATGAGAAGCATGCTGTGGCCTCAAGGCTTTGTCCCTGTGATTCCCTTAGTGGTGGGTGTCCTTTACCGGCATAGCTGCACAACTTGCTTCCTCACCTACCTCCTTCAGCCATTTACCTAGTTGCCAACTTTTCTATAAAGTCTTCCTTGATCATTGATAAAATTACAGCCCTTTGCTCTAACATTTTCAATATTCTTCCTTATTTTATTTTTTATTAGTCCTTTTACCATTACTTATTTATCTTGCGTTTTTATTGTTATCTCCACTAATGTCCACACCCCCTTGGCTTTCATATGTAAAATCCATGAGGACAGAGGTTTTCTTTCTTTTCCCTGCTGTGCTCTTAGACTTTATACTTGTGCAGACATATAGCGTGTATTTGCTAAGTTTTTGTCGAATGAATGAATAATGAATGAATGAGCACATAGTGGTTTTTACTCTGTCATGATTGCTTACTTGCTTACGAATTTCCCACACTAGAGTCTAAGCTTTCCTTTTTTCTTTTTTTGAGACGGAGTCTCTGTCGCCCAGGCTGTAGTGCAGTGGCATGATCTTGGCTCACTGCAAAGTGGTAGTATACATAGATATTTAATATAGCGTCAAGTATTGTGAAGGATCTAAAATTTTACCTGACTGATAAGGAAACAAGTTAGCCTGCCACTGTTTCATGGATGCTGACACAAGAGGTGAGATTCCTGTGTCACAGACAGATGACTTTATTACTAATGGTATGGCAAATGTTGTGAGCAACATATTTGCATTGGTTCTTCTTGCTCCCCATGTGCCCTGAGAAAGGGACCAACAGAGAGGTGCCCAGGTAGATAGATGTACACATGAAGCAGGCTTGTATCACCGCTAAAGAGGCCTAAACTTATGGAACTAAAATCTTTTATGATGGGCTGCAAATAAACTTGTCTGACCTTTTCTTTAGAAGGAGACATTATCTTTATTCTACAGGATAATAACTTGCCTTCTGTTGTAGAGGGAGTCACTATCTGTCTTTCGTAGCTCTACTATTTAAATATCCTTGAAAGGATAGCCTGGAACAAAGGGGCAGTTAATGGCCCTGCTCATAACCTGTGCAGAAGCATAAGAGACCCATGAGGAATTGTCTACCAATAATATCTGCATTGTCTAGATCTCAGGAGACCCTTTAAGCCATGGGTAGAATAGTGTAATTAATTATTCTTATTCCAAATACAATAATGATTTCATTATTTATGTATTGGCATTTTTAAAAGAGTTAATTATTTCTATTCATTTATATAGACAGCTTTAAAATAATTTTATGGTACTTTTGCAAACATTCCCTTACTATTGTATATTTTATTTTAAATAATTAATGACTATTAACTATTGATGAAGTCTAGAGTTTAATTGCTTCAACCTTATGATAACTTCAAACACATAACCATTAGAATGCATGGAAAAGCCTGAAACTCAAAAGAATTACAACGTTACAGAACCTGTTCCAAAATAGAGAATAGAGTATTCATGAATTTGGAGTTTATAGCAAATGCTTAATCAAAGAAAGGACAACCTCTATGAACCTAAGCCAACATACTAGAATACTCAATTAACTTTTGTCCTCCTTCATGTAACTTTCAGCAGGGGCACAAAATCTAGAGGAAAAAAAAATCTTTAAAGGAACAAGAAGAGTCAATGTGGTGGATTTCACAGCGATTATTATTGTATGGTGTAACACCTATTTCCAGAATGTGTCCCGTGGTCATACATGTTTTGATTTTGTATCATCTTCCATTAAAAACACATAGCATAATGCTTGGTATAGAATAGCTGTTTAAAAATTGTTATAATTATTAATGATTTAACTTAATAGAAGCTGTATAATTTTTAAGAGATAGGCTTTGCCATCAGGTTTGGGTTAGAATTGTGACAATAATAATGAGCACTGAAAAATTACATGTCACTCCTCTTTCAACCTCATATTTCTCATATCTAAAATAAGGACATGGGCCAGGTGCAGTGGCTCACGCCTGTAATCTCAGTACTTTGAGAGGCCCAGGCGGGTGGATTACTTGAGGTCAGGAGTTCAAAACCAGCCTGGCCAACATGGCAAAACCCCATCTCTACTAAAAATACAAACGGTAGCTGGGTATGGTGGCAGGCACCTGTAATCCCAGCTACTCAGTAAGCTGAGGCATGAGAATTGCTTGAACCCGGGAGGTGGAGGTTGCAGTGAGCTGAGATCGCACCACTGCACTCCAGCCTGGGGTATAGAGCAAGACTCTGTCTCCAAATAAATAAATAAATAAAATAAAATAAAATAAAATAGGGACATGGCCAAGCACTGTGGCTTACCACTTGTAATCCCTGCACTTTGGGAGGCCAAGGCAGGAGGACCCTTGAGGCCTCAGACCAGCGTGGGCAACATGAGGAGACCCCATCTCAACAAAAATTTTTAAAAAAATTATCCAGGTGTGGTGGCATGCACCTGTGTTCCCAGCTACTCAGGAGGCTGAGTCGGAGAACTGCCTGAGCCTGGGAGGTGGAGGCTGCCATGAGCTGAGGTCATGTCACTGCACTCCAGCCTGGGTGACTGAGTGAGACTGTCTCAAAAAAGAATAATAAAATAAAAGAGGGACAATAATATTTTCTTTGATATTTCATTAGGATTAAATAAGATGATGTATGTATTAACAGATGTTTTTCACTCTACATTTATGTTCTTTCTGGTTCAGGTCTTTCTGTAAGTCACAATGGCAGCTCTAGGTTTTAACTTTTTAAAATTACTACTCACATGCTCAGCCTTTGTTTTGTTTTTGTTTTATTTTGTTTTTCTCACTCAACATGTGCATCTTGCCTCTGTGGCTAATACCAGAAGGAGTTCAACTGTTCAAAGTTCAACCACATGATGCGTTAGGATGTATTTCCTCCTATGAATGTTTAAATCCTTATGTGAGGCCCAAATTACCAGCTCAGACTTCAGGCTTCTTTTTTGTACACTTCATGTTTATTCCTTACCAACAAACCTCGGTAGAATCATCCTGAACCATCAGAGAAGTTCTAAGACAGTGAATCTGAAATAAGAAAGAATCTGATTCTGGGCTTTTTTTTCCCCCCTCCCTGCTTGAGGTTTTTTTTTTTTTTTTTTTTTTGGCTTCTGCATAAATTCGTCTTCTTTTATCTCAATGAAGAGCTCAAAAAAATGACAGGGATGGACCTGTGAGCCAACACATCAAGTATCCCCTGACGCCTTTTCTCCAGGGGCAACTGCTGTGATGATATTTACATAATTAATAGAGGCCATTTAGGTAATTTTTCTCACAGCAACTAAAAGCTGCTGTAGAATCATTAGCTTTTTAACCTATAGCCATAGTACAGACAGGCATAATTTTTATTAAATAGAAATTTTGTGTCAATGGGCATCCTGTTATGCCTGTAACAGCCCCTAGCACAAAGCTTGCTATACACTAAACCCAGAGTAAATGCTAATTGCAATTATTATTGCAAAAATGAGGATTCCAATGATGATAACTGAGAAAGTCAATAATGCTTCAGAAACAGTGAAAAATCCTAGGATCTCAATTTTTGAAACATATCCAGGCTATTTCTCCTTTTCTAACTTAGAAATTTTATATATGTATACATGTGTGTTGACATATACACATATATATTTATATATTCAATTAATGGCTAACTAGAAGACTAATTTAATTGATTATTACATTTATGATCCATCAAGGGGAGTTTTTAAATCTACAGGAATAAAGAATACTAGAAAATCATATCTGAATTTTAACAGCATAATTATCTGTTGAAAAATCATTATCTTTGAAGAGTCTTATCTAAGAGGACTACAAAGTCATTGCAATGATTTCTTAAATTTTACTACCATTCGAATATTCACTTATTTCTATAGCAATATCTCCCTGGATAGCAGATAATAAGGTTCCCTTTCCAGGTAGCTATGGGAGATAGATATTATACATTAATAATAACCTGCTTTCTCCGCATATTTACATAACAATAACTCCTAGATCCAGTTCCCTGAATTGTCTGAAATAAGAATCAAAAGCATTTGCTTCCCAGGTATTGAAATGACATCTAGACACTTTGAAAACCCTGGACTCTATGTATATTTATGTGTTGTTTGCATATTATGTACTTGTAGAGATAGCTTTTAATCCTGTGAAGACAAATATCCTTTGCATTTTATTTCTAACTTGTATTATTTACTGTTATTATCTTTAATTTTTGAGCAGTATATAATTTTGCTTTACCGCAGATTTCTAAACTTTACTTGATAAATCCTTTTTTTTGAGACAGAGTCTCACTCTGTCACCCAGGCTGGAGTGCAGTGGCAGGATCTCAGCTCACTGCAACCTCAGCCTCCCACATTCAAGCAATTCTCCTGCCTCAGCCTCCCGAGTAGCTGGGACTACAGATGCATGCCACCCTGCCCAGCTAATTTTTGTATTTTTAGTAGGGACGGAGTTTCACCATATTGGCCAGGATGGTCTCGATCTCTTGACCTTGTGATCAGACTGCCTAGGCCTCCCAAAGTATTGGAATTACAGGTGTGAGCCACGGCACCCGACTGAGAAATCTTTACTCTAAATATAGTAAAGCTTCTTTCATTTCGCTTGTTTCTAATTGTCTTTATATACTGAAGTATAGCTATCTCTTGCATATTAAAGTAGATGTGACATTTTTAAAGTATTTATTTTTAGATATATAGATGTATTTATACATTCCCTCTGATTCTGATAAGATTCAGAACTACTTTGCTGGCCAAATTTGGGCCAGGAAATTTGATAGAAAGCAAATATGGTTTTGAAATTAGATATTTCATAGAAAGTATAAAAAACTTATAAGTTGTTTGTAATATTATTACCTCACATTCTTCTCCATGTAGAAGAGGCATTTTCAGGATTCAAAATGATATTTTTATCATTGGGTTAAAATGCTCTTACAATTAGGTTAAATTCCCTATAATTTTATTATTACATTAAAATGCCCTTATAATTTTAAATTTTGTAATCTCATTTAGTGATTTAGTTTATACTTTTTTTCCCTAAACTCATTGTTTACTTCCTAATTTATTTTACAAGGGTGTGTCTATGCGGTTTATTACTATATTCCTTGATAAAAATAGCCAATGGCTAAGAATTTCAGTGTAATCATCATCAATGAAAATGAACTTCATTTTGCGTTGGTCTGTGTAGTAACAGCTGAATATTCACACCAAGCAAATTCAGATTATACCTTTTTGCTTTACTTTTTTTTTCAATCTAATGACAGTTAACACTTATTGTCAACAGTTGCAGAAAGAATCTTAGCCTAGGAGTCACAATATTTGGATTACGATGCCACCCTACAACTTCCTAAATATTTGACTTTGGTAACATTAATAACTTCTCTCAACCTCTCTGTCTTCTTTTGTAAAATAACAACAACAATAATACCTTCCTATATGGCTGTTTGTGAAAGTTAGATATATATATTCCACACAGGGTCTATTACATAAAGTGTTCAATAACTATCAGCTATATTATTACATTACTAACATTATGATTTCCCTTTCTTTTTCTTTCTCTTCTTCCTTTTTTCCTCTTCATCTTCCAAAATATCTCTGTGGAATTTAACTGATTTCTCTGCGTATTTATCTGAAAAATAGTTCAAATTATTTTCTGCACCAATTAGGCAATGCATATAACACTTTGTGAAATATTAAGCTCTATGAAAATCTGGGGTACACATTGTATTAAATATAGTGTATCTGGGATTCTTCACATATTAAATTGTTTAGAAGTAGCAGCTTTTCATGATTTAACATAAAATACCCTGCAGGAACAATGATGCCTCCCAGCTGATTTAACAGTAGCAGGGAAACTAACATGAGTATCAGAATGAATTAGGCATACTTTGGCAATTCTATAAGCAATCGGGCTGAATGATGCTGTTTCTCAGAATATTCGGAAAAAAATTGTATTTCTTAAATTGAGAATTCTGCCTTCTCGATCTCCAGTATGGAAAGCATAGCTCCATTTTTGCAAATGAGAAAGTATCTTTTTTATTTTCTGAAATGTGTCCCTCATTGCCCTTCATGTGCATACAGAAGCATAATAAGGTGAATTCTATTTGAGCTCTGCCTTTTCAAAGTGTGGGAGCAGTTTGGAGAGCCAACATAAGAGCCACATTTTTGTTCTTCAGTTTCCAAGTGTGACTTTGAAGAAAACAGCTGTGGTTGGTTTGAAGCAATTAGTGGTGACCATTTTGACTGGATACGGAGCTCTCAGAGTGAACTTTCTGCTGATTTTGAGCACCAGGCTCCACCTCGGGATCATAGTCTCAACGCATCTCAAGGTAAGAAGCAAACAGGGACTCTCCAACCACTGCTATTTACTGTTTAGTTAGACTTCAGAAGAGAAAGGGAAGCTAGTACGGTTCTGTGATAACTACAACAAAAGGTCAGATAGTTGAATATTGTCAATTACAGTTATGCTGTCTGCATGGACTGATTCCTTTATGGGTGGTACAGATAGCATATAGATATATTTTTGGCTGAACTAGCTGAAATTACCAATTGTCTTTGGTATCATTTAGCATGAGATGTAGATAGTGGTTCAACATTTATCAGAGCAAATTTGACTAAGAGTCACTGATTGATTGTTTATTGTATAATTTTAATTTCAGTTAGACAATGATCTTGCTCAGTGTAGGGTTAAGAGACAGATGTCTCATTTTAGAATCCAATAGGTTAATGAAGGGTTTGTTTTTTTATCTCAACAGGGCATTTTATGTTCATTCTGAAGAAAAGCAGCAGCTTGTGGCAAGTTGCTAAGCTTCAGAGCCCAACTTTCAGCCAGACAGGACCTGGATGCATACTTTCCTTCTGGTAAATATTAAACAAATATTTAAACAATATTAAACAGTTCACCCTAGTGGTGAAGTGTTTGCAGGCATACCTCTGCACTTATTCATTTCTGTGGTTTACTGCTGGTTTTACTCTAAAAATAGTATTGCATTAAATTCATATGATTTTAATTTTACCTAGGAGCGTGTTCTCAGTATATGTTGTTTTCTTTCTTAAGATGAAAGGGGCTCTTTCCCTCCAACCATGGATTATAATTTAATTAAGATTTCTTCCTCTTGTTATGTACTGAGCTCCTTGAGACAAGTTCCCAGCGTTGTGAGAACCACAGAGTGTGTGCCTCAGTAGATAAGCTCTTGCAAATGGACAGCCACAGTTATTGCAGGAAAGAAAAGTGTCTTATGATAACTCATTAAAATTGACTGTTGACTGAGTAGAAAAGTCTAAAGGTTAAATATGTAGTCTATTCTATAAATCACTTCCATTTCTTACGTTTACTCTTTTTTAGGTTCTATAACTATGGCCTGTCAGTGGGAGCAGCTGAGCTGCAGCTACATATGGAAAATTCTCATGACTCAACAGTGATTTGGAGAGTATTATACAATCAGGGCAAACAATGGTTGGAGGCAACCATTCAGCTAGGGCGCCTTTCGCAGCCCTTCCATTTGTCACTAGATAAAGTCAGTCTGGGCATTTATGATGGGGTCTCAGCTATTGATGACATCCGATTTGAAAATTGTACTCTCCCTCTTCCTGCTGAGAGCTGTGAAGGGCTGGATCATTTCTGGTGTCACCACACCAGGGCTTGCATAGAAAAGCTTCGGTTATGTGATCTGGTGGATGACTGTGGTGATCGTACTGATGAAGTCAACTGTGGTAAGTTCTATTTGGTTGGGGGATTCTCTTTCTCATTTTGAAAGTGTTGACCTTGATGCATTCACTTTTGTCTTGCCAATCAAACTGATAACAGTAAGCATAGCTCCAAAGCTGATGAATGTTATGTGTGGTTAATTAGTCAAGCCATCAGTATTTTTAAGTGGATTTATTAGATACTAGATACCAAATACTAGAGATACAATGAAAAACACAACTACAGAGTCCCTGCCCTTGCGGAGCTTACAATCTTACTGAAAGACAAATATCTAAATATTTAATAAAGAAAAATGAAATGGTAGCTTTGATAGGAGCGATGAAGAAGAGTGCTGTGACCTTATATAATAGTGGCATTGGACTTTCTAGACATTAGGACTTAGATCAGATCTAAAAAAATCACAAGTCAAAGCATGTATCTAAAAACCCTGAGATGTGGCTGCAAGGCAGATGGAAAATAGCCAGTGTGGCTAGAGCAAGGAATGAAGGGGAAAGAGGGCCCAAAATATAATAAGGATGAAGGTATGGGGAACGCCAGATTCGCAGGCCTTTGTAGTACATAGTAGTACAATTTGAACCTAGCTCCAGTATTGCCCTCTGCACTTAGTGGTGCAGTGCGGAAAATAAGTTAGAAGTTAATAGGATTTTTTCTTTTTGAGTTACAAAACCCAGTCAAGAAAAGAAAAAGTTTGCATCTTTCCTTGGACTCAGATTCCTCATCCAGAAATAGCAATGATTTTTAAAATTGAAGATAGTTGAATATTATATTTATTTCATAAATTACTTATATTTTATATATGAAAATTATTTTATAAATTATGCAATTTATTAAATTTATTTTATAAGTAAATTATTTCTTTTATGTATTAAATTTATGTTCATGAAATACAGATGCTAATTACAAACCAAAGTAGTAATATAAAATGCTTACTACATCATAGAAAACATTAAGAAATTTCCATATAAATCATCGTAGAGAGTTTTGCATATATGTAATCTTTCGTACACATATTATCAAAGGCATATCAAAGTCAGGCTTATTAAACTCAGAATTACCATGCATCTCACGAAATTTACACACCGATATTTGAGTGGGTATAATTAAAATGGTGATTTTGACAATGACTATCCTATGAAGTGTAACTTTTCCTAAGGCCAATTCATTTTTGCAAATTTCGAAAGCCTTTTCATCTTTTCAAGCTCTCTGAATCCCACTCATTAAAAAATGTCGATGTGCTGCTAAAAATAAGCAAATTGCCCCTCAGACTTCCCTGTGTTCACTTAGTAGGATGTGGTAATGCGAGTACAACTATAATATCAAAATACTTCTTGTGATTATGGATTAGTGAAAGAATGTCAGTTTCTCACACGGCTTTCCATCAAGGCATATTACTTCATGACACACTGTACATTACAGATCCACAAATCCATGTTGGATTTCCTGAAATATACTGAGAGATGCGGTCTTTTATGGAAAGGTGGAGCTAGCGTATTCCCTTTGGAAATGAAGTTTGAGTGTGCAGTCAGCACCAAGACAGACAATAGAAAAACGTGTTTGCTTTAGCGTCAGTTTTATGTCAGAAACGCAGCAACTTGCCGTTCACCTTCTGCCCTACAGCCAAAGACTGACATCTGGAGGGTACACTGTGTCCCCCCAGTTCACATCACAGCTGGTCTTGATTAGTCACAAGTGAGGAAATATCAAAAGAAAGCTCATCTCCCACTTGACATTTACTCACTTGGTTCCCTTCATTAGGTCTAAGCTCCTCTTCTGTGATTTTCCAAGACAGATGATTTATTCTCGCCTGGCTGCATTTATTCACATACTCTTTTATTTATTGTTTCAGAGTATTTGTTCACTTTTGGCATCAAGTGTCATTACTAACATGAATAAAGGACAGTTGACATTTATTTTAAAAAAAGCTAACATGTAAATGAAGCTAAAATGTAGAACTACTTGTTAATTCTAAAACCTGTCCCCTTCCTCCAAAGACTGTCAAATGCCCATTTTATACCATTTATTCTACAGTGAATATCATTTGAAAAATTGACACGTTCCTATATTACCCTAGAAATTTAGATAGAGTTTTCAATTGTTGACTATGGTAGGCTTCCCCCTTACCTGGGGGCTTCAGAGATCACCAGTGGATTCCCGAAACTGAGAATAGTACCTAGTCCTATATACACTATGTTTTTTAATATACATACATACCTATGATAAAGATTTTTGTTTGTTTGTTTTTGTTTTTTGTTTTTTGTTTTTTATAGAAAGAGTCTCCCTCTGTTGCTTAGGCTGGAGTACAGTGGCAGGATCTCTGCTCACTGCAACCTCTGCCTCCCGGGTTCGAGCGATTCTCCTGCCTCAGCCTCCTGAGTAGCTGAGATTGCAGGTGCCCGCCACCACTCCCAGATAATTTTTTTTGTATTTTTAGTAGAGATGGGGTTTCAGCATGTTGGTTGGGCTGGTCTTGAACTCCTGACCTCGAGTGATCTGCCCGCCTTGGCCTCCCAAAGTGCTAGGATTACAGGAGTGAGTCACTGCGCCCAGCCTGATAATGTTTAATTTATAAATTAGGCATTGTAAGAGATTAACAACTACTAACAAAATAGAACAATTATAACAATATGCCTGCACCGTAACTCTTGCACTTTGGTGCCATTATTAAGTAAAATAAGGGTGACACTTAAACACACGCACTGTGATCCTGTTACAATCGATCTGATAACTGAGATAGCTACTATTTGTGATGGTACAAGATTTCATCAGGCTGCTCAGAATGACCTGCAACTCAAAATGTATGAATTGTTTATTTCAGGAATTCTCCATTTCACATTTTTTTTTTTAACCACAGTTGATTGTGGGTTAGTGTAACTGCTAAAAGCAAAACATCAGATAAGGTAAGACTGCTGTAAGACTCTTCCTAAGTCTGAATTGGTCTAGGGACTGAAGGAAGTTGGAAGTTGCAGCTCAAAGGAGCTACAATTCAGTGAGAAGAAAAGACCCATACTGATGAATCACAGCAAAAAAAGTGGCAAGGCACATACCTAACATTAGGGTAAACAGAGGTGGAGGAAGTGGTGGGGTGTTTAGAATACATGGGGAAGATGGTGCAGGCTATGGGGAAGAATAGTAGGCATGTGGCAGTCATTTTAATTTGGGAGAAGTGGAGTTTGAAAGAGGAGTTTTTATTTAAGTATAGATTCTATGAGCATACATGAAAGAATCTGGATTCGAGAAGGAAGTAGTAATACTGCCATTGAAGGATTGTTACCTTGGCACTGATGCATAGGGACTGTAGGATCTGGGACGGGATGGAACCAAAGACAAGAGATTTTGGGAATGAGGTCAGGAAAACATCTACATCAGGGTGCTTGTTAAAAATGTGGATTTCTGGGCTTCACCCTATATCTAATAAGCTAGTATCTGTTTCAGTGTTTTGCTATGAAGTCGGCAATTTTACCATGAGCCCCAGGTGATTCTTAACACATGATTGTTCTCAGCTCTGCCTGTTAGAATCACCAAGGGAGCTTCGAAAAAATCCTGGTGCGTGGCTTTACCACTAGGAGCAATTAAATCAACACCTCTGGAGATGAATTCTGGGCTTCAGTGTTTGTTTGTTTTTTTCATGTTCCCTGGCGATTGGAACATTCAGTTGAGGTTGAAATCTACTGAGCCAGAAGTTTCTCACAGTGAGCCAGGCATGGGGTCTTGATCATTTGCCTGGAGTTATGGTCATAGAAATGGAGAAGAGATGTGCATAAAAAATATTTGGAAAAAAGTGTCCAAAGCAATTCCATCTTTAGTTCATAAAATATTATTAATTGATATATTATTTAGAAACAAAAACTCTTTTAAAAAAAACACTTCAGTGTTGGATTTTAAAAATAAAGTGGCTTACCTTGGCATGAGCAAAGTATCAACTAGCATTCTTTAAATATTAATAAATAGAATGTGGTTGCATGTATTTTTGTCCCTAATTATCTTTTGCTTTTATTTCATGTGAATTTCAGCACCTGAGCTGCAGTGTAACTTTGAAACTGGAATCTGTAACTGGGAACAAGATGCAAAAGATGACTTTGATTGGACCAGGAACCAGGGTCCAACTCCAACACTTAACACAGGGCCAATGAAAGATAACACTCTGGGCACAGCTAAAGGACACTATCTCTACATAGAATCTTCAGAGCCACAGGCTTTTCAAGACAGTGCTGCCTTACTCAGCCCAATCCTTAATGCCACTGATACAAAAGGCTGCACCTTCCGCTTCTATTACCACATGTTTGGAAAGCGCATTTATAGGTTGGCAATCTACCAACGAATCTGGAGTGACTCAAGGGGACAGCTGCTGTGGCAGATATTTGGGAATCAAGGCAACAGATGGATTAGGAAACACCTCAACATTTCCAGCAGGCAGCCCTTTCAGGTATGGATAATAGATTTTATAATGTACACTTGAAATGCATCTGAATGTCTAAGGAATATGAAAGATCGCTGTATTCTCTAATTAAAAGCAAGTGGAATTTGATCAAAGTTACGCTGAGACACATTTATCATTTAATTGAGGGTGTATCAAAGCTCTTTACATTGTTTCCTCCTTGACTACCCCCAATAATGTAAGATTAGAATTTCTGAAGATGAACATGTGGCCAGTGGAAACAGCTGCAGGTCCTTCCAATTTCAAGTAATTGCTTTACTGAAATGAACCACCTGGAAGTGGAGGGAAGAGTTTTGCACAATCTCTGATATTTTGCAAAGAGCACAGACACTGAAATCTGTGATTTTGCATATTTCATTTTATTTTTATTATTTTATAGGTAAGTAACAGAAATCCAGGCTTTATTCAACAATCAGTTCCTCTGAGGAACAGCTAGAGTTTGAATGTAGTTCTCCTTACTCCTGGGGGAATATTCTTTACTTCAGATCTCACCTGTTGTTTTCTAAAAGTCAGACTTACTATAGCAAGCTCAAATGCGTATGTGGCTGTTAACAGTTTTGTAAAGGAATTTTATATATTATCTATCTGATTCTCTCAGCTATTTCCTGACTTTGGTAAGCCAGAAGTCCTTTCAGCCAATTTTGTAGATTCAAAGAAATAAGCTTAGAGTGCTGGTTGTTTATCCCTGGCCAAATAGCTTATGGGCAGCAGAACTGGGATTTGGACCAGAACTCACAGTTTGTGATTAATGAACATTTATTTACTTTCCAGCATATCATGGAGCCTATAACATGCAGGGGGCTTGAATATTTGTTCTTTCATCCTATAGTCAAATTAATCTACACATAATATACTGGAAAAAAACTTCTTACCTGTCCCTGGCTAAACTTTTTTTGCATGTACTAAACTTCTTTAGTTACCCAAATTTAAAGCACTATATCTATCTAAATGTCTAAATCTAGTTAACAGTTTTGTAACCAAAAACTTAGCTCCAGGCCACCTTTTGAAATCTTCTAAAAGTCATAGATGTAGACTGTACAGTGAAGAACACATTGGAATGGGAGATTTGTCCAGATAGATATAAACCGAAAGCATGAGAACGGATCCCCCATCTATAGTGTGGCATCGTTCAGCTCTCCCACAGGGTAAGGTACATGTAAGGATGAGAATGAATCCCCCATCTATAGTGTGGCGTCGTTTGGCTCCACCACAGTGTAAAGTATGTGTAAGCGTGAGAATGAATCCCCCATCAGTGTGGCATCGTTCTGGTCTCCCACAAACATAAGATACATGTAATCATATGGAATGAAATGGAAAGGAAGTCCTTTGACTTTCATGTAATAATGGCTTATCCACTTCAAATTAATTCTTAAGGTCTCATTGGGTCAATTATAATTTGCCTCAAGCTAGTATGTAGTGGATAAGCCCTTCTTATGATATTTACTCAACGACTGGTTTCCAGGAGAAAATCAACTTTGCAGGGAAGCAGCTTCATAGCCAGATTGACGTGGGACTAACCAAGGAACACTTTCGTCATGAACCTCAGACATGAAACTTGAGGTTTGAGACCCATGTTGGGTTACAAATGCAGTGTTCTGATTGATTTTATCTAAGGCTCCTTTTAGTCTTAAAAAATAATAAGAAGAAGATTCAGGCCCGAAAAGATGAAATCAGAGATCCTCCATGCTGTGTGGATTTGTCATTCCAGTGAGTAAAAAATGGGGCCTGAAAGGGGGCTCACACCTGTAATCCCAAGACTGGGAGGCCGAGGCGGGAGGATTACTTGAGGTCAGGAGATCAAGACCAGCCTGGGCAACATGGCAAAACCGCATCTCTGCTAAAAATAGAAAACAACTAGCCAGGCATGCACCTGTAATCCCAGCTACTTGGGAGGGTGAGGCAGGAGAATCGCTTGAACCCAGGAGGCTGAAGTTGCAGTGAGCCGAGATGCGATACTGTACTCCAGCCTGGGCAACAAAGCATGACTCCTCACAAAAAAAAAAAAAAAAAAAAAAAAATAGTTGGGCAGGGTGAGACGCTGATTTAAGGAACAGGATGTTTTTTTCTCCATTAAATGATGGATAGACATAGTTTCTGTTCTACTGAGAAACAGCAGCAATAACAACCAGCATTTTAATTAACTGTGATATGGTAGATGGAATTACCAGCAGATAGGAGGTACTCATTCTGTGTTTGCATAAAGAAAAATGCAGAGATTTTTCACGATCACTCATGTAAAATGAAAGAAATAGGATAGGAACAAATTGTACATGTAAGTATACAGCAACCAGTTTACTTGTTAATGTCAGTTGAAATAATCAGCCAATGCTTTCATGTGTGCCTTGGTCAGTAAAGGCTCAGGAAATCATTACACATGAAACTTCAGTTCAATCTTTTGATTTTTATTACAAGCTTTATTTTGTATAACATATAATAAACTAAAAATATTGAAAGTTTAGAAACCATCAGCACACAATCGAGGTGATGGAAATATACTTCACCTCCAGTTTCCTGATGCCTCTTTATAATACATTTCTCTGGCCCCTCATTCCTGGCCCTTAACAACCACCGAACTGCTTTCTGTCACTGGACAGTAATTTATGCAGTCAAAAAATGTATGTAAATAAAATTTTACACTATGCACTTCTTTGTCTGACATTTTATGTTTTTTTCTCTGCATGTTTTACCTCTAGAGTCTGCCTTGTTTCATTTAGTATAATTATTTTGAGATTCATTCATGTTATAGTATGTATCCATAATTAATTCGGATAAAGCAAGTTAATTCATTAATGTATTGATTGATATTTAGACTGTTTCTAGTTTGGGCTATTATGAATACATGTGCTATGAACATTTGTGTTGATATCATTATATGAACACCTACTTTTATCTCTCTTGGGTAAATACCCAGGAGTGCAATGGCTGAGTCTTACGGCAGAAGTATGTTTAACTTTTTAAGGGACTCTTAAACTGTTTTTCAAAGTTTACACTTTTTTTTTATTCCCATCAGCAGTGTATGAGAGTTTCAGCTTCTCCACATCCAAGCCAGTGCTTGGCTATTATCAGTCATGCTAATCTTAGCTATTTAAAAATAGATAGTGGCGTCTCATTTTGGTTTTAATTTGCATTGCCCTAAGCATTAATTATGTTGAGCATATGTGCTTATTTACCAAACAAATGTCTACTTTGAAATGTCTGTTCCAGTCTTTCACCCAAGTTTTAAATGGGGTTGTTTGTTTTTCATTATTAAATTTTGAGCTTTTAAAATATATTTTTGATGCAAGCCTTTTATCAGATATATGAATTGCAAATGTTTTCTCCCAGACTGCAGCTCGTCTTTTCAGTCTCTTAATAGATTCTTTTGAAGAGCAGATTCTTTTTTTTAAATTTGATGAGTTCTTCTTATCAATATATTATTTTATAAATCATGCTGTGGGGTCATATCAAAGAAAGCTTTGCCTTACTCAAAGTCCCAAATGTTTTCACATCTTCCCTCTCCTCTCCTTTGGGAACTGAGAATTACACATAAATTCAGTTACTTGAAATTTACTGTCTACTATTGCTCTGTTCATGTTTTTTAAAAATTTATTTTCTCTCTATATTTTATTTTGAGAGGTGTGTATCTTTTCTTCTTTAATGACTAATGTGCTATCAGCCTACCATGTAGCTGGGACTACAGCCGCATGCTACTATGCCCCGCTAATTTTTGTATTTTTAGTAGAGATGAGGTATCACCATATTGGTCAGGCTGGTCCTGAACTCCTGACTTCGTGATCCACCTGCCTCGGCCTCGCAAAATGCTGAGATTACAGGCGTGAGCCACTGCGCCCAGCTCCTTTAGTGTATCTTGCATGTCTCTACTTTAGAACATATAGAATACTGTTTCAATAAGCATTTTAGTGTTCTTAACTGATAACTCTGGCATCTTGATTTACTCTGGATCAGTTCTGACTGCGTGATTTTTCTCCTTATTATGAGCCACGTTCTTCTGTCTTTTGTTGTTACCGTTGCGTCTCTGCTAAATTGTGTCTGGATGTCAGATACGGTGACTTTTATCTTATTGAGTGCTGGAAGTATATATAAATATTCTTGAGCTCTGTATTGGTATGTATTTAAGTTTAGTTGGAAAGAGTTTGACTCTTTTTGGTCTTGCTTTAAAATTTCATTAGGTGGGATCAGACCAGTTCTCATTTTAGAGCTAATCACTCCCAATTAGTGAGGCAAGATCCTTCTGGGTATCCCTGGGAATCCTGAGGTGTTTCTGGTTTGGCTGATAAAATAAGCACTATTACTGGACCTTGGTGAGCATCTGTACTGTTACTTTTCATCTTATCTGGGTGTTCTTTCCCCAAACGTAGGTACTTTTCTCTAGGCCTGTCCTAACAATTACTTAGCTATGTACTTTAGGGGGACCCTTTGCAGAGCTCTGGAGTTCTCTTTCTGTGCAGCCCCTTCTTCTCAGAAACCTTGTCCTGAGAGCTCATGTCAACATGGTTTCTGTGTACTCTCAGCTCTGTCCCCTCAGCTCAGGGAGAACGATGGGCTCCTCTTGGGCTCTTCTCCTGGAGTAGTGGGCTGGAAAACTTTCTCCAGGCATAAATTAGGGCAGTTGATAGGCTCACCTTGTTTGAGACTGACTTTACAGCGTCTTGCAAACTTTTGTGGCATACATTTTGTCCATTTTTTTGGTTGTTTCAGGAGGGAGAGAAAGTCTAGTTCTTGCTACTCCATCATGGTCATTGCAGAAGTCACCCTAACTGATGTTTATCAATACAGTCTGTTGCTACACATTGAACTTGCTTAAGATAATTTTTAGATGGCACAGAACTTTCTGTCCATTGAATGAGACTCTCTGCTTATTTTGCAAGTGCTCATTTGTATGGAGAAACTTCAGAAAGTTTGTGGAAAAATGAAGTTAAAAGATAAACATTGAAAATGTGATCTTCGGTTTTCATCCCTAAAGAACTGATGGTCCTGGGAACTTAACAATGTCAATGCAGTCTCTTATACATTATTAACTTAAGAAAAATGGGTGCCCTTTCCACATTTGTTGAGATTGGGAAACAAAAAGAAGTCAGAAGGAGCCAAATCAGAGCTGTAAGGTGGATGCCTGACAATTTCCCATTGAGACTCTCACAAAATTGCCTTTGCTTGATGAGAGGAATGAGCAGAAACATTGCGGTGTTAGAGGACTCTCTGCTAAAGCTTTCCCAGGTATTTTGCACTAAAACTTTGGCTAACTTATTCGAAACACTATCATGATAAGCAGATATTATCGTTCTTTGACCTTCCACAAAGTCAACAAGCAAAATGCCTGAAATGTCCCCAAAAAACTGTTGCCATGACCTTTGCTCTTGAGTGATCCCCTTTTGCTTTGTCTGGACCACTGCCACCTTTTGGTAGCCATTGCTTTGATTGTGTTTTGCCCTCAGGATCATACTGGGAAAGCCGTGTTTTATCTTCTGTTACAATTCTTCAAAGAAATCCTTCAGGGTCTTGACCCTAGTTCTTTAAAATTTCCAATGAGAGCTCTCCTCTTGTCTGCAGCTGATCTGGGCACAACACTTCTGGCACCCATGCAGTGGAAAGTTGGTTCAACTTTAATTTTTTAGTCAGAACTGTGTAAGCTGAACCAATTAAGATGTCTATGATGTCGGCTATTGTTTGTGCTGTTGATTATCAGTCTTCTTCAATTAGGGCACAAACAAGATTAATTTTTTTTCCTTGCAGATTGATATGGATGGTCTGTCCCTGTGGACTTCATCTTCCACATCATCTCGTTTCTTCTTTAAAAAAGCTGTCCACTTGTGAACTACTGATTTCTTTGGTGCATTGTCCCCTCAAGCTTCTTGTAAAGCATCAGTGATTTCACCGTTCTTTCACTCAAGCTTCATCATAATCTAATGTTTGTTCTTGCTTCAATTTTAGCAGAATTTACATTGCTCTGCTAGGGGCTCTTTTCAAACTAATGTCTACTCCTTCTTACTGTCTCAAACTAGATCCTGTTCAAACATGCTATAATAAATTAGTATGAGTTTATTTTGCTGCCAAAATTGAAATCTTTGCATAGTTTTTTTCATAATATACGTTTTCCATGAACTTTTTAAAGCCTCTCACGTATCCACAGGTAGAGTGCCTTACCTATTCTGACTTCAGTCAATTATTCAAGACCTTTCCTTGTCAGTGATACATTAGAAAGGTAGAGTATTGAAAAATAAGAGTAGCTTCTGCTGATTAAGAAATACTATATCTTTTTCTACTTCTTTCTTTCTTTTTTTCTTTTTTTTTTTTTTTTTGAGACAGCGTCTTTCTCTGTCACCCAGGCTGGAGTGCATTGGTGTGATCTCAGCTCACTGCAACCTCTGCCTCCCAGGGTCAAGTGATTCTCCTGCCTCAGCCTCCCGAGTAGCTGGGACTATAGGTGCCTGCCACCACGCCCAGCTAATTTTTGTATTTTTAGTGGAGACAAGGTTTCACCATATTGGCCAGGCTGGTCTTGAACTCCTGACCTTGTGATCTGCCTGACTTGGCCTTCCAAAGCGCTGGGATTACAGGCATGAGCCACTGTACCTAGCTTTCTACTTCTTTCTTATTATTTTCCTCCTCTCTCATTCCCATATTCTCTCCTTTCTCCTACTTTCCTCCCCACTCCCTGTTTCCTTCCTTTCATCTTTCCTGTTTTCAAGACTTAATATTTCTTGAACCTCAGATGTTATCATAGTATGTTATTTGTTTAATTTTCACATAACAATAATAGTTTAAATACAAATAATATTTATTTTCATCCCCATGTTATCAGTATAACAGTAAAGATGTGGAGAGGCCAGCTGGGCGCGGTGGCTCACGCCTGTAATCCCAGCACTTTGGGAGGCTGAGGTGGGTGGATCACGAGGTCAGGAGATCGAGACCATCCTGGCTAACATGGTGAAACCCCACCTCTACTAAAAAATAGAAAAAAATAGCTGGGCGCGGTGGTGCGTGCCTGTAGTCCCAGCTACTCGGGAGGCTGAGGCAGGAGAATAGTGTGAACCTGGGAGGCAGAGCTTGCAGTGAGCCAAGATCACGCCACTGCACTCCAGCCTGGGTGACAGAGCGAGACTCCGTCTCAAAAAATAAATAAATAAATGAAAATAAAATAAAAAAAAAATGATGTGAAGAGGCCAAACCAGTGGCTGTTATATCCACGTTCTTTCTTCTAAATGATTTCACCTTAGTTTTGGTCTGCATCTCCAACCATAGCTAGTTGCAGTAGGACCTTCTATCTGGCCTTGCTGCTCTCATTTTTGGACCTCCTCACTGAAATCAAATTGATCTTTCTAAAATGCAAACCTGGTCTTAGTATTTTATTACTTAAAACCCATTGGTGGCTTTCCATGATTTATGGAATAAAGTCAAAATTCCTGTTTTTGCCCATGTTTCTGTGTGCCTCTCATCCCTACATTTACTGATTCCTGTGTGCCATAAATTGCCAGTAGTCCAGAGTTCATTCTCTTTTTGTACTTGGGAAGACTTCTGCATCCTGCAACTTTTCCCCTGAAACATGCTTGGAAAATACCTACTCATTTTTTTCAGATTCAGGTTAGTTTTTTTACTTCAGTTTCTTTTCCTGAAGCTTATACTCACTGCTCCATATGCCTTTGGGGATTAGCTACTCATTCCTTTGTGCCCTTTGTAGATATACATTTATCATGCAGTCTTTTTTTTTTTTTTTTTTTTTTTTTGAGACAGAGTCTCACTCTGTCACCAGGCTGTAGTGCAGTGGTGCGATCTCAGCTCACTGCAACCTTCACCTCCCAGGTTCAACTGATTCTCTTGCCTCAGCCTCCCAAGTAACTACAGGCGTGCACCACCGTGCCCAGCTAATTTTTGTATTTTTAATAGAGACGGGGTTTCACTATGTTGGCCAGGATGTTCTCGATCTCTTGATCTCGTGATCTGCCCACGTTGGCCTCCCAAAGTGCTGGGATTACAGGCATGAGCCACCTCTCCCAATCAATCATGCAGTCTTTATACTTACTTGTTTATTTGCCTGTGAGCTCACTGAATGCAGGGACTATTTCATTGTTGCTCTAGCACCTACACCAGAACCTGGTATCCAGAAGCTGTATGCTAAATGTTTGTTGAGTGGCTGTTTGACTGAATGATTGTACTCCTAATTAGTAGATAGAAAGCCATGAACTTCCCAGTTCATCATTCTTTGTACTCAATTCTGGTTTCTTTATTGTGTTCAAAAGAGTTCCTTAGTGACATGAAACTATGGAGCTAGTATGTCAGCTCATTTAAGCAATGATTGGTTTATGTATATAAGAGGCTTCAATAATTATATATTTTTATTTCAGTTTCGATAAATGATCAATTTATTAATTTTCTCTGTTTTGGCTTGTTGTTCACATTTAATATCAAATAAAAGTGTTTTACTTAAAATTATTCATGCCAATTATGACAGTTAGGTGAATATTACTTTGATTTACATTCCAGTAGTAGTTTTGGTTGAACCCTGAATATGCTAAGACGTCACTTTTCTTTTTTCTTATGAACAGGCTACTGTGTTTACATTTATTATTAAAATCTTCTTTGAAAATACAGAGAGTGTTATATTTCTTATATTTAGTTCTCTGTGCTTCAGAATTCCTGTGATACTTGCACTTAAGTCCTTCTGAGCAGTTAATGTTAATATTTATGTGGTTAATTTCATGAAACATGGTGGTTTTCATTTCTATCATTAATTTATACAGGAGATAGACTGTTTTCCGGGGGTAAGCTCAGTCATATAATTAGAAAATTTATAAGCAGAAAGGAGTTATTTGGTCTAACCCATTTATTCTACAGATAGAGAAATTAGAGTCCAGAAACTCTGTCTTCTTTAAAGTCTTACAGGTATTTAAGAAAAAAGAACAGACTTGAGGTTTCGGTGTTCTGAACCCAGTGATCTTGACACTGTAATGAT
Organism: Gorilla gorilla gorilla; assembly: GCF_029281585.2. NCBI lineage: Eukaryota > Metazoa > Chordata > Mammalia > Primates > Hominidae > Gorilla > Gorilla gorilla. The sequence continues at coordinate 28,188,345 of NC_073232.2, forward strand.
CTTCATCCATATTATTCACAGAAGTAAATGTAATCACATATCAAATAAGAAACAAAAATACTAAGGAGATATTATACTGAAAAATGAAATAATATTATCTTAATTATTTTCATCAGATTCAATATATAGCAGCTTGAAGCCTAATAATTCCAATGATTCTCTGAATAAACCATTTTTCTAATAAGATTACAGGTTTTAGTAATCTAATTATTTTGACTGATGCAAATATTACCCCGCCAGTCTGAAAAATGTGTTTATTTATATGTTATAAAGAATAATTTATTCCAAAAAAGCTAATTTTCAAAATATATGTATCTTCTGAAACTGTATCTATTTTTTTCCCACATGTTTTCTAAATATATTTTAGAGGGCTTTTGTAGATTTTCATGGTGCTGAAAAATTAAGGTATAATGGTCTCATGAAGGAGAATAATGTCATTTAGACATTGTAATTTTGGAGGATCACAATACTTTTTGGAATGTGGTTGTTGCAGCACTGGTCACTTATACTAATTATATAATAACATACTATACTAATGTAATAATATACCATATTAAATTATTAAATGGTAAATTTTTCTTAAATCCTCTAGAATACTGCAAAGAAATAGTTTATATAAGAAAGTACCATAGCATATGTCAACACAATATTTCCTATTTTTTTCTTCTTTTTTATTTTTTTGAAGACAAGTTCTCACTCTGTTGCCCAGACTGGAGTTCAGCGCCATGTTCATAGTTCACTGCAGCCTTAAACTCCCAGGCTCAAGTGATCCTCTTGATTCAGCCTCCCAAGTAGCTGCGCCTATAGGCGTGACCACCACACCGGCTAATTTTTAAATTTTTTTATAGATATGTTGCCCAAGCTGGTCTCAAATTCTTGAGCTCAAGAGATCTTCTCACCTTGGCCTCCCAGAGTGTTGGGATTACAGGCATGAGCCACCATACTCAGCCAATATTTCTTTTCTAAAAGACATTTTCTAACATACTTCTCATTTTAACTAACATAATATTGAAAGTGTAGATCTGAGAAAGAGATAGTGCCTGCAGATCTGGGATCCTACATGCTAATATTATGGGATGCATTCAGATCTGATCAACAGATATTCCATTTACTCTAGAACACCACCAGCAGAAGAATGTAATTACGTCTATCACTAAAACTTTGTGTCAATACAGACTACTGTATTTGTTATCATAGATGGTCCTTGGATGGCAGCCTTAAACAATTTTAAACCTAGACAGTTGATGTACTTTTTCTTCTTGGATAATTTTCATTGTTTTATCTAATTTGGTTGTAACTAATGTGTTTAATATGGCTTGCTTTATTTTTTAAAAAGTTGTTCAGTATCCTTAGAACTCAGTGCTGATTTCTTTTTCTAGCAGGCCTTTTATATAGGACATCTCACTTTCTCCTGGCTCTCTACTACTAGCAAGAGGTCTCTGAAAAATCAAGACAGCAAAATAATTTGTTATAGAATAGCCTATGTAGAGGGACAGGGGAGGAGTCATATTCCAAGAGGGAAAGACCTTTGAGCCAGGCTCAATTTGTAGAGGCTGTTGAATGAAAATGAGAGAGAGAGAATGCACACTTTATTGCACTATTAAAGCAAATTCTGACAATAACTTCTAAAAATGATTCAACTCTTATACACTGAGCATATGACAGACCTTCCAGAAGTATAATTTCTTACATGAACGTCCAGGTATATAAGGAAAAATAACTATTTCATACCAATATCTTCAGCCGCCTTTATTGTTGGTTCACCACATAGGTTTTTATCAGAATCGCAGAACATTAATTTTTTAAATTAGCTACCATTACAACTAGCTTGAGAAGAACTTTCTTTTTAATAATTCAACCCAGATGCATTCTAGATACTCCAGTGTTATGAATCGATGGCTTCACGAGGAGCAGCTGTTGACTCATGCTCTCTGGACACACTGACAGGAAATGTTTTCTTACACCTGTTTTCCTCCTGCTTTTCCTTGGTAGGACTTAGTTCCTTGGCATAGTTCAGTATCAATGGCAGTCATAGAGAAGTGTTACAAAAACCCAGCTTATTCCAACTTGTGAATTATTTGGCACCCAGGAACCAGGTCTTACACTCTTCAACCCACTTTTTCCTAACATGGCCCCTTTTCTGAAATGTTTATTTATATATGATGTAGGCCTGGGGAAAGGACATGGACTTTCAAAGAAAATATTCTCCAGTAGATCTCTCAACTCCAGAGAACCTTCTGACTAAATCTGAAAGAATTCCACTGTGCTCTGATAACATCCTTTAATAATGAAGGAAAAGATATTTTTCCCCCAGGAGGATTTTGTAGTGAAAGAGATGGCATAATTTTTTTTAAAAATGTTGTTTATAATCTAATTTGTTTTTTCATTTGTGGGGTGTGTCTTATATCCTAAATCGTACATCATTTTTTTAATACTTCTAGTAATAAAATGTTTCTGAAGTTATGTTGTAAATATCGTAGGACTATGTTTAATAATGTTAAGTTGATCCCACTTCCCCTGAAATTATATACATAAATGCTGAAAGTATAAATTACATATACAACTTCATGGAACATTTTTCTTCCAAGTGTGCATTTGCTAGAATTTGCATTGAAAGGTTTTGGAAGGAGCCTGTTGGTATGAATCCTGTGTGAGCAACACTCAGATTTGTTGCATACTGAACAGCATGCTAAATCTTACTTCACAATCTTAGATTTCTCATCTACCATCTTGAGCTGAATTTAAAATGTAACTGCAGTTTGTTATGTCACCTGTTCGTCAAACACTGATGTAAAGCTTAGTTTTCAGTGTGAAGAACCCATGACTAGAGAAGGGAAGAAGAAAGTGTCAAGCAGACCTCATTAAAGAGTGTATGGGCAAGAAAACACATCAGATGTCTTGATAGGTTTATTAAAGTCCTGTTAGACTTGTCATGATTTCCAAAACACTAAATGCCATCTAGTATTTTGGACCCTCCACAATTACAGTAGAATATTATTATGGGTCATCTTAACTGGAAATATACAGGAAAATCCTGATGATTAATGTAGACTAGTGATAGCTCTCACACATTTATATAACCTATGTTGAAAAGAAAGAAGAAAGGCAGGAAGGAAAGAAGGAAAAAGAGTGGAGAGAGAGGAACAAGAAAACACTTGGATTTGTGGAAATGAAATTTTTTAAATTACTAATTTGCAAGAATGAGTAAGAAAAATACCGAGTATGAACATAAATGCTTTCAATTCAGTTTGTCTCTTAATCCTTCTCAGTCCGTGGCCAGTTTTGAAACTTGGTGTAATTCCTTCCTTTATTCCTCCCTCCCTTGCTCCCTCCATCCCTTCTTGCCAGCCTCCTTCCCTTCCTCTCTCCTTGAGTTTCCTTCTTCTTTCTTGTTCCCTCCCTCCCTCTCTCTTTTTTTCCCTTAGTTCCCCCGGAAGCACATATAGCAGCCATTTGAATGCTTTCTGCTCATAGATACTGCCAAGCCCCCTCACCCAGACTGCTGACTAGATTTGGTAGAATGGAATGAGAAACATAGACTTTGTGTCTGGGGCGGCCACTTCTGATGTTGCAGATTTTTGCCGTGATTATGCTCTCCAGCCGAGGGACGCTAGAAAGGTTGAAATTTCAACTGTGGGATTTGCCATTTTGGAATTTGCAGAAATGTACTGGATATGCTAACAGCAGCCTGGCTAGCCTCCACTTCACAAGGAAGTATTTAAATATACACGTGTAATATGAAGAAAATTGCATTAGATCATAAGGGATGAATTATTTTGTAAATAACTATACCATCAAATACCATACCTGATATCAATCATCTTCATCAGACAGTATCTGTGTATGTAAGTAGATAAACAAAAAAGCAGGAGTTTATTTCTCTCTAATGTATCCTTGACTCTCTAGCAGTGACCTCTGAAATGTCTCTTCTGATCCAGACTTGTTTGAATCATGTGCAACATTTTAGATTTCTCTTTTCTCTGCAAGTTTTTTTTTTTGTTAAGTACCATAACATATGGAACCAAATAGTTTCGCTTGCTTTATATTGATGACACATGATTTTGGCTTTTATCTTCAGTGGAAAATCAATGTGTCACATGGCGTTCACTAAGAAAAAGGTATGGGGCCTCTTTGTAATTCTTTGTCAGATGATTGCTTTATCTTGATTTATGCCTTCAAACTTTTTCCCATTCAGCAGAAAATATTGTGTCGCTATCTGTGAGAGCAAAGCGATCTATACCAATTTATGCTCTAAGTGTAGCCTCCTTCCAGAACTGCTTATGGAACATATCAACTCACTATAGATTAGAGACATAATGGATTCTTCTTTCTTAAAAGTGGCAGATTGACAATTTTAGTTCATATACAAGCTTTTATATTAACATTAAAACAATATTTCTATGTAAAATAAAATATTGTAGTTATTATTCGAGGGCCTCCCAGAATTTCAAGGTCTGAAAAGAAATTCAATGTTCCTGGTGGTAACAAAATTGCCCCTACTTCCTTGTATCAGGACTGCCATTTGGAACTGCTGGGGAAGCTCTTTTCAGAAATTATTTTCAAAACGGCGTTGTTGCCTTTTGCCAAAGTGAAATCTGATTGTAAACTTTTGAAAACTAGTTCCTTGGAATGGAATTCAAGGTGTCTTCTAAGCAATTTTTTTTAACTCAAACATACATTCTATCTTGCTTTATTATGTCACTATTTGTGTAGGAAACATATTTCTATTTTTATCATTTTCAATTTATTTACATTTACATTTACATTTGTGTGTATATATACACACACATACATACACTTTAAGTTCTGGGATACATATGCAGAACTTGCAGTTTTGTGAAATAGGTATACATGTGCTGTCGTGGTTTGCTGCACCCATCAACCCTTCATCTACATTAAGTATTTCTCCTAATGCTATCCCTCCTCTTTCCTTCCTACCCACTGACAGGCCCCAGTGTGTGATGTTCCCCTCCCTGTGTCTATGTGTTCTCATTGTTCAACTGCCACTTATGAGTAAGAACATGTGGTGTTTGGTTTTCTGTTCTTGTGTTAGTTTGCTGAGAATGATGGTTTCCAGCTTCATCCATGTCTCTGCAAAGGACATGAATCCATCCTTTTTCATAGCTGCATAGTATTCCATGGTGTATATGTGCCACATATTCTTTATCCAGTCTATCATTGATGGGCATTTGGGTTGGTTCCTAGTCTTTGCTATTGTGAATAGTGCTGCAATAAACATATGTGTGAATGTGTCTTTATAGTAGAATGATTTATAATCCTTTGGATGTGTACCTAGTAATGAGAGTGTTAGGTCAAATGGTATTTCTAGTTCTGGATCCTTGAGGAATTGCTACACTGTCTTCCACAATGGTTGAACTAATTTACACTCCCACCAACAGTGTAAAAGCATTCCTATTTCTCCACATCCTCTCTAGCACCTGTTGTTTCCTGACTTTTTAATGATTGCCATTCTAACTGGAGCGAGATGGTATCTCATTGGACCAGGGATGATGAGCTTTTTTTTTTTTTTTCTTACAGACAGCCTCGCTCTGTCACCCAGGGTGGAGTGCAGTGGCACATTTTCGGCTCACTGCAACCTCCACCAAATGGGTTCAAGCAATTCTCCTGCCTTAGCCTCTTGAGTAGCTGGGATTACAGGTATATGCCGCCACGCCTGGCTAAAGTTTTTTTGTGTGTTTTTGGTAGAGACAGAGTTTCACCATATTGGCCAGGCAAGTCTCAAACTCCTGACCTTGTGATCCACTCGTCTTGGCCTCCCAAAGTGATGGGATTACAGGCGTGAGCCACCACGCCCAGCCTATGATGAGCTTTTTTCCCTATGTTTATTGGCCGCATAAATGTCTTCTTTTGAGAAGTGTCTGTTCATATCCTTTTCCCACTTTTTGATGGGGTTGTTTTTTTCTTGTAAATTTGTTTAAGTTCCTTGTAGATTCTAGATATTAGCCCTTTGTTAGATGGATAGATTGCAAAAATTTTCTCCCACTCTGTAGGTTGTGTGTTCACTCCGATGATAGTGTCTTTTGCTGTGCAGAAGCTATCTTTAGTTTAATTAGATCCCATTTCTCAATTTTGGCTTTTGTTGCCACTGCGTTTGGTGTTTTAGTCATGAAGTCTTTGCCTATGCCTATGTTCTGAATGGTATTGGCTAGGTTTTCTTCTAGAGTTTTTATGGTTTTAGATTTTATGTTTAAGTCTTTAATCCATCTTGAGTTAATTATTTTATAAGGTGTAAGAAAGGGGTCCAGTTTCAGCTTTCTTCATATGGCTAGCCAGTTTTCCCATCACCATTTATTAAATAGTAAATGTTTCCTCATTGTTTGTTTTCGTCAGGTGTGTCAGAGATATGTTGTATATTTTATGGTACAATGCCTTCTGTCAATGGGGAAAAATTACAAGCATATATGGGATGAATGAAGTCTGCTATGGTTAAGGTTGAGAATATTTACTGATCGTTGAGTTCAGTCTCCAGGAATGTTGGAAATAGAGAATGGAGATAATGGAGATAAAGAAAAGTTCTAAAAATGACACTTCCCATAGTGTCAAAATTGTGATCTATTGGAGAATTCTGTGATACATCAAAACCTCTGTTTATACTGATGTTTGTTATTGTGTATGAGCATATCTTTATCAGGTGTAGGCTATTTCTATACTTTCATGTCTTTAAATCAATGTTTCTATTCACATATGTGTATGTGCAAATAGAAGCATGTTAATATTATATATATATTTTCTGTCATTACCATGATTGCTATGATTATCATTAGCATGCATTATTAGTGTGACCGAAGTATCATCAGTATCATTTTCTTTCTAACTGCAGTGCTCCTGTAATGCTTCATTTCTACAGAGCCAACCTCCACCCACCGTTTCTCTGACTATAACTTTACCTAAAGTATAAGTCCTTCTAAAGCCATGAAAGCCTACCAAGAATTGTCAAAGAAGCTGGGCAGCAGCCAGGCTCTGCCTTAGGAAAAGACTTTACTTTTTATTATCATATGCAGTACTTAACTACTTGTTTTGACCTCTAAGATTTTGCTCTCCTATATTTCTATCCCCTGGCTTTCTGATATTTCATGTGATTATATTTGAAAATTTAACCTTGGTTTTCTTTTTGGAATCTCTGATATCTCTGCTGCCACAGGTAATGACAGCTTCCTCTGTAACTGTTGGTGTTATCCCTGGTCAGATTATTACTGATGACAGAAGTAGATGTTTTACGTGGATTCTCTCGATATCAGAAACGAATACAGATATCACAACTCAAAAATGACAGACTGATAACCATTATGAACTTAGATGCAACATTCTTAATACAATATTAGCAAATTGAGTCTAGGAATATTTAAAAATGATAATGTGTTTTAACCAAGTGGGGTTTATCTCAAGTTGGTTTCAACAACTGAAAATCTACCATGCTGACAGAAAAAAGAAAAATCACGTGACACTCTCAATAGATGCAAAAAAGGAATTTACAAAATGTAACACATTTTTTAAATTAAAAACTCCCAGCAAACTGAGGATAGAAAAGTACATTTTCAAACTGATTATGTGTTTACAAAAAATCTATAGCAAACATCTTACTTAAAATGGTGAAAGCCTTAATACTTTCTACATAAGATTATGAAAAATGCAATGATGTCCTCTCTCCCTAGTCCTTTAAAGTATTGCATTCAATATTAAATAAGTGGAAATATATACCAAGTTCATTGATAAATATTTAATACTTGTGAGATGATAATTCTCCTGAAATTGATCTCTAGATTCAGTGGAATTCCCATGAAACCTTATAGGTCCTTTTGGATAAATTACAAAACTGATTCTAAAACAGGGAGAAAGAAAGAAGGGAAGGAAGGAGGAATGGACAGAAAGAAGAAAGAAATAAAGAGAAAAGAAAAGAAAATAAGAAGTAAGTGACACCCAAGTTGGGAAGAAAGAAAAATAATATTCTCATGTGATGTAAACATATACATAGAAAATCCTTAGGCATCTGCAGAAGTGTGCTAGAGGTATGAAGTGAATTTAACAAAGTTGTAGGATGAAAGATCAATAAATAAAATCGATTTTGTTTCTATACACAATCAACACCAATTAGAAAATAAAATTATGTAAGCAATTTAACTTATAATAGCCTCAAAAATAATAAAATAATTCAGAATAAATTTAATAAAAGGTATGCCGATCCAAAATTTCTAAATCACTAATACGAGAAATTGAATAGGTAGAAATATGTATCAAGTTCATTGGTAAATATATATGTAATACTTATTAGATGATAATTCTCCTGAAACTGATCTCCAGATTTGGCACAATCCCAATCAAACCTATAGGCCTTTTTGGAGAAATTACAAAGCTGATTCTAATTTTTTTTTTAAATGCGGAAGTCCTAGAATAGCCAGAGCATGTTTTAGAAAGAAGAATAAAGTTGGAAAACTTTCCAAATTTCAAGACATATTGTAAAGCTACACTAACCAGTACAGTAAACTTACTGGCATGAAGAAGACATATATATCAGTGAAACAGAATAAATAATTTAGAAATATATCCAGCCTTACATGGCCAAAGTTGCCAAAATAATTCAATAAGGAAATCAGTGTCTTTATAAAGATGGTACTATTAAAATTGGATATTAAATGGAGAATATGAACTTCAGAATTACCTCACACCATATCCTCAAATTAACTCAACATGTATTTTATACATAATGTAAATATAAAAAGTATAAAGCTTACTGATAGGAAAAATTTTTAATAATCTTACTATAGCTAAAAATTTTTTAAATAAGGATGGATGAAAATGGAAAAAAATAGTAAGTTGGACTTCGTGAAATTAAAACTTTTGCAATTTAAAACATAGCATTAAAAAATGAAAAGGCAAACCACAGATTGGGACAGAATAATTTTAAATATGTCTGATAAAGAACTTTCATCTAGAATGTACACATAACTAAAAAACTAAATAACAAAACACGAATAACTCATTTAACATAATATTTTGACCTAAATGGGCCAAATATTTGTACAGATATTTTAATTTAAAAAGAGATGATGTCTAATACACAAATGAAAAGATACTTAACATTACTGTCATCAGGGAAATGCAAGTTAAAACCTCGTTGAGGTACCACTGTACACCCACTGGAGTGGCTGACACGAGCAGAACTGACCATACCACATGATGTGAAGAATTGCTATTCACACCTGGCTAGTGGGACTTCAAAATGGTACAGACATTTTGGAAAGCAGTTTGGCAGTTTCTTTTAATGTTAAACTTAGTACTGATCATATAGCCAAGTAATTCCACTGCAACTCAAAATAAATAAAAACATATCCGTACCAAGCCTCATCCTTGAAGTTCATAGCAGATGTGTCCATTAACTTGTAAATGGATAAACCAGTTGTAGATGGAGTACCACTCAACAATAAAAAGGAGCAAACTGATACAACAGCAATATAAATGAATATCAAAAGCATTATGCTCAGTGAAAGAAGCTAGACATGAAAGACACCAGTGTATCATTCCACTAATAGGATACTCTAGAAAATGCAAACTGTAGAAACAGAAGCAGATTAGTGGTTGCCTGTGTTCAGGAATGGAGAAAAGATCAAATGCAAAACAGCAAAAGAAAACATTTTGTGATGATGCAGATTTTCTGTATCTTGATCATGATTGTGGTCAAATGATGATATTCATCTGCCATAACCCATTAAATTGCGCTTTTAAAAGGGTGAATTTTACTGTGTGTACATTATACTTAAATGGAGCTGTAAATATGTTTGGAGCTTATCTGTGAACATTAGTTGTAGAGCAGGAGTTATTTTTATAGAGTGGAAATCTGCTGAGTGCCAACTTCAGAAGGGTTGAAAAAAATTAGAACCTTCTTCCAACACATTTCAATTAGAACACTCTTAGGATGTCGTTACAGCTATGCTCTATATTGGAGTCTCTGATGAAATCACATGTCTAACAATCTCAGCATGCTTTTAATCAACAGAATATACACGTGTTTTCTTTTTTTACTATAAAGGATATACCAGACAACTTTTTCAAGACTTTACTTCAAAAAGGCACGTAGTTTTGCAACATTTTTGGTAAGTCTTTAATTATTTCAAAATGAAAAATTGAAAATAAAATGCAATTATTTACTCAGCCCCCCCCAAAAAAGGCCTGTATGGGGAATGCATGTGTGTGGTGTGTGTGTGTGTGTGTGTGTGTGTGTGTGTGTGTGATTTGAAGAACTGAAAAAATTTTAGTGGGGTTTTGTAGCATCACTTTGATAGCATCCTGTAATTTTGTATTGTGTTTGAAATAAAAATAAAGTGAACACACTGATAAAAGAATTTGAAAAGAATTTGCATTATTGCCTAAATTATATGTGGTTTCCACAGTGGCATGAATCGAGCATCTTTAACCTACGTAACAATATATCAGAATGTATTAGGTAAAAAATAAGTAAGCTAGTATAACAGAGTTAAATATTTCTAGAGGAAAATTATAGCTTTATTTTTTTTTCCTGAAATGTTTTGAGGAGATATTTACACCAAAAGATATCATCACTGATCAATGAAACTTTTTCAGAATTTGCTTGTGTCCCACCAATATTTGATTACATAGTGCTTCTGTGAGTTCCATTTCATTAATTTAGCATTGACAGGAGAGAGGGCAATGGCTCTGCAGCCTCTCTGGGTGTGGCATGCTCCTGGTTCCGCTGGCTGATCTCTATTAGAACCATGGCCTTAATCATGCCTTTCATGCTTCTAACTTGATTTGCATTTGTTGTGTAATCCAAATTTATTCTCTCGTTTAGTCGCTTCCACCCATAGAAAAGCAGGTCTTTTTCATTTCCCCTTCACCATTGCCCCCATTTTTTTCTTTTTGTCCTCCCATGATGAAAAACAAGACAGAAAACAAACTATAACAACAACAGACACCTTTTGTCTGTGGTCACCAATGCATTGTAGCACTAAACTTTGTTCAAAATCTCTAGATCTAACCTCTATATCTGCTGTTCCCAGAGTTTTTCGATGTATTCTCTAGACTGCTGTGACCCACTGACAGAAAGCCTAGCTATATTTAATTGAAAGTTATTACTGTCTGATATGGTTTGGCTGTGTCCCCACCCAAATCTCATCTTGCACTGTAGCTCCCATAATTCACATGTTGTGGGAGGGACCCAGTGAGAGGTAAGTGGATCATGGGGGCAGTTTTCCCCATACTGTTCTAGTGGTAGTGAATAAGTCTCATGAGAGCTGATGGTTTTATAAGGGGAATCCCCTTTCGCCTTTCACTTGGTTCTCATTTGCTGTTTGCCTGCTGCCATGTAAGACGTGCCTTTTGCCTTCTGCCATAATTGTGAGGCCTCCTCAGCCATGTGGAACTGTGAATTCATTAAACCTCTTTTTCTTTATAAATTACCCAGTCTTGGGTATGTCTTTATCAGTAGCATGAAAATCGACTAATACACTGTCCATGAATGATACTCTGTTAGCCCATTTGCATTGTTATAAAGAAATACCTGAGGCTGGGTAATTTATAAAGAAATGAGGTTTACTTGGCTCCTTGTTCTGCAGGCTGTACATGAAGCATAGTACTGGCATCTGCTTCCAGGGAGGGCCTCAGGAAGCTTCCAATCGTGGTGGAAGGTGAAGGGAAACCAGCATATCACATGGTGAGAGAGGAAGCAAGAGAGACAGGGAGGAGGTGTCAGTCTCTTTTAAACAACCAGATATCGCATGAACTCACAGGGTAAGAACTCATTCATTACCAAGAGGACAGCACCAAGCCATTCAGGAGGCATCTATCTCCAACATTGGGGATCACATTTTAACATGAGATTTGAAGGGGACAAACATCCAAACTATGTCAGATACCAAAGCTGACAATGCTTAGGATCTTTAGCTGTTTCAGGTTCTGGGAAAAGGGAGAGAGTTAGCTTCCCTCCTCTATGCTGTGCTACTCCATATTATATTAGTAATTATTGTTCTCTAAAGGTTCTTAAAAGCAAATAAACAAATGCAAGGCAAAACATATGAAATGCAAGCAAAACATATGAAATGCAAGGCAAATGCATTAAAAACTTCTGAGTGTTAATATATAGATTTTATTTTATCTTTTTAATTTCTTTTGCTTAACCAAATAGATTATGTAGTTTTGATTAACTGGCCATGAAATAGCTCTGCCTACATAGAATTTCCCATGAATAATTGGTTGTGGAGACTTTTGTGTGTGACCCAAATCCTCCCTCAAAACTGAAGTTTGCCTAGCTATTGGGAATGTTGGCAAATCATGCCTCTCAGCTGATTCTCTCTAGAATTTATTCTCAGGAGATCTAATTAATAACTTGTCAAGCTGATGTCCATCCTTGGGGACAACTCGTATCTGAAGAATGGCCAGTGAAAGGTATTAAAACTCCATACTCCTGCCTCAATTTAGGGCAACTCTGAAGGGTCACCCCAGCTTCTCAGCTCCCCCTTGAGATTAGCTGAGGTATTTGTTGTGACTGCCTCACATCTCAACTCCCTTTATCCAGTTCAGCTTTTTCCCCACAGTTGTTGGTTCCTAGGATTTTACCCAGTTAAATGTTCTCTACACAAATCTCTATCTCACATCTGCTTTACAGGGAATCTGGCCTCAGACAGGTTTTCATTAGGTTCTGGACATAACCCTCATTAGTCATTGATATGATTCGGCTGTGTCTTCGCCCGAATCTCACCTTGATTGTAATTATCCCCACATGTCAAGGATGGAGTCAGGTGGAGATAATTGAATCATAGGGGCAGTTTCCCCCTACTGCTCTCGTGGTAGCGAATAAGTCTCACGAGATCTGATGGTTTTAAAATGGGAGTTTCCCTACACAAGCTTTCTTCTCTGCTACCATTTAAGGTGTGCCTTTGCTTCTTTTTTGCCTTCTGCCGTGACTGTGAGGCCTCCCCAGCCATGTGGAACTGTGAGTTCATTAAACCTCTTTCCTTTATAAATTACCCGGTCTTGGGTATGACTTTATTAGCAGCATGAGAACAAACTAGTACAGTCTGTTCTATAAGCCCAAGTCGGATCACAGAGTCCCGCTTTCTGTTTTTTTTTTCTAGCCTATATTTCTACTAAAACTTGACTCATATAGACTTAAAACAAAATAATTAAGCATCGCTAGTATTTATTTAATATTTTATACATGTCAGGTATTGTATTTTGTAACTTATCTTTTAATAATCTTTCCAAATCTCTAAAAGGAGAATTCTGCTCTTTTATAGAGAAAATAAGGATGGCAGTGAAAATGTTAGTATTAGGGGAAGTAGGGTGAGGGACATAGGGGGCACTTTGTGTTATTTGTGCATTTTACTATCAGTCTAAAATCAGGTCAAAATAAAAATTAAAAAAAAAATGAGTAGTAGAAGCAGGTTGTTAAGATTTTCAGTGTGACTCTAGAATTTTTTTGTTTGTTGTTTGTTTTGGAGTGTAGTGGTAAGATCGCTGCTCACTGCAACCTCCACTTCCCGGGCTCATGCAATTCTCCTGCCTCAGTCTCCCAAGTAGCTGGGATTATAGGTGCCCGCCACCACACCCAGCTAATTTTTGTATTTTTTTTTTTTTTTTTTAGTAGAGATGGGGTTTCAGCATGTTGGCCAGGCCAGTCTCCAACTCCTGACTTCAAGCCATCCGCCCGCCTCAGCCTCCCGAAGTGCTGGGATTATAGGCATGAGCCACCACTCCTGGCCCAAAGTTCATATTTTAACTACTAACCTAAATTATTTTAAAAACAAAAGTCTCCTTGGACTCAAACCAGGTCAGAGTGACATGATCATGTGCCTGTTTTGTGCAGGATGAAGTGAGATTGTTATCTAGGAAATAGCTGAAATGTCTTGTTGTGGACATAAATATTTCATATAAATTCTAAGCTTCATATTAGCACTTATATTATAATTACCTAAAGAATAGAGAACAATTTCATATAATTTTCAGTGTATCAGGCGAAGCAAAAGTATACATACAAGCATGCAGATGAATTTCAGTGAATATAGTGGTGACAATGCTCAACAGAATATGTGTCCCCCACCCCAACCCTGCTTCTTGCTCTTTCACTGTCCTAAATATAGAACAAAATGGTTCAGGCATCCAGCTTGTCCCCTCCACACTTCACACTTTTACTTAATAGCAGCTTATCTTTAACACTTTGTCATCTTTAAGATGTTTCTAATTCTTTCTGGTAGATCCCAGGACTGAGGATGAGGAAGAATGATTTTATTTAAATAAGTTTGCTTAATTAAAAAACAATTTTTTTTAGTTTTAAAATATTTTCATTATTTTATAAAATTTTTGTGGGTACATAGAAGGTGTATATATTTGTGGGGTACATGAGATGTTTTGATACAGGCATGCAGTGTGAAATAATCACGTCATGAGGAATGGGCTTTCCATCCCCTCAAGCATTTATCCTCTGAGTTAAAAACTATTCAATTGGCTGGGCGCGGTGGCTCACGCCTGTAGTCCCAGCTCTTTGGGAGGCTGAGGTGGGCGGATCGCCTGAGGTCAGGAGTTTGAGACCAGCCTGGCCAACATGATGAAACCCCATCTCTACTAAAAATACAAAAATTAGCCAGGTGTGGTGGCGAGTGCCTGTCATCCCAGCTGCTCGGGAGGCTGAGACAGGAGAATCATTTGAACCTGGGAGGTGGAGGTTACAGTGAGCCGAGATCATGCCATTGTACTCCAGCCTGAGTGACAAGAGTGAAACTCCATGTCAAAAACAAACAAACAAACAAAAATCAATTACATTCTTTGTTATTAAAATTAAACATTGTAAATGATTTTTTTCCCAAAGCTTTTTCAAAGAAAAAAAATTGAAACAAAGACACTTTCTACTGATTTCCAACATGGTGACTCTGTATTTCTAGCATGTGTTAAGGTGAAAAATTGATTTTATGTTTAATACAAAGCATAGCATAATGTAATGAAAAGCAAGATTGTAATGATAAAGGAAAATAACATTAGTGCTAATTTGCTTCAATTTGAAGCATTGGATTAAAATGAATTAGGTTATATTCCAACATGTTTATATTGAATTTCTTTTTTCTCCAATTGGTTTCTTTTTTTTAATGGGGGAGTGTTGCATTTGTATAAGGTTTCCCTATTATATTCAATTGTTTTGAGATGCTTTTAATATGAAGTTTTTATGTTTTGTTTTTGATGTATACGTTATGCTTTTATGCTGAATTTGATAATTGGTGCTGTATATGCAAAGCAAATGTAATTTCCCAGCTTTTATTTTTTAAAGCCCTGGGAAGCAACATAATAAAGTAGAAATAGTATCAAGACAGGAGTTAGAATACCTGGATTCTAAAATTTAAATTAAATTAGGATCTAGTGACATTATAGGTGTTCCTTGATCTTCTGATGACCTGATTCCTCAAAAGAAAAATAAAATAATCTATAAATTGTTTCTAATTCTAAAACTCTATAAATCCTATTTTTAAAATTATAATTAGTTGAACTCTATAAGGTCACAAAAATCCCTATTAAGAAACTAAAATAAAATTTTATCATATCTTAAAAATACTCTGATTTTTTTATATGCTGACATGAATTCTAATTATTTTTGAGCCCCTAAAAAACATTTAAAATCACAGTTTATGTTTTATTATTGACTTTCAGATAATTAACATTTTACTGATAGATATGAACAAATCTACTCTAATAGACATAGTCATTAGTTTATTTCTCTCTTTTCAGTATCAATAAAAAGTATGAATTTACCAATAACAATGAATTAATTGCCTGAAATAAATGAAACGTAAGCAGCAAAAGTGAACTTTTTAGTATAACTCTTCTTGTAAACATTGACTTAGTTCAAAGGGAGCTTATTTTTTAAAAAAAGCGCTAATTCATGTCTGTTGGTATAGATATATTCTTTTGTTCCTTGAAAATAGATCCTACTATACTCCAGACACTATGCCACTTGGTGGAGATATTAACACAAATAGCAGGTGATCATTGTCCTCATGGAGTTTATTTTAAAGAGAACAAAGTGAGACAAAGGCACACAAGCAAAGAACTACAATACAAAGGGGATGGCATCTGACTCAGCATGGAGGTGTCACGGAAGGTGTTGTTTTGCTTAGGTTTTGAAGTGTGGGTAGGAGATGGCCCATGTTGAGAGTGGGAACTGGGAATTAAAAAGATGAGGAGGTCTCTGCAAATCTACATGGATGGGAAGTAGCATGCTGATGTGGGAAACAACTAAAAAGTTCCAGAATGCATGGTTTATAAAGCGTGAGTCAGAGAGGGCTAGACCAGTAGCCAGATCAAGGATATCTCAGATGTTATCGTCATGAATTAGTGCATTGACCTGCAGGCCATGGGAGTCACTGAAGGTTTCAGTCAGGTAAGTGAGCTGATCAGAACAGTCCTTTAGATAGGCCGCTCTTTTGGCTGTAAGGGGGACACGTTTGAAGTAGGGCTATAGCTAAAAATATACAGACATTTCCTCTTGTCTACAGCCCTGCTGGCATCTGTTGTATTTTGGCTTTTTAATAATAGCCATTCCAACCGGTATGAAATGGTATCTCATTGTGTTTTGATTTGCATTTTTCTGATGATTAGTGATTCTAAGCATTTTTTTTCGTGTATTTGTTGGCCATTTGTATGTGTTCTTTTGAGAAGTGTTTGTTCATGTCCTTTGCCCATTTTTAATTGGGTTATTTTTTTTCTAATTGATTTAAGCTCCCTGTAGATTCTGGATACTAAAAAACAAACAAAAACCAGAAGTAAATAAATACTCAGGACAACACACCCACACCCACAGAGAGAGAGAGAGAGAGAGAGAGCGCCTAGGTAAGAGGCCACCAACAACCAGGGTCTAAACTGAGAACACTTTCTAGTACACAATGAATGGAAAGGATTCATGAAATATCTAGAAAGTAACGTTAATGAGATTTACATGTATGGAGTGAATGAGGAGAAACAGGGATCATTCATGATTCTGGTGGGAATAACAGGAGGAGCCATTAGTTGAAATTTTGAAGTGGGAGAAGGAGAGGGAGTTTTAGGGAGAAAGATGAGTTGTTTTTTAGGTATTTCAAACCCTTGAAGCTTCTATGGGACATCGAAGTGGAAATAACAGTCTGTGGGTTGGGACAATAAAGAAAGAAATTGGTTGAAGACTAGGGGAAGAGTATAGAGCAAAGAAATATTTAAGATAATAAAAATATAGAGATAGCTGAAAATGTGGGACTGGATTACAAAGGAAGAATGATTTAGTTATGAAGCCCAAGGGCTGACAGTAGAAATGGGTGACTACTCGAGGAGTTCATATGCATCTGTTATTGTATGAATAAAAAAAATTATATGTTCCTTCCTAAAGATATCTTCAACCTGTTTTTGGTTACATATGGGCACTGCTTTTCACTCTCTTAGCCCCATTTCTTATTTTAGCCTCTGCTGTAGCAATCATTTCTGCACGGGCTTTGACCCAGGCTTTGACTAGTTGGTGCAGGTGTGATATGACACTTACCTGGAATGGCCCACAGTTTCTGGCTGCTCTCACTTAAGCAGGTGGGATGCTCATGCAGGTGTAACCTAGAAGCTTGGTAGAGTTTATGCCCATGGGGCAACCTGTGACCACTCAAAGCCCTTTCCTCCTCCCAGATTGAGGAGTCTTGCATTGTGTAATAAAACTCCTTAGAAGGCCTATTAGGTTCCAATACAGCATTAGGCAACTTGATAAGGTATCCCATCATCAGCCTTCCTTTCTTCCCTCATTCCTCTGCCTGTCACTCTTTCTTCCTAAGTTAACTTCTAAGATAAAATGCCAACTTTCTATATTTTGCTTCACATCAGGGAAAATAATTGTATATCCCATTTCAAAAGCACATAAAAAGGAAGGTTACTGTATAGAAAATTTGTCTTTAATAGATTAAGCTGTAATTTTCCAAATACTTTAAAATTTTATTTCAGATACGTTTTTCATTTTTATAAGCTTCATCTAAAAGCAGAGTTCACCTAAGAATATACCTAAGAGCATATTACATAAAATAAATTTTATATTTCAGTAGTTTAGCTAGCATTCTTTCAAAATTGAGAGGATCTACAAATATTTCTAACACATTAGTTTTCAGTCTTAAAGCTGAGTCAAGAACAAAGCTCCTAAACTTTGCATTGGTGATTGAGAACATTTAAAAATTGTTATTTAACTCATTAATTTATTTTTTAAAAATTTTCACATTGTAATTATATAGATTTAAAGGATACAATTTGATGTTTCAATGAATATGTATGTTGTATAATGATCCAATAAGGATAGTTAGTGTATTAATTACCTTGTGCATTTATCATTTCTTTTTAATAAGAAATTTCAAAATCCTTTCTTCTAGAAACTTTGTAATATACAATACTTTACTTTTAACTATACTCACCCTGCTTTGCAAAGAACACTACAACTTATTCTTCCTATATAATTGTGATTTCATAACTGTTAACCAATCTCCCTCCATTTTGCCCTCCCCATTTCTTCCTCACTGTTTGGTAACCACTATTCTACTCTACTTCTCTATTAACATTTTTTTTTTTAGATTCCACATATGAGAGAGATCATGCGGTATTTGCTTTCTGTGTCTGGCTTATTTCACTTAACATTGTATCCTATAGGGTCATCCATGTTGTTGCAACTGGCAGAATTTCATTCTTTTTTTATGGCTGAATAGTATTTCATTGTGTGTGTGTCCATATATATATATATATATATAAAATTATATATATAATTATAATTACATATAAAATTATATATAATTATAATTATATATAATTATATATATAAATTTATATATAAATATATAATCATAATTATATGTAAATATATAATTATATATAATTGATATATAAATACATAATTATATATAAAAATATAATTATTTATAATTTTATATATAATTATAATTATATATAATTTATATGTAATTATAATTATATATAATTTTATATGTAATTATAATTGTATATAATTTTATATAGCTATATATAATTACATATAATTTTATATAGTTATATATAATTACATATAATTTTATATACTTATATACATTATAAATAATTTCATATAGTTATATATAATTATGAATAATTTTATATAGTTATACATAATATGTAATTTTATACAATTATATATAATTATATGTAATTTTATATAGTTATAATTATCTGTAATTTTATATAGTTATATATAATTATCTGTAATTTTACATAGTTATATATAATTATCTGTAATTTTACATAGTTATATATAATTATCTGTAATTTTACATAGTTATATATAATTATCTGTAATTTTACATAGTTATATATAGTTATAATTATATGTAGTTATATATAATTCATATAATTATAAATATGTAATTATATATATTATAATTATAAATATATATAATATAAATATACAATACATTTTATATAATATATAATATATAGTATAATATAAAATATACATTATAATATAATATATTATATATATTATATATAATATATATAATTATATATATATTATTATATATTATATATACATATAATATATAATTATATATATAATATATATAACAATAATGTAGAATAATATATAATATATTATATATGTTATATGTTTATATTTATATATAATATATAATACATTATATATATAATTATATATAAATATATATTAAATTATATATATAATATATAATAATATATATAATATATTATGTATATTTTATATTATACTACATATTATATATTATATATTATATAAAATATATTGTATATTTATATTATATATATTTATAATTATAATATATATGATTACATATTTATAATTACATAAATTATATATAATTATATATAATATATAATATATAATATTATATATAAATATTATAATATATAATAATATATATTATAATATATAATGCATAATAATATATTATAACTATATAATATTATAACATATTTTAATATATAATATTATAATATATTATATAATATATAGTTATAATATATGCTATATATTATAAATATATATAGTATATATAATATATATACATTATATATAATATACATAATATATATAATGTATATAATATACATAATATATATAATATAGATAATATATATTATATATATAATATACATAATATATAGTATATATATGTATTCACTTGTTTGTTTTTAGACACATCGGTTGATTCCATATCTGATTATTAGAAATAGTGCTACAGTAAACATAAGAGTGCATATACTTTTTTTTTTTTCACTTTTTGTATTTTATTTTTATTTTTATTTTTATTTATTTATTTTTTATTGTACTTTAAGTTTTAGGGTACATGTGCACATTGTGCAGGTTAGTTACATATGTATACATGTGCCATGCTGGTGCGCTGCACCCACTAACTCGTCATCTAGCATTAGGTATATCTCCCAATGCTATCCCTCCCCCCTCCCCCCACCCCACAACAGTCCCCAGAGTGTGATATTCCCCTTCCTGTGTCCATGTGATCTCATTGTTCAATTCCCACCTATGAGTGAGAATATGCGGTGTTTGGTTTTTTGTTCTTGCGATAGTTTACTGAGAATGATGGTTTCCAATTTCATCCATGTCCCTACAAAGGACATGAACTCATCATTTTTTATGGCTGCATAGTATTCCATGGTGTATATGTGCCACATTTTCTTAATCCAGTCTATCATTGTTGGACATTTGGGTTGGTTCCAAGTCTTTGCTATTGTGAATAATGCCGCAATAAACATACGTGTGCATGTGTCTTTATAGCAGCATGATTTATAGTCCTTTGGGTATATACCCAGTAATGGGATGGCTGGGTCAAATGGTATTTCTAGTTCTAGATCCCTGAGGAATCGCCACACTGACTTCCACAATGGTTGAACTAGTTTACAGTCCCACCAACAGTGTAAAAGTGTTCCTATTTCTCCACATCCTCTCCAGCACCTGTTGTTTCCTGACTTTTTAATGATTGCCATTCTAACTGGTGTGAGATGATATCTCATAGTGGTTTTGATTTGCATTTCTCTGATGGCCAGTGATGATGAGCATTTTTTCATGTGTTTTTTGGCTGCATAAATGTCTTCTTTTGAGAAGTGTCTGTTCATATCCTTCGCCCACTTTTTGATGGGGTTGTTTGATTTTTTCTTGTAAATTTGTTTGAGTTCATTGTAGATTCTGGATATTAGCCGTTTGTCAGATGAGTAGGTTGCGAAAATGTTCTCCCATGTTGTAGGTTGCCTGTTCACTCTGATGGTAGTTTCTTTTGCTGTGCAGAAGCTCTTTAGTTTAATTAGATCCCATTTGTCAATTTTGTCTTTTGTTGCCATTGCTTTTGGTGTTTTGGACATGAAGTCCTTGCCCACGCCTATGTCCTGAATGGTAATGCCTAGGTTTTCTTCTAGGGTTTTTATGGTTTTAGGTCTAACGTTTAAATCTTTAATCCATCTTGAATTGATTTTTGTACAAGGTGTAAGGAAGAGATCCAGTTTCAGCTTTCTACATATGGCTAGCCAGTTTTCCCAGCACCATTTATTAAATAGGGAATCCTTTCCCCATTGCTTGTTTTTCTCAGGTTTGTCAAAGATCAGATAGTTGTAGGTATGCGGCGTTATTTCTGAGGGCTCTGTTCTGTTCCATTGATCTATATCTCTGTTTTGGTACCAGTACCATGCTGTTTTTGTTACTGTAGCCTTGTAGTATAGTTTGAAGTCAGGTAGTGTGATGCCTCCAGCTTTGTTCTTTTGGCTTAGGATTGACTTGGCAATGCGGGCTCTTTTTTGGTTCCATATGAACTTTAAAGTAGTTTTTTCCAATTCTGTGAAGAAAGTCATTGGTAGCTTGATGGGGATGGCATTGAATCTGTAAATGACCTTGGGCAGTATGGCCATTTTCACGATATTGATTCTTCCTACCCATGAGCATGGAATGTTCTTCCATTTGTTTGTATCCTCTTTTATTTCCTTGAGCAGTGGTTTGTAGTTCTCCTTGAAGAGGTCCTTCACATCCCTTGTAAGTTGGATTCCTAGGTATTTTATTCTCTTTGAAGCAATTGTGAATGGGAGTTCACTCATGATGTGGCTCTCTGTTTGTCTGTTGTTGGTGTATAAGAATGCTTGTGATTTTTGTACATTGATTTTGTATCCTGAGACTTTGCTGAAGTTGCTTATCAGCTTAAGGAGATTTTGGGCTGAGACAATCGGGTTTTCTAGATAAACAATCATGTCGTCTGCAAACAGGGACAATTTGACTTCCTCTTTTCCTAATTGAATACCCTTTATTTCCTTCTCCTGCCTGATTGCCCTAGCCAGAACTTCCAACACTATGTTGAATAGGAGCGGTGAGAGAGGGCATCCCTGTCTTGTGCCAGTTTTCAAAGGGAATGCTTCCAGTTTTTGCCCATTCAGTATGATATTGGCTGTGGGTTTGTCATAGATAGCTCTTATTATTTTGAAATACGTCCCATCAATACCTAATTTATTGAGAGTTTTTAGCATGAAGGGTTGTTGAATTTTGTCAAAGGCTTTTTCTGCATCTATTGAGATAATCATGTGGTTTTTGTCTTTGGCTCTGTTTATATGCTGGATTACATTTATTGATTTGCGTATGTTGAACCAGCCTTGCATCCCAGGGATGAAGCCCACTTGATCATGGTGGATAAGCTTTTTGATGTGCTGCTGGATTCAGTTTGCCAGTATTTTATTGAGGATTTTTGCATCAATGTTCATCAAGGATATTGGTCTAAAATTCTCTTTTTTGGTTGTGTCTCTGCCCGGCTTTGGTATCAGAATGATGCTGGCCTCATAAAATGAGTTAGGGAGGATTCCCTCTTTTTCTATTGATTGGAATAGTTTCAGAAGCAATGGTACCAGTTCCTCCTTGTACCTCTGGTAGAATTCGGCTGTGAATCCATCTGGTCCTGGACTCTTTTTGGTTGGTAAACTATTGATTATTGCCACAATTTCAGCTCCTGTTATTGGTCTATTCAGAGATTCAACTTCTTCCTGGTTTAGTCTTGGGAGAGTGTATGTGTCGAGGAATATATCCATTTCTTCTAGATTTTCTAGTTTATTTGCGTAGAGGTGTTTGTAGTATTCTCTGATGGTAGTTTGTATTTCTGTGGGATCGGTGGTGATATCCCCTTTATCATTTTTTATTGTGTCTATTTGATTCTTCTCTCTTTTTTTCTTTATTAGTCTTGCTAGCGGTCTATCAATTTTGTTGATCCTTTCAAAAAACCAGCTCCTGGATTCATTGATTTTTTGAAGGGTTTTTTGTGTCTCTATTTCCTTCAGTTCTGCTCTGATTTTAGTTATTTCTTGCCTTCTGCTAGCTTTTGAATGTGTTTGTTCTTGCTTTTCTAGTTCTTTTAATTGTGATGTTAGGGTGTCAATTTTGGATCTTTCCTGCTTTCTCTTGTGGGCATTTAGTGCTATAAATTTCCCTCTACACACTGCTTTGAATGCATCCCAGAGATTCTGGTATGTTTTGTCTTTGTTCTCGTTGGTTTCAAAGAACATCTTTATTTCTGCCTTCATTTCGTTATGTACCCAGTAGTCATTCAGGAGCAGGTTGTTCAGTTTCCATGTAGTTGAGTGGCTTTGAGTGAGATTTTTAATCCTGAGTTCTAGTTTGATTGCACTGTGGTCTGAGAGATAGTTTGTTATAATTTCTGTTCTTTTACATTTGCTGAGGAGTGCTTTACTTCCAACTATGTGGTCAATTTTGGAATAGGTGTGGTGTGGTGCTGAAAAAAATGTATATTCTGTTGATTTGGGGTGGAGAGTTCTGTAGATGTCTATTAGGTCCGCTTGGTGCAGAGCTGAGTTCAATTCCTGGGTATCCTTGTTGACTTTCTGTCTCGTTGATCTGTCTAATGTTGACAGTGGGGTGTTAAAGTCTCCCATTATTAATGTGTGGGAGTCTAAGTCTCTTTGTAGGTCACTCAGGACTTGCTTTATGAATCTGGGTGTTCCTGTATTGGGTGCATATATATTTAGGATAGTTAGCTCCTCTTGTTGAATTGATCCCTTTACCATTATGTAATGGCCTTCTCTGTCTCTTTTGATCTTTGTTGGTTTAAAGTCTGTTTTATCAGAGACTAGGATTGCAACCCCTGCCTTTTTTTGTTTTCCATTTGCTTGGTAGATCTTCCTCCATCCTTTTATTTTGAGCGTATGTGTGTCTCTGCACGTGAGATGGGTTTCCTGAATACAGCACACTGATGGGTCTTGACTCTTTATCCAACTTGCCAGTCTGTGTCTTTTAATTGGAGAATTTAGTCCATTTACATTTAAAGTCAATATTGTTATGTGTGAATTTGATCCTGTCATTATGATGTTAGCTGGTGATTTTGCTCATTAGTTGATGCAGTTTCTTCCTAGTCTCGATGGTCTTTACATTTTGGCATGATTTTGCAGCGGCTGGTACCGGTTGTTCCTTTCCATGTTTAGCGCTTCCTTCAGGAGGTCTTTTAGGGCAGGCCTGGTGGTGACAAAATCTCTCAGCATTTGCTTGTCTGTAAAGTATTTTATTCCTCCTTCACTTATGAAGCTTAGTTTGGCTGGATATGAAATTCTGGGTTGAAAATTCTTTTCTTTAAGAATGTTGAATATTGGCCCCCACTCTCTTCTAGCTTGTAGGGTTTCTGCCGAGAAATCCGCTGTTAGTCTGATGGGCTTCCCTTTGAGGGTAACCCGACCTTTCTCTCTGGCTGCCCTTAACATTTTTTCCTTCATTTCAACTTTGGTGAATCTGACAATTATGTGTCTTGGAGTTGCTCTTCTCGAGGAGTATCTTTGTGGCGTTCTCTGTATTTCCTGAATCTGAATGTTGGCCTGCCTTGCTAGATTGGGGAAGTTCTCCTGGATAATATCCTGCAGAGTGTTTTCCAACTTGGTTCCATTCTCCGCATCACTTTCAGGTACACCAATCAGACGTAGATTTGGTCTTTTCACATAGTCCCATATTTCTTGGAGGCTTTGCTCATTTCTTTTTATTCTTTTTTCTCTAGACTTCCCTTCTCGCTTCATTTCATTCATTTCATCTTCCATTGCTGATACCCTTTCTTCCAGTTGATTGCATCAGCTCCTGAGGCTTCTGCATTCTTCACGTAGTTCTCGAGCCTTGGTTTTCAGCTCCAGCAGCTCCTTTAAGCACTTCTCTGTATTGGTTATTCTAGTTATACATTCGTCTAAATTTTTTTCAAAGTTTTCAACTTCTTTGCCTTTGGTTTGAATGTCCTCCCGTAGCTCAGAGTAATTTGATCGT
This sequence comes from Gorilla gorilla gorilla, assembly GCF_029281585.2. Lineage (NCBI taxonomy): Eukaryota > Metazoa > Chordata > Mammalia > Primates > Hominidae > Gorilla > Gorilla gorilla. The sequence continues at coordinate 28,213,651 of NC_073232.2, forward strand.
CTGAAGCCTTCTTCTCTCAGCTCGTCAAAATCATTCTCCATCCAGGTTTGTTCCGTTGCTGGTGAGGAACTGCGTTCCTTTGGAGGAGGAGAGGTGCTCTGCGTTTTAGAGTTTCCAGTTTTTCTGTTCTGTTTTTTTCCCCATCTTTGTGGTTTTATCTACTTTTGGTCTTTGATGATGGTGATGTACAGATGGGTTTTTGGTGTGGATGTCCTTTCTGTTTGTTAGTTTTCCTTCTAACAGACAGGACCCTCAGCTGCAGGTCTGTTGGAATACCCTGCCGTGTGAGGTGTCAGTGTGCCCCTGCTGGGGGGTGCCTCCCAGTTAGGCTGCTCGGGGGTCAGGGGTCAGGGACCCACTTGAGGAGGCAGTCTGCCCGTTCTCAGATCTCCAGCTGCGTGCTGGGAGAACCACTGCTCTCTTCAAAGCTGTCAGACAGGGACATTTAAGTCTGCAGAGGTTACTGCTGTCTTTTTGTTTGTCTGTGCCCTGCCCCCAGAGGTGGAGCCTACAGAGGCCGGCAAGCCTCCTTGAGCTGTGGTGGGCTCCACCCAGTTCGAGCTTCCCGGCTGCTTTGTTTACCTAAGCAAGCCTGGGCAATGGCGGGCGCCCCTCCCCCAGCCTCGCTGCCGCCTTGCAGTTTGATCTCAGACTGCTGTGCTAGCAATCAGCGAGATTCCGTGGGCGTAGGACCCTCCCAGTCAGGTGTGGGATATAGTCTCGTGGTGCGCCGTTTTTTAAGCCGGTCTGAAAAGCGCAATATTCGGGTGGGAGTGACCCGATTTTCCAGGTGCGTCTGTCACCCCTTTCTTTGACTCGGAAAGGGAACTCCCTGACCCCTTGCGCTTCCCAGGTGAGGCAATGCCTCGCCCTGCTTCGGCTCGTGCACGGTGCGCGCACCCACTGGCCTTCGCCCACTGTCTGGCACTCCCTAGTGAGATGAACCTGGTACCTCACATGGAAATGCAGAAATCACCTGTCTTCTGCGTCGCTCACGCTGGGAGCTGTAGACCGGAGCTGTTCCTATTCGGCCATCTTGGCTCCTCGAGTGCATATACTTTTCAAACACAATGATTTCATTTCCTATGGATATATACCCAGTAGTGGGATTGCTGGGTTATGTGATCGAATGATTGCTTTTTTTGTTTTTTTTTTTATTTTTTAACGAACTTCCATAAAGTTTTGCTTAATGGTTGTACTAGTTTACAATCCCATCAACAGTGTGTAAGTGTTCCCTTTTCTCCACTTCCTTGCCAACTCTTGTTATCTTTTGCGTTTTTGGTAATAGCCATTCTAATGGGTGAACTGGTATCTCATTGTGGTTTTTATTTGCATTTCCCTGATGGTTAGTGATGTTGAACATGATTTTGTTATATTTTCGTCTTGACCATTTCTATATTTTCTCTTGTGGCATGTCTTTTAGTTTATTTTGTCCTTTTTTTTTTTTTTTTTTTTGAGAAGGAGTCTTGCTCTGTTGCCCAAGCTGGAGTGCAGTGGTGCAATCGGGGCTCACAGCAACCTCCATCTCCCTGGTTCAAGCAATTCCCCTGCCTCAGCCTGCTGAGTAGCTGGGGTTACAGGCACACGCCATCATATTTGGCTAAATTTTTGTGTTTTTAGTAGAGAAAGGATTTCACCATATTGGTCAGGCTGGTCTCAAACTCCTGACCTCAGGGAATCCACCCGCCTCAGCTTCCCAGTTTTGCCCATTTTTAAATAAGTTATTTATGTTTTTGCTGTTGAGTTGTTTAAGTTTCTTATATAATCTGGGCATTAACTCCTTAGCAGATGTATAGTTTGCAAATATTGTATCCCATTCTGTAAGTTGTCTTTTCACTCTGTTAAGTTTCCTTTGCTGTGCAAAAGCATTTTAGTTTGATGAAACCCCATTTATCTATTTTTGCTTTTGTTGCCTGTGCTTTTGACATCTCATTTAAAAATTCCTTGTACAACCCAAAGTTATAGAGAATTTCCCACATGTTATCTTCTAGTAGTTTTTCATAGTTTTCAATCTTACCTTTAGGTCTTTAATCGCATTTGAGTTGATTTTTGTGTAAGGTAAAAGATAGGGATCTAATTTCATTATCCCACATGTAGATATCCAATCTTCTCAGTACCATTTAATGAAGAGACTGTCTTTACCCCTGTGTGTGCTCTTGACTCCTTTTTTGAAAATCAGTTGACTTTAGGTATGAGAATTTATTTCTGAGCTGTATATTCGGTTCCATTGGTCTATGTGTTTGCTTTATGGCAGTGCCATGCTGTTTTGCTTACTGTGGCTTTGTAGTATATTTTGAAGTCAGGTAGTGTGGTTCCTCCAGCTTTGTTATTTTTGCACGGGATTGCTTTGGTTATTTGGGGTCTTTTCTGGTTTCATACAAATTTTAGGGTTTTTTTTTGTATTTCTGTGAAGAATTTCATTGGTATTTTGATAGGGATTGCATTGAATCTGTAGGACATTTTGTTAGTATGGTCATTTCAATAGTATCAGTTCTTCCAATGCATGAGTATATAATGTCCATTTTTTGTGTATCATAAATTTTTCCATCAGTGTGTTATAGTTTTCATTGTAGAGATCTTTCATGACCTTGATTAAATTTATCTGCAGATTTCTTGGTAGCTATTGTAAATGGAATTCCTTTCTTGATGACTTTTTCAGATAGTTCACTATTAGTGTATAGAAACACCACTGAATTTTCTGTGTTCATTTTGTATACTACAACTTTACTGAATTTATTTATTATTTCTAGTAGTTTTTGGTCAAGTCTTTAGGGTTTTCACTCTATATAAGTATATATACAAAGAACTCTAAAGAGAGAGAGATCATATATATCTATATGATCATATATATAGATGTATACATATATATGTGAGATCACATTTTCTACAAACAGAAACAATCTGACTTCCTTCTTTCCAGTTTGGATCCCTCTTATTTATTTCTTTTGTCTAATTGCTCTGGCTCTGACCTCCAGTACTATGCTAAATAGAAGTGGTAGAAGTTGACATCCTTGTCTTCCTCCATATCATAGAGGAAAAGCATTTAACTATTCACTATAAATATGATGTTAGCTGTGGGTTTGTCACATATGGCCTTTACTGCGTTGAGGTACACTCCTATACCTACTTTCTTGACAGCTTTTGTCATAAAGGAATGTTGACTTTTGTCAAGTGTTCTTTTTGCATCTGTTGAAATGATCACATGGTTTTTGTTTTTCTTTCTATTGTGGTGGTGTATCATATTTACTGATTTGTGCATGTTAAGCCATCCTTTCATCCCTGGGATGAATCCCACTTGATTATAGTGAATAATCTTTTTAGTGTGCTGTCGAAGTCAGTTCACTTGTATCTTGTTGAGAATTTTTGTATCTGTGTTCTTCAGGAATATTGGCCTGTTATTTTCATTTTGTGCGTGTCTTTGTCTGGTTTTAGAATCAGGATATTGCGAGCCTCATAAGATGAGTATGGAAGTATTCCTTCCTCATTACTTATGTGGAAAAGTTTGTGGAGAATTGGTAGTTATTCTTTAACTGTTTGGTAGAATTCAGCAGTGAAGACATCAGGTCCTGGGTGTTGGTTGTTGTTGTTGTTGTTTTGATGGAAGATGTTTTATTATTGATTCAATTTCCAAACTCATTATTGATGTGTTCAGATGTTATATTTCCTCACAGTTTGTTCTTGGTAGTTGTATGTGTGCAGAAATTTATTCATTTTATTCTACATTATCAAATTTGTTGGCATATAGTTATGAGTAATGTCTTACAATCCCTTATATTTCTGTGGTATATCAGTTGTAATGTCTCCTTTTTCATCTTTTATTTATTTGAATTTTCTCTCTTTTTGTCTTAGTTTAGCTAAAGGTTTGTCAGTTTTACCTTTATACTTTGTTTTATTTATCTTTTGAAATATTTTTTAGTGTCTGTTTCATTTATATCTGCTGTGAGCTTTATTATTTCCTTCCTTCTACCAATTTTGGGTTTAGTTTGTTTTTGATGTTTTAGTTACTTGAAGTGTATAATTTTACTTCGTGATTTGAAAATCTTTCTTCTTTTTTGGTGTAGGCTTTTATTGCTATAAATTTCCCTCTTGGAACTGCTTTTGCTACGTTCCATAGGTTTGGGTATTTTGGATTTTCATTCTTACTTGTCTCAGTGACTTTTGAAATTTTCCTATTAATGTCTTAATGAGACCCATTGATTTCTTGGGTGCATGCTATTTAATTTCTGTGTTTTTATAAAATTTCAAAGGGCTTTCCTGTTGTTGAATTCTGGCTCTATATCACTGTAATCAGAAATGATACTTCATATGATATCTGTCTTCTTAAGTTTGTTAAGACTTATTATGTGTCATAATGTATGATTGGTCCTAGAGAATGTTTGGTGTACAGTTGAGAATAATTTGTATTCTGCAGCTGTTGGATGATGTATTAGTCTGTTTTCATACTGCTAATAAAGACATACCCGAGACTGGGTAATTTACAGAGAAAAAGAGGTTTAGTGGACTCATAATTCCACGTGGCTGGGGAGGTCTCCCAATCATGATGGAAGGTGAAAGGCACATCTTACATGGTAGTAAACAAAATAGAAATGAGAACCAAGTGAAAGGGTTCCCCCTTATAAAACCATCAGATCTTGTTAGACGTATTCACTACCACAAGAACAGTATGGGGGAAACTGCCCCCATGATTCAATTATCTCCCACTGGTTCCCTCCCACAACATGTATGAATTATGGAAGCTATAATCAAGATGAGATTTGGGTGGGGATATACAGCCAAACCATATCAGGTGAGATCTTCTTTACCTGCTAGGTCCATTTGGTCTGTGGTATAGTTTGAGTCTGTCATTTTTTGGTTGATTTTATCTTCAGATAATCTGTCCATTTTTAAAGTGGAGTGTTGAAATTTCCTACTAATATTGTATTGCAGTCTATGTCTACCTTTAAATCTAATATTTGCTTTATATATCTGGTTGTTCTGGTGTTGGGTACATATATAGTTACACCTAAGTAATATATATGTTATGTCCTCTTATTGAATTGGTCCTTTTATCATTATACAGTGACATTCTTTTTTTATATAGTTTTTTATTTAAAGCCTTTTAAAATATGACATGACTGTGGCTACTCCTGCTTGCTTTTCATTTGTTTGCATAAAATATATTTTTCCATCTCTTCACTTTCAGTCTACTTGTCTTTAATAGTGAGGTAAGTATCATGTAGGCAGCATATAGGTGGGTTTTGCTATCTGAATCCATTCATCCACTTTCTATCTTTTAATTAGAGTTTAATCCACTTCTATTCAAGTTTATTATTGATAAATTAGGACTTCCTTCTACCATTTCATTAGTTGTTTTTTAGATTACTTGTTCACTTCTTCCTTTCTTATTGTTTATCTCTCTAGTTTGGTGGTTTTCTGTGGTGCTAAGCTTTGTTTCTTTTCCCTTTTTGTGTGTGTGTGTATCTGCTGTAATTTATTTCTTTCTGGTTAGTGAAAATAACATACAGAGTCTTGTATTTGTAACAGACTATTTTAAACTGATAACAACTTAACTTCTGTCACATAAAAATACTCTTGACTTCTCCCCCACACACACACAATTTATGTTTTTGTTACCTTACATTACATCTTTATGAATGGTAGACTCCATGGAACATAGGATCTATGTCACAACTAAATCAATTATTTAATGGCAGCATTAAAGCAGCCCAAAGAATGTGAAAAATTGGTGTGGGTGTATTTAACTTTTTAAAAACTATGTTTCATAATGTTTTCATTAAAAAGTCTTTATCAGTTTGCTAATGCCTAATTTTTACAACCAGCCACTGTAGATTTTACAAGATAAATATATTATTTCAGTAGTAATTGAAGCAGAATTTTTGTTGCTCTTCTTACCCTTATAGATTGTGTATTATCCTCACATGTAATTCTTTGATTTTTTTTTCTTTTCATGTTGTTACACATAGTTACCAACAATCAATGTGAGAATAACCTTTGAATATTTTCAAGCATTAAGATTTGTTTATACAGCTGCACAATTAGACAACCAACACTCTTGGGTCTTTACCTCTCAGCATACACCTGATTATTAACTTAAAGGTATGATGGGAAAAGTATCAATTATTCTTGGTCACCTAGATTTAGAAATATGTAATAACCATAAGCTTGGGTCTGCTTCTTCAGAAGCCTAGGAAGTGGAGTGATGGTTCTCTGAAGAGGTTGAAAACAAAGTATGTGTTTCCAGAAGGCTTAATAGAATATGTTGAGACATAGGCCATTAACACAAAAGTGAAAGAAATGCAAAAAAAGTATGAAAGTAACGATTTGAGAAGGGAAATTTTATTTTTAACTCTAAGATTCCTATGAATTATATGAAAGTAAATGTCCTATCCTTAAAATTAGCCAAAGGAAGCACTTTAATTATCAATATATGACTTTTCATACTCTTATCTAAAGATATCCGAAACTAAGATCCAGTTTTCTAAGAAAAGACCTTTTACTCATGCTTTAAAGCATGTTAGATGATTCCTACCACATCACATCATGTTGTTTACATGTATGATTTAAACTGCATTTATTCTTCAGCTCACTGGTTCCTTAGGCTTCTTATCTTTCCTTGCATGCTTAGATAATTTTATGTAAAATTGATGTTTAGAGGTTTAGTTGCTGGGCGTAGTGGCTGTCACCTGTAAACTCAGTACTTTGGGAATTCAAGGCAGGTGGATTGCTTGAGTCTTGGAGTTTGAGACCTGCCTGGGAAAGATGACAAACCCCATTTGTACAAAAATAAAAATATTAGCTGGATATGGTGGCACATACCTGTGGTCCCAGCTACTCCAAGGCTGAGGTGGGAGGATGGCTTGAGTCCGAGAGGCAGAGGTGTGAGCCATGATCACGCCCTGCTCTTCAGCCTGGGCAACGAAGCCAGACCCTGTTTCAAAAAAAAAAAAATCTAGTGAGATTTGATTTCTATTTATATGTGATTCAAAACTAGGAGAGCTCCAAGGCTAATGACTTTTAAAAAATGGCCATTGCTACTTGCATTTTCTATGAAGCTAGCATACACAGCAACATGCAACGTGCAACCTAAAAACCAAGCTATTTAATACGTAGCTTAGATTTCAGGTTTGATTGTCTTTGAGGTTTGATTATTGCATAGATCAATTGCCAGACCAAATATAGACTAATTCTGTATTTGGTCTCTTTATCATATGAAACATCCCAGCCTTGGGTATAAATTAAGAGCAAATACAGATGTCCCTGTCAGGTGGTTGCTTCTCTGCACCTCCTGTAGGTGGCCAGTGAACTAAGACCATCAAGAGAGGAGAAGTCACAATAGTATCTTAGATGACGTTAAATTACGTTACAGTAACTCATGAACTCTGTCAGTGAGCTTGCATCATTGCTGGAGCATACCTCTTAGAATCCAAGGGATGAAAAGCAGGTACAAATAAATTGTGTATTGAGTGGCTTTCAGACTGCACTAGAATTAATTTTGTTTCAATGTTGAAATGTTGTCATTGAAGAAGTCCTAGATTCCACATGAGCTTATACACTGAGAGTTCACAATGAGATGCAGCATTATTTTTAACTATAATCTAGGTAATGTGAGGAACTGGAGAAAGCAGAATAGATTCTTAGGTAGTAGAAATAAATAGAGAGCTCATCTGAATTACAAATGATTTTTTTGTGTAGGCTTTAGCTGGTTTTATAGGAGACTACAAGGTACAAACTGAATCCTCAATAGACTAGGGAAAACATAGCAAAAATTTTCTTTTGAGCAATAAAATAAATAAATGTATGCATACTGTATTCTCTCCACATTGCATGGTTGAATAGAAATTTGATTTAAGAGGAATTGATAATTCATTCTTATCTCAGTTATCAGGTCAAGTAATTTATATTCCTAGGACTTTTATTTGCATGTGTGTGAAAAATTATAAAATATCTCAGTTATCAGGCAGAGGACTTGATATCCCTGGGAATCCACTTGTCCTTTTTAACACAGAACTTAGATTAGATTAGTAGCTGTTAAATTTTCCTAATTATCAGAAAAACCTAAAGTCTTATACAAAAATGTAGATTCCCTACAAACACCAACATCAAAAGCTCCAGAGGAGAATCCTAGGAATCTGTATTTTTAGCAAAAACTGTTAGTGATTCTGATGGTAAGAAAGACAAATTGGGGAAACAGTAGATTAAATGATGTGTAAAGTAAGTGCCATGCTATTGAATGTCACAATATATTTTAAAAATTTCTTGAGATGAGTTGTAAATGTGACAATTCATTCTAGCTTATCTCCTAAATAGCATCAAGGACCCTATATTCTCTCTTTAAATTTCATTACAAAGATGCTAACTTAAATGCAGTCAGTGGAAGGTAGCTGTATTATAAAAAATGATGATGTGTCAAACAGTTAATAAGAGCTTTTGTTAATGGTGAAGATTTTATCTGTGCTTTTAGTTTTGTGGTGTCAATACAGTATCCCTTTCTAGTTGGTAGACAACTGACTATATTAGCTTGCTGATACTATCTCAATAGAATATTCCAGACCTCTCTCCCTCTACTTTATCTGCTTAGCAAACACTTCTATCCTTCATTTTGTTCAAGTAGATTTCCTTTCCTGATAACCATATTTTGATAACCAGCTAGCATAAATATTCAGACCCATGTAGAGTTATATTTTCATTTTGTATTAAGTAACTGGCATTTTGTTTTATGGTTACTTTCTGGGGATACTGTCCAGGTCACTGAAGACCAGACACAAGCTGAATATACCCAGAGGGGTAGACACCATAAGAGGCTCGCATGAGGCACTAGTGCTTATTTTCTTCTGCTGTAAAATGCCTGGGCATGAAGGGGAAAAAGCCTGGATGTAATTTGATCTGGAATTTCTGACCTAATGCTTTAAAGGGATTTCTGATTTGAGGCATTGCTTGAGACAAACTCATCCTCTTAAATAGGAGCCTGGGGCAGTGGCTGGACATCAGAGTACAAGAACAAAAAATAGAACTCAGGCTTATCTTGTGACAGATGAAGCTGAGGTGATTGCTTGAATATTTACCCCAGGCATAACTGAGATAAAAGACCATCCTGTTGAGCTGCCAGATAATGCAATGAGAATGGTTTTGATAAGTAATTCCCAGTTTTCAGGGAAAGTAGTATACTAATTTGTCAGAATTGAATACTTAATTTTTATTTCTATATGTACAAAAATATGATGCTTGATGAGTTTGGGAAAAGCATTAATGGGCAATTTCATCAGTTTGATATAAAGGGATGCTCTGTGTCACTTAGCTTAATATGAATCTGTGGCTCTATACAACAGTGTGTTTCTTTTTTCTTTAGTTGTGTGACTTACTGCCATCAAAAATCCCATTATGCAAATGTGTATAATGAGAAAGGCTGCCACCTGGTTTAGTGAAATTATAATGAAAGATGTTTAGCAAAACTTTGACCAAACATATAATCAAAAATAGTTGATTTGCACAGCTAGTCTACATAGTGCCTAGGATCTCATGAACTGAAGATCCAGAAAGTTCTTGCAAATGGAATTTTTTTAAATAGAAAAGCCAAAGGGCTTGTTGGTTGTACTACTGCCACATCTTCACAAACTGAAAAAGAAATACAAAAACAAAAAGCCTTAAGAAATTAATGACCCTCAACATGTTCAAAAATTAAATTACTTCATTAAAAATATTCTCATAACATTCATCACATTAAGAAATCACATAAGTAATGAAATATCTCTTAAATATTCAAGGATAACTTGGGTCAAGGGCTTCTGAAGGTATAAACCACCAAAGAGATTTTACTCTAGATTTCTAAAATTAAAATTATCTATTTTCTTCAAGCAGTTAAGGAGTGATGTTTAGTTTCTATGTTAAAGGGTTTGCAACATTTATGAATATTCCTGTGTTCTTATGATTCTTTCGTCTTGTAAGGTCTGTTTTATATATATTAACCTTATTGTAAGGAGAAACGTATGTTAAATTATAGATTTTGATGAACTAAATTCCCCCACCCCCAAACTACATTATAATGTGCACATTATGTCACAGTTAATGTTCAACATACCCTCAAATACCATTTTGGGAATCAGAGGCTTAGGTGACACCAAAGCATTTCCACATGTAAATAATAAAAAAGATAACATTAACATTATATTTTTATTTTCAAGGAAGTCAAATTTGAAGAGCAATTACAAAGTGGACAGGAACTTGACAATAAAAACTTTAAAGTTACATTTCAAATGAAATACTATAACTTTTAAAGAACAAAATGTTATTAACAGCATTAATTTTGTTAAAAACTTTACCCACGTTAAATTTAACATAATTTAATTGAGAAGGAAAGATTCATGAATTGGGCAGCACTCAGAACCAGGAGAAATTCAGAGAGCTCCACCCAGTAACATGGGCAGGCAGTATTTGTAGACAGAAAAAGGAAGTGACATACAGAAACAGCTTGATTGGTTAGAGCTCAGCATTTGCCTTATTTGAGCATGGTGTGCTAAGGCCTTTGCTTTACATGAACATGGTTTAATCATTTGTGCTGAAGTTTGGCTGCTGTAATTGGCAGACACTCGGTTACAAGAGTATACTCTTAGATTGCAGGTTGTTTACATACTAAGGTTGCTGTTTGCTATGTAGGGATTCAAAGTACTACATAATAACTATGGAGGAAGCTTTAGGCCAAATTTAATTTAATCTAACAGTTTCAAAAGCAGGTATTATTTTCACTAAAATGAGATTTTAAAATCTAAATTGAAGAAAGTGTTTATTTTGGGAAAACATTTATTATTACAGAACTTGTTCGTCTTGTAAGGGTCCAAAGTCAGTTACATAATGAATATTAAGGTGCCATGAAAAAAAATAAAGTGTGACACATGTAGAAAATGTTATATTATTATTATAGTGCTAACCACTTGGTAGATGTTACAATTTTATAGTAAGAATTAATAGTTGTTTAAATATAAATAACTGTTTAAATTGGTTTTGTATTATTTGTATAGCTTCCTCTGTCATTTGACACCTATTAGTGACTATGTGATCAGTAAAAAAAAGCAAGAAGCCTAGTAAAAGGAAAGTGACAGTAAAAATTTGAAGCATTTGGACTTTTTAAACCAGTCAGGAATTAGACTCTTTGACTGTTTGGACATCATTTAACCAATGGTCTTTCTATGGGCCTATGGATCAGTTATTTAAATTTTGTGGGTCTCATTTATTCAAATCTAAACTAAGAATTTTAGATTCTAAATGTTCTCTATGGACCCATTTAGTATTAAAATGATAGATTTTAAAAAATATGTTGTAAGACTGGCCACAGCTAATAGCTATTATACAGATATAT